>NC_140505.1:1783329-2383329 GCF_964339955.1 Pipistrellus hanaki
TTGTTGTCTTTGATTTTGCGTTCTACTTGCATGAGTGCCAACAATACAGAGTGAGGCAAAAGTAAGTTTACAGTGTTTTTTTTTTTTATTATGTCATTTTCCAGTCAAACAATAATCTCTATTTTGAGTACCTACAACTGTAAACTCACTGTTGCTCCCCACTCAAGGCTGATGGAGGGCATGGGCGGGGTCTCATTTGATGCTTCCTGAAGGGTACAAGCTCCTCTGGCACACATCTTGAAATTGGGACCCCTACTTCCGTAATGCCAACCCAAACTCATTAGTCCCCAAACTGCCTACACAACACCATGATGTGTTTCTAATCCCTAGCAAGTATCTAGGAAAGGGTGTGTTCCAACTCACTAACAGGAGACAGTTGTGTTTTCCTATCTGATGTTACAAAAGCTGTCAAGGGTGCTTTGTACCTTCTGAACTCAAGGACCCCATCTGATTGCTGGTATATCTTTCACTGTCCATGACTTCTTTTTAAGATCTTTTTTTCTTTGTTTAATTTTATTTCGACTTGATGATGCGAAACGTCTGTGTTATGTCTCCTACAGTATCCAAACAGGCAGATGCCCATAGTTGGTGTGGCCAAGGAAAAGTGTGAGAGAACCCTATCGCAACACTCTTTCTTCTGTCAGGAGGCCTGAGATGACATCCTCAATGCCTCCCATCCAAAAGTTTGGGGAGTGTCTGCTCATCTCCTAGATTAAACATTACACAGGAAGGGCCCATCATTGACACTCCACCCAGAAGGCACAAGCCAATTTCCTCAATGGGAACTCACACAGAATCCAACATCTTTCTGCAATGAGTTTGAGACAATACTTCAATTTCTGCATCAAGGCACCTGGCAAGAGAGCTGCCTAGAACTTCAGCCAGACCTGCCAGAATACCAGAAATAAACCCAAACTCATCTTCTACCTGTCCCAGAGAAGAGCATGAAGATATCAAACCTCCAGCCTCCACACCAAGGCCCTCTTGTAAAGCCTTTCCAGGCTTTAAACGTGCCCCAGCTCTGACCAATTCCCCATATTCCAGGCCACTCCTCAGGATGGTCTTCATGAGAAAGGTGGAGGCCAGTGGAACTACGGGCTCTTGACAGATCCCTCCATTCCTCCTGCTGAGAAGCCCACCTCTGCTGCTCAGAGCCCTATCATATAGCAGACATGCATATGGCTGTTCTCCCATGTGAATTCTCTGGTGTCTTATGAGATTAGCATGTTGACTGAAGGCATTCCTACACTGACCACATTCATATGGTTTCTTTCTATAGTGTGTTCTGTTGTGACGTGTTAGCTCAGAACTTTGACCAAAAGCCTTCACACACATGAAACTTACATGTGGTTCCTCTCCCATGTGGATTTTCTTGTGGTTGCTAAGGCCAGAGCTTTGACTAAAGACTTTCCCCATACTGATGACAGTCATAATGTTTCTCCACAGGATGGATTCTCTTCTGATTCTAAAGTAATATCTTTGATTGAAAACTTTCTCACTTAGGAGACATTTACACTGTTTCTCTCTTTGTGAGTTCCCTCATGCTGTCTAAGGTAAGAACACAGACTGAAGGCTTTCCCAATATCATGACACTTATAAGGCTTCTCTCCAGTGGACATTCAATTGTGGATTCTATGATTAGTTTTGCAAAAAGCCATTTTAATATAGATGATATTCAAATTGTTTCCCTCCAGTGTGAGTCAGCATGTGTGGTCAGAGGCTGAAGAAATTACTAACAGCTCTCCCTCACATAATTTACCTGTGGTGTGAATTTCATTGTGCCTTCTAAGGTATGCCTCTTCAACAGGTGACTTTCCACAATGTTGGCTCACATAAGGATTCTCTCTTATTTGAATTAAATGTTGACTCACTTCTCATCTATGAGTAAATTCATCACTCAAATCAGTAGTTGGGATCCTTTTTCTATAACCAGTAGAGAGCTCCAAATCCAGGAAACGGTGGGAGCAGAGGTAGGATTCTAAATATGTTCTTAAGTCAGAGGTCATGGAATGCTCCATGGGCATGGTTGGGGAGGGCATGGACTGAGGCCGAAGGAACACCAGGGAGCGACACCTTTGTAGGGTGAAGCCCTAAAAGCTGTTTAACTTGGGATAAGTATGACCTTGACTGAGAAAAGGGTATTATTCAGGGACCTACAGTTGTTTCCCACACTAATCTCATTTCAAGGTACATCAGGTTTCCCTATACTCTTAGTGACATGAGCTTTTTGAGGCATAGTCTTTGTTTTAAAAAGAATCTGAAATGGTCAGAAATGAAAACCAATTGCAATGTGACATTTTTCAGAATTTTATTTGTATCAAATAAAAATGATAAAACAGAACTTAATAAATAAAAGGCACAAAGTCATGTGAAGTGTCCCCATCCTGATTTCCATCGAAATAACACAGTGAAACAGTCTCACCTCAGGACCACAGGCACAGCTTCAAATCTAGAGACCACACAGGTGGCCCTGCCCCAAGTTCCAGAAGGCAGACAGGTGCACACCTGATAAGAGACTCATTAATAGCTTCCTATTCCCATTAGACTTTAAAGGCTACTATTACAACTTGGCTTAATTTCCTATAAAATGGATTAAAATTTTAAAATCTACTTCCCATCTAAATTCTATAAATACCAACTTCAGTCCTTCAAAAAGTACCATTTGAAATATTACACCTTCATAAATAAAAAGCTCAGTAACTGGCCTGTGTGTCCCCAAGTATAATTGGCCTTACCACTATCTGTCCATACAGCACAGAAACCTCCAGAAACAGCTGCCCTCATGATGTCCCCTCCCACTTCCACTGTCAACACCAGGTGGCATGGGGCTGAAGAACAAGTATTTGCTGACATGGGGTATATCTCTCACCAACTCTTCAGAGAAGAGGATCCTTGAAGGGCCTCATAGAGGACACTCAAGGGGATCATGGGACAGAGACTCTGACTTTTTGGATGGAAGGGCACTAAGCAGAATGGGGAGAGGGCTTCTCAGTAGGAGGAAGGGAGGGATCTGTCAAGAGATTACAGGTCCAGTAGTCTCCATATAATCTCTTAAATACCATTCTGATGGATGGCCTGGAAGTTGTGGAATTGGTTGGAGCTGGGGCATGTTTCAAGCCCTGATAGTCTATATAAGAGGGCCCCCGTGAAGAGTCTGAAGGTTTGGTATTTTTGTGTTCTTCTCTGGAGACAGGAACGGTCTGAGTCTGGGTTTCTTTCAAGTGTCCTGGCAGGTCTGAGTGGAGGTCTGAGAATCTGTCTTGACTGGAGCCTTGATTCCTAGATTTAAGTTTTGTCCCAAAGTCAATGCAAGATGATGTTGCATGCTGTGTGAGTTCCCTTTGGGGAAATTGGCTCATGCCTGCTGGGTATGGGTTGTCAGTGGCAGGACCTCTCTGTCCATTATTTGGTCGAAGAGGTGTGCAGGTGCTCCCCTCAGCTTTGTTGATATGAGACATCGAGGAGGTCATCTCAGGTTTTCTGACAGGATACAGTGTTGATATAGGGGTATCACACATATTTCTTCTGGGTATAATAGATGGGAATACGCTGTAGGGAACATAACACAGAAACTTAACTTTGGGATTTTTAAAATCATCAAGTAGAAATAAAATTAAACAGGGAAAAAATATCTTAATACAAGTTATCAAGACATTGAAAGATATACCATCAATCAGTATACACATGATAAGGTCCTTGAGTTCAGTAGCAAAGAAGTTACAAAGTGCCCTTGAAAACTTCTTTTAACATCAGATGAGAAAACAAAAGTTCTCACAACTGTCTTCTGTTAATGAATTGCAGGAAGACATTTCTAAGCTTCCAATAGGGTTTGGATGCACATCATGGTGTTGTGTAGGTAGTTTTGGGAGTAATAAGTTTGGGTGGGGATTATGGAAGTAGGGGACCTGATTTCAAGATGCCTGGTTGCCCAGAAGGGATTGTACCTTTCAAAAAGCATCTAATGAGACCCCACCCATGCCCTCCACAAGCATAGAGTGTGGGGCAAGAGTTGGTCTACAGTTGTAGGTACTCAAAACACAGAGTTTGTTTGTTTGTTTGTTTATTTATTTATTTTTTATTAATTAATAGTGGCCCAATGCACGAAATTTATGCACATTAAAAGGAGTTTGATTAGAGGAAATATTTAATATTGCTATTTGCTTTTTTCTCTGTGATAGAAGTGTCAGAGATGAAAAAAAATAGTAAAATGTATATGAAAATCTTCCTCCTGTCAGAGTCTGGAGTGCACCATAAGACCCAGAATCAAGCTCCTACCCACCCATGTGCACCTCAAAAATCACGTGAAACTCAGACCCAGCCACCCCTCCCCATTGGGATAGGTGAAAACCTGTCTGGTCACACCCTTGTCAAGCCCCCCAGGCAGGGGTGCAGCCTCAGTTTGCCTGGCTCAGCACTGGGGTAGAAGGGGGTGCTGCCTTACGTCCCTATCAAGCCCTACTGGGCAGAGGCTTTGGACTGAGGCCCCTTGTCAGGCACTGCTAGGCGGGGGGTGTGACTTCGGAGGGGCGGCACACCCTCAGGGCCCCCGTCAAGCCCTACCTTTGAGGGGGTGCAGCCTGAAGTCCCCTGTCAAGCACTGCCAGGTGATGGTGTGGCCTCAGGTCCGCACGCCTGGTGCTGGGACGGAGAGCATGGCCTGAGGTCCCCTGTCAAGACCTATCTTGGAGGGGGTGCAGTCTGACGTCCCCTATCAAGCCTCACCAGATTGGGGGTGCGGCCTCAGGTCCCCTAGCCTGGTACTAGGGCAGAGAGCATGGCCTGAGGTCCCCTGTCAAGCTCCACAGGGGTAGGGAGGGCCCGGCCTCAGGTCCCTGCTGACTGCTCATTACAGGAATTCGGCCTCCATGGTGGGTGCAGATACCTTGTGTTAAAGAAACCCCCTCAACCTCTGTGGGAGCTGCCATCATTGCGGCACAGTGATGGCCAATTTGCGTATTCCCTTTTTATTATATAAAGGAAAACGGTAAACTTACTTTTGCCCCACTCTGTATTGTTGGCACTCATGCAAGTAGAACGCAAAATCAAAGACAACAAGAAAAATGACATTAGGAGACTAACTGGAGAAAGCACACGTTTCTCAATAGAAATTTCACAATTTCCTGAGAAAGGAAAGGAAGGAAGGAAGTTATGAGCCCCTGATGAAAGAAAAAGCTCAGCAACTGAGGACACTCATGCTCACATGGTCACAAGATTCTGTTTCTTCCAGCCAATTTTGCTGAGGCCTGTGCTAGGATCTCTGAGGAAATCTCTGGATCAGAGCCTGTCTCTGTTCCTCATGCCTGCTGGACAGAACATGGTGCCTGAGTCCCCCCATTTCTTGTCCCCAATAAAACAAGACTTTCCATGGCACAAACCTTTTCCCTGTGTCTGTGAGATCCTGGAGTGAGGACCCAGGCCTTGACCAGACTTGCCCTTGCCTCATCTCAGATCTTACTTCCATCTGGGAGCACTCAAGGATTTTTCACAAAGGACTTTCCTTTAATCCCATTGTCTTCCTGCCTCTCCTTGGCAGAGATCTACCATGTCCTCCCTCACCCCCATCCCCACAATTCACCCTCAGTGATTCTCAGGAAGCAAATGAAACTCTGATTGTGTCCACTGTCAGAGAGGAGCAGCATTCTCAATATCTCCATGTGCCTATCTTTGCCTGCGGTGGCAATGCAGTGTAGAGGTAGCACCCATTGCCTTCATAGGTTTCCCCAAGATTGGGTGCACCCTCCTGCAATGCCCACTGTGCTCTCTGCTCCAACTGCCTAACAGGGTTTTAAAAAGGACCAGTGTTCTGCAGATTCCTGAGTCCATGGTTTCATATTCCACTTCACCTTTTTGGAGCGCAGGGGCTGGGCGGTAGGATAGGATCCCATTGCAAAGCTTCTTGGGATACCAGAGGCTGCTTTCCTTGTGCCCAAAGGTCCCACAGTACTTGCATTTCAGCAGTGGGGAGAGAAGGTTTGTCAGTCACCACAAACAGCAGGTTTCAAAGGGGAACGGGAGAACAAATATATTTGTGGAGGTTACAGAGAGGGGCATAAGCATAGGACTAATGGGGTTCCAGTTTTTGAGGATATTATGGCGAGTCCCATACTCCATGTTAGGTAGGGTGGAATGCAGGTGAAAAATCTGGAGTTCTAAGTGTGACTATATAGACAGAAATTGAAGTTTTGCCCACAAAACAGGCTGTAAAGAACACTAACTAGGAAGTGAGGTGGTTTTTCTGAGTTCCAAAGGACCAGTCAACCTGGTGAGGATATTCCAGAGCAAGGTGACTGCTGGATGGGAAAGGACACCCAACTTATGGACACAGAAATTGCCTTGTTCAAACCCTGTCTCTGTCATCCATGCCACCTCCACTCTCTCAAGTTCCTGACAAAGCCAATCCCTCACTCATCTTGGGATTCTCCTCCTCTGGTGAGGGAGCCTTATGTTCCACTGGGGCCTTCTATGGCTGCTTCCCTTTCTGGGCCATCAAGCATCAGGGCCCTAACAGTGGGAAAGGATCTGCCACACCAACTGTGAGAGTCAGATCTTTCTGTCTCAGCTATGGACTAGTGAATCTACAGGGGGTGTGGAAAGAAAGAGAACCATTTCAATGTCACACAGAGAAAGCTCATCAAGCACCATCTGCTCCGAGTTAGGGAAAGAGCCCTCAGGAGCTCAGGAAAAACACCTGTCGCCCTTGAGATTCCTTCTTCCCATGCCCTGACTGTCCTCTCATTATTGCCTGCACCCTGGAGAGGACTCTAATGTGCGACAGCTGAGACTCGCCTGGTGGCTTTGATGTTTATGCATGAATAAGTGATCTAAAAGAGGAAACTGTAAATAGGTCTACCTTTTTATCCTAGCAGGTCAGACAGAGAAAGAGAATTTGCAGAGACTTACATTGTCAGAAAGGCATTGAGGATTGTGGCTCACACACTAGAAAGCAGAGGAATGTATGTCCCCTCTGGTAAATCTGAAGTTTTCATTGGACAGAAGAGGAGGCTATGTCCAAATGTAACTTCACAAACATATTGTCTCTTCTACTCGACTGGAAGCTTCACAGCTGAGGGCCTGGACTGTTTTATTTATTAAATAATTCTAATCTCAGTTTCCTATCCTTACCTGGTTTTTCGTGAGTGTGAAATGAAGACGTTAGAAATTAAGACTGAGGATATCAGTTATTTTGCTTTCAATACCCACAGCTTTACTACCAAGTTTCCATGTGTGCTCACACAAATGTTCATACAAATCACAACACCAGGGTCCATTTCCTTTGAAATTTACTCTTGGGAGTAGCAATGAGCATTGAGAAGATGTAGGTTTTCTCTCTCCTGCTTTGATATTCTATGAAAATGAAAGAATTGTTTTCCCACTGCCTAAACACATTATTCCCTAGTTTTCCTGGAGTCTGTCTCTCTGAGGGAAAAATCTAAGACCCCAATTGAAAGTAAATCTACCCAGTTTGTGCCTCTCAGTGTTTAATCATGGACCCATTAACCATGAGCTCACTGGTACCATTCCCACTTAGGGCACAGGCCTGGATTTCAGACTTAATCCCCAATTGAAGGCTTACAGAAGGCAGCCAATCAACGTTGCTTTCTCAACAATGTTTATTCTCTATCTCTCTCCTTTCTTCTCTTTCAAAATCCATAAATACATTTTGTTAAAGAAAGGAAACACACCTGAAATGGGTCTGTGCCCCTCTGGTTGTCAGCAGATTCTCAGGACAATCTGTGCTGGACCAGCCGCACTGGATGCCATGCAGCTCCGAAGGTGCCTGAGGAAGAGTCACGAGAACTTGCAATACAGGTGGACTATATGCTGGGTCAAGGCCACGTGACATGTTGGAGCTGACCATTCAATTAGCATAACCCCCCAGAAGGCAACAGGGATTGAAGGCAAGCTCTGTTGTGGGTCCTTAGGGCTCTCAGGCCTTTTCACTTTATGTGGACCCACGTGCTCAATATTAGGAAGACGTAGCTTCTATAAGGGAATGGAGTACTTGTGGTTATGCTTGCTGTTGCTTTTGCACTTGGCCGACTTCAGTGGCTGGCAAACTCATTAGTCAACAAAGCCAAATATCAACACTACACTGATTGAAATTTCCTTTTGAGAGCCAAATTTTTAAAACTTAAACTTCTTCTAATGCCACTTCTTCAAAATAGATTTGCTCAGGCCGTGGTATTTTGTGGAAGAGCCACACTCAAGGGGCCAAAGAGCTGCATGTGGCTCGCAAGTTGCAGTTTGCCAACCACGGGACTAGTTTAATATGGTGAGATGGATGTAAGACAAATGGGCAAGTATTGGAGTCCATCCATAGTGTGTACAACCAATGGTTCACCCACCTCCAAAGCTCTTCAAGTTTCAAACTGAAGTTCCAATTCTATGAAATTTCCCTCTTTATCCTTCCTCACTGTAGACATTCTGCCACCATAGTCTCCTCTCCCTCTGAGAAGCAGAGGCTGTAGGAAATCTCCAGGAAAGGAGCCCCTAAATTTGTTCTAGTTGTTCTAGCTGATTTGACACTTTGCCTTCCACATAGGCACAGGGAGTGATATATCAGCACATGCTGTAGTCTTTTCCTGTGGGGGAAATTACAGGAACAAAAAAGCCCCTTTTCCTTTTGATTGATACTTGATACTTTCTTCCATTTCTCTTCCATGGACATCTGGTAAGGTCTTGTTTGAGGTAGAGGCCTAGGTTTTTACTGATAGATTTCGAGGAAGCAAAACATGAACCATCCCATTGGAGAATTTCCTGCTGCATTCCATCGAGTATTTCCTTCAAACCAGTTCAACCAATCAGGCCCAGCTCCCACAGGCACAGGTGGGGCGTGTCTGATTTTGAATTGTGGGCACTCTGGGCAGTTTCCTATTTAAAAATCTGCATATATTTGAATTCCCAGTGACCTTCCCATTTGTCTTTCCTCAATTGTGAATGAATGTGCCCCCCTGGTGACCCTGATCTGGCCCTGGTACTGTAGCCCAACCTCTCTGGTTCCTAAATCCTTGAACTCACTCTGGCAACTGAGTTTCCCAGGAGCTGCCTGTCTCTGCTTGTCCTGCCTCTCGACTCAACTAAACTCAGCCACATTCCACCTGAAAAAGGAGGATGTCTACTTTCAGCATCACTAACTCAAGTCAGGTTTAAGGGTGTCTTGTCTGAACACAAAGTCATTTTTCTATGGGAATTAAACAACACTGCATACAGTGTGTTGGTCTAATTTTCATAATTAAGTAATTGTTCATTTTGTTTCTCATGTCTGCAAATGGAATCTTTTGGAATTTTGCCATATATCAAAAGTATTTCCTGGTGAAAATTTTCTCAATTTTGGATGCATTAGCTACCACTTGTTTAATGCCACTTATTTGAATCAGGGGTTTTGCATTTGTTTCTAAAAAACTTTACTAAGCTTTTTGAATTGGACTGACCCCTCCCCCATCCCCCAAAGTTCTGTGTACTATCAGTAATCGTTATTCTAAATCATCTCACATAAGTAGTGGAGCATGTTGGTATAAAATGTCCAATTGGGTGGGCTCCTTACAAAACACCCAGGTCTCCTGTGCTATAACCCCCTACCCTGGACCCTAAAGTCTGACCTGCATTGCACATCTTGTGTCCTGCAGGACATCACACTGATGGACTAGGCTAGGGGCTCTGACATCAGTCTGCCTGGGAGCCTCAGGGTTCTCTGGGTTCCCACATCTCAGCTCATTGTTATAGTTATTGGCTTCTTCTGTGCTCCTGGGCCAGTGGGGTGGGAATGGGGGGTATGTGGCTGTGGACGGAGTGAGCACCAGTGCATCTGGCCTCCTTTGGTGGAGATGGGCATGTCTGTTTTCAGGGGCACAGGTGCCCACTCAGAGTTTTATTATTGAGGATATTTCCTTTCCATGGACACCTGGTGGGACTTAGTCCAAAGGTATATCCTTTGCACAGGATGTTTGTTAGCAATAGTGCTTCCTGTGCACCTAAAGTGATGTGGACCCACCTTCTAATGAAAACAAGGACATGAAATCACACACTTTGATTGGTCTCTGAGAGGTGTTTGCTCAGAATTACAGCAGAATTCAACTATCTATGGGAGGAACCTATTCCCGTAGGCAGACCATACACTTAATTCCTCATCCTCCCCAGATGTGGTTACCATTTCCCCACCCTGCCTCTATAGTGAGATCACCTGGGGGGAGATTTCAGGAAAATAAATATATGTCCATTTCAACCAAAGAATTACTCCTTCACTGGGTCTCAGTGAGGTGCCTGGTTTGGGGACAGTACTTGTTGGGAAGAGCACAGGTCAGCACATTGAAGTTGAGGTTCAATAAGGGTGTTTATTGAAGGACAACAAAGTTCTCTAGGAACAGAGTGCTGAAATCCTTTCATTTTGCTTGGGGCAAACACATTTTGTTAATTATTTAATAAGCAGTTTAAAAGGTGGTAATAGATTTAGGGAAATTATCTTACTATAGCTTTATTTTCTGAGCTGTTTTTTGGGGGTGAGGAACAAACATTTAAGGCCAAGTTGAAATTATTATACGATACAAAAATACTGATTTCACTAAGATACACACTGTGCACAGAGACTTAGTGTTCCACCCCCATTCCTAATTACTTCAGTGTAGCTGAATTCACAACATTGAGAACAAAAATCGAAGAGCTTTCTGGGTTCATGTGGGCAGAATTCTGTCCCCTGTCATCATATTGGAGACCTTGAATGAGGAATCACCAAGACTTTTAGGTGAGGTACCTCTGCTGTGTCTCCATGACTTTGCCTTACAGGGTCACACCACTCAGAGACATCTAGCCTTTGGGGCTGAAGACTAGTGTCAGCACCATGGCTTGGAATGGGACAGGTGGTGATGGTTGGAAGACAAATGAGGGAACTGAGGTGTGTCAAAAGAGCCATTGGAGAAAGGGCTCTGTGAACCTGAAATGTGGTTCTCCCCCCACCAGATGAAGGGTACAGATCTGAAAGTATGTGTTCAAAACTGCATGAGGAAAACTAGAACTCCATCATTTAGCTTTTCCAGCAGCATATTTTATTGTTCAAATACTAGCAAACATTGCTATATTTTAAGATGAATTTCTTACAAAATTCTGCACTCAGTGTCTCCAGACCACTTAAGCCTTCTACATTTGATGCCTTACATTTATTTGTCAACAACTTTATTTCCTAAAACACTTTATTATTTGCTGAGTTATGTGTTGAAAAACTATTTTAGAAAATTTCACACACATGCAGACACACATATGATCACAGCTTGTGATATGAAATCTGAGATATTTATGCTTTGGTTTTAGGATTGCTATATCCTTTGGTTTGTGAAACTTAAGTGTGACTAAGAAATCAGTGATCAATGAATGCCTTTTCTTTCAGACACATTGGTTTGTACAGTATGAATGCTCACATTTCCCACGAGTGTTGCTTTATGAAAAAGAGGTTTCTTGTGATTTTACTCTGAATAACTTCACTGGAGTGAATGATCTGTATAGAAATGTATGGATTTCCTCATGAGGGTCCATGTACTCATTTCCTGTTTTAGTGTTTTGTCCTCCCCGAGTTTAAAGTTTACAGAAAACCTGTAATTATGCTGAAGATTTGTCAATTATGACCGCAGTCCTAGGGTTTGTCCTGGTGAAATTGATTCCTTTTGACCAATAATTATTATTATTTTTTTTTTAAAAAAGCCTTACAAATTCTCCTCTGAACAATATGTGAAGTGTCTTCAAAGTTCAGAGCTGTTGCACATGACTTATAAATTAGCACTTCATGATGTGAGTTTTCATGTTATCTGAGATCAGGCCAATGATTAAAGGCTTACACAAAGGCATCATGGAGATGGATCTGCTCACATATTAAAGGTCTTTCAAGTCAAGGCACATGAAGATGAATGGATCTCCCACATTGCTTGCTGAGTGTTTCTTTCATGTATGAGTCTGCAGGTGTGTTCAAATGCTAAAACTATAATTAACATGTCTTTCATAATCAGTAAATATGTAATGTCATGTCAGGACATGTCATGTCAGGCTATCTACTGGAGGCTTTCATGATTTCCTCTTTTGTATTGGATTCCCTCAGGTTTTTTCAGGGAAGAACAATAACTGCAAGATTCCCCCACATAACTGAATTTCACATGTTGTTCTCCAGTGTGAGTTCTCTGGTGTCTTATGAGATTAGCATGTTGACTGAAGGCATTCCCACAGTCATGACACTCATAAGGCTACTCTCCAGTGTGCATTCCATTGTAGTTTCCCAGGTTAGACCTTTGCCAAATTCCTTTCTCACATAGATGACACTCAAATGGCTTCTCTTCAGTGTGAGTCATCTAGTGTCGGTTGAGGCTGAAGCCATTACTAAAGCATTTCCCACATTCACCTAATTTACTTGTGATGTGAATTTCTTGGTGTATCTAAGGCACACCTATTCACTGGCTGACCTAAGATTTCTTTTTTATATGAATTAAGAAATTTTGAGTAACAGGAGACCTATGAGTAAATTCATCACTCAAATCAGCCTTTGGGATCCTTTTTCTAGAAACCATGGAGACCTCTCCATCTCAGAGCATGGTGAGGGAAAATGTAGGATTCTGGACATGTTCAGACATCACACAAGTCAGAGACCATTCCTGGGGTTGGGGGGGGGGGGTGAGGGTGAGGGTGTGGGTGGAAAGAGAAGAAATTGAGGTGTCCAGAGAGCGGCACTGAGGCTGCTGAAGGACCACAAGAGAGGGACACTTTTGTAGTGTGAGGCCCTAAAGGCTGTTAGTGCTTTTTAGGGAGGAGATGATCTTGATTGAGAAGAAGGAATTATAAAGGGACCCACAAGTGTTGCCCAAACTAACCTCATTTTGAGGTATTCCAGATTCCCCTCTAATCTCAAGGACATGACCTTTGGGGCACAGTCATTGTTTAAAAATGTTTCAAAGTGGACAGAAATGAAAACCAATCACCATGTGACTTATTCTACATACTTTTATTGTTATAAAAAAAAGTATAAAACAGAACTTTAATATGACATTCCATAAACTAAAAGTATGAAGTCATGGTAAGAGTCTCAACCTGATTTCAACAGAAGCAACACAGCATAGGAAACAGTCTCACCTCAGGACAACAGGCACTGCTTCACATCTACAGACCACACGGATGGCCCTGCCCCAGGTTCCCCCTGGCAGACAGGTGCATACCTGATCAGATACGTTACATACCTCGCTATATCCATTGGACTTTAAGGACAATTATTACAACTTAACTTAATTTTACATACAATAATTTAGAATTTCTAAAAACGTACTGATGTTATCAGTTCAATAAGCCCAAACTATAGTTTATTATAAAATATCACTACACCTACATAAATTAAAAGTGAAATTACTGAATCTGTGTGCCCCGAGCCTGATCAGAACTCCCACCGTAGCACAGAAGGGAAGCTCTGATTCGCCAGAAACATTTGTTTTCAGTGATCTTCCCACTCTAGTTTCTCAGGCATCTCCAGGTAGCCTGAGGCTGAAGAACATGTCTTCCTGATATGGAGTGGCTCACTTGCCATCACCTTTTTCAGAGGAAGAGGAAAGCTTTAGGGCCTCAAGGAGGACACTCAAAGGGACACAGGGACAGGCTTCCTCTGACTTCTCAGCGGTAGGAGTGATCTGAGCAGGAGCAGTGAGCTTCTCAGCAGGAGGGTGGGAAGGAGGTGTCATGGGCATGGTGCTCCATGGGCCTTCAATGTCATGAAGACCTTTCTGCAGGGCTGGCCTGGAACCCCAGGAATTGGTGGGAACTGGGGCATGTGGCAGGGCTGGAGAGTCTGGAGGAGAGTGCCCTGGAGCAGAGGCTGGGGATCAGGACTCTGTGCTCTTCAGGCAGGGGCTGAGTATGGGTTTCTTCTGGGGTTTCTGGCAAGTCTGGCTGGAGGTCTGTGCTGCTCTCTTGCCAGACACCTTGATGATGAGAGGAGAGTCCTGGCCCACACTGTGTGCAGCAGCGTGTTGGATGCTGAATGAGTTCCCATCAGGGAACTTGGCCTGTGGCTGGTGAATGAGGGTTTGGTCCAGGCCCTGGATTCTGAAGGCACAATGGGGTCTGTTGTCCTTCTCATGGACACTATGTGTGGGATCCAGGTCAAAGTGTGTGCCTTCTGTGTGATGAGAGTCCGTGACAGGCCCTTCCTATCCATTCTTTGATCCAGCAGGTAAGCAGGTGCTTCTCTCAATGGGAGATGCTGTGGATGTCATGACACGTTTCCTTTTTGGTGAACAAGTTAGATCAGTGTCTCCGACATATTTCCTCTTGGTGTTGTGCTCTGGTCTCTCTGTGTGTGGATCCTATAAGATACACAACACAGATGTTACACATTTGAATTTTTTCACTATCAAGTAGAAAATAAAAGTAAACCAACTACAAGATCTTGTGACATGATATGGACTGCAAAGGAAAAGCCAATAACGAAAGTAAAGAAGGTGAGGCCCCTGAGCTCTGTTGGATAGAATATACAATGACCCCTTGATACCCTGTCTAACATCAGATAGGAAAACAGGAAGTTCTCACAGCTGTCTCCTGTTAGTGAAGAGGAAACAACCTTTTCGAGCCTCTTCCATGGAATGAACACTTCTTGGCGTTCTGAAGGCAGTGTGGGGACTAATGAGTTTGGGTGGCTAATTAGAGAGAAGGGATTCTGATTTCATGATGCCTGGTTTCCCACAAGGGATGGTGTCTGGTCGAAACATCTAATGAGAGCACACCCTTGCCCTCCAACAGCTTAACAGGGGTCCTCAAACTTTTTAAAGTGGGGGCCAGATCACGGTCCCTCAGAGAGCTGGAGGGCCGGACTATATGAACTACTAATTCCTACTGTAACACCTCGGCTGCGCTCACTGCCCAAAAAACCTGGTGGGCCGGATCAGACTCCTCTGCGGGCGGCATGTGGCCCGCGGGCCATAGTTTGAAGACCCCTGGGAAGGTGGGTCAAAAGTAGGATAAAGTTGTTGGACCATGAAAGACAGAGCTTATTGCTGTATTATTATTTATTATTTTACTATTTTCCATAGGAATACTGTAACCCCACTTTTGCCTCATCCTATATAGTTGAGACACATGCAAGTATAGGCCAAATAAAAGACACCAAGAGAAATGAATTAGGAAATTACATTAGAGAAAGCATGTGAGTTCCCATTGAACTTTCACCATTTCCTCAGAGAGAAGACAAAAAGATAAGTAGGGTGACCCTGATGCAATGAAAATACCATCACCTGCGGACACTCACCCTCACATAGGAAAGGGATTCTGTCTCTTCCTTCCCATTTTTCTGGGGTTTAATTGTGGGCTTCCAGGGAAATCTCCTGCAAGGACCTTGTCTATGTTCTTCATGCCTGCAACACAACACATAACACCTGTGACACCCCATTTCTTCTCTGCAAGGAAGGCGATGCTTCCCCTGCCCCACACACATTCCCACTTCTCGTGATCCAGGGAGCGAAGTCCCATGTGCTTACCAGACTGACCTTTGCCTCAACTCAGATCCCCTCCCAAGGAACCAACTTGGGCTTTTCATGAAGGACATTCTTACATTCCATTTCCTCTCTGCCTGATAACTTTATAGATTAAAGGTGTTCCCAGCACCAACCCTACCACCATTCACCCTCATTGATTGCCTAGGAATTGTATGAACCTGGGATTGTGACTGGTAAAGACATGGGGATTTTTCTCTCTGGGTCTCTGAGTTTGAGTGGAGATGTCAAGGCATACAGTGTAGAGGTAAGGACACAGGCTTCATAGATTCCGCCTTGTGCCACTACCTGCGTTACACTTTGCCTGGTGACTCGAGTCACTTTCCCCAGGCATTCCATGTGGGCACACGGACGGCTGTGCCGCCACAGGTGACAGTCTTTTCCTGGGGTGGATGTCCAGGTGATGGGACTTTTTCTTTTAGGCGATTCTCCTCCTGGGTGATACCTGAGAGATTCTTCAGATGCTCGTCCACTGACATATGACACAGCATAGGTGGAGGCCAAGCCTCGGCTTATACTAAGAAATTTTGGGGAATCAAAACAGGTTCCATTTCATAGGGACCTTTGGCTTTTTCCTTCCACAGGGATTTGCACTCGCTGACAATCAGTCTCTCAGGACCAGTTGGCGGCTGGCTATACAGGTGGGGCCTGTTCACTGGCAAAATGTGGGCACTCTGGCTGGATTCCTATGTTATCATTTGTGTGTATTTGAACTGCCAGTGACTTTCCATTTCTCTATCATGTATGGATCAATGAGCCTGTAAGTTTAGCCTGGTCAAGTCCAAGAACCCTGGCTCCTCTCTCCCATTTCCCCCCCCCCCCGCCCCCCCTGCCCTGGGCTCAGCCAATGTGGCAGAGCCTCCTGTCCCTACTTGTCCTGACCTTGACCTGAACTCACTCCCCACTGTGCTTGTTGGGTGAACACAGGGCAGCACAATGGATCTCCTGGGAACAACTCCCTTTGTGGTTGAAGTTAATTCTGGGGCTTGTTGAAGGAGCAGATTCTTTTTTTTTTTTTTTTTTTTTTTTGTCTTAAATGTATTTTCTTTCTTTATTTTAAAAAAATATATTTTATTGATTTTTTAAAATTTTTTTGCCCCCCTCCCTCCCTCACATACATACTCTCCCTCCCCAGAGTTTTATGTCCATTGGTTGCACTTATATGCATGTATACAAGTCCTTCGGTTGATCTATTATCTCCCCCAGTTCTTCCGAAGAAGCACATTCTAATCTGGGGAAACAAAGTGGTAAACATCCTTTTATTTTTGCCTCGGGGCAGTAAATCTTGTTTTGCTTTGTTTTATCTTAAGGAAACAGCTTGAGGCATATTACATTTAGGAACTTTCTCTGCAGCTCTACTTTTCTGGGCTACTGCGGATATCAGTGAGAATCTAATAAAGTTCAATGTGGAGTGAATGTTGGGTAGAAATATTGGAGTCAAATAAGATTGAGAGTGTGGTCAGAGAGTTCACTGTCCACCACACACCCACCACCAACCTATTGCTCCATTCAGAGCTTTGAGAAAAAATGAAACTGAAACAGCTTTCTGGAGGCCAGATGCGCCAAACCTTGTTTCCCGGATCAACTAAGAAGAGACATAAGGTAATGTGCCACCAAGATTTTTACCTGTGGAGCCTTGATATGGCCCAATGTCATTGCCCGAGCAGGGTTATGTCACACAGAGACACCTAGCAGGTGAGGCTGAAGGTCATAGCTATGTCATCACCAGGGTTTGGAAGGAGACACATGGTATCGGCGGGAAGATAGACACAGGGAACCGAAATGTTTCCAAGCAGCCAATGGGGAAAGGGCTTTGTGAAACTGAGGTCTGGTTCTAATTCCACAGCTGAAGGGTACAAACTGAATGGATGAGTTCACAATTGCAAGAGGAAAAATCAAAACATCAACATTTTGCTTCTTTAGCAAAAGACTTTAATGTTCAAACATCTGCAAGTATTGCTGTTCAAATGGATGTAATTCCTACAAACTTACACGTTCATTCAAAGTTTAGAGAGCACACTAGCCACTTGCATTGGATGCCATGGTTCTATAAACAAGTTTACTTTACACAAACACTCAACTACCTGCTGAGTGTTTTCTTGAAGATTCATCAAAATCTTCACACAGGCACATGCACACACACACACAGACACACACACACACAGACACACACACACACACACACACACACACACACACAGGCAATACACACAAACACATGGGCACTCATTTTTTTCTAATAAAAAATCTAACTAAGTATTTCTGTGTCCATTTAGGATTGTTGTATCCTTGGTGTAGGATATTTTAGACTAAGTAAAGTAGAAGTGATCAAGTCATGCCTTGTATTTCAGACACATGGGTTTGTACAGTGTGAATGCTCACATACTTTATGTGATAAGTGTTGTTGGATGAATTAAAGTTTCGCCTGATTTTACACTGAATAAGATCAGTAGAGTGAATGCTCTGTAAAGAAGTGTTTGTGTTTCATGATTCCTTCTCCTGTGTTGAGTTCTGTTATGTTTTATAAGGGAAGAACAACGACTGGGTAATTTGCCACGTAGCTGACATGCCTAGGGCTCTCCTCCGGTGTAGGGACTCTATGGACTGATGAGATTAGCATGTTGACCGAGAGCATTCCCACACTGACCACATTCACCTGGTTTCTACCTGGTGTGCATTATGTTGTAATGGATAAGCTCAGCCTTTTGCCTGAAAGCTTTCCCACACATGAGGCACACGTGTGGTTGCTCTCCCGAATGGATTCTCTAGTGCTGGTTAAGGCCAGTGCTTTGACTAGTGACAATCATAAATTCTCTTCCCTTGTTAGACTGTCTCCTGTTTTTCTAAGATAAGAACTTTCATTTAAAGCTTTGTCACAGAGGGGACATTCATATGGTGTCTCTCCTGTGTGGACAGTCTCATGCTGTCTAAGGAAAACCATGACTGAAGGCTTTCCCACACTCAAAAGGCTGATCCCCAGTGTGCATTGGATTGCGGTTTCTAAGCTAAGACCTTTGCCAAAAGCCTTCCCCACATGGATGACATTCACAAGGTTTCTCCCTAGGCTGAGTCATGTTCTGCCATCTGAGTTTGAAAACATTACTGAAGGGTTTCCCACAATCATGTAGTTTCCATTTGTTGTGAATGTCCATGTGTACACCAAGGCATTCATCTACCGTGGGTGAATTTTCTCACTGTTGGCTGACATATGGTCCCCCCACCCCCCCTTTTTTTTTTTTACATGAGTATAGGAATGTGGAGACACAGCTGAACTATGTATGAGTCAATTCATCACTGCAATCAGCCTTTGGGACCCTTTTCCTCAAACACAGGGGAGCTCTCTTCTCAAGACATGGTTTGGTCAGAGGTAGGATTCTGGACATGTTCTTTATTCGTCCAAGTCAAGGAGTGTTCCTAGAATGGGGTGGGTTGTGAGGGGCTGAGGGGTTCTGGAAGGGACATGGAGGCACCCGAGGCAACACAAAGAGGAACACATTGGAGGGTGAATCACTAAGGGCTGTCAGTGCCCCTTAGGGTGAGGATGATCTTGACAGGAAAGAAGGAATTAGTCAGGGACCTACAGGTGGGGCCCAAGCTAATGTCGTATTAAGATACATCAGATTCCAGTCTACTCTCAGAGAGCTGAGAATTATGGTAGAGTTGGTATGCCACAAATGACTAAAAAGGATCAGCAAGGAAAGAAACTCAATCTCAACATGACATATTTTGCAGAATTTTATTAGTATTAAAGAAAAATTATATAAAACAGAATTTAATAAAGACTTTCATAAAGCCAAGGTACAGAGTCATCAGAAGAGTTCACATCCAGGTGTTCACGGAAATAACTCAACACAGTGAAAGAGTTTCGCCTCAGGACCAGAGGCACTGCTTATAAACTGAATATCTCACAGGGAGTCCTGACCCACGTTCCCCCGAGGCAGACAGGGGCACACCTGTTAGAAATTCATTCTATGGCTTCCTCTTTCCATTAGAATTAGAGGCCAGTGTTACAACTTAATTTCCTATACAATGGATTCAACTTTATAAAAGTAATCACACATATAAAAGTATGCCCCATTTATAAGTACCAAGTACAGTTTCCTAAAAAACTTTCATTTGACTTATCACTACACATTAAAAACACAGGAACTGGGACTCTGTGTCAGCAATCCTTGTCAGACTTCTCAACATCTGAACACAGCACAGCAGGGAGGCTCTGGCCCACCACAAACAGCTGCATGAGTAACTATGCCCTCCCCAGATCTACAGTTGGTCGGCACCCGGGGGCATGGGGCCAAGGAACAAGTCTTTGCTGACAATGGACTTCTCACTGGCCATCGTCACTCTCTGAAGAGGAAGAGGAAAGCTGAAGGTCCTCCTGGAGGACACTCAAGGGATCCTGTGACCAAGTCCCTGTCTCTTCTCCAGGGCGAGAGGGATCTGAGAAGAAAGAATTCTCAACAGGAGGCATGGAGGGAGATGGCACCAGATAGCAGCTCCACTGGCCTTCTTTTGACCTCTTAAAGACCATTTTGATGGGACTCCGTGGAGTGGCTGGATTCTGGGGCTCCTTTGAGGGCTGCAGGGTCTTGGCTAGAGGGCTCTCCTGCTGCGGCTGGGGGTCTGCTCTCTGCATGCTCTGCTGCGGGGACGGGCAGGGGCTGAGTCTGGGCTCCTTTCTGGCCTTCTTGCAGAGGTGGATGGAGGTCGGGGCCGCTCTCTTGCCTGGCGCCTTGATGCTGAGACTGGAGTGCTGGCACACACTCTTTGCAGCAGGATGTGAGATGCCAGGTGAGTTCCCAGCAGGGAACTTGGCTTGTGCCTGAGGCTTGAGGGTGTGGCCCAGGCCATTGGTGCTGAAGAAAGAACGAGGCTTGCTGTGTGTCTGCTGGACACTGTTCTTGGCATCCTGGACTGGGGGTGGCTTGTTGTGTGTCTGCTGGACACTGATCTTGGCATCCTGGACAGGGGGTGGCTTGTTGTGTGTCTGCTGGACAGTGTTCTTGGCATCCTGGACAAGGCGTGTGCCCCCTGGCCTAGGCGTGTGGGTGACAGGAACTCTCTGCCCATTATGTAGTCCAGAACGTGAGCAGACGATCCCCTCAGCTTTTTGGATGGGAGGCGCTGAGGGTGTCACCTTATGTTTCCCGCCAGGTGACACAGTGCTGAGACAGGTGTCTGGCACATGCTTTCTCTTGGGAGTGGGGATGGGCATCGGCCGGGTTGGACGCTGTGGGAGACACAATGGAGAGGTTTCACATGAGCAAGTCCTCACCGTCAAGTGTCAATCAAATGAAAGCAAGACCAAAACCAAGAGCTGAAGAAGAGCTATGGACAGTGAGAGAACACTAGCCATCAATGTGCAGATGAGGAAGCCAGCCTGGTGGGGATTTCTTAAGGTAGGGGACCCTGGCAAGGGAGAGGACCCTCCACCTAGAGACACAGAACTTGCCTTGTCCGAAGCCTGTCTCTGTCATCCATGCCAACCCCTCAGGTTCCCCAGTGAGCCGAACCCGTACTCACCCTGAGAAACACCTCTTGTGGTACGGAATCCTTGCTGGCCACTTGGGCCCTGTGTGGCTGCTTCTCTTTTCGGACCTGCCAGGGTCTGCAGGGCCCCCGAATTGGGTCACGATCCGCCATGGCACACACCACCAAAGACCTTCCCGTCCTTTGCTCTCAGCTATGCACTTGGGAATCTCCTGTAGAAAATGGAAATTGAAACTTTTCAAAGACCCACCTAGGGCAAGCTCCTCTGGCACCGTCTGCTTCAAATCTGCTCAAGAGACCTCATGCCCTCAGGGAAAACATCTCTGTCTACCCTGTGACTTCTCCTTCTGAGTCCTTTGTCCGTCCTCTCATGATTTCCTTCCCCAGGGCAGGACTCTAAGGTGTCACAGCTGAGACTCACTTGCTAAATGGGATGTGCCTGCATAAAGGAGGGATTTCAAAGTGGAGACTGGGATTAACTCTATCCTCCGTGTCCTAGTATAGGCCGGAAAAGACAGTATTTCTCGGGGCTTTCACCATCATCAAAGCATTTGGAATTGTGGGAGACTTTCTCAAAAATCAAAGGAAAATATGCTCCCCTCTGGAAAATTCAAAGTTCCCAATGCACCGATGAGGAGGCAAATTTCAAATAAAAGTCACCCAGATGGAAATATGTTCCGCTCTGCTAGTCTGGAAGCGTCACAAGTGAGATTGTGGACGGCTTTTGTGTTTCTTCACCTTATCTAATACGTTTTTAAATTCTATGTTCAATTGCCTATAATCATGTAATTTCTAGTAAATGTGAATGAATATATTTGTACTAAGTCTGAATAAATCAAATATTGAAGTCCAGATAGTTCAATCGACCAACTTTCCATTACTACTTAGCCACCAACTCCCACAAATTACAAATGCGTAGGTACTTTTCTTAAAATCTTATACCTAGCGTAATAATGAGCATGGCGAAATGCAATTTGTCCATGTCTCTACAGGCTGAACTGTGCGAGGAAAGAATGCTGATCCACTGCCTAAAATCCAATCACTCCTAATTTTTTCTTTTCTTTTTGTTTGGTTTTGTTTTGCTTCTTGTCCTGTGATGGAAAATCCGAATTAAAGGACTCACCTGACATGAAACCCGCCAAGCAGGTGTCGCTCAGTCTTGGAGCATCCAGACAGGAACCAAGAGGTCACCTGTTCCAGTCACTTTCCTGGCACAAACCCGAGTTGAGGACTCCATCCCCAGAAGGAGGGGTGCTTGGAGGCGGCCAATAGATATTTCTCCATCATCCGTGTTTCTGGATCTAGCCCTCTCCCTCCCTCTTCTTCTAAAGCCAATAAAATCTACTTTTAGGAAAAGAAAAGGTCAAAGGAAGGTCACCCACCTGCAATGCAGGTTAGCTACTCAGTCCGTGAAAAAAATCCTCAGGACAGTGACTGCTGGCCCAGTTTCTCCGGATCCGCTGCTGCCTCCTTCCACGGAGATGGTCTGAGACAGACTGGCACAATCTACAGTCCTGCTGGAGTTTTATGCTGGTTTGAGGGGAGCATAATCCCGTCAAGATCAATTAGCATATTCTCGCGGAGGTACACAGGACTGGAAGTGATTTGCTCTGCTGGGTCGTTTAGCCTTTTCAGTCATTTACATATGACATTGATGTACCTTATTTAAGGAAACGTGCTGTTTCTTTCAATACCTTGCCTTGTTGAGCGTGATGCCATGCATGGGAGAGATGGTGTCTCAGAATACACTGAGCAGACAGAGCTCTGGCAAGAACTCCACCCATCCTGCGTGCAACCGAGGACACGGTCGACCTGCAGGACTCTTCAGGTTTCCTACTGCATCCCCGAGTCTATGAAAACATTCTCATCTTGCCTGGCTGCACACTTTGTCTTCCCCATTGTCTTCTCTGTGCCTGGGAGGCGGAGCCTAGGAGATGCACAGGAATGGTGCCCTCAATGTAGGCCTGGTGCCACTACCTGCGTTTACACTTTGCCTGGTGACTCTAGTCACTTTCCCCAGGCATTCCATGTGGGCACACCGATGGCTGTGTGCCCACAGGTGACAGTCTTTTCCTGCGGAGAATGTCCAGGCGATGGGACTTTTTCTTTTAGGCGCTTCTCCTCCTGGGATATACCTGAGAGATTCTTCCGATGCTAGGCCACTGACCCATGACAAAGGATAGGTGGAGGCCAAACCTCGGCTTATACTAAGAAATTTTGGGGAAGCAAAACAGGTGCCATCTCATGGGAATCTTTATCTTCTTCCTTCAGGAGGAATTGCACGCACCAGTTGGCTGCTGGCTGCTCAGGTGGGGCCTATCCACTGGCAAAATGTGGCACTCTGGGTGGATACTTATGTTTCCATTTTTGTGTATATGAACTGCAACTGACTTTCCATTTGTCTATCCTCTAGGATGGATCAATGAGCCTGTAGAGTTAGCCTGATCAAGGTCCCAGAACCCTGGCCCCTCCCCCAGGGCCCTCCCCTGGGCTCAACCTTGACATCCAACTTGGCAGAGTCTCCTGTCCCTGCTTGTCCTGACCTTGACCTGAACTCACTCCCGACTGTGATTATGGGATGAACACTGGGCAGCCCAGTGGATCTCCTGGGAGCAACTGCCTTTGTGGTTGAAGTTCAAACTGGGGTTTGTTGAAGGAGCGCATTCTTATCTGGAGAAACAAAGTGGTGAACATCCCTTGATTTTGCCTCAGGGCAGCAAATCTTGTTCCTTATCTTAAGGTAATAGCTTCAGGCATGAATATTAGGATTTAGGAACTTTCTATGATTGCAGCTTTATTTTTCTGGGCTACTGCGGGATCGGTGAGAATCTCATTAAGCTCAACGTGGAGTGAGTGGCGGGTAGAAATACTGGAGTCAACTAAGATTGAGAGTGTCGTCAGAGACTTCACCGTCCACCACACACCCACCAACAACCTATTGCTGCATTAAGAGTCTAGAGGGGAAAATAATTAAACAGCTTTCTGGAGATCAAGTGGGCCTGTCTTCTGGCCCCACTTAGAAGAGACAGGCAAATATCCCACCAATATTTTTAGCCAAGAGGCCTTGATATGGCCCAATGGCTTTGCCTGAGCAGGGTCATGTCACACAGAGATACCTAGGAGGTGAGGCTGAAGGTCATAGCTATGTCATCACCAGGGTTTGAAAGGAGACACATGGTGTCGGTGGGAAGACAGACACAGGGAACTGAAATGTTTCCAAGCAGCCATTGGGGAAAGGGCTTTGTGAACCTGGGGTCTGGTTCTATCCCCACAGCTGAAGGGTACAAACTGAATGGATGAGTTCACCATTGCCCGAGGAAAACTCAAAACATCAACATTTTGCTTCTTTAGCAAAAGACTTTAATGTTCAAACATCTGCAAGTATTGCTGTTCAAATGGATGTAATTCCTACAAACTTACGTGTTCATTCAACGTTTAGAGAACACACTAGCCACTTGCATTGGATGCCATGGTTCTATAAACAAGTTTACTTTACACAAACACTCAACTACCTGCTGAGTGCTTTGTTGAAGATTCATCAAACTCTTCACACAGGCACATGCACACACACACACAGACACACACACACACACACACACACACAGGCAATACACACAAACACATGGGCACTCATTTTTTTCTAATAAAAAATCTAACTAAGTATTTCTGTGTCCATTTAGGATTGTTGTATCCTTGGTGTAGGATATTTTAGACTAAGTAAAGTAGAAGTGATCAAGTCATGCCTTGCATTTCAGACACATGGGTTTGTACAGTGTGAATGCTCACATACTTTATATGAAAAGTGTTGTTGGATGAATTAAAGTTTCGCCTGATTTTACACTGAATAAGATAAGTAGAGTGAATGCTCTGTAAAGAAGTGTTTGTGTTTCATGATTCATTCTCCTGTGTTGAGTTCTGTCATGTATTATAAGGGAAGAACAACGACTGGGTAATTTGCCACGTAGCTGACATGCCTAGGGCTCTCCTCCGGTGTAGGGACTCGGGGGACTGATGAGATTAGCATGTTGACCGAAAGCATTCCCACACTGACCACATTCACCTGGTTTCTACCTGGTGTGCATTATGTTGTAATGGATAAGCTCAGCCTTTTGCCTGAAAGCTTTCCCACACATGAGGCACACGTGTGGTTGCTCTCCCGAATGGATTCTCTAGTGCTGGTTAAGGCCAGTGCTTTGACTAGTGACAATCATAAACTCTCTTCCCTTGGTAGACTGTCTCCTGTTTTTCTAAGATAAGAACTTTCATTTGAAGCTTTGTCACAGAGGGGACATTCATATGGTGTCTCTCCTGTGTGGACGGTCTCATGCTGTCTAAGGAAAAACCATGACTGAAGGCTTTCCCACACTCAAAAGGCTTATCCCCAGCGTGCATTGGATTGCGGTTTCTAAGCTAAGACCTTTGCCAAAAGCCTTCCCCACATGGATGACATTCACAAGGTTTCTCCTTAGGCTGAGTCATGTTCTGCCATCTGAGTTTGAAAACATTACTGAAGGGTTTCCCACAATCATGTAGTTTCCATTTGTTGTGAATGTCCATGTGTACACCAAGGCATTCATCTACCGTGGGTGAATTTTCTCACTGTTGACTGACATATGGTTCCCCCCCCCCCTTTTTTTTTTTTTTACATGAGTCTAGGAATGTGGAGACACAGCTGAACTATGTATGAGTCAATTCATCACTCCAATCAGCCTTTGGGACCCTTTTCCTCAAACACAGGGGAGCTCTCCTTCTCAAGACATGGTTTGGTTAGAGGTAGGATTCTGGACATGTTCTTTATTCGTCCAAGTCAAGGAGTGTTCCTAGAATGGGGTGGGTTGTGAGGGGCTGAGGGGTTCTGGAAGGGACACGGAGGCACCCGAGGCAACACAAAGAGGAACACATTGGAGGGTGAATCACTAAGGGCTGTCAGTGCCCCTTAGGGTGAGGATGATCTTGACAGGAAAGAAGGAATTAGTCAGGGACCTACAGGTGGGGCCCAAGCTAATGTCGTATTAAGATACATCAGATTCCAGTCTACTCTCAGAGAGCTGAGAATTGTGGTAGAGTTGGTATGCCACAAAGGACTAAAAAGGATCAGCAAGGAAAGAAACCCAATCTCAACATGACATATTTTGCAGAATTTTATTAGTATCAAAGAAAAATTATATAAAACAGAATTTAATAAAGACTTTCATAAAGCCAAGGTACAGAGTCATCAGAAGAGTTCACATCCAGGTTTCCACCGAAATAACTGAACACAGTGAAAGAGTTTCGCCTCAGGACCAGAGGCACTGCTTATAAACTGAATATCTCACAGGGAGTCCTGACCCACGTGCCCCCGAGGCAGACAGGGGCACAACCTGTTAGAAATTCATTCTATGGCTTCCTCTTTCCATTAGAATTAGAGGCCAGTGTTACAACTTAATTTCCTATACAATGGATTCAACTTTATAAAAGTAATCACACATATAAAAGTATTCCCCATTTATAAGTACCAAGTACAGTTTCCTACAGAACTTTCATTTGACTTATCACTACACATTAAAAACAGAGGAACTGGGACTCTGTGTCAGCAATCCTTGTCGGACTTCTCAACATCTGAACACAGCACAGCAGGGAGGCTCTGGCCCACCACAAACAGCTGCATGAGTAACTATGCCCTCCCCAGATCTACAGTTGGTCGGCACCCGGGGGCATGGGGCCAAGGAACAAGTCTTTGCTGACAATGGACTTCTCACTGGCCGTCCTCACTCTCTGCAGAGGAAGAGGAAAGCTGAAGGTCCTCCTGGAGGACACTCAAGGGATCCTGTGACCAAGTCCCTGTCTCTTCTCCAGGGGGAGAGGGATCTGAGAAGAAAGAATTCTCAACAGGAGGCATGGAGGGAGATGGCACCAGATAGCAGCTCCACTGGCCTTCTTTTGACCTCTTAAAGACCATTTTGATGGGACTCCGTGGAGTGGCTGGGTTCTGGGGCTCCTTTGAGGGCTGCAGGGTCTTGGCTAGAGGGCTCTCCTGCTGCGGCTGGGGGTCTGCTCTCTGCATGCTCTGCTGCGGGGACGGGCAGGGGCTGAGTCTGGGCTCCTTTCTGGCCTTCTTGCAGAGGTGGATGGAGGTCGGGGCCGCTCTCTTGCCTGGCACCTTGATGCTGAGACTGGAGTGCTGGCAAACACTCTTTGCAGCAGGATGTGGGATGCTGGGTGAGTTCCCAGCAGGGAACTTGGCTTGTGCCTGAGGCTTGAGGGTGTGGCCCAGGCCATTGGTGCTGAAGAAAGAACGAGGCTTGCTGTGTGTCTGCTGGACACTGTTCTTGGCATCCTGGACAGGGGGTGGCTTGTTGTGTGTCTGCTGGACACTGTTCTTGGCATCCTGGACAGGGGGTTGCTCGTTGTGTGTCTGCTGGACAGTGTTCTTGGCATCCTGGACAAGGCGTGTGCCCCCTGGCCTAGGCGTGTGGGTGACAGGAACTCCCTGCCCATTATGTAGTCCAGAACGTGAGCAGGCGATCCCCTCAGCTTTTTGGATGGGAGGCGCTGAGAGTGTCACCTTATGTTTCCCGCCAGGTGACACAGTGCTGAGACAGGCGTCTGGCACATGCTTTCTCTTGGGAGTGGGGATGGGCATCGGCCGGGTTGGACGCTGTGGGAGACACAATGGAGAGGTTTCACATGAGCAAGTCCTCACCGTCAAGTGTCAATCAAATGAAAGCAAGACCAAAACCAAGAGCTGAAGAAGAGCTATGGACAGTGAGAGAACACTAGCCATCAATGTGCAGATGAGGAAGCCAGCCTGGTGGGGATGTCTTAAGGTAGGGGACCCTGGCAAGGGAGAGGACCCTCCACCTAGAGACACAGAACTTGCCTTGTCCGAAGCCTGTCTCTGTCATCCATGCCAACCCCTCAGGTTCCCCAGTGAGCCGAACCCGTACTCACCCTGATGAACACCTCTTCTGGTACGGAATCCTTGCTGGCCACTTGGGCCCTGTGTGGCTGCTTCCCTTTTCGGACCTGCCAGGGTCTGCAGGGCCCCCGAATTGGGTCACGATCCGCCATGGCACACACCACCAAAGACCTTCCCGTCCTTTGCTCTCAGCTATGCACTTGGGAATCTCCTGTAGAAAATGGAAATTGAAACTTTTCAAAGACCCACCTAGGGCAAGCTCCTCTGGCACCGTCTGCTTCAAATCTGCTCAAGAGACCTCATGCCCTCAGGGAAACATCTCTGTCTACCCTGTGACTTCTCCTTCTGAGTCCTCTGTCTGTCCTCTCATGATTTCCTTCCCCAGGGCAGGACTCTAAGGTGTCACAGCTGAGACTCACTTGCTAAATGGGATGTGCCTGCATAAAGGAGGGATTTCAAAGTGGAGACTGGGATTAATTCTATCCTCCGTGTCCTAGTATGGGCCGGAAATGACAGTATTTCTCGGGGCTTTCACCATCATCAAAGCATTTGGAATTGTGGGAGACTTTCTCAAAAATCAAAGGAAAATATGCTCCCCTCTGGAAAATTCAAAGTTCCCAATGCACCGATGAGGAGGCAAATTTCAAATAAAAGTCACCCAGATGGAAATATGTTCCGCTCTGCTAGTCTGGAAGCGTCACAAGTGAGATTGTGGACGGCTTTTGTGTTTCTTCACCTTATCTAATACGTTTTTAAATTCTATGTTCAATTGCCTATAATCATGTAATTTCTAGTAAATGTGAATGAATATATTTGTACTAAGTCTGAATAAATCAAATATTGAAGTCCAGATAGTTCAATCGACCAACTTTCCATTACTACTTAGCCACCAACTCCCACAAATTACAAATGCGTAGGTACTTTTCTTAAAATCTTATACCTAGCGTAATAATGAGCATGGCGAAATGCAATTTGTCCATGTCTCTACAGGCTGAACTGTGCGAGGAAAGAATGCTGATCCACTGCCTAAAATCCAATCACTCCTAATTTTTTCTTTTCTTTTTGTTTGGTTTTGTTTTGCTTCTTGTCCTGTGATGGAAAATCCGAATTAAAGGACTCACCTGACATGAAACCCGCCAAGCAGGTGTCGCTCAGTCTTGGAGCATCCAGACAGGAACCAAGAGGTCACCTGTTCCAGTCACTTTCCTGGCACAAACCCGAGTTGAGGACTCCATCCCCAGAAGGAGGGGTGCTTGGAGGCGGCCAATAGATATTTCTCCATCATCCGTGTTTCTGGATCTAGCCCTCTCCCTCCCTCTTCTTCTAAAGCCAATAAAATCTACTTTTAGGAAAAGAAAAGGTCAAAGGAAGGTCACCCACCTGCAATGCAGGTTAGCTACTCAGTCCGTGAAAAAAATCCTCAGGACAGTGACTGCTGGCCCAGTTTCTCCGGATCCGCTGCTGCCTCCTTCCACGGAGATGGTCTGAGACAGACTGGCACAATCTACAGTCCTGCTGGAGTTTTATGCTGGTTTGAGGGGAGCATAATCCCGTCAAGATCAATTAGCATATTCTTGCGGAGGTACACAGGACTGGAAGTGATTTGCTCTGCTGGGTCGTTTAGCCTTTTCAGTCATTTACATATGACATTGATGTACCTTATTTAAGGAAACGTGCTGTTTCTTTCAATACCTTGCCTTGTTGAGCGTGATGCCATGCATGGGAGAGATGGTGTCTCAGAATACACTGAGCAGACAGAGCTCTGGCAAGAACTCCACCCATCGTGCGTGCAACCGAGGACACGGTCGACCTGCAGGACTCTTCAGGTTTCCTACTGCATCCCCGAGTCTATGAAAACATTCTCATCTTGCCTGGCTGCACACTTTGTCTTCCCCATTGTCTTCTCTGTGCCTGGGAGGCGGAGCCTAGGAGATGCACAGGAATGGTGCCCTCAATGTAGGCCTGGTGCCACTACCTGCGTTTACACTTTGCCTGGTGACTCTAGTCACTTTCCCCAGGCATTCCATGTGGGCACACCGATGGCTGTGTGCCCACAGGTGACAGTCTTTTCCTGCGGAGAATGTCCAGGCGATGGGACTTTTTCTTTTAGGCGATTCTCCTCCTGGGATATACCTGAGAGATTCTTCCGATGCTAGGCCACTGACCCATGACAAAGGATAGGTGGAGGCCAAACCTCGGCTTATACTAAGAAATTTTGGGGAAGCAAAACAGGTGCCATCTCATGGGAATCTTTATCTTCTTCCTTCCACGAGGAATTGCACGCACCAGTTGGCTGCTGGCTGCTCAGGTGGGGCCTATCCACTGGCAAAATGTGGCACTCTGGGTGGATACTTATGTTTCCATTTTTGTGTATATGAACTGCAACTGACTTTCCATTTGTCTATCCTCTAGGATGGATCAATGAGCCTGTAGAGTTAGCCTGATCAAGGTCCCAGAACCCTGGCCCCTCCCCCAGGGCCCTCCCCTGGGCTCAACCTTGACATCCAACTTGGCAGAGTCTCCTGTCCCTGCTTGTCCTGACCTTGACCTGAACTCACTCCCGACTGTGATTATGGGATGAACACTGGGCAGCCCAGTGGATCTCCTGGGAGCAACTGCCTTTGTGGTTGAAGTTCAAACTGGGGTTTGTTGAAGGAGCGCATTCTTATCTGGAGAAACAAAGTGGTGAACATCCCTTGATTTTGCCTCAGGGCAGCAAATCTTGTTCCTTATCTTAAGGTAATAGCTTCAGGCATGAATATTAGGATTTAGGAACTTTCTATGATTGCAGCTTTATTTTTCTGGGCTACTGCGGGGATCGGTGAGAATCTCATTAAGCTCAACGTGGAGTGAGTGGCGGGTAGAAATACTGGAGTCAACTAAGATTGAGAGTGTCGTCAGAGACTTCACCGTCCACCACACACCCACCAACAACCTATTGCTGCATTAAGAGTCTAGAGGGGAAAATAATTAAACAGCTTTCTGGAGATCAAGTGGGCAGAACCCTGTCTTCTGGCCCCACTTAGAAGAGACAGGCAAATATCCCACCAATATTTTTAGCCAAGAGGCCTTGATATGGCCCAATGGCTTTGCCTGAGCAGGGTCATGTCACACAGAGATACCTAGGAGGTGAGGCTGAAGGTCATAGCTATGTCATCACCAGGGTTTGAAAGGAGACACATGGTGTCGGTGGGAAGACAGACACAGGGAACTGAAATGTTTCCAAGCAGCCATTGGGGAAAGGGCTTTGTGAACCTGGGGTCTGGTTCTATCCCCACAGCTGAAGGGTACAAACTGAATGGATGAGTTCACCATTGCCCGAGGAAAACTCAAAACATCAACATTTTGCTTCTTTAGCAAAAGACTTTAATGTTCAAACATCTGCAAGTATTGCTGTTCAAATGGATGTAATTCCTACAAACTTACGTGTTCATTCAACGTTTAGAGAACACACTAGCCACTTGCATTGGATGCCATGGTTCTATAAACAAGTTTACTTTACACAAACACTCAACTACCTGCTGAGTGCTTTGTTGAAGATTCATCAAACTCTTCACACAGGCACATGCACACACACACACAGACACACACACACACACACACACACACACAGGCAATACACACAAACACATGGGCACTCATTTTTTTCTAATAAAAAATCTAACTAAGTATTTCTGTGTCCATTTAGGATTGTTGTATCCTTGGTGTAGGATATTTTAGACTAAGTAAAGTAGAAGTGATCAAGTCATGCCTTGCATTTCAGACACATGGGTTTGTACAGTGTGAATGCTCACATACTTTATATGAAAAGTGTTGTTGGATGAATTAAAGTTTCGCCTGATTTTACACTGAATAAGATAAGTAGAGTGAATGCTCTGTAAAGAAGTGTTTGTGTTTCATGATTCATTCTCCTGTGTTGAGTTCTGTCATGTATTATAAGGGAAGAACAACGACTGGGTAATTTGCCACGTAGCTGACATGCCTAGGGCTCTCCTCCGGTGTAGGGACTCGGGGGACTGATGAGATTAGCATGTTGACCGAAAGCATTCCCACACTGACCACATTCACCTGGTTTCTACCTGGTGTGCATTATGTTGTAATGGATAAGCTCAGCCTTTTGCCTGAAAGCTTTCCCACACATGAGGCACACGTGTGGTTGCTCTCCCGAATGGATTCTCTAGTGCTGGTTAAGGCCAGTGCTTTGACTAGTGACAATCATAAACTCTCTTCCCTTGGTAGACTGTCTCCTGTTTTTCTAAGATAAGAACTTTCATTTGAAGCTTTGTCACAGAGGGGACATTCATATGGTGTCTCTCCTGTGTGGACGGTCTCATGCTGTCTAAGGAAAAACCATGACTGAAGGCTTTCCCACACTCAAAAGGCTTATCCCCAGCGTGCATTGGATTGCGGTTTCTAAGCTAAGACCTTTGCCAAAAGCCTTCCCCACATGGATGACATTCACAAGGTTTCTCCTTAGGCTGAGTCATGTTCTGCCATCTGAGTTTGAAAACATTACTGAAGGGTTTCCCACAATCATGTAGTTTCCATTTGTTGTGAATGTCCATGTGTACACCAAGGCATTCATCTACCGTGGGTGAATTTTCTCACTGTTGACTGACATATGGTTCCCCCCCCCCCCCTTTTTTTTTTTTTTACATGAGTCTAGGAATGTGGAGACACAGCTGAACTATGTATGAGTCAATTCATCACTCCAATCAGCCTTTGGGACCCTTTTCCTCAAACACAGGGGAGCTCTCCTTCTCAAGACATGGTTTGGTTAGAGGTAGGATTCTGGACATGTTCTTTATTCGTCCAAGTCAAGGAGTGTTCCTAGAATGGGGTGGGTTGTGAGGGGCTGAGGGGTTCTGGAAGGGACACGGAGGCACCCGAGGCAACACAAAGAGGAACACATTGGAGGGTGAATCACTAAGGGCTGTCAGTGCCCCTTAGGGTGAGGATGATCTTGACAGGAAAGAAGGAATTAGTCAGGGACCTACAGGTGGGGCCCAAGCTAATGTCGTATTAAGATACATCAGATTCCAGTCTACTCTCAGAGAGCTGAGAATTGTGGTAGAGTTGGTATGCCACAAAGGACTAAAAAGGATCAGCAAGGAAAGAAACCCAATCTCAACATGACATATTTTGCAGAATTTTATTAGTATCAAAGAAAAATTATATAAAACAGAATTTAATAAAGACTTTCATAAAGCCAAGGTACAGAGTCATCAGAAGAGTTCACATCCAGGTTTCCACCGAAATAACTGAACACAGTGAAAGAGTTTCGCCTCAGGACCAGAGGCACTGCTTATAAACTGAATATCTCACAGGGAGTCCTGACCCACGTGCCCCCGAGGCAGACAGGGGCACAACCTGTTAGAAATTCATTCTATGGCTTCCTCTTTCCATTAGAATTAGAGGCCAGTGTTACAACTTAATTTCCTATACAATGGATTCAACTTTATAAAAGTAATCACACATATAAAAGTATTCCCCATTTATAAGTACCAAGTACAGTTTCCTACAGAACTTTCATTTGACTTATCACTACACATTAAAAACAGAGGAACTGGGACTCTGTGTCAGCAATCCTTGTCGGACTTCTCAACATCTGAACACAGCACAGCAGGGAGGCTCTGGCCCACCACAAACAGCTGCATGAGTAACTATGCCCTCCCCAGATCTACAGTTGGTCGGCACCCGGGGGCATGGGGCCAAGGAACAAGTCTTTGCTGACAATGGACTTCTCACTGGCCGTCCTCACTCTCTGCAGAGGAAGAGGAAAGCTGAAGGTCCTCCTGGAGGACACTCAAGGGATCCTGTGACCAAGTCCCTGTCTCTTCTCCAGGGGGAGAGGGATCTGAGAAGAAAGAATTCTCAACAGGAGGCATGGAGGGAGATGGCACCAGATAGCAGCTCCACTGGCCTTCTTTTGACCTCTTAAAGACCATTTTGATGGGACTCCGTGGAGTGGCTGGGTTCTGGGGCTCCTTTGAGGGCTGCAGGGTCTTGGCTAGAGGGCTCTCCTGCTGCGGCTGGGGGTCTGCTCTCTGCATGCTCTGCTGCGGGGACGGGCAGGGGCTGAGTCTGGGCTCCTTTCTGGCCTTCTTGCAGAGGTGGATGGAGGTCGGGGCCGCTCTCTTGCCTGGCACCTTGATGCTGAGACTGGAGTGCTGGCAAACACTCTTTGCAGCAGGATGTGGGATGCTGGGTGAGTTCCCAGCAGGGAACTTGGCTTGTGCCTGAGGCTTGAGGGTGTGGCCCAGGCCATTGGTGCTGAAGAAAGAACGAGGCTTGCTGTGTGTCTGCTGGACACTGTTCTTGGCATCCTGGACAGGGGGTGGCTTGTTGTGTGTCTGCTGGACACTGTTCTTGGCATCCTGGACAGGGGGTTGCTCGTTGTGTGTCTGCTGGACAGTGTTCTTGGCATCCTGGACAAGGCGTGTGCCCCCTGGCCTAGGCGTGTGGGTGACAGGAACTCCCTGCCCATTATGTAGTCCAGAACGTGAGCAGGCGATCCCCTCAGCTTTTTGGATGGGAGGCGCTGAGAGTGTCACCTTATGTTTCCCGCCAGGTGACACAGTGCTGAGACAGGCGTCTGGCACATGCTTTCTCTTGGGAGTGGGGATGGGCATCGGCCGGGTTGGACGCTGTGGGAGACACAATGGAGAGGTTTCACATGAGCAAGTCCTCACCGTCAAGTGTCAATCAAATGAAAGCAAGACCAAAACCAAGAGCTGAAGAAGAGCTATGGACAGTGAGAGAACACTAGCCATCAATGTGCAGATGAGGAAGCCAGCCTGGTGGGGATGTCTTAAGGTAGGGGACCCTGGCAAGGGAGAGGACCCTCCACCTAGAGACACAGAACTTGCCTTGTCCGAAGCCTGTCTCTGTCATCCATGCCAACCCCTCAGGTTCCCCAGTGAGCCGAACCCGTACTCACCCTGATGAACACCTCTTCTGGTACGGAATCCTTGCTGGCCACTTGGGCCCTGTGTGGCTGCTTCCCTTTTCGGACCTGCCAGGGTCTGCAGGGCCCCCGAATTGGGTCACGATCCGCCATGGCACACACCACCAAAGACCTTCCCGTCCTTTGCTCTCAGCTATGCACTTGGGAATCTCCTGTAGAAAATGGAAATTGAAACTTTTCAAAGACCCACCTAGGGCAAGCTCCTCTGGCACCGTCTGCTTCAAATCTGCTCAAGAGACCTCATGCCCTCAGGGAAACATCTCTGTCTGCCCTGTGACTTCTCCTTCTGAGTCCTCTGTCTGTCCTCTCATGATTTCCTTCCCCAGGGCAGGACTCTAAGGTGTCACAGCTGAGACTCACTTGCTAAATGGGATGTGCCTGCATAAAGGAGGGATTTCAAAGTGGAGACTGGGATTAATTCTATCCTCCGTGTCCTAGTATGGGCCGGAAATGACAGTATTTCTCGGGGCTTTCACCATCATCAAAGCATTTGGAATTGTGGGAGACTTTCTCAAAAATCAAAGGAAAATATGCTCCCCTCTGGAAAATTCAAAGTTCCCAATGCACCGATGAGGAGGCAAATTTCAAATAAAAGTCACCCAGATGGAAATATGTTCCGCTCTGCTAGTCTGGAAGCGTCACAAGTGAGATTGTGGACGGCTTTTGTGTTTCTTCACCTTATCTAATACGTTTTTAAATTCTATGTTCAATTGCCTATAATCATGTAATTTCTAGTAAATGTGAATGAATATATTTGTACTAAGTCTGAATAAATCAAATATTGAAGTCCAGATAGTTCAATCGACCAACTTTCCATTACTACTTAGCCACCAACTCCCACAAATTACAAATGCGTAGGTACTTTTCTTAAAATCTTATACCTAGCGTAATAATGAGCATGGCGAAATGCAATTTGTCCATGTCTCTACAGGCTGAACTGTGCGAGGAAAGAATGCTGATCCACTGCCTAAAATCCAATCACTCCTAATTTTTTCTTTTCTTTTTGTTTGGTTTTGTTTTGCTTCTTGTCCTGTGATGGAAAATCCGAATTAAAGGACTCACCTGACATGAAACCCGCCAAGCAGGTGTCGCTCAGTCTTGGAGCATCCAGACAGGAACCAAGAGGTCACCTGTTCCAGTCACTTTCCTGGCACAAACCCGAGTTGAGGACTCCATCCCCAGAAGGAGGGGTGCTTGGAGGCGGCCAATAGATATTTCTCCATCATCCGTGTTTCTGGATCTAGCCCTCTCCCTCCCTCTTCTTCTAAAGCCAATAAAATCTACTTTTAGGAAAAGAAAAGGTCAAAGGAAGGTCACCCACCTGCAATGCAGGTTAGCTACTCAGTCCGTGAAAAAAATCCTCAGGACAGTGACTGCTGGCCCAGTTTCTCCGGATCCGCTGCTGCCTCCTTCCACGGAGATGGTCTGAGACAGACTGGCACAATCTACAGTCCTGCTGGAGTTTTATGCTGGTTTGAGGGGAGCATAATCCCGTCAAGATCAATTAGCATATTCTCGCGGAGGTACACAGGACTGGAAGTGATTTGCTCTGCTGGGTCGTTTAGCCTTTTCAGTCATTTACATATGACATTGATGTACCTTATTTAAGGAAACGTGCTGTTTCTTTCAATACCTTGCCTTGTTGAGCGTGATGCCATGCATGGGAGAGATGGTGTCTCAGAATACACTGAGCAGACAGAGCTCTGGCAAGAACTCCACCCATCGTGCGTGCAACCGAGGACACGGTCGACCTGCAGGACTCTTCAGGTTTCCTACTGCATCCCCGAGTCTATGAAAACATTCTCATCTTGCCTGGCTGCACACTTTGTCTTCCCCATTGTCTTCTCTGTGCCTGGGAGGCGGAGCCTAGGAGATGCACAGGAATGGTGCCCTCAATGTAGGCCTGGTGCCACTACCTGCGTTTACACTTTGCCTGGTGACTCTAGTCACTTTCCCCAGGCATTCCATGTGGGCACACCGATGGCTGTGTGCCCACAGGTGACAGTCTTTTCCTGCGGAGAATGTCCAGGCGATGGGACTTTTTCTTTTAGGCGATTCTCCTCCTGGGATATACCTGAGAGATTCTTCCGATGCTAGGCCACTGACCCATGACAAAGGATAGGTGGAGGCCAAACCTCGGCTTATACTAAGAAATTTTGGGGAAGCAAAACAGGTGCCATCTCATGGGAATCTTTATCTTCTTCCTTCCACGAGGAATTGCACGCACCAGTTGGCTGCTGGCTGCTCAGGTGGGGCCTATCCACTGGCAAAATGTGGCACTCTGGGTGGATACTTATGTTTCCATTTTTGTGTATATGAACTGCAACTGACTTTCCATTTGTCTATCCTCTAGGATGGATCAATGAGCCTGTAGAGTTAGCCTGATCAAGGTCCCAGAACCCTGGCCCCTCCCCCAGGGCCCTCCCCTGGGCTCAACCTTGACATCCAACTTGGCAGAGTCTCCTGTCCCTGCTTGTCCTGACCTTGACCTGAACTCACTCCCGACTGTGATTATGGGATGAACACTGGGCAGCCCAGTGGATCTCCTGGGAGCAACTGCCTTTGTGGTTGAAGTTCAAACTGGGGTTTGTTGAAGGAGCGCATTCTTATCTGGAGAAACAAAGTGGTGAACATCCCTTGATTTTGCCTCAGGGCAGCAAATCTTGTTCCTTATCTTAAGGTAATAGCTTCAGGCATGAATATTAGGATTTAGGAACTTTCTATGATTGCAGCTTTATTTTTCTGGGCTACTGCGGGATCGGTGAGAATCTCATTAAGCTCAACGTGGAGTGAGTGGCGGGTAGAAATACTGGAGTCAACTAAGATTGAGAGTGTCGTCAGAGACTTCACCGTCCACCACACACCCACCAACAACCTATTGCTGCATTAAGAGTCTAGAGGGGAAAATAATTAAACAGCTTTCTGGAGATCAAGTGGGCCTGTCTTCTGGCCCCACTTAGAAGAGACAGGCAAATATCCCACCAATATTTTTAGCCAAGAGGCCTTGATATGGCCCAATGGCTTTGCCTGAGCAGGGTCATGTCACACAGAGATACCTAGGAGGTGAGGCTGAAGGTCATAGCTATGTCATCACCAGGGTTTGAAAGGAGACACATGGTGTCGGTGGGAAGACAGACACAGGGAACTGAAATGTTTCCAAGCAGCCATTGGGGAAAGGGCTTTGTGAACCTGGGGTCTGGTTCTATCCCCACAGCTGAAGGGTACAAACTGAATGGATGAGTTCACCATTGCCCGAGGAAAACTCAAAACATCAACATTTTGCTTCTTTAGCAAAAGACTTTAATGTTCAAACATCTGCAAGTATTGCTGTTCAAATGGATGTAATTCCTACAAACTTACGTGTTCATTCAACGTTTAGAGAACACACTAGCCACTTGCATTGGATGCCATGGTTCTATAAACAAGTTTACTTTACACAAACACTCAACTACCTGCTGAGTGCTTTGTTGAAGATTCATCAAACTCTTCACACAGGCACATGCACACACACACACAGACACACACACACACACACACACACACACACACAGGCAATACACACAAACACATGGGCACTCATTTTTTTCTAATAAAAAATCTAACTAAGTATTTCTGTGTCCATTTAGGATTGTTGTATCCTTGGTGTAGGATATTTTAGACTAAGTAAAGTAGAAGTGATCAAGTCATGCCTTGCATTTCAGACACATGGGTTTGTACAGTGTGAATGCTCACATACTTTATATGAAAAGTGTTGTTGGATGAATTAAAGTTTCGCCTGATTTTACACTGAATAAGATAAGTAGAGTGAATGCTCTGTAAAGAAGTGTTTGTGTTTCATGATTCATTCTCCTGTGTTGAGTTCTGTCATGTATTATAAGGGAAGAACAACGACTGGGTAATTTGCCACGTAGCTGACATGCCTAGGGCTCTCCTCCGGTGTAGGGACTCGGGGGACTGATGAGATTAGCATGTTGACCGAAAGCATTCCCACACTGACCACATTCACCTGGTTTCTACCTGGTGTGCATTATGTTGTAATGGATAAGCTCAGCCTTTTGCCTGAAAGCTTTCCCACACATGAGGCACACGTGTGGTTGCTCTCCCGAATGGATTCTCTAGTGCTGGTTAAGGCCAGTGCTTTGACTAGTGACAATCATAAACTCTCTTCCCTTGGTAGACTGTCTCCTGTTTTTCTAAGATAAGAACTTTCATTTGAAGCTTTGTCACAGAGGGGACATTCATATGGTGTCTCTCCTGTGTGGACGGTCTCATGCTGTCTAAGGAAAAACCATGACTGAAGGCTTTCCCACACTCAAAAGGCTTATCCCCAGCGTGCATTGGATTGCGGTTTCTAAGCTAAGACCTTTGCCAAAAGCCTTCCCCACATGGATGACATTCACAAGGTTTCTCCTTAGGCTGAGTCATGTTCTGCCATCTTAGTTTGAAAACATTACTGAAGGGTTTCCCACAATCATGTAGTTTCCATTTGTTGTGAATGTCCATGTGTACACCAAGGCATTCATCTACCGTGGGTGAATTTTCTCACTGTTGACTGACATATGGTTCCCCCCCCCCCTTTTTTTTTTTTTTACATGAGTCTAGGAATGTGGAGACACAGCTGAACTATGTATGAGTCAATTCATCACTCCAATCAGCCTTTGGGACCCTTTTCCTCAAACACAGGGGAGCTCTCCTTCTCAAGACATGGTTTGGTTAGAGGTAGGATTCTGGACATGTTCTTTATTCGTCCAAGTCAAGGAGTGTTCCTAGAATGGGGTGGGTTGTGAGGGGCTGAGGGGTTCTGGAAGGGACACGGAGGCACCCGAGGCAACACAAAGAGGAACACATTGGAGGGTGAATCACTAAGGGCTGTCAGTGCCCCTTAGGGTGAGGATGATCTTGACAGGAAAGAAGGAATTAGTCAGGGACCTACAGGTGGGGCCCAAGCTAATGTCGTATTAAGATACATCAGATTCCAGTCTACTCTCAGAGAGCTGAGAATTGTGGTAGAGTTGGTATGCCACAAAGGACTAAAAAGGATCAGCAAGGAAAGAAACCCAATCTCAACATGACATATTTTGCAGAATTTTATTAGTATCAAAGAAAAATTATATAAAACAGAATTTAATAAAGACTTTCATAAAGCCAAAGTACAGAGTCATCAGAAGAGTTCACATCCAGGTTTCCACCGAAATAACTGAACACAGTGAAAGAGTTTCGCCTCAGGACCAGAGGCACTGCTTATAAACTGAATATCTCACAGGGAGTCCTGACCCACGTGCCCCCGAGGCAGACAGGGGCACAACCTGTTAGAAATTCATTCTATGGCTTCCTCTTTCCATTAGAATTAGAGGCCAGTGTTACAACTTAATTTCCTATACAATGGATTCAACTTTATAAAAGTAATCACACATATAAAAGTATTCCCCATTTATAAGTACCAAGTACAGTTTCCTACAGAACTTTCATTTGACTTATCACTACACATTAAAAACAGAGGAACTGGGACTCTGTGTCAGCAATCCTTGTCGGACTTCTCAACATCTGAACACAGCACAGCAGGGAGGCTCTGGCCCACCACAAACAGCTGCATGAGTAACTATGCCCTCCCCAGATCTACAGTTGGTCGGCACCCGGGGGCATGGGGCCAAGGAACAAGTCTTTGCTGACAATGGACTTCTCACTGGCCGTCCTCACTCTCTGCAGAGGAAGAGGAAAGCTGAAGGTCCTCCTGGAGGACACTCAAGGGATCCTGTGACCAAGTCCCTGTCTCTTCTCCAGGGGGAGAGGGATCTGAAAAGAAAGAATTCTCAACAGGAGGCATGGAGGGAGATGGCACCAGATAGCAGCTCCACTGGCCTTCTTTTGACCTCTTAAAGACCATTTTGATGGGACTCCGTGGAGTGGCTGGGTTCTGGGGCTCCTTTGAGGGCTGCAGGGTCTTGGCTAGAGGGCTCTCCTGCTGCGGCTGGGGGTCTGCTCTCTGCATGCTCTGCTGCGGGGACGGGCAGGGGCTGAGTCTGGGCTCCTTTCTGGCCTTCTTGCAGAGGTGGATGGAGGTCGGGGCCGCTCTCTTGCCTGGCACCTTGATGCTGAGACTGGAGTGCTGGCAAACACTCTTTGCAGCAGGATGTGGGATGCTGGGTGAGTTCCCAGCAGGGAACTTGGCTTGTGCCTGAGGCTTGAGGGTGTGGCCCAGGCCATTGGTGCTGAAGAAAGAACGAGGCTTGCTGTGTGTCTGCTGGACACTGTTCTTGGCATCCTGGACAGGGGGTGGCTTGTTGTGTGTCTGCTGGACACTGTTCTTGGCATCCTGGACAGGGGGTTGCTCGTTGTGTGTCTGCTGGACAGTGTTCTTGGCATCCTGGACAAGGCGTGTGCCCCCTGGCCTAGGCGTGTGGGTGACAGGAACTCCCTGCCCATTATGTAGTCCAGAACGTGAGCAGGCGATCCCCTCAGCTTTTTGGATGGGAGGCGCTGAGAGTGTCACCTTATGTTTCCCGCCAGGTGACACAGTGCTGAGACAGGCGTCTGGCACATGCTTTCTCTTGGGAGTGGGGATGGGCATCGGCCGGGTTGGACGCTGTGGGAGACACAATGGAGAGGTTTCACATGAGCAAGTCCTCACCGTCAAGTGTCAATCAAATGAAAGCAAGACCAAAACCAAGAGCTGAAGAAGAGCTATGGACAGTGAGAGAACACTAGCCATCAATGTGCAGATGAGGAAGCCAGCCTGGTGGGGATGTCTTAAGGTAGGGGACCCTGGCAAGGGAGAGGACCCTCCACCTAGAGACACAGAACTTGCCTTGTCCGAAGCCTGTCTCTGTCATCCATGCCAACCCCTCAGGTTCCCCAGTGAGCCGAACCCGTACTCACCCTGATGAACACCTCTTCTGGTACGGAATCCTTGCTGGCCACTTGGGCCCTGTGTGGCTGCTTCCCTTTTCGGACCTGCCAGGGTCTGCAGGGCCCCCGAATTGGGTCACGATCCGCCATGGCACACACCACCAAAGACCTTCCCGTCCTTTGCTCTCAGCTATGCACTTGGGAATCTCCTGTTGAAAATGGAAATTGAAACTTTTCAAAGACCCACCTAGGGCAAGCTCCTCTGGCACCGTCTGCTTCAAATCTGCTCAAGAGACCTCATGCCCTCAGGGAAACATCTCTGTCTACCCTGTGACTTCTCCTTCTGAGTCCTCTGTCTGTCCTCTCATGATTTCCTTCCCCAGGGCAGGACTCTAAGGTGTCACAGCTGAGACTCACTTGCTAAATGGGATGTGCCTGCATAAAGGAGGGATTTCAAAGTGGAGACTGGGATTAATTCTATCCTCCGTGTCCTAGTATGGGCCGGAAATGACAGTATTTCTCGGGGCTTTCACCATCATCAAAGCATTTGGAATTGTGGGAGACTTTCTCAAAAATCAAAGGAAAATATGCTCCCCTCTGGAAAATTCAAAGTTCCCAATGCACCGATGAGGAGGCAAATTTCAAGTAAAATTCACCCAGATGGAAATATGTTCCGACTGCTAGTCTGGAAGCGTCTCAAATGAGATTATGGATGGCTTTTGTGTTTCTTCACCTTATCTAATACGTTTATAAATTCTATGTTCAATTGCCTATAATCATGTAGTTTCTAGTAAATGTGAATGAATATATTTGTACTAAGTCTGAATAAATCAAATATTGAAGTCCAGATAGTTCAATCGACCAACTTTCCATTACTGGTTAGCCACAAACTCCCACAAATTACAAATGCGTAGGTACTTTTCTTAAAATCTTATACCTAGCGTAATAATGAGCATGGCGAAATGCAATTTGTCCATGTCTCTACAGGCTGAACTGTGCGAGGAAAGAATGCTGATCCACTGCCTAAAATCCAATCACTCCTAATTTTTTCTTTTCTTTTCTTTTTGTTTGGTTTTGTTTTGTTTCTTGTCATGTGATGGAAAATCCGAATTAAAGGACTCACCTGACATGAAACCCGCCATGCAGGTGTCGCTCAGTCTTGGAGCATCCAGACAGGAACCAAGAGGTCACCTGTTCCAGTCACTTTCCTTGCACAAACCCGAGTTGAGGGCTCCATCCCCTGAAGGAGGGGTGCTTGGAGGCGGCCAATAGATATTTCTCCATCATCCGTGTTTCTGGGTCTAGCCCTCTCCCTCCCTCTTCCTCTAAAGCCAAGAAAATCTACTTTTAGGAAAAGAAAAGGTTAAAGGAATGTAACCCACCTGCAATACCGGTTAGCTCCTCAGTCCCTGAAAAAAATCCCAAGGATAGCGAGTGCTGGCCCAGCTTCTCCGGATCCGCTGCTGCCTCCTTCCACGGAGATGGTCTGAGGCAGACTGGCACAATCTACAGTCCTGCTGGAGTTTTATGCTGGTTTGAGGGGAGCATAATCCCGTCAAGATCAATTAGCATATTCTCCCGGAGGTACACAGGACTGGAAGTGATTTGCTCTGCTGGGTCGTTTAGCCTTTTCAGTCATTTACATATGACATTGATGTACCTTCTTTAAGGAACCGTGCTGTTTCTTTCAATGCCTTGCCTTGTTGAGCGTGATGCCATGCATGGGAGAGAGAGTGTCTCAGAATACACTGAGCAGACAGATCTCTGGCAAGAACTCCACCCACCGTGCGTGCAACCGAGGACACGGTCGACCTGCAGGACTCTTCAGGTTTCCTACTGCATCCCCGAGTCTATGAAAACATTCTCTTCTTGCCTGGCTGCACACTTTGTCTTCCCCATTGTCTTCTCTGTGCCTGGGAGGCGGAGCCTAGGAGATGCACAGGAATGGTGCCCCCAATGTAGGTCTGGTGCCACTACCTGCGTTTACACTTTGCCTGGTGACTCTAGTCACTTTCCCCAGGCATTCCATGTGGGCACACCGATGGCTGTGTGCCCACAGGTGACAGTCTTTTCCTGCGGAGAATGTCCAGGCGATGGGACTTTTTCTTTTAGGCGATTCTCCTCCTGGGATATACCTGAGAGATTCTTCAGATGCTAGGCGACTGACATATGACAAAGGAGAGGTGGAGGCCAAACCTCGGCTTATACTAAGAAATTTTGGGGAAGCAAAACAGGTGCCATCTCATGGGAATCTTTATCTTCTTCCTTCCACGAGGAATTGCACGCACCAGTTGGCTGCTGGCTGCTCAGGTGGGGCCTATCCACTGGCAAAATGTGGCACTCTGGGTGGATACTTATGTTTCCATTTTTGTGTATCTGAACTGCCACTGACTTTCCATTTGTCTATCCTCTAGGATGGATCAATGAGCCTGTAGAGTTAGCCTGATCAAGGTCCCAGAACCCTGGCCCCTCTCCCAGGGCCCTCCCCTGGGCTCAACCTTGACATCCAACTTGGCAGAGTCTCCTGTCCCTGCTTGTCCTGACCTTGACCTGAACTCACTCCCGACTGTGCTAATGGGATGAACACTGGGCAGCCCAGTGGATCTCCTGGGAGCAACTCCCTTTGTGGTTGAAGTTCAAACTGGGGTTTGTTGAAGGAGCACATTCTTATCTGGAGAAACAGAGTGGTGAACATCCCTTGATTTTTCCTCAGGGCAGGAAAACTTGTTCCTTATCTTAAGGTAATAGCTTCAGGCATGAATATTAGGATTTAGGAACTTTCTATGATTGCAGCTTTATTTTTCTGGGCTACTGTGGGGATCGGTGAGAATCTCATTAAGCTCAATGTGGAGTGAGTGGTGGGTAGAAATATTGGAGTCAACTAAGATTGAGAGTGTCGTCAGAGACTTCACTGTCCACCACCCACCCACCAACAACCTATTGCCGCATTAAGAGTCTGGAGGAAAAAATAATTAAATAGCTTTCTGGAGATCAAGTGGGCAGAACCCTGTCTTCTGGCCCCACTTAGAAGAGACAGGCAAATGTCCCACCAATATTTTTAGCCGAGAGGCCTTGATATGGCCCAATGGCTTTGCCTGAGCAGGGTCATGTCACACAGAGATACCTAGCAGGTGAGGCTGAAGGTCATAGCTACGTCATGACCAGGGTTTTAATGGAGATACATGGTGTTGGTGGGAAGATAGACACAGGAAACTGAAATGTTTCCAAGCAGCCATTGGGGAAAGGGCTTTGTGAACCTGGGGTCTGGTTCTATCCCCACAGCTGAAGGGTACAAACTGAATGGATGAGTTCACAATTGCACGAGGAAAACTCAAAGATCAACAGTTTTCTTTTTTAGCAACAGATTTTATTGTTCAAACACCTGCAAGCATTGCCGTCCATACAGATGAATTTCTTTCAAAATTCCATATTCATTCAAATTTGATATTAGGGTTCTATAAACAACGATCCTTTGCACAAACACTTAATGACCTGCTGAGTTGTGTGTTGAAGGCTCTTTAAATTTTTCATACAGGCAGATGCGCCACACACACACACACACACACACACACACGCACACACACACAGACAGACACAGTCCAAACAGGCACACACAGAGACAGACAATACACAAACAGACAATACACACAAACCCACAGGCACTCATTTTTTGTAAAATAAAATCCAACTAAGTTTGTCTGTGTCCATTTAGAATTGCTCTATCCTTGGTGTGGATATTTTAGATTTAATAAGGTAGAATTGATGAAGGAATGCCTTGCCTTTCAGACAAAGTGGTTTGTACAGTATGAATGCTCACATACTGTATATGATAAGTGTTGTTGGATGAATTAAAGTTTTGCCTGATATTACACCGAATAAGTTCACTAGAGTGAATGCTCTGTAAAGGAGTATTTGTTTTTCATGATTCCCTCTCCTGGGTTGAGTTCTGTCATGTTTCCTAAGGAAGAACAACGACTGGGGAATTTGCCACGTACCTGACATGCCTAGGGCTCTCCTCCAGTGTAGGGTCTCTAGACTCTGATGAGATTAGCATGTTGACCAAGAGCATTCCCACACTGACCACATTCACGTGATTTCTCTATGGTGGGTTTTATGTTGTGATCTATAAGGTTAGCCTTTTGCTGGAAAGCTTTCCCACACATGGGACACACATATTGTTTCATTCCAGGAGGTTTTTTTGATGCTGGTTCAGGCCAGAGCATTGACGAGTGACATTCATAATATTTCTTCCCTGGATGGACTCTCTCCTGTTTTTCTAAGGTAAGATCTTTGATTGAAAGCTATGCCACATAGGGGACATTCATATGGTTTCTCTCCTGTGTGGATGGCCTCATGCTGTCTAAGGAAAAACCATGACTGAAGGCTTTCCCACACTCATAAGGTTTCTCTCCATTGTGCATTGGATTGTAGTTTCTAAGCCAAGACATTTGCCAAAAGCCTTCCCCACATGGTTAATATTCACATGGTTTTTCTCTAGGCTGAGTCATGTGCTGCCATCTGAGGTTGAAATCATGACTGAAGGGTTTCCCACGGTCACATGTTATTCCTGTGTTGTGAACGTCATTGTGTGTACTAAGGCATTCCTCTACTCTGGGTGACTTTTCCTGCTGTTGGCTGACATATGGTTCCTTTCTTGCATGAGTTAAGGAATGTGGAGACACAGCTGATCTGAGATAATTCATCACTCCAATCAGCCCTTGGGACCCTTTTACTGGAACACAGGGGAGCTCTCCTTCTCAGGGCATGGTTTGGTCAGACCAAGGATTCTGGACATGTTCTGAAGTCGTACAGGTCATGGAGTGCTCCTAGAATGGAGTGGGTTGTGTTGGGGATGGGCTGAGGGATTCTGGGAGGGACACTGAGGCTGCTGAGGGACCACATAAGAGGAACAGTTTTGGAGGGTGAATCACTAAGGGCTGTCAGTGCCCCTTAGGGTGGAGAAGACCTTTACAGGGAAGAAAGGATTAGTCAGGCACCTACCTAATATTGGGCCCAAGCTAATGTCATTTTAATGGACATGAGATTCCACTCTAATCTCAGGGCCCTGAGCTTTGTGGTACCGTCATTATTGCACAAATGACTGAAAGGATCAGCAATGAAAAAACCCAACCTCAACACGACACATTTTGCAGAATTTTATTAAGATTGAAGAAACAGTATATAAAATAGAATTTAATAAAACATTTCATAAAGCCAAGCTACAGAGTCATCAGAAGAGTCCCCATCCAGATTTCCACTGAAATTACACAACACAGTGAATCAGTTTTGCCTCAGGACCACAGGCACTGCTTACAAACTGCAGATCTCTCAGGGGTCCCTGCCCCACGTTCCCCAAGGCAGACAGGGTAACACTTGATAGAGATTTATTCTGTAGCTTCCTCTTTCCATTAGACTTTGAGGCCATTGTTGCAACTTACTTTCCTATAAAATGGATTAAAAGTTTTAAAATTGCAATTTCCATACCAATTCCATTAAAACCATCTTCAGTTTATTTAAAAAGTACCATTTAAAATACCACTAATTGCAAGTGCTTTGTCTGTTTTCTGTGTCTACAGTCTTATTTTCTTTCACACCCTCCGTCTTCACTTCATGGCACATAGGCTCTGACCCAGCATTAAGAGCTGCTCCTTGTGACTACTTCTCCCCAGCTTCACAGTTACTGCCTGGTTGCCTGGGGCTGAAGAACAAGTCATAAGTAACATGAGGGTGACACTGTTCTTCAGTTTCTTCAGAATAAGAAGAAACCTGAAGGGCTTCAAATAGGACACTCAAGAGTACTCTGTAACAGAGTCCCTCTGACTTCTCGAGGTGGGAGGGATCTAAGCAGCACAGGTGGGCTTCTTAGAAGGAAGGAGAGAGGTGGCTTTCAGGAACTTGTAGCTCACATGGCCTCCATATATTCTCTCAAAGACCATTTGGATAGGCTGGCAGAGAACCTGGGTTATTGGTGGGAGCCGGGGTACCTTACAGAGCTGTGCAGACTTATAGTGTGTGCTCTGGTCCAAATGCTGCAGGTCTGGTCTCTGCATGTTCTTCGGGGGGGACACTGTGGTTGGGATTCTGGACAAAGCTTGCCTGCTGGGTGAGGAGTGTCTGCTATAGGTCTTCCATGCCCACTATTTAATCAACCAGGTGAGCAGGCGCTTCCCTCAGTCTTTTGATTGGAGGCTCTGGGAATCTCATGTCAGGTTTCCTGAAAGGTAACCTAGTGGTTAAATCTAGGTCTTGCACCCACTTTCTCTTTTTTGCGAATACGGGCATCGGCCGAGTTGGAAGCTGTGAGAAACACAACACAGAGGCTTATTGTTAGTGTTTTCTCATCATCAAGTGTAAGTAAAATTAAACAAAGAAGAAAAACAGATCTTAATACAAGTATGGACAGTAAAATATATACGAGTAATCAGTGCACAGATGAGGAGGTCCTTGAGCTCCATGTGAAACAGGTTACAAAGTGACCTTGACACATTTTGTAACATCACATAAGAAATCATAAAATCTCTTGTTAGCGAAGTGGAAACAAGCATTTCCTAGCCTCTTCCTACGGATTGGACACACATCATGGCGTTGTATAGGCAGTTTGGGGAGTAATGAGTAACAATAAAAGGTAGGGGTCCTGTTTTACAGACGCCTGGTTGCCCGAAGAGATTATACCTTTCTGGAAGCACCTAATGAGACCCCCGTGCCCTCCACCAGGATAGAGTCATTGCAAACGTTGGTTTACAGTGTTAGGTTCTCAAATCCAGAGTTTATTGTTGATTTATTTTTTTATTAATTATGTTCCTATTTTCCAAAGGAAAATGTAAAACTTATTGCCTCACTTGTTTGCACTCAGTCAAGTTGGAAGCAAAATCAAAGACACCAAGAAAATGACAATAGGAAACTTACTGTAGAAACCACCTGGGACCCCACAAATTTTTCTCAGTTCCCTCAGACAGATAACAAGGAAGGAAGTTGTGTTGTCTCTGATGAAATAAAAAGCCCAGCATCTGGGGACACTCACCCTCACATAGGCACAGGGTTCTGTCTGGTCCTTCCAGTTTTTCTGGGGCCTCCTTGCGGATCTCTGGGGAAATCTTTGTCTCATAGCCTGTCTCGGTGCTTCATTGAGTCTGTCAGACACGAAACGGTACTGAATCCCTCCATTTCTGGTAGCCAGTGAAACAAACTTTTCCATGGCCCAGACCCTTTCCCTGTGTCTGTGTGATCCAGGGAGCAAGGTCCCCTGCTTTCACTAGACTTGCCCTTGCCTCATCTCAGATCTTACCCCCACTCGGGCGCACTCACAGATTTTTCACAAAGGATTTTCCTTTTACTCCATTGTCTCTCGGCCAGTCCTTGGAATAAACCCACAGTCCCATCCCACTCCCACCACCATTCTTCCTCAGTGATTCTCAGAGAGTGAAAAAAAACTCTGAGTGTGACCCCCTGGAGGACACCAACAGCTTTCTCAGTTTCTCCGTGTCCGTCTTTGCTCTGGAGATGTCAATGCAGACTGTGTAGAGATAAGAGACACACAGGCTCCTTCGATTTCTCCAAAGTTTGGTTCCACCGTCCCACCACACTAACTGAGCTCTCTGCTCCATCTCCCCAGCAGTTTTGTTAAAGGATCCTGAGAGAGACAGGTCCCAGGGAGTCCATGGATTCAGGTAATCCAGGGAGTAGGGCCCCATGCATGCACTGGACATGCCCTTGCCTCATCTCAGATACTCATTATTACTGGGATCCCTCCAGGATTTTTCATGAAGACTTTCCTTTCACTCCATTGTATCTCTGCCTGTCATTGGCAGAAATAGAAAATGCCCACCCCTACCACTAGTCACCCTCAGCAGTTCTCCAGGAACAGAATGATACTCTGAGTGTTACTCCTGGGAGACCAGAGCGGCTTTATCAATCTCTCTATGTCCCTATCTTTGCCTGGAATGGGAACCCAGCCAGTGCAATGGTAAGAGACACAGGGTCCATAGAATTCACCCAAAATTTGTCTACACCTCATATGATGCTCACCTTGCTCTCTGTTCAGTCTGCCTAGCAGTCATGTAAGAACAACATGGGTTCTGTGGGTCCTGGGGAGCCAATGGTTTCTGGTTCTCCTTCATTTTATTGGGTCCTCGGGGCTGGGGGGGCTCAGCCCCATCCCAAAGCTTCATGGGACACCTGAGGCTGCTTTCCTTGTGCCCAAAGCTCCAACAGTCCTTGCATTTAAACTAGGAGAGAATAGGTCTGTCAGTCAACACAAAATACAGGCACATTTCAAAGGGAAACAAGAGGACAGATACATTTATGGAGGTACTAGAGGGGAACATACCATAAGAGGCATGAGCTGCCAATTTTTGAGGATATTATAGAGCATTCCAAAGCCCATGTTAGTTGGTGTGCATTGCAGGAGAAAGAAAACTAGAGGTTTAAGCATGACTACATAGACAGAAATGGAAAGATTTTTGCGCAATAAATAGGCTGAATAGGATACTAACTAGATGTGAGGTTATTTCTCTGAGTCCCAAAGGACCAGTCTGCCTGGCGAGGGTGTCCCAGAGCAGGGGACCATTGGGTGGGAAAGAACGCCCCACTTTTCACAAAGGACTTTCCTTTCACTCCATCATCTTGCTGCCTGTTCTTGGAATGGTTCCACCATTCATGGACATAGAATGAGCCATGTCCATACGCAGACTCTGTGATGCATGCCACACTTCCCAGGTTCCCTTAAGGGCCAAGCCCCTACTCACCCTGGGATTCTCCTCCTCTGGTGGGGGAGCCTTGTGTGCCACTGCAGCCCTCTGTGGCTGCTTCCCTTCCTGGGCCATCCAGCATCTGTAGGGCCCTTGCTGAGGTTCAGCTGGTGAATTGGATGTGCAGGTACGCATGAGTGATTTAAAAGAGGAAACTGATCACGTCACCCTTTTGACCTAGTAGGACAGAAAGACAGGATTTCCTGAGACTTATACCATTAGAAATGCATTCACCAAGGTGGCATACATACTAGAAAAGCAAAGTGAAGTATGCTCCTCCCTGAGAAATTTGAAATTCCCATTGGACAGAAGAGGCAACTTTCTACTGCAAAATCACCAGAAAAAAGTATTTCCTCCTCTACCAGTTTGGAAACTTCACAAATGAAGGTCTTGACTCTTTTTCTTTTCTTTCTCTTTTTTAAATAACCCTATCCTCAGTGTCTTATCTTTAACTGGTTTCTAATAAATGTGATACAAATATGTTAGGGATTAAGACTGAGTAAATAAATTATTTAGCTTTAAGTGTCCACAGCTCTATCTACCAAGTTCCATATGTGCTCACACAGATGTTCACACAAATCACAATGCTGGAGTCAATTTCCTTAGATATTTACTCCTGGGTTAACAGTGAGCATTGAGAATATGTAGTTTGTTTGTCTCTCACTGCTCAGGTTTTATATGAAAACAGAAGAATCCTTTCCCCCCTGACTAAAGCCACATCTCTTCCAAGTTCTCCTAGTGTACCATTTCTCTGAGGGACTATCTAAGGAGCCAATTAAAAGAAAACCCGCCCACTTGGGCTTGCTCAGTGTTTAACTGTGGACCCATTCACATGAGCTCACCAGTTTGGTTCCTGGTTAAGGTTCTTGCCAGAATTTCACACTTAATCCCAGTTGCAGGCCTGCAGGAGGCAGCCAATCCATGTTTCTCTTTCATCAATGTTTCTATCTCTATCTCTCTCCTTTTTTCTCTCTCAAAAATCATTAAATACTTATTGTTTTTAAATCAAGAAAGAAAGCCCATCTGAAATCGGTCTCTACTCCCCTTGTTGTCACCAGATTCTCAGAGTAATCTGTGCTGGAGAAGCCTCACTGGATGCCATGCAGCTCCGAAGGTGTCTGAGGAAGGGCCACTGAGAGATCCTGCAGTCCTGGTAGATTTATAGGCTGGCTCAAGTCACATGACATGGGGGAGCTGACCACTAAACTAGCATAATCCCTCAGAAGGAAACAGGTCTTGAAGGTTAACTCTGTTGTGGGTTCTTTAGGGTTTTCAGGCCTTTTCACTTTATATGGACGCACGTGCTCACTATTAGAAAGATCTATCTTCTATAAGAAAAACAAACATTTGTGCGTGTGCCTGCTGCTTCCTTTTGCACTTTGCCTAGTTTAATGTGGTGAGATGCATACGAGACAAATGGTCTCATAATCCGAATGTAGAGTTCTTTGGCATGAAGTCCACCCATGGTGTTTGCAACCAACAACATTTCCACCTCCAAAGCTCTTCACATTTCCAACTGAAGCTCTGATTCCCTGAAAAGTCTTTCTTCTTCCTAGCCTCACTGAAGACTGTCTACAACCATCCTCCTCTGTCTCTCTGATGTGATGCTCTAGGAAATGCACAGGAAAGGAGCCCACATGTTGTCCTTGTGCGAATAGTTCTTTTTGTACTCTGCCTTGTGACTCAGGTCACTGGCCCTGAGTTGTCCCGTGTGGACACAGGAAACTCTATGTCACTGCAAATCAGTCTTTTCCTACAGGTCGATGTACATGAACTGGGACTTATTCATTTGGCCTCATATCCTATTGGGTGATACTTGATAATTTATCAGTTTCTCTTCCTCTGACTGTAGATTGTTGGAGGCATGTGCCTGTGTTTTTACTAAGAGACAATGAGGAACAGAAATACAAATCATCCCATTTGAGCATTTTCTACTTCATTCCTGCGGAAGCCAATCATTGTTTTAACAATAGAGAGCGGTGGGTCAGGGAATTCGAAGGGCTGGTCAACCTTAATTGCTCTCTGGCAGTGTTTCCCAAACTTTTGACATATGCATACCCTTCTTTAATTTTCGTAATGCTGATTACCCCCTCATACTCATGAGAATGTAGAATTAGGCGCAGCTAAGCACAGTGCCGTGCATATCCCCACCAAACTCCGGTGCAACACATACCCCCACCAAACTTATCTGTACCACTTTGGGAAACACTGCAAGGATCAGAGCTAAATACTAGATATTCGTAGTTGAAGCAGCCCCCACCGGTTAGTCCTAAATTCACTGGTTGGCTTGTATTGCAGTTTCCTGCCTAGGTAATATGGGTATATCCTATAATTTTAATCTTAATAAAAAAAAAGATGGAAAATCCAGACCGAGTACATAGTAGTCCTCGCACTAGAGTTGGACTACTGCCTGGCCCCCATTTCCCAAATTAAATCTTTTCTAAAGTCTTTTTTTTTTTTTCATTTGTGTGGGGCCTCTCCAGAACCCGAACCATAAACCGGGACCCAGAATCATGCAGGGCTTGAAAGGTTTCCCACAATTCCATGGGATATTGTGTTTAAATCTGGTCATTCAATTCAGCACCAGCTGGCACAGGTACAGGTGGTACGTGTCTGATGCCCAGAAACTGTGGGCATTCTGGGTAGTTTTCCATTTTAGAATTTGAATATATTTGAACTCCCAGTGACCTTCTCATTTGTCTTTTCTTTATTATTAGTGAATGTGCCACCAAGATGACCCTGGTCAAGCCCTTAAACCCTGGCTGCATCCCTTGGGACCCTCACCCTTTTTTTCAGCCTGTCCAAAAGGTCTCCCAGAGGCTGCTTGTCCCTGCTTGTCCTGCCACTGACTTCAATGCACTCCAATCCACTTTCTGCCACACAAGTTGGGACGGCCCACTTTCAGAATCACTCTCCCAAGTCAGACTTAATGGTGTCTTGTCTGAAAAATATGTCCGTTTTACTGTGGGAATTATGAGAAACTGCATATACCTCGTTGGTCTAATTCTCAAAATTATTAGTTATCAAATTTGTCACTCATGGCTACAGATGAAATCTATTGGAATTTTGAAAATTATCAAAAGTGTTTTCTTATGAAAAATTTTCCCCACTCTGATTGTGTTAGCTACCACTTATTATTGTCAAGCATTTAAGTTAGGGGTGTTTTACATTAAGAAAAAAAGAGCTTTCACCCTAACCAGTTTGGCTCAGTGGATAGAGCATTGGCCTGCAGGCTGAATGGTCCCATATTCCCTTATGGTCAAGGGCATGTACCTTGGTTGCAGGCACATCCCCAGTAGGTAGTGTACAGGAGGCAGCTGATTGATGTTTCTCTGTCCCTCTCTCTTCCTCTCTGTAAAAAAATCAATAAAATATATGTATCTTATAAAAAGAACTTTACAATGCTTTCCTCAAGTGGACTTTTTTGTTGTTGTACTGTACATTGTCAGTGATCATTATTCTAAAGTATCGTATATAGCAGTTCATTTTCTTGGTGTACAATGTGAAGTTGGGTGGGCTCCCTACAAAACAATCTCTGAGCCACACCTAGTCCTCCCCTGGACCCTGAAGTCTGACCTGCATTGCACATCATGTGTCCAGCAGGACATCACACTGACAGACCAGGGGCTCTGACATCAGGTTCTCCTGGGAGCCTCAGGGTCCTCTGGGTTCCCATATCTCAGCCCATTGATGTTGGCAGCAGCTTCTTCTGTGCTCCTGGGCCATCGCGGGGAGGGGAGCTGTGTGAAAGGAGGAGGGAGTGGATCTGGCCTCCTTTGGTGGAGATGGAAATGTGTTGATGTTTTCAGGGGGAAGGTGCCTGCTTTGAGTTTTATTACTGAGGACATAGCCTTAACATAGACACCTGACAGGACATTAAAAATCCAGGGGTGCACAGTCTCAGAGTGTATGGTGCGCAAGTTGTTATAAATAGTGGCTCCTATGTACCTAAGTTGACCTTCTAAAGAAAACAAGGACATTAAATCACACACATTGATCTCTTATTTTCTGACATCTTGCAGCTGAATTCAACTACAGATAGGAGGAACCTATTCTTGTAGGCAGGTTCCTCAGTTGGGTTAACATTTCCCCACACTTCCTCAACAGGGAAATCACCTGGGGAGAGATGTTAGGAAAAAGTGTATGTCCACTTCAATCACAGAATTACTCCTTGTTGGGAAGAGCACAAGTCAACATGTTGATGGTTAGGTTCGATAAAGGGTGTTTGTTGAAGGACATTTTCTTCTCTAGGAACAAAGTGGAAAATCCTTTCATTTTGCTTGGGTCATGTGAATTTTCTTACTTATTTAAAAAGCAGCTCACATAGTGGCTAATAGGGTTAGGAAAATTATCTTACTGCTGAGCTGCTCCTTGAGATGGGGAGAAACAGCTAAGATTCAATCTGTGGTTAGTGGTGGGTGCAAAACTACTGATTTAACTAAGATATAGAGAGTTCTCGACTTCCCATCCACCCCTCCACTGCCACCATGTAGCTCAATGAGAGCTTTTAGAACAAAAATCAAGAGCTTTATTGGTCCGTGTGGGCAGCATTCTGTCTTCTGTCCTCATGTTGCAGAGACTTAGGCTGAGGTACCACCAACACAATGGATCTCCCACATTGCTTACTGAGTGTTTCTTTCATGTATGAGTTTTCAGTATGTTCAAATGCTAAAGCTATGATTGACATTCCTTTCATAATTATTAAATAAGTAATGCCATGTCATGACAGTCAGGTCAAACTATCTACTGGAGGCTTTCATGATTTCCTCTCCTGTATTGGATTCCCTCATGTTTTCTGAGGGAAGAACAATGACTGAAAGTTTTCCCACATAACTGACTTACATATGCTGTCCTCCAGTGTGAGTTCTATGCTGTCTTATGAGATTAGCATGTTGGCTGAAGGCATTCCCACAGTCATGACATTCATAAGGTTTCTCTCCAATGTGCATTCAATTGTAGTTTCCAAGGTCAGATCTTTGCAAAATGCCTTTTCCACATAGAAGATACTCAAATGGCTTCTCTCCCATGTGAGTCATCTTATGTCCTCTAAGGCTGAGGCATCACTAAAGGCTTTCCCATGTTCACATAATTTACCTCTGGTGTGAATTTCATTGTGTTCATAGGGCATCCCTCTTCACTGGCTGATCTTAGGTTTCTTTCTTAAATTAACAAATGTGGAGACACAGCAGATCTACGTGTAAATTCATCACTCAAATAAGCCTTTGAGATCCCTTCTCTAGAACCAGTGGAGATCTCTCAATCTCAGAACATGGTGGAGGCCGACATGTTCCCAAATCACACAAATCAGAGACTGCTTCTGGGGAGGGAATGGGGAGATCAGGTACTCAGGAGTCCAGGGAGGGGAACTGAGGCTGCTGAAGGACCACAAGAGAGGGACAACTTTGGAGGGTGAGGCCCTACAGGCTGTTAGTGCCCCTTAGGGAGGAGACGATATTGACTGAGAAGAAGGCATGATACAGGAACCTACAGGTGTTGCCCAAACTCATCCACCTCAAGGTACATCATATTCCCATCTACTCTCACCGACATGAGCTTTTGGGAACAATCAGTGTTTTTAAAATGATTCAAAATGGACAGAAATGAAACCCAATCACAATGTGACATATTTTGCAAAATTTTATTGATGCCAAACACAAATTATACTTAAAACAAAACTTTAATATGACATTCCATAAACCAAAGATGCAAAGTCATGGGAAGGGTCCCCTTCCTAATTTCCATTAAGATAACTCAGAAACGTGAAACAGTCTCATCTCAGGATAACAGGCACTGCTTCAAATCTACAGACTACACAGGTGGCCCTGCCCCGGGTTCCCCAAAGCACACAGGTGCACACCTGATACAAATTCATTACATAGCTTCCTATTCCCATTCGACTTTAAGGACAATTATTGTAACTTAGCTTAATTTTACAAACAATGGGTGAAAATTTCTAAAAACCTACTTCCTTTTCCCATTTGATTAGCACAAACTATAGTTTCATATAAAATTTGACTACACCTATGTAAATTAAAAGTGCAATAACTGGGTCTGTGTGCCCCAGGCCTGATCAGCGTTCCCACCATCTGTCCACGTAGTACAGAAGGGAAGCTCTGATTCCCCAGAAACATTTGCTCCAAGTGATCTGCCCTCTAGAGTTTCTCGGGCATCTCCAGGTGGCCTGAGGCTGAGGAACATGTCTTCCTGACATGGAGTGTCTCACTGGCCATCACCTTCTTCAAAGGAAGAGGAAAGCTTTAAGGCCTCAAGGAGGACACTCAAAGGGACACAGGGACAGGCTTCCTCTGTCTTCTCAGTGGTGGGAGGGATCTGAGCAGGAGCAGTGAGCTTCTCAGCAGGAGGGTGGGAAGTAGGTGTCATGGGCATGGAGCTCCGCGGTCCTTTGTCTAAGGGCTGGCCTGGAACCCCAGGAATTGGTGGGAACTGGGGCATGTGGCAGGGCTGGAGAGTCTGGAGGAGAGTGCCCTGGAGCAGAAGCTGGGGATCAGGACTCTGTGTGCTCTTCAGGCAGGGGCTGAGTCTGGGTTTCTTTGTGGGCTTCTGGCAGGTCTGGATGGAGGTCTGGGCAGATCTCTTGCCAAGCACCTTGATGATGAGAGGAGAGTCCTGGCCCACACTGTGTGCAGCACCGTGTTGGATGCTGTGTGAGTTCCCATCAGTGTGTTGGATGCTGTGCTTCGCCTGTGGCTTGTGGATTTGGGTTTGGTCCAGGCCTTGGGTGCTGAACGCAGATTGGGGTCTGTCATCCTTCTCATGGACACCATGGGTGGGATCCTGGACAACGTGTGTGCCTTCTGTGTGAGGGGCCCTTCCTGTCCATTCTTTGATCCAGCAGGTAAGCAGGTGCTTCTCTCAACACCTTTGATGGGAGATGCTGTGGATGTCATGACACATTTTCTTTTTGGTGAGCAAGTGGTGAGATCGGGGTCTCCATCATATTTCCTCTTAGTGTTGTGCTCAGGTCTTTTCGTGTGTGGATCCTATAAGAGACACAACACAGATGTTACACATTTGAATTTTCTCACTATCAAGTAGAAAATAAAATTAAACCAACTACAAGGAAAACAAGATCTTGTGACATGATATGGACTGCAAAGGATAAGCCAATAACGAAAGTAAAGAAGGTGAGGTCCCTGAGCTCTGTTAGATAGAATATACAATGTCCCCTTGATACCCTGTCTAACATCAGATAGGAAAACAGGAAGTTCTCACAGCTGTCTCCTGTTAGTGAAGAGGAAACAACCTTTTCGAGCCTCTTCCATGGAATGAACACTTCTTGGCGTTCTGAAGGCAGTGTGGGGACTAATGAGTTTGGGTGGCTAATTAGAGAGAAGGGATTCTGATTTCATGATGCCTGGTTTCCCACAAGGCATGGTGGCTGGTGGAAACATCAAATGAGACCACACCCATGCCCTCCATCAGCTTAGAGGGTGGGTCAAAAGTAGGTTTACAGTTTTTGGTCCATTAAAGACAGAGCTTATTGCTGTATTATGATTTATTACTTTACCATTTTCCAAAAGAATACTGTAACCCCACTTTTCCCCCCATCCTGTATTGTTGGAACACATGCAAAATAGGACAAATAAAAGACACCAAGAAAAATGAATTAGGAAATTACAGTAGAGAGAGCATGGGAGTTCGCACTGAACTTTCACCATTCCCTCAGAGAGAAGACAAAAAGGGAAGAAGGGTGAGCCTGATGCAATGAAAATCCCATCACCTGCAGACACTCACCCTCACATAGGCACGGGGTTCTGTCTCTTCCTTCCCATTTTGCTGGGATTTGCTTGTGGGCCTCCGGGGAAGTCTCCTGCAAGAAGCTTGTCTCTGTTCTTCATGCCTGCAACACAGAACATAACACCTGAGACACTCAATTTCTTCTCTGCAAGGAAGGCGATGCTTCCCCTGCCCCACATACCTTCCCACTTCTCGTGATCCAGGGAGCGAAGTCCCATTGTTTACCAGACTGGCCTTTGCCTCAACTCAGATCCCCTTCATGTTTTTCATGAAGGACTTTCTTTCATTCCATTTCCCCTCTGCCTGATATCTTTATAGACTAAAGATGTTCTCAGGACCAACCCTACCACCATTCACCCTCATTGATTGTCCAGGAATTGTATGAACCTGGGAGTGTGACTGGTGAAAACATGGAGATTTTTCTCTCTGTATCTCTGAGTTTAAGTGGAGATGGCAAGGCATACAGTGTAGAGGTAAGGACACAGGCTTCATAGATTCCACCCCAATGTTTTCTCCACCTTCCCACAATGCTCACCATGCTCCCTGCTCAGTCTCCCTAGGAGGCCTGTTAATGCTTCCTGGTTTCTGCTGGACTCGGAGATTCCGTGGTTTCAGGTTCTCCTTCATCTTATTGGAGCCTATAGCCTGGGGGGCTAGGGCCCTATTCCTGTGCTTCAGTGGACACCTGTGGCTGCTTGCCTTGTGCCCAAATTCCCTGCAGTTCCAGCATCTCACCTGCAGGGAAAGAAGGAGGTAAGTAAATCAGCCCACAGCAGGGACACATTTCAAAGGAAACAGGAGGACAGAGTACGGAGGTGGAATATTGAATAAAGAGACTGTCATACTCAGGGGGCTCACCTGGTGCCTGTTATTAAGATGTTGTGGTGCATGCCAAAGCCCATATTAGTTGGGAAGGAACATGGTGAAAGGCATGTTCTCAACATGAATACATAGACCCACGTGTAAAGATTTGGACACAAAATGGGCTACACAGGACTATTTCTAGAAAGTGAGGTTTTCTCGGAGTCCCAGGGGGACTTTGTGACCCTGATGCAATAAAAGGCCAAGAACCTGAGGACACTCACCCGCACATAGTCACAGGGTTCTGTCTTGTCCTTCCAGTTGTGCTGGGGCCCTCCTCGGGCTCTCATTTGTAATTTCTGACGAAGATCCTGTCTGTGTTCTTCATTCCTGGAGGACACAACGTAGTATATGAGTCCCTCCACTCCTGTCCCCAATGAAACAAGCCTTCCCATAGTCTAGTCCCTTTCCCTGTATTACTATGAACCAGGGCGTAGGATCTATGCATTTACTAGACTTCTCCTTGCCTCATCTCACATTCTTCCCTTTCTGTAGGCACTCAACGATTTTTCACAAAAGACGTTACTTTCCCTCCATTGTCTCTCCGCCTGTCCTTGGTAGAGATCTACCATGTCTCACCCACCCCCAAAACCATTAACTCTCAGTGACTCTCAGGAAGGGAATGAAACTCTGATGCACTCTTGGAAGCCACAGGCAGCTTTCTCAAACTCTCCAGGTCCCTGTCTTTGGTTGGAGGTGGCAATGCAGATATTGGAGAGGTAAGGGGTGCCGGTTCCCTAGATTTCCCCCCAAAGTTTGGCCTCCCTCACTCATGAAACTCACCGAACTCTCTGCTGGGTTAATCTAGCAGTCTTGTTGAAGGGCCCTCTGTTCCACAGGTCCCTCGGATGGACCATGCCCAGGGCATGGGGGACTAAGGCCCCACTTTGACGCTTCATGGGACACCTGAGGCTGCTTGCCTTGTGCCCAAAGGCCCCACATTTCCAGCATTTCACCTGGAGGAGAGAAGAAGCTCAGAGAGTCAGTTCAAAACACAGGCACATTTCAAAGGGGAACAGCAGGAGGTGGAATATGGGTCACCCCAGGGAGGGCTCACCAGGTAGCTATTGCTAAGGTATTAGGGTGGATCCCAAAGCCCAGGTTAGTTTGGAAGGAACATAGGAGAAAGGATGGAAGGGATGAACATTAATATATAGAACCAAGTGGAAAGTTGTGGGCAAAAAAGCAGGCTGCATAGGACACTATAAAGAAGTGAGGTTGTTCCTTCAAACTCAAAGGGACCAGTCAGACAGGTGAGGATGTCGTAGGTTAGGGGACCATTGTGTGGGAAATGACACCCCACTTAGGGACACAGAATTTGTCTTGTCCAATCCCTGACTCTGTCATCAAGGCCACCACTTCCCCAGGTCCCGCACAGAGCCAGGCTTCTACTCACCATGGGATTGTCCTCCTCTGGTGGGGGAGCCTTGTGTGCCATTGGGGCCCTCTGTGGCTGCTTCCCTTTCTTGGCCATAAGGGTCTGATGGGAAAAGGTTCTGGGTCACGGCCTTCCTTGTGCTACACCACCCACAACCTTCAAGTCTTCCTGTCTCAGCTAAGGACTTGCAAATCTCCTGAGGAAAAAGGAAAGAGAAAAGTTTCAAAATCGCATACAGGGCAACCTGCTCTGGCACAGTCAGTCTACTTCAAATCTGCTCAAGAGACCTCATGCCCTCAGGGAAAACATCTCTGTCTACCCTGTGACCTCTCCTTCTGAGTCCTTTGTCTGTCCTCTCATGAATTCCTTCCCCAGGGCAGGATTCTAAGGCGACACAGCTGAGACTCACCTGGTAAATGGGATGTGCATGCATAAAGGAGGGATTTAAAAGTGGAGACTGGGATTAAATCTATCCTCTGTGTCCTAGTATGGGCCGGAAAAGACAGTATTTCTCGGGGCTTTCACCATCATCAAAGCATTTCGGGTTGTGGGAGACTTTCTCAAAAATCAAAGGAAAATATGCTCCCCTCTGGGAAACCAAAGTTCCCAATGGACCGAAGAGGAGACAAATTTCAAATAAAATTCACCCAGATGGAAATATGTTCTGCTCTGCTAGTCTGGAAGCGTCACAAATGAGATTGTGGAAGGCTTTTGTGTTTGTTTACCTTATCTAATATTCTTTTAATCTATCTTCATTGCCCATAATTATCTAGTTTCTAGTAAATGTGAATGAATATATTTGAACTAAGTCTGAATAAATCAAATATTGAAGTCCCCATAGTTCAATGGACCAACTTTCCATTACTACTTACCCACAAACTCTCACAAATTACAATGCTTTGGTGCTTTTTTCTTTAACTTATTCGTGGGGTAATAATGAGCATGGAGAAATGCAATTTGTCCATGTCATTACAGGATGAACTGTGCTAGGAAAGAATTGTGACCCACTGCCTAAAATCCAATCACTCACAAGTTTTCTGTAGTTTCTCATCACTGTGATGGAAAAACCAAATTAAAGGACTCAACTGAAATGAAACCAGCCAAGCAGGTGTCGCTCAGTCTTGGAGCATCTAGACAGGAACCAAGAGGTCACCTGTTCCAGTCCCTTTCCTGGCACAAACCCGAGTTGAGGGCTCCATCCCCAGAAGGAGGTGTGCTTGGAGGCGGCCAATAGATATTTCTCCATCATCCGTGTTTCTGGATCTAGCCCTCTCCCTCCCTCTTCCTCTAAAGCCAATAACATTTACTTTTAGGAAAAGAAAAGGTTAAAAGAAGGTCACCCACCTGCAATGCGGGTTAGCTCCTCAGTCCCTGAAAAAAATCCTCAGGACAGCGAGTGCTGGCCCAGCTTCCCCGGATCCGCTGCTGCCTCCTTACAAGGAGGCGGTCTGAGACAGACTGGCAGAAGCCCGAGTCCTGCTGGACTTTTATGCTGGTTTCAGGGGACTGGGCGGCGCCTACTCAATTAGCATAATCTCGTGGAGGTACACAGGACTGGACGTGATTTGCTCTTCTGGGTCGTTTAGCGTTTTCAGTCATTTACATATGACATTGATGTACCTTCTTTAAGGAAACGTGCTGTTTCTTTCAATGCCTTGCCTTGTTGAGCGTGATGCCATGCATGGGAGAGAGAGTTTCTCAGAATACACTGAGCAGACAGAGCTCTGGCAAGAACTCCACCCACCGTGCGTGCAACCGAGGACATTGTCGACCTGCAGGACGCTTCAGGTTTCCTACTGCATCCCCGAGTCTATGAAAACATTCTCTTCTTGCCTGGCTGCACACTTTGTCTTCCGCATTGTCTTCTCTGTGCCTGGGAGGCGGAGCCTAGGAGATGCACAGGAATGGTGCCCCCAATGTAGGCCTGGTGCCACTACCTGCGTTTACACTTTGCCTGGTGACTCTAGTCACTTTCCCCAGGCATTCCATGTGGGCACACCGATGGCTGTGTGCCCACAGGTGACAGTCTTTTCCTGCGGAGAATGTCCAGGCGATGGGACTTTTTCTTTTAGGCGATTCTCCTCCTGGGATATACCTGAGAGATTCTTCCGATGCTAGGCCACTGACATATGACAAAGGATAGGTGGAGGCCAAACCTCGGCTTATACTAAGAAATTTTGGGGAAGCAAAACAGGTGCCATCTCATGGGAATCTTTATCTTCTTCCTTCCAGGAGGAATTGCACGCACCAGTTGGCGGCTGGCTGCTCAGGTGGGGCCTGTCCACTGGCAAAATGTGGCAATCTGGGTGGATACTTATGTTTCCATTTTTGTGTATCTGAACTGCCACTGACTTTCCTTTTGTCTATCCTCTAGGATGGACCAATGAGCCTGTAGAGTTAGCCTGATCAAGGTCCCAGAACCCTGGCTTCTCCCCCAGGGCCCTCCCCTGGGCTCAACCTTGACATCCAACTTGGCAGAGTCTCCTGTCCCTGCTTGTCCTGAACTTGACCTGAACTCACTCCCGACTGTTCTTATTGGGATGAACACTGGGCAGCCCAGTGGATCTCCTGGGAGCAACTCCCTTTGTGGTTGAAGTTCAAACTGGGGTTTGTTGAAGGAGCGCATTCTTATCTGGAGAAACAAAGTGGTGATCATCCCTTGATTTTGCCTCAGGGCAGCAAATCTTGTTCCTTATCTTAAGGTAATAGCTTCAGGCATGAATATTAGGATTTAGGAACTTTCTATGATTGCAGCTTTATTGTTCTGGGCTACTGTGGGGATCAGTGAGAATCTCATTAAGCTCCACGTGGAGTGAGTGGTGGGTAGAAATATTGGAGTCAACTAAGATTGAGAGTGTCGTCAGAGACTTCACCATCCACCACCCACCCACCAACAACCTATTGCTGCATTAAGAGTCGGGAGGGGAAAATAATCAAATAGCTTTCTGGAGATCAAGTGGGCAGAACCTTGTCTTCTGGCCCCACTTGGAAGAGACAGGCAAATGTCCCACCAATATTTTTAGCCGAGAGGCCTTGATATGGTCCAATGGCTTTCCCTGAGCAGGGTCATGTCACACAGAGATACCTAGCAGGTGAGGCTGAAGGTCATAGCTATGTCATCACCAGGGTTTTAAAGGAGACATATGGTGTTGGTGGGAAGATAGACACAGGGAACTGAAATGTTTCCAAGCAGCCATTGGGGAAAGGGCTTTGTGAACCTGGGGTCTGGTTCTATCCCCACAGCTGAAGGGTACAAACTGAATGGATGAGTTCACAATTGCACAAGGAAAACTCAAAACATCAACATTTTGCTTCTTTAGCAAAAGACTTTAATGTTCAAACATCTGCAAGTATTGCTGTTCAAATGGATGTAATTCCTACAAACTTACGTGTTCATTCAAAGTTTAGAGAACACACTAGCCACTTGCATTGGATGCCATGGTTCTATAAACAACTTTACCCTACACAAACACTCAACTACCTGCTGAGTGCTTTGTTGAAGATTCATCAAAATCTTCACACAGGCACACACACACAGACACACACACACACACACACACACACACACACACACACACAGGCAATACACACAAACACATGGACACTCATTTTTTTCTAATATAAAATCTAACTAAGTATCTCTTTGTCCATTTAGGATTGTTGTATTCTTGTTGTAGGATATTTTAGACTAAGCAAAGTTGAAGTGATCAAGTCATAGCTTGCATTTCAGACACATGGGTTTGTACAGTGTGAATGCTCACATACTTTATATGATGAGTGTTGTTGGATAAATTAAAGTTTCGCCTGATTTTACACTGAATAAGATCAGTAAAGTGAATGCTCTGTAAAAAAGTGTTTGTGTTTCATGATTCCTTCTCCTGTGTTGAGTTCTGTCATGTTTTATAAGGGAAGAACAACGACCGGGGAAATTGCCACGTAGCTGACATGCCTAGGGCTCTCCTCCGGTGTAGGGACTCTAGGGACTGATGAGATTAGCATGTTGACCAAAAGCATTCCCACACTGACCACATTCACCTGGTTTCTACCTGGTGTGCATCATGTTGTAATGGATAAGCTCAGCCTTTTGCCTGAAAGCTTTCCCACACATGAGGCACACATATGGATGCTCTCCCGAATGGATTCTCTAGTGCTCCTTAAGGCCAGTGCTTTCACTAATGACAATCATAAACTCTCTTCCCTTGTTAGACTGTCTCCTGTTTTTCTAAGGTTAGAACTTTCATTTAAAGCTTTGTCACAGAGGGGACATTCATATGGTGTCTCTGCTGTGTGGACGGTCTCATGCTGTCTAAGGAAAAACCATGACTGAAGGCTTTCCCACACTCATAAGGCTTATCCACAGTGTGCATTGGATTGCAGTTTCTAAGCTAAGACCTTTGCCAAAAGCCTTCCCCACATGGATGACATTAACAAGGTTTCTCCCTAGGATGAGTCATGTTCTGCCATCTGAGTTTGAAAACATTACTGAAGGGTTTCCCACAATCACGCAGTTTCCATTTGTTGTGAATGTCCATGTGTACACCAAGGCAGTCACCTACCCTGGGTGAATTTTCTCACTGTTGGCTGACATATGGTCCCTTTTTTTACATGAGTAAAGGAATGTGGAGACACAGCTGAACTATGTATGAGTCAATTCATCACTCCAATCAGCCTTTGGGACCCTTTTCCTCAAACACAGGGGAGCTCTCCTTCTCAAGACATGTTTTGGTCAGATGTAGGATTCTGGACATGTTCTTTATTCGTCCAAGTCAAGGAGTGTTCCTAGAATGGGGTGAGTTGTGAGGGGCTGAGGGATTCTGGAAGGGACACGGAGGCTCCTGAGGGAACACAAAGAGGAACACTTTGGAGGGTGAATCACTAAGGGCTGACAGTGCCCCTTAGGGTGAGGATGATCTTGACAGGAAAGAAGGAATTAGTCAGGGACCTACAGGTGGGGCCCAAGCTAATGTCATATTAAGATACATTAGATTCCAGTCTACTCTCAGAGAGCTGGGAATTGTGGTAGAGTCAGTATTCCACAAATGACTAAAAAGGATCAGCAAGGAAAGAAACCCAATCTCGACATGACATATTTTGCAGAATTTTATTAGTATCAAAGAAAAATTATATAAAACAGAATTTAATGAAGCCTTTCATAAAGCCAAGGTACAGAGTCCTCAGAAGAGTTCACATCCAGGTTTCCAGGGAAATAACTCAGCACAGTGAAAGAGTTTCGCCTGAGGACCACAGGCATTGCTTATAAACTGAATATCTCACAGGGAGGCCTGACCCACGTTCCCCCAAGGCAGACAGGGGCACAACCTGTTAGAAATTCATTCTATGGCTTCCTCTTTCCATTAGAATTAGAGGCCAGTGTGACAACAGAATTTCCTATACATTAGATTCAAATTTATAAAAGTAATCACCTTCCTATGCCCCATTTATAAGTACCAAGTACAGTTTCCTACAAAACTTTCATTTGACTTATCACTACACATTAAAAACACAGGAACTGGGACTCTGTGTCAGCAATCCTTGTCGGACTTCTCAACATCTGAACACAGCACAGCAGGGAGGCTCTGGCCCACCACAAACAGCTGCATGAGTAACTATGCCCTCCCCAGATCTACAGTTGGTCGGCACCCGGGGGCCTGGGGCCAAGGAACAAGTCTTTGCTGACAATGGACTTCTCACTGGCCGTCCTCACTCTCTGCAGAGGAAGAGGAAAGCTGAAGGTCCTCCTGGAGGACACTCAAGGGATCCTGTGACCAAGTCCCTGTCTCTTCTCCAGGGGGAGAGGGATCTGAGAAGAAAGAATTCTCAACAGGAGGCATGGAGGGAGATGGCACCAGATAGCAGCTCCACTGGCCTTCTTTTGACCTCTTAAAGACCATTTTGATGGGACTCCGTGGAGTGGCTGGGTTCTGGGGCTCCTTTGAGGGCTGCAGGGTCTTGGCTAGAGGGCTCTCCTGCTGCGGCTGGGGGTCTGCTCTCTGCATGCTCTACTGCGGGGACTGACAGGGGCTGAGTCTGGGCTCCTTTCTGGCCTTCTTGCAGAGGTGGATGGAGGTCGGGGCCGCTCTCTTGCCTGGCACCTTGATGCTGAGACTGGAGTGCTGGCAAACACTCTTTGCAGCAGGACGTGGGATGCTGGGTGAGTTCCCAGCAGGGAACTTGGCTTGTGCCTGAGGCTTGAGGGTGTGGCCCAGGCCATTGGTGCTGAAGAAAGAACGAGGCTTGCTGTGTGTCTGCTGGACACTGTTCTTGGCATCCTGGACAGGGGGTGGCTTGTTGTGTGTCTGCTGGACACTGTTCTTGGCATCCTGGACAGGGGGTTGCTCGTTGTGTGTCTGCTGGACAGTGTTCTTGGCATCCTGGACAAGGCGTGTGCCCCCTGGCCTAGGCGTGTGGGTGACAGGAACTCTCTGCCCATTATGTAGTCCAGAACGTGAGCAGACGATCCCCTCAGCTTTTTGGATGGGAGGCGCTGAGAGTGTCACCTTATGTTTCCCGCCAGGTGACACAGTGCTGAGACAGGCGTCTGGCACATGCTTTCTCTTGGGAGTGGGGATGGGCATCGGCCGGGTTGGACGCTGTGGGAGACACAATGGAGAGGTTTCACATGAGCAAGTCCTCACCGTCAAGTGTCAATCAAATGAAAGCAAGACCAAAACTAAGAGCTGAAGAAGAGCTATGGACAGTGAGAGAACACTAGCCATCAATGTGCAGATGAGGAAGCCAGCCTGGTGGGGATTTCTTAAGGTAGGGGACCCTGGCAAGGGAGAGGACCCTCCACCTAGAGACACAGAACTTGCCTTGTCCGAAGCCTGTCTCTGTCATCCATGCCAACCCTTCAGGTTCCCCAGTGAGCCGAACCCGTACTCACCCTGAGAAACACCTCTTCTGGTATGGAATCCTTGCCTGCCACTTGGGCCCTGTGTGGCTGCTTCCCTTTTCGGACCTGCCAGGGTCTGCAGGGCCCCCGAATTGGGTCACGATCCGCCATGGCACACACCACCAAAGACCTTCCCGTCCTTTGCTCTCAGCTATGCACTTGGGAATCTCCTGTAGAAAATGGAAATTGAAACTTTTCAAAGACCCACCTAGGGCAAGCTCCTCTGGCACCGTCTGCTTCAAATCTGCTCAAGAGACCTCATGCCCTCAGGGAAACATCTCTGTCTACCCTGTGACTTCTCCTTCGGAGTACTTTGTCTGTCCTCTCATGATTTCCTTCCCCAGGGCAGGACTCTAAGGTGTCACAGCTGAGACTCACTTGCTAAATGGGATGTGCCTGCATAAAGGAGGGATTTCAAAGTGGAGACTGGGATTAATTCTATCCTCCGTGTCCTAGTATGGGCCGGAAAAGACAGTATTTCTCGGGGCTTTCACCATCATCAAAGCATTTGGAATTGTGGGAGACTTTCTCAAAAATCAAAGGAAAATATGCTCCCCTCTGGGAAATTCAAAGTTCCCAATGCACCGATGAGGAGGCAAATTTCAAGTAAAATTCACCCAGATGGAAATATGTTCCGCTCTGCTAGTCTGGAAGCGTCACAAGTGAGATTGTGGACGGCTTTTGTGTTTCTTCACCTTATCTAATACGTTTTTAAATTCTATGTTCAATTGCCTATAATCATGTAGTTTCTAGTAAATGTGAATGAATATATTTGTACTAAGTCTGAATAAATCAAATATTGAAGTCCAGATAGTTCAATCGACCAACTTTCCATTACTGCTTAGCCACCAACTCCCACAAATTACAATGCGTAGGTACTTTTCTTAAAATCTTATACCTAGCTTAATAATGAGCATGGAGAAATGCAATTTGTCCATGTCTCTACAGGCTGAACTGTGCGAGAAAAGAATGGTGATCCACTGCCTAAAATCCAATCACTCCTAATTTTTTCTTTTGTTTTTGTTAGGTTTTGTTTTTTTTCTTGTCATGTGATGGAAAATCCGAATTAAAGGACTCAGCTTATATGAAACCCGCCAAGCAGGTGTCGCTCAGTCTTGGAGCATCCAGACAGGAACCAAAGGTCACCTGTTCCAGTCACTTTCCTGGCACAAACCCAAGTTGAGGGCTCCATCCCCAGAAGGAGGGGTGCTTGGAGGCAGCCAATAGATATTTCTCCATCATCCGTGTTTCTGGATCTAGCCCTCTCCCTCCCTCTTCCTCTAAAGCCAATAAAATCTACTTTAGGAAAAGAAAAGGTTAAAGGAAGGTCACCCACCTGCAATGCCGGTTAGCTCCTCAGCCCGTGAAAAATTCCTAAGGACAGCGAGTGCTGGCCCATTTTAAAACACATTTTACACATTCTCCGGATCCACTGCTTCTTCCTTCCACGGAGACGGTCTGAGACAGACTGGCAGAATCTACAGTCCTGCTGGAGTTTTATCCTGGTTTGAGGGGAGCATAATCCCGTCAAGATCAATTAGGATATTCTGGCGGAGGCACACAGGACTGGAAGGGATTTGCTCTGCTGGGTCGTTTAGCCTTTTCAGTCATTTACATATGACATTGATGTACCTTCTTTAAGGAAACGTGCTGTTTCTTTCAATGCCTTGCCTTGTTAAACGTGATGCCATGCATGGGAGAGAGAGTGTCTCAGAATACATTGAGCAGACAGAGCTCTGGCAAGAACTCCACCCACCGTGCGTGCAACCGAGGACATGGTCGACCTTCAGGACTTATCAGGTTTCCTACTGCATCCCCGAGTCTATGAAAACATTCTCTTCTTCTTGCCTGGCTGCACACTTTGTCTTCCGCATTGTCTTCTCTGTGCCTGGGAGACGAAGCCTAGGAGATGCACAGGAATGGTGCTCCCAATGTAGGCCTGGGGCCACTACCTGCGTTTACACTTTGCCTGGTGACTCTAGTCACTTTCCCCAGGCATTCCATGTGGGCACACCGATGGCTGTGTGCCCACAGGTGACAGTCTTTTCCTGCGGAGAATGTCCAGGCGATGGGACTTTTTCTTTTAGGCGATTCTCCTCCTGGGATATACCTGAGAGATTCTTCAGATGCTAGGCCACTGACATATGACAAAGGATAGGTGGAGGCCAAACCTCGGCTTATACTAAGAAATTTTGGGGAAGCAAAACAGGTGCCATCTCATGGGAATCTTTATCTTCTTCCTTCCACGAGGAATTGCACGCACCAGTTGGCTGCTGGCTGCTCAGGTGGGGCCTATCCACTGGCAAAATGTGGCACTCTGGGTGGATACTTATGTTTCCATTTTTGTGTATCTGAACTGCCACTGACTTTCCATTTGTCTATCCTCTAGGATGGATCAATGAGCCTGTAGATTAGCCTGATCATGGTCCCAGAACCCTGGCCCCTCCCACAGGACCCTCCTCTGGGCTCAACCTTGACATCCAACTTGGCAGAGTCTCCTGTCCCTGCTTGTCCTGACCTTGACCTGAACTCACTCCCGACTGTGCTTATTGGGATGAACACTGGGCAGCCCAGTGGATCTCCTGGGAGCAACTCCCTTTGTGGTTGATGTTCAAACGGGTTTTTGAAGGAGCACATTCTTATCTGGAGATACAAAGTGGTGAACATCTCTTGATTTTGCCTCATGGCAGCAAATCTTGTTGCTTATCTTAGCGTAATAGCTTAAGGCATGAATATTGGGATTCAGGAACTTTCTATGATTGCAGCTTTATTTTTCTGGGCTACTTTGGGGATTGGTGAGAATCTCATTAAGCTCAACGTGGAGTGAGTGCTGCATAGAAATATTAAAGTCAACTAAGATTGAGAATGTTGTCAGAGACTTCACTGTCCACCACCCACCCACCAACAACCTATTGCTGCATTAAGAGTCGGGAGGGAAAAATAATTAAATAGGTTTCTGGAGATCAAGTGGGCAGAACCCTGTCTTCTGGCCCCACTTAGAAGAGACAGGCAAATGTCCCACCAATATTTTTAGCAAAGAGGCGTTGATATGGCCCAATGGCTTTGCTTGAGCAGGGTCATATCACACAGAGATACCTAGCAGGTGAGGCTGAAGGTCATAGCTATGTCATGACCTGGGTTTGGAACGAGACACATGGTGTTGGTGGGAAGATAGACACAGGGAACTGAAATGTTTCCAAGCAGCCATTGGGGAAAGGGCTTTGTGAAACTGAGGTCTGGTTCTATCCCCACAGCTGAAAGGTACAAACTGAATGGATGAGTTCACCATTGCCCGAGGAAAACTCAAAACATCAACATTTTGCTTCTTTAGCAAAAGACTTTAATGTTCAAACATCTGCAAGTATTGCTGTTCAAATGGATGTAATTCCTACAAACTTATGCGTTCATTCAAAGTTTAGAGAACACACTAGCCACTTGCATTTGATGACATGTTTCTATAAACAACTATACCCTACACAAACACTCAACTACCTGCTATGTGCTTTGTAGAAGATTCATCAAAATATTCACACAGGCACATGCACATACACACACACATACACACACACACACACACACACACACAGGCAATACACACAAACACATGGGCACTCAATTTTTTCTCATATAAAATCTAACTAAGTATCTCTGTGTCCATTTAGGATTGTTGTATCCTTGGTGTAGAATATTTTAGACTAAGTAAAGTAGAAGTGATCAAGTCATGCCTTGCATTTCAAACACAGGGGTTTGTACAGTGTGAATACTCACATACTTTATATGATAAGTGTTGTTGGATAAATTAAAGTTTCGCCTGATTTTACACTGAACAAGTTCAGTAGAGTGAATGCTCTATAAAGAAGTGTTTGTGTTTCATGATTCCTTCTCCTGTGTTGAGTTCTGTCATGTTTTATAAGGGAAGAACAATGACTGGGGACTTTGCCACGTAGCTGACATGCCTAGGGCTCTCCTCCGGTGTAGGGACTCTATGGCCTGATGAGATTAGCATGTTGACCGAAAGCATTCCCACATTGACCACATTCACCTGGTTTCTACCTGGTGTGCATTATGTTGTAATGGATAAGCTCAGCCTTTTGCCTGAAAGCTTTCCCACACATGAGGCACACATGTGGTTGCTCTCCTGAATGGATTCTCTAGTGCTGGTTAAGGCCAGTGCTTTGACTAGTGACAATCATAAACTCTCTTCCCTTGTTAGACTGTCTCCTGTTTTTCTAAGATAAGAACTTTCATTTAAAACTTTGTCACAGAGGGGACATTCATATGGTGTCTCTCCTGTGTGGACGGTCTCATGCTGTCTAAGGAAAAACCATTACTGAAGGCTTTCCCACACTCATAAGGCTTATCCCCAGCATGCATTGGATTGGGTTTCTAAGCTAAGACCTTTGCCAAAAGCCTTCCCCACATGGATGACATTCACAGGTTTCTCCCTAGTCTGAGTCATGTTCTGCCATCTGAGTTTGAAAACATTACTGAAGGGTTTCCCACGATTACGTAGTTTCCATTTGTTGTGAATGTCAACGTGTACACCAAGGCATTCATCTACTCTGGGTGAATTTTCTCACTGTTGGCTGACATATGTTCCCTTTTTCACATGAGTAAAGGAATGTGGAGACACAGCTGAACTATATATGAGTCAATTCACCACTGCAATCAGCCTTTGGGACTCTTTTCCTCAAACACAGGGGAGCTCTCCTTCTCAAGACATGGTTTGGTCAGATGTAGGATTATGGACATGTTCTTTATTCGTCCAAGTCAAGGAGTGTTCCTAGAATGGGTGGGTTGTGAGGAGCTGAGGGATTCTGGAAGGGACACGGAGGCTCCTGAGGGAACACAAAGAGGAACACTTTGGAGGGTGAATCACTAAGGGCTGTCAGTGCCTCTTTGTGTGGGGTTGACCTTGACAGGGAAGAAGGGATTAGTCAGGCACCTACTTGTGGGGCCCAAGGTAATGTCACTTTAATGGACATCAGATTCCACTCTACTCTCAGGGACCTGAGCCTTGTGGTATGGTCATTATTCCACAAATTATTGAAAGGTTCAGCAAAAAATCCCAATCTCAGCATGACATATTTTACTTAATTTTATTAATATGGAAAAAATGTATATAAAATAGAATTTAATAAAACCTTTCATAATGCCAAGCTACAGAGTCATCAGAAGATTCCCCATCCAGATTTCTACTGAAATAACACAGCACAGTGAAACAGTTTTGTCTCAGGACCACAGGCACTGCTTACAAACTGCAGATATCACATGAGGCCCAGCCCCTCGATTATCAAGGCAGACAAGATCACACATGATAGAGATTCATTCTATAGCTTCCTCTTTCCATGAGATTTTGAGCCCAGTGTTGCATCCTAATTTTCTATATAATGGATTCAACTTTATAAAAATAATCACATTCCTTTGCCCCTTGTATAAGCACTAAGTACAGTTTCCTATAAAACCCTGAATTACACAGTACGTAAAAGTATTTCCCACAATTCCATTGGATATTTTGCTCAACTATGGTCATTCAATTTAGCACCAGCTGGCACAGGTACAGTTGGGATGTGTATGATATCAATCTGTGGACACTCTGGGTAGTTTTCCATTTTAGAATTTGAATATATTTGAACTCCCAGTGACTTTCTTACTTGTCTTTCCTTTATTATTGATGAATGTTTCACCAAAGTGACCCTGGTCAAGGCCATTAAACCCTGGCTGCATCCCTTGGGTCCCTCACCCTTTTTTTCAGCCTGTCCAAAATGTCTCCCAGAGGCTGTTTGTCCCTGCTTGTCCTGCCACTGACTTCAATGCACTCCAATCCACTTTCTGCCACACAAGTTGGGACGGCCCACTTTCAGAATCACTCTCCCAAGTCAGACTTAATGGTGTCTTGTTTGAAAAATATGTTCTTTTTACTGTGTGAATTATGAGAAATTGCATATACCTCCTGGGTCTTATTTTCATAATTATAAATTATTATGTTTGTCTCTTATGTCTGCAGATGAAATCTATTGAAATTTTGAAAATTATCAAAAGTGTTTTTTCATGAAAAATTTTCCCAACTCTAATCGTGTTAGCTACCACTTATTTATTGTTAAGCATTTATGTTCGGGGTGTTTTACATTAAGAAAAAAAAAGAACTTTCACCCTAACCAGTTTGGCTCAGTGGATAGAGCATTGGCCTGCAGACTGAAGGGTCCCAGGTTCCCTTATGTCAAGGGCATGTACCTTGGTTGCAGGTACAACCCCAGTAGGGAGTGTGCAGGAGGCAGCTGATGGTGTTTCTCTCTCACTTTTCTAACTCCCTCTCCCTCTCCTTTCCTCTCTGTAAAAAAAAAAAAATCAATAAAGTATCTTATAAAAAAATACTTTACAATGTTTTCCCCAAGGGGACTTTTTTGTTATTGTACTGTACATGGTCAGTGATTGTTATTCTAAAGTATCATATATAGTAATTCATTTTCTTGGTGTACAATGTGAGGTTGGGTGGGCTCCCTACAAAACAGTCTCTGAGCCACACCTAGTCCTCCCCTGGACCCTGAAGTCTGACCTGCATTGCACATCATGTGTCCAGAAGGACATAACACTGACAGACAAGGGGCTCTGACATCAGGTTCTCCTGGGAGCCTCAGGGTCCTCTGGGTTCCCACATCTCAGCCCATTGATGTTGGCGGCAGCTTCTTCTGTGCCATCGCAGGGAGGGGAGCTGTGTGAAACGGGGAGGGAATGAGTGTCAGTGGATGTGGCCTATTTGGTGGAGATGAAAATGTCTGAGTGTTTTCAGGGGGGCAGGTGCCTGCTTTGAGATTTACTACTGAGGACATCACCTTTCAATGAACAACTGACAGGAAGTTGAAAACCCAAGGGTGGACAGTCTTCGGATGTCCTTTGCATAAGTTGTTAGAAATAGTGGCTCTATGCACTTAAGTTGACCTTCAAAGGAAAACAAGGACATGAAATCACACACTTTGATTGGTCTCTGAGAGGTGTCAGAATTGCAGCTGAATTCAACTACAGATGGGAGGAACCTATTCTTGTAGGCAGACTATAGACTTAATTCCTCATCTTCCTCAGTTGTGGTTAAAGTTTCCCCATCCTGCCTCTACAGTGAAATCACCTGGGGAGAGATTTTAGGAAAAAGAATATTTCCATTTCAATCACAGAATCACTTCTTTACTGGGTCTCAGTGAGGCCTGTGGTTTGGATTGCTTGTTGGGAAGAGCACAAGTCAGCACGTTGATATTTAGGTTTGATAAGTGTGTTTGTTGAAAGACAAGATTTTCTTCTCTAGAAACAAAGTGGGAAAATCCTTTCATTTTGCTTGGGGCAAGTGAATTTTTTTTTAAATTATTTTAAAAGCAGCTCAGATATTGGCTAATAGGATTAGGAAAATTATCTTATTACAGATTTATTTTCTGAGCTGCTCCTTGAGATGGGGGAGAAACAGCTAAGGTTCAATATGGGGTAGGTGGTGGGTGCAAAAATACTGACTTAACTAAGATATGGAGTGTGCTAGGAAACTTCCTGTCCACCCTTCCACCGCAACCATGTAACTCAATCAGAGCTTTTAGAACAAAAATCAAGAGCTTTATGGGTCCATGTGGGCAGCATTCTGTCTCCTGTCCTCATGTTACCGAGATTTAGGCTGAGGTATCACCAATACTTTTAGGTGAGAGGCCTTGATATGCCCCAATGACCTTGCCTGAACAGGGTCATGTCACACAGAGACACCTAGAAGGTGAGGCTGAAGACCATAGCTGTGTCATGACCAGGGTTTGGAAGGAGACATGGTGTTGTTGGGAAGATAGATGCAGGGAACTGAAATGTTTCCAAGCAGCCATTGGGGAAAGGGTTGTGTGAACCTGAGGTCTAATTCTCTCCCCACAGCTGAATGGTACAGACCTGAATGTATGTTTTCAAAACTGCACAAGGAAAATTAGAACATCAACATTCAGCTTCTTCAGCAACATATCGAATTGGTCAAATATTAGACAGCATTGCTGTATCTGAAATTCCACATTCAATACATCCAGATCATGTTAGCCTCGTACATTTTATTTTATAAGGTTTATAAACAACATTTATTTCCTTAACAACTCAATTAGTTGCTGAGTTGAGTGTAATAGAATTAAAAAATAATTTTATAGATTTCATAGAGGAAAGGAGAGGGAGAGAGAAATAGAAACATCAATGATGAGATAGAATCATTGATAAACTGCCTCCTACATGTCCCACCCTTGGGAATAGCCCCAAAATGGGCATGTGCCCTTGACCAGAATTTAACCCCAGACTCTTAAGTCTACAACCCAATTCTCTATTTACTGAGCCAAACCTGTTAGGAGATGAGGATTCTTTGACAACTTTAAACACACACACACACACACACACACACACACACACACACACACACACACTAGCACATACACTTATATTGTTTATATGAAATCTAACTAAGCTATTTCTGCTTTGAATTTAAGATTGCTATCTCCTTGCTTTGGGAATCTTAAGTTTGACTGAGAAATAAGTGATCAATAAATGCCTTGTCTTTCTGATACAGTGGTTTGTACAGTATGGATGCTCACATTTACCATGAGTATTGCTTTATGAAGAAAAGGTTTCTTGTGATTTTATACTGAGTAACTTCACTAGTGTGAATGATGTGAAAAAAAAATGTTTGCATTTCCTCATTAGGATTCATATTTTTATTTCCTGTTTTGTGTTTTGTCCTCTCTGAGTTTAAAGTGTGCACAAAACCTGGAAGTTGGCTGAATGTTTGTCAAATATGACCGCAGTCCTAGCGTTTCTCTCTTGTGAAATTGGTTCCTTTTACCAATAATTATAAATGAATCATTACATATTCTCCTCTGAAGAATGAGTCAAGCATCTTTAAAGTTCAGAGCTGTTTCCAAGGACATCTAAATTAGCATGTTTACAATGTGAGTTGTCATTTTTTTCTGACCAAAGATTAAAAGATTAACAAAGATGGCATAGAGATGGATCCACCCCATATTAAAGGTCTTTCAGTCCAAAGAGTTTGAAGATAAATGGATCTCCCACATTGCTTACTGAGTGCTTCTTTCATGTATGAGTCTTCAGTACTTTCAAATGCTAAAGCTATGATTGACATTCCTTCCATAATTATTAAATAAGTAATGGCATGTCATGACAGTCAGGTCAAACTATCTACTGGAAGCTTTCATGATTTCCTCTCCTGTATTGGATTACCTCCAGTATTCTGAGGGAAGAACAATGACTGAAAGTTTTCCCACATAACTGACTTGCATATACTATTCTCCAGTGTGAGTTCTCTGCTCTCTTATGAGATTAGCATGTTGACTGAAGGTATTCCCACAGTCGTGACACTCATAAGACTTCTCTCCAATGTGCATTTGGTTGTAGTTTCCAAGATCATATCTTTGCAAAATGCTTTTCCTACATGGAAGATGCTCTAATGGATCCTCTTCAGTGTGAGTCATGCTGTGTCCTGTAAGGCTGAGGCATCACTAACGGCTTTCCCACATTCACATAATTTACCTCTGGTGTGAATTCCATTGTGTCTCTAGGGCATACCTTTTCACTGGCTGACCTAAGGTTTCTTTCTTAAATTATTTAACAAATGTGGAGACACAGCAGATCTATGAGTAAATTCATCACTCAAATCAGCCTTTGAGATCCTTTTCCTAGAACTAGTGGAGAGCTCTCATTCTCAGAGATGGTTGGGACAGACGTGTTCCCAAGTCACAAAAATCAGAGACTGCTTCTGGGGAGCTGATGGGAAGGTCAGGTACTCAGGTGTCCAGGGAGGGGAACTAAGACTGATGAAGGACCACAACAGAGGGACAACTTTGGAGGGTGAGGCCTTAAAGGCTGTTAGTGCCCCTTAGGGAGGAGACGATCTTGACTGAGAAGAAGGCATGATACAGGACCTACAGGTGTTGCCCAAACTCATCCACCTCAAGGTACATCATATTCCCATCTACTCTCACCGACATGAGCTTTTGGGAACAAATCAGTGTTTTTCAAATGATTCAAAATGGACAGAAATGAAATCTAATCACAATGTGACATATTTTGCAAAATTTTATTGATGCCAAACACAAATTATACTTAAAACAAAACTTTAATATGACATTCCATAAACCAAAGATGCAAAGTCATGGGAAGGGTCCCCCTCCTAATTTCCATTGAGATAACACAGTAGCATGAAACAATCTCATCTCAGGACAACAGGTGCTGCTTCAAATCTACAGACTACACAGGTGGCTCTGTCCCAAGTTACCCAAAGCTCACAGGTGCACACCTGATACAAATTCATTACACAGCTTCCTATTCCCAATCAACTTTAAGGATAATTATTGTAACTTAGCTTAATTTTACAATGGATTAAAATTTCTAAAAATCTACTTCCCTTTCCAGTTCAATTAGCACAAACTATAGTTTCTTATAAAATATCACTACACCTACATAAATTAAAAGTGCAATAACTGGGTCTGTGTGCCCCAAGATTTCCCACCATCTGTCCACACAGAACAAAAGGGAAGTTCTGATTCCCCAGAAACTTTGCTCCCAGTGATTTCCACTCTTCAGTTCCTCAGGCAGCTCCAGGGGCTGAAAGCATGTCTTCCCTGACATGGAGTGTCTCACTGGCTATCACCTTCTTCAGAGGAAGAGGAAAGCTGAAGGGCCTCAAGGAGGACACTCAAAGGGACACAGGGACAGAGTGCCTCTGACTTCTCTGTGGTGGAAGGAATCTGAGCAGGAGTGCTGAGCTTCTCAGGAGGCAGGGATGGAGGTGTCATGTGTCTGTTGCTCCACTGGCCTTTGTCTAATGTCATGAAGACCTTACTGAGGGGCTGGCCTGGAATTGGTGGGAATGGAGACAGCTGGCAGGACTGGAGAGTCTTGATGGGAGGGCCCTGGTGCAGAGGCTGGAGGTCAGGACTCTGGGTGCTCTTCACACAGGGGCTGAGTCTGGATTTCTTTGTGGGCTTCTGGCAGGTCTGGCTGGAGATCCTGGCAGCTCTCTTGCCAGGCACCTTGATGATGAGATCAGAGTCCTGGCCCACACTGTGTGCAGAAGCATGTTGGATGCTGTGTGAGTTCCCATCAGGGAATTTGTCATGTGGCTGGTGGATGAGGGTTTGGTCCAGGCCCTGGATCATGAAGGCAGAGTAGGGTCTGTTGTCCTTCTCATGGACACTATGGGTGGGATCCTGGACAAAGTGTGTGCCTTCTGTCTGAGGGGAGTCTGTGACCGGCCTTTCCTGCCCATTCTTTGATCCAGAAGGTAAGCAGGCACTTCTCTCAACACCTTTGATTGGAGATGCTATAGATGTCATGACATGTTTCCTTTTTGGTGAACAAGTGGTGAGATTAGGGTCTCCCACATATTTCATCTTGGTATGAACAGGTCTTGGCTTGTGTAGATCCTATAAGAGAGAGAATACATATTACACATAGGAATTTTCTCAATATCAAATAGAAAATAAAATTATACCACCAAAAAGGAAAAAATATCTTGAGACATGATATGGACTGTAAAGGATAAGCCAACAATGAAGGTAAAGAAGGTGAAGTCCCTGAGCTCAGTTAGAAAGAAGATATAATGTACACTTGTACCATGTGTAATAGGAAAACATGAAGTTCTCACAGCTGTCTCCTGTTAGAAAAGAGAAAAGAAGCCTTTCTTAGCCTCTTCCAGGGAATGAAACTGGTGATCTGAAGGCATTTTGGAGATGAATGAGTTTGCATGGGCAATTTGGGAGAAGGGATTATGATTTCATAAAGCCTGGCTCCCACAAGGAGTGGTGCATTGTGGAAACATCTAATGAGACCACACCCATGCCCTCCATCAGCTTAGAGGGTGGGTCAAAAGAAGCATTACAATTGTGCAGGTACATGAAATACAGAGCTTATTGCTGTATTATGATTTATTACTTTCCCATTTTCCAAGGGAATACTGTAACCCCACTTTTGCCTCATCCTGTATTGTTTGTTGGGACACATGCAAGTATAGGCCAAATAGAAGACACCAAGAAAAATGAATTAGGAAATTACACTAGAGAAAGCATGTGAGTTCCCGTTGAACTTTCACCAACCCCTAAGAGAGAAGACAAGGAGGAAAGTAGGATGACCCTGATGCAATGAAAATCCCAGCACCTTTGGACACTCACACTCACATAGACACAGCGTTCTTTCTCTTCCTTCCCATTTTTCTGGAGCCTGTGTGTGGGTCTCCAGGGAAGTCTCCAGCAAGGGTCTTGTCTCTGTTCTTCCTGACTGCAAAACATAACATGATATGTGAGACAATCCATTCCTTCTCTCCAATGAAAGCGATCCTTGCCCTGGCCCACATCCATTCCCACTTCTGATCTAGGAAGAGAAGCCCAGTGCATTTACTAGAGCGATCTTTGCCTCATATCAGATCACCCCAAGGAATCCACTTGGGTTTTACCTGAAATACTTTTTTTTTTCATTCCGTTTCCTCTCTGCCTGACACCTTTATAGATTAAAGGTGTTCCCAGGACCAACCCTACAACAATTCACCCTCATTGATTGCCCAGGAATTGTATGAACCTGGGAGTGTGACCAGTGAAGACATGGGGATTTTTTTTGCTCTGAGACTCTGACTTTGAATGGAGATGGCAAGGAAGTGTGCAAGGAAGGACAAAGGCTTGATAGATTCCACCCCAATGTTTTCTCCACCTTCCCACAATGCTCACCATGTTCTCTGCTCAGTCTTCCTAGCAGTCTTGTTAAAGCATCCTGGGTTCTGCTGAACCCCGGGATTCCGTGGTTTCAGGTTCTCTTTCATCTTATTGGAGCCCATAGCCTGGGGGGCTAGGGCCCTATTCCTCTGCTTCAGTGGACACCTGGGGCTGCTTGCCTTGTACCCAAATTCTGTGCAGTTCCAGCATCTCACCTGCGGGGAGAAAAGGAGGTCAGTGAGTCAGCCCATAACAGGGACACATTTCGAAGGAAACGGGGACAGATTATGGAGGTAGAATATTGGTTGCAGACACTGATATACACCAGGGGGCTCACCTAGTACCTGTTATTAAGATATTGTGGTGCATGCCAAAGCCAATATTAGTTGGGAAGGAACATGGTGAAAGGCACCCAGTTCTCAGCATGAATACATAGACCCACATGCAAAGATTTGGACACAAAGCATGCTGCACAGGACTCTCTCTGAGGAGTAAGGTGTTCTCTGAGTCCCAGAGGGAGTTTGTGACCCTGATGCAATAAAAGGCCAAGAAATTGGGGACACTCACCCGCACATGGTCACAGGGTTCTGTCTTGTCCTTCCAGTTGTGCTGGGGCCGTCCTCGGGCTCTCTGTTGTAATCTCTGACGAAGATCCTGTCTGTGTTCTTCATTCCTGGAGGACACAACGTAGTATATGAGTCCCTCCACTCCTGTCCCCAATGAAACAAGCCTTCCCATGGTCTGGTCCCTTTCCCTGCATTAGTGTGAACCAGGGTGTGGGGTCTATGCATTTACTAGACTTCTCCTTGCCTCAGTTCATATCCTCCCCTTCCTGTAGGCACTCAAGGATTTTTCACAAAGGACTTTCCTATTCTTCCATTGTCTCTGTGCCTGTCCTTGGCAGAGATCTACCATGTCTCACCCACCCCCATCACCATTAACTCTCAATGACCCTCAGGAAGGGAATGAAACTCTGATGTACCCCTGGAGGCCACAGGCAGCTTTCTCAAACTCTCCAGGTCCCTGTCTTTGGTTGGAGGTGGCAATGCAGATATTGGAGAGGTAAGCGGTGCCGTTTCCCTAGATTTCCCCCCCAAGTTTGGCCTCCCTCACTCATGAAACTCACCGAACTCTCTGCTGGGTTAACCTAGCAGCCTTGTTCAAGGGCCCTCCATTCCACAGGTCCCTCGGATTCCGGCTTTCCTTCATATCCTTGGAGACCAGGGCATGGGGGGCTAAAGCCCCACTTTGACTCTTCATGGGACACCTGAGGCTGCTTGCCTTGTGCCCAATGGCCCCACATTTCCAACATCTCACCTGGAGGAGAGAAGGAAGTCAGAGAATCAGCTCAAAACACAGGCACAATTCAAAGGGAACAGTGGGACACCTTGATGGAGGTGGAATGTGGGTCACACCAGGGAGGGATCGCTAGGTAGCTATTTTTTTTAGGTATTAGGATGGATCCCAAAGCCCAGGTTAGGAACATTTGAGGAAGTATGGAAGGGATGAGCTATATATAGAAGCAAGTGGAAAGTTATGGATAAAGAAAGCAGGCTGCACAGGACACTATTAAGAAGGGAGAAGCTAGTTTGACTCAATGAGTAGAGTCAGCCTGCAGACTGATGGGTCCCAGGTTCGATTCTGGCCAAAGTCACATGCCTAGGCTGTGAGCTCAGCCCCAAGAAGGAGGTGCGCAGGAGGCAGTCTATCCATGATTCTCTCTCATCATTGATGTTTTTAATCTCTCTCTCCCAGTCCCTTCCTCTCTGAAATCAATCAAATATGTTAAAAAAAAAAAGACGTAAGGTTGTGCCTGCGAATACGAAGGGATCAGTCAGAGAGGTGAGGATGTCCTGGGTTAGGGGACCATTGCGTGGGAAAAGACACCCCACTTAGGGACACAGAATTTGTCTTGTCCAAACCCTGTCTCAGTCATCAAGGGCACCACTTCCCCAGGGCCGGCACAGAGCCAGGCTTTTACTCACTATGGGATTGTCCTCCTCTGGTCGGGGAGCCTTGTGTGCTCCTGGGGCCCTTTGTGTCTGCTTCCCTTTCTTGGCCATAAGGGTCTGAAGGGCAGAAGTTCTGGATCACGGCTTGCCTTCTGCTACGCCACCTATGACCTTCAAGTCTTTCAGTCTCAGGTAAGGATTTGCAAATCTCCTATGGAAAAAGGAAAGAGAAAAGTTCAAAATAACACACAGGGCAACCTGCTCTGGCACCGTCTGTCTGCTTCAAATCTGCTCAAGAGACCTCATGCCCTCAGGAAAAACAACTGTCTGCCCTATAATCCCTTCTTTTGAATCCTTTGTCCTCTCATGATTGCCCATCCCCAGGGCAGGACTCTAAGGCGATACAGCTGAGACTCACCTGCTAAATTGGATGTGCATGCATAAATAGGGATTTAAAAGAGGAGATTAGGATTCATTCTATCCTCTGAGTTCTAGAAGGACAGAGAAAGACAGTATTTCTTGGGGCTTACACCATCATCAGTACATTATGATTGTGGGAGACTTCCTGGAAAATCAAAGTAAAATATGCTTCTTTCTGGGAAACTCAAAGTTCCCATTGGCCAGAAGAGGAGGCAAATTTCAAATGAAATTCACCCAGATGAAAATACATTCTGTCTGCTATCCTGGGAGCTTCACAGATGAGATTGTGGACTCTTCTGTGTTTGTTTTCTTTATCTTATATATTTAAAATAATTCTATATTCAGTTGCCTATAATTATCTAGTTTCTAGTAAGTGTGAAATGAATATATTTGAACTAAGTCTAAATAAATCATACATGGAAGTGCCCATAGCTCAATCTACCTTGTTTTCATAACTGCTTACCCAGAAGCTCCCACAAATTATAATGCTGTGCTACTTTTTCTTTTTGAATTTATACCCGGCGTAATAATGAGCATGGAAAAGATGCAATTTGTCCATGTCTCTACAGGATTAATCGTGCTAAGGAAAGAATGCTGATCTATTGGCTAAAGTCCAATCACTCACAAGTTTTTTTTTGTTTTGTTTTGTTTTTTACTGTCTGTCTCTGTGATGGACAATCCGAATGAAAGGACGTAAGTGAAATGATACCCGCCAAGCAGGTGTCACTTAGTTGATGAGCATCCAGACAGGAACCAAGAGGTCACCTGTTCCAGTCCCTGTCCTGGCACATACCCGAGTTGGGGGCTCCATCCGCAGAAGGAGGTGTGCTTGGAGGCTGCCAATATATGTTTCTCCATCATCCATGTTTCTGGATGTATCCTTCTCCCTCCCTCTTTCTCTAAAACCAATAACAGCCACTTTTAGAAAAATGAAAAGAAAGGAAACTCACCCGCAATCCCTCTTAGCTTCTCAGTCCGTTAGCAGATCCTCAGGACAGTGGGTGCTGGCCCAGCTCCCTGGATCCGCCGCTGCTTCCTTCCACGGAGACTGTCTGAGGCAGACTGGCAGAATCTCCAGTCCTCCTGGACTTTTATGCTGGTTCATGTTGACATCACACGTGTGCGGAGACGATCAAATTAGCATAATCTCATGGAAGAATCCGGGACTTGGAGGGACACACTTTTCTGGGCCCTGTAGCATTTTCAGTCAGTTACACATTACTTCGATCCATTTCTTACACTTAGGAAGATGTAGCTTCTGTAAGAAAAACCAACGTTTCCCCTCATCCCTGCCGCTTCCTTCTTCACTTTGCATTATTTAATGTGATGACATGAATGCAAGATAAATCAACTAGTAATACACTGAGCTAAGTTCTAGGGCATGAAGTCCACCTACAGTGTGTGCAACCAACGACCTCCCCCACCTCCGGGACCTTTCACAATTCCAACTGAAGCTGCAGTTCTGTGAAAATTCTTTCTTCTTCCTAGATCCCCATACCATCTCCCACCATTGTCGCCTCTGTGTCTGGGAAGCAAATCCTCTAGGGAACTCACAGATACAGAGACCCCCATTTTGTCCCTGTGGGACTAGTTCACTTTGCATTCTGCCTTTGACTCAAATCACTGTCCCTGAGTCATTCCATGTCGGCACAAAGAGCTCTACATCTTCGGAAATCACCGTGTCTCCTGGGTGTGGATGTACATGAACTGGGCCCTGTTCCTTTAGCCTCTTCTCCTTCTCGTCAATACTTGTTATTTTCTTCAGTTTCTCTCCCGCTGTCATCTGATTGAGGAGAGTTTGAGGCACATCCCTTAGGTGTTTACTAAGAGGCTTTGAGGAATAAAGGCAAATAATCCTATTTGGGCCTTTTCCCAGAGATTTGTGTTCAAAGTAAGTCAACCAATCAGGCCCAGCTATGCTCCAGCACAGGTGGAGCCTGTTTGATTTCAAAATGTGGGCATTCTGGGTAGTTTTCCATTTTATAATTTGCATACATATGAATTTCCACAGACCTTCTCATTGGTCTCTCCTCTATTATTGATGAATGTGCCCCCATGGTCACACTGGTCAAGGACCTGGATCTGTGGCCCCACCCTTGATGTCCCTCCACCTGTGGCTTCTGCTGGACAACCAACTTCTTATGGGATCCTTGTCCCTGCTTGTCCTGCCATTGACCTTAAGTTACCCCTGACTGTGCTTGTGGGGAGGAGCACAGATCAGCCCTGGGGATCTTGCTGGGAGCATCTCCCCTTGATGCCTATGTTCACTGTGAGTGCTTGTTGAAGGACCACATTCTTATCTGGGGGGACAAGGTGGCAAACATCCTTTCATTTTGCCTCGAGACAGCAAATTTTGTTCGTTATTAAAAAACACCAAAAACAGTTTAAGGAGTGGTGACAAGATTAGGTATTTTACCTTATTGTGGCTTTATTTCCTGGGCTGCTCCTAGGAGTTGGAGAGAATCAGCTTAGACCCAATCTAGAGTCAGTGTTGAGTGCAAATATCAGAATTAACCCTTTCCTTCCTCCCTGCCCCAACCAACTCTTACTTCAATGCAGAGCTTTTAGAAAAAAAGTCAAGAGCTTTCTTGGTTCCAGGTGGGCAGATCTCTGTCTCCTATCAGCTTTATTTTCTGGGCTGTTCCTTCAGGTTGGCAGAAACAGCTAAGGCCCAATCTGGAGTGAGTGTTGGGCACAAAAATCAGAATCAAGTAAGATATAGAGTGTGGTTAAGGCTTCACTGTACACCGCCCCCCTCCACCATCCTGTAGCTCCCTTCAGATCTTTCCGAACAAAAATCAGAGTCCCCCATTTTATAATTTTCATATATTTTATCTCCCAGTGAGATCCCTTGTCTTTTTTCTATAATTGATAAATTCTCTTCCATTGTGCTTATGCTCAGGGCCCCACCCTTTGTGTCTCTGCACCTGGAGCTCAGCCTGGCCACTGTTCCTCCCAGGGTCTGTTCTCCAGGCTGGTCCAGCCCATGACCTTAATTCTCTCTGGTCCGCCTCAGTCAGGAAGTGGTTGTTTCATCCTCTCTTAGGTTCAACCTCAGAAGTCAGTGTTAACTGTGTCATGTCTGAAATATAAGGCCATTTTACTAGGGGAATTATATGGAGCAGCATACACCACCCTCGTCTAATTTTTTAAATTATTAATTGTTCAATTTTCTCCTTATCTCTTCTGATGGAACCTGTTGGAATTTTGAATGCTATCAGAAGAATTTTTTCCTGAAAAATTTTGACACTGAGTATGTGCTAACTACCCCGCATTCAATGTCCCATATTTCAGTTATAGTTGTTTCCCATTTTTTCTAAAACACTGTACAATGGCTTTTCTAATTAAACATGATTTTCTAATATGACACCAATAACTTTCCAAAATCTTAAGGTTTCCCGCCAAACACAAACAGAAACGAGTTTGAGGTGATGTGAAGGGATGGATGTATTAATGACCTTGATCCTGTGGGATCCTTTCCCAATGAATATGTAGATCAAATCACCATATTGTGCACCTTAAGTTGTCCTGTTTTATTTGTCATACATAAAATCAAAATACCTGAAAAAAAACAGATTCTCTCATTTTGGAATAAGTTCAACTGAAGCAATAGGAAATTAAGAAAGTTTTCATTCCTGACTTATCTATTACTTTTGCTATTCCTTTGAATTTGGGCAAATTACTGAATGGGGATCTGGATAGATCTCTTGTATGTTGCCATCATGGTGAGATCTCATAAATCCACTGCTGCTGTCATTTAGGTGGACGGTTTCTTGATTTGGTTCCTATGTTCATAGACAATATTGCATTATGTATTTTCCTTCAGCTACACCCACCTCTTTGTGATGGCACAGACAGTTTTATCCCTCCCTTTTTAAAGGAGCGTTGAGGTGGCAGAAGTGTGTCCCACATAATGGTTCACATTCCTGGAGAACATCAATCTACACTTAAATTTTAAACTTTCAGTTTTTGGTGACGAATTAAGGGTGACATTGTCTAAAGGTGGCCATTGGCCATCTTAAAATGGGTTGATTTTCTTTTGGTTGGATCAGTTGCTGGGATCCTGTATTTGGAGTCTTGGCAAGCCTTTCATCTCAGGTCATGATGGGGGAAGAGACAGGATCCTGGGAAGTTTCTTAAGTCCTATGGGTCAGGATTGCCCCATCGGGAGGGGTCAGGGACTCAGGGCACCTTGGAAAGGCACTGAGGCTGCTGAAAGATCCTGAAGGAGGAACACATATGGAAGGTAAAGTCCTAAAGATTGTTAGTGCAACTTGGAGAGGGTATGTCCTTGATTAGTGGAAGAGAATATGCAGGGACTCACAGGTGGGGCTGAAGCTGTGGAGAGAGGGAAGGGAAGGGTCCCTTCATATTCACTTCTTCTCAGTCTGTCAGGAAGTAAACTAGGCAAGAAGAGCAGGGCCCTAGGGAAGGGTACTGGATTTTGACCTGATCAGACAAGATGCAGAGAATCTGGGAAGGTCACAAAATCAGAGTGAAGAAAGAACAGAAGGGTCATGGGCACAGGTGTGTGTCTGGGGGGGAAAGAAGGGGCAGGACATGGGGGCCCTGGGCCTGGTTGAGGACGAGGGAAACTTGTAAAATATTGAGCAGAGACCATTTCTATTTCCCAGGAGAGGTGGCAATTCAGCAATAGTTTGTGAGGAGAATATAGATCTAATTAGGGAGAAAACCAGTGCAGAGAACCAAGGGATGGGGGGGAGGGGGGACACGAGAAAGAAGCTGAGATAAAAGAGGGTACAGAAGCTAACCCACAGAAGAGCAACTCATGGAATGACTGAGGCAAAGCAGGGATCCTGGGACCAACAGGCTCCTGCTTTTAAACCATAAGATAGGCAGGATTCAGCTGTTGCCGTGTTCCTCGTTAGGGCGTCATAGTTGTTCCGCAGCCTTACAAAGGGTTCAGCATCTGGAGAAAGTGGCTGTGCGTAAATGATTAAAGAGTCCAGAGACAAAAGATTGTTTTGAAAGGCATTGGGGGTCAGATGAGCTTCCGCTGAAGAAGCTAGAAGACTCTACTTGTCTCAGGACCTATGCCTTTATTAAACACAATTTGTCCCAAGGCAAGGTGGAAATATACACTTCAAAGGGTACAATATCAAAGGGTACAAGAAGCCTTATTAGTTTGGAGAATTGCCTACAGCTGTTCAGGTGTTTGGCCAACAGGAGGCAATAAAATGCCCTTAGCTGTCTGGCAGCAAGCAATCCTATTCAGGTTTGGGGGAAGTGCCTTAGCCATTTCAAACAGGTAAATTACATATGTGGCTCACCCTTGTTGAGCCTCCCAAGCCCCATCAACCTTTTGACGGAACTCTTGTAACTATTACATGCTGGAATTGGTTCTCAGCAAGCTGTGTGTCTGACTGTGTGGGAACCTTATCTGAATCACCATCAATCTAATGATAACCAGTTCTCAGAAAAAGTCTACTGAATGCGTTATAGAAAAACCCACAAAAATCTTCCTGAGCTCAGTTATCATAAGAATAGTCACAAGGACTCCAAGTATTGACCATAATGAAAGGAAAAATAATTTTCATTGTGCAATTAAAATTTAACTATGTAGTTGGAAATTGAAACCCCCCTAAGTGGATGACAGTGGCCCAGTTAGGTGACTCCCAAGGTCCTTGGATGCCGTATCACATGATTGCACCATGTCCCGTGTTTTCTGAAGACAAAGGGAAGCAGTGTGATGGTAGAATCAGGTCATGGATATCCTGTGTGATCAGGGAAAGTCCTGAGAAGTTCCTCAAGGAGAAGTCTAGTGGGTAGAGAGGCGGGACTCATCCCTGTCCTGCCTTCTTTGAACACTCACTTTTCAGCATTTTAAAAAGGTCTCTATTTTCTTTTAAAGAAAATTTTTATGACATTTCTGAGTCAAACTAAGTAAATCTGCATAAGAGCAAGGTCTCAAGTGCTCCCCCAAACTGAATGTTCTCTATTCTGTTGTTGTTTTTGCTTAGTTTTACTTGTGTCTTCCTAATGTAGGTCCATTTGAGCTATAAAATCCAGCAAGATACCTACTAAATTGTAGCCTCCAAGTAATTGGAGATTATGGCACCCTCCAGGGGGTGAGCTCCTGTGGTTCCCTCATTCTCTAGTTTCTACTTTTCTTTAGATTTCTACTCTCTCAACTGTCTCTGGTCTGCAGCATCATTTCCTTAACCACGATAAAAATTTCTTCCTTGATTAACAATCACACGTTACTGTTAAGGGGAGTTGGTGACCACATGATTGTTTGCAGGCATTAGGCAAGTGTAATTAGGAACCAAAGAACATAACATTAAACAACTTCTAGAAGCCCAAGAACATATAAAGAAAGAGTAAGGTAACTGTAAATGCATTTTTTGCATACTCTAGGGTTTTAATGTTATAAGCAATGATCACTATTAATAATGAAATTTTTTGCCAAAACCGGTTTTGCTCAGTGGATAGAGTGTTGGCCTGCAGACTGACAGGTCCCAGGTTCGATTCCAGTCAAGGGCACATCCTTGGTTGTGGGCACATCCTCAGCAAGAGGCAGCTGATCGATGATTCTCTCTCATCGATGTTTCTAACTATCCCTCTCTCATCCTCTCTGTAAAAAATCAATAAAATATATTTTTAAAAAATTTATTGCATTTATGTTCACAATACATTTAAAAAATTTTATGGGAAAATATGATTGAAAACTTAAAACTGAAAAACTTCTATCCTTCTCATTTTTAACCTTCTTTAGGTTAATTCTTCCTTTCTTCAAATCATGCAAACCTTCAAAAAATTCTATTACTATTGAATAAAGGGAAATGTTAGAAATAAAAATATAGTTTAAAATGAATAGCTGTGCTACAAATGAGGCATAACTTTAGAGATAGCACAGTCACTCGGTACTTGAAAATGATGCCTGTTGCCCAGCTGGCATGGCTCAGTGGTTGAGCGTCAATCAATGAACCAGGAGGTCATGGGTCAGGGCGCATGCCAACGTTTCAGACTCGATCCTTGTGGGGACACGCAGGAGGCAGCCAAGCAATGGTTTTCTGTCATTATTGATGTTTCTATATCTTCCTACCTCTTCTTCCTCTCTATTTTAAAAAAAGAAAAGAAAATTATGCCTGTTATTTTATTATCACAAAGGCAAGAACTTTCAGCTAAGGCTCAGCATAGTTATCTCAGTTGTCTAAACAATTCCTTACAGCAAAGGAGAATCAAGCATAGTAAGCACAATATAAGATTCTTTTTTGTTTGTTTGCTTTGTTTTGTTAATCATCACCTGAGGATATGTTTCCATTGATTTTTAGGGAGCGTGAAAGATAGAGGGAAAGACAGAGAAACATCAATGTGAGAGAAACACATTAATTGGTTGCCTCCTTCAAGGACCCCAACTAGGGTCCAGGCTGGGGAGGAGCCTGCAACCAAGCCCTTGACAGGAATCCAACCTGGGACCCTTCGTTCCACAGGCCAACGCTCTATCCACTGAGCAAACCTGGCCAGGGCAAATATGGGATTCTTTTTGTAAAGCAAGGCTGGATGATCTCTTTCATTTTACCCAGCATGCCATCTTCACAGAGGACCAGGCCCATTAGTCCAAAAGCTCACTAGTGTCAAACTTCAACTTTTACTCTGAATTATCCTAAATATAGCTCAAGTTAGCATATATACTGGTAACCATTTAGAGACTGCCTGCTGCACATACCCTGCTAAAATACACCACCATTGGCAAGCCCTAGATGGGGAAAAATATGGAAGACACAAGTCGCCAAACTGCTATAGTCCTTTGTAGTTCTCTGTCCCCAGGACACCCCATCTATGGCAGATAGGAAGCACCCTCTCCCCAGGGGTTTCCCACACTCTATTAATGCCTCTGAGTGGGGCCCTGCACTGTTGCCTCTGGAGGGAACCATCCTGTGAGGGACTTCCCTTTACCAGCAAATTGTCAGTGTGGCACCCAAATTAAGCTGGTTGTGTGATTCTGTCACCTTGCAGACATGTAATTGTCTTTTATCTACTCCCAACCCCCCTTATCTCACTGCGACTTCTCAACATACTTATATGCATAGGTTAGAGGAGATAAATCCCACTGGGATGTGCTTCTCTGACAGTGTAGACATCAATCCTAGGGATCCCAGCACCAGCACAGGTAGCCGGACCTGCCCCTTCAACCCGCTGAGAAAAGTGTGGTTCCTGGCTATGCCACAAGATAGGTATCAAATCCAATTCTTATCCAGAACCACATTTGAAGTCAATTACAGTTTAAAGATAAATTATATATTAAGTTGATTATTTATGTAATAATATCTGACTTTATTTTAGAAATTTATTATAAAATATTTCAATGTAAAAGTAAGATGAGTGGTGTACCCACATAGCAGCATAAATGGTAAAAAAAAAAAATGTATTTGTAATTGAATTTATTGTGGAGCAGGTTTCAAGGGTACACCTAGTAAAATATTTTTATTTGAAAACACAAAGAGCCCACCAGTTGTAATTACTTGGTATATACAATATGAACATGTCAGTACTCATATAAGATAAAGGCACTAATCTACTTCCACCCTTGAAATGAGGAAACAGAGTCACAGAAAGGTTGTTATAAGGTCTCATGGGCTGTGACAGTGTAAATGAGAACCCCTGGGGTGTGTCTCCATGGTCTGAACTTCTCACCACAAATTTGTTCTTTGACCCTTGTTTACACTTCCATGTGTCCCTGGTTGGTCACAACCCATGCCTCTTCCAGCCAGAAGGCAGAGATTTTGAATTCTGATTGCTAATCTCCTCATGCATGACTTGTCCCCTACTCCAGTGGTACAGTCAGTTGTGGAGCTTTCTATGATAAAAAAGAATGCCATATTAATGTCATGCAGAGAAATGCTCCTTTCACTGGTCTCTGGTTATGATTTGGAATTGTGTGTTTCAGAAGAGCACAAATCAGCCCAGTTATATCTTGATAAAATTTCTCCTTGAGGCTTGGGTCCAGTACGGGGGTTGGTTGAAGGGTAATAAACCTCCAACCCCTGGAGCAAAATAATTCTTAATTCTATCTTGCTGGAGTTTACTTTCTGGGCTGCTGTGGGGACACACAGCACTGGCTCAGTTTGGGGAATGAGTAAGTGCACAACTCAGGACTCATGTAAATAAGATGTGGGATGAACTTCTGCCCCAATTAGTTGGAGTCAGAAACATCATAGAAATAATCCAAAAGTTCTTGGCCTGGAAGGGGCAGGGGCAGAGCTGGAGCCCATTCTACTATTTATATTAGATGCTTGTGACACTGCTCCCATGGCCCTGCTGGGCCCAGCTCACAGCACAGAGAGACATGTTAAAGGTCCCTGCTGTGACCACCAGGACACAGATGGAGAAAGACTGTGGTGAGCTGTATGAAAGCAGCTGTGGGAGAAAGGAATTCTCAGACAGGCTGAACCTCTAATGCACTTGCCAAGGAGTGTGGACTCTCACATCTGTATTTACAACTGCATAAAAAAACCACCAAAACAAAAAACAAACAAACAAAAAAACAAACAAACTAGGAATTCAGCAACATAGATCCTTTTCAGGAACATTTTGTTTAACAGCAATTATCTGTTGAAAAAGTTTAATCTAATTTCTTACAAAATCCTGCATTTAATATTCTTAGGTCACTCTATCTTGCATTTATATGCTATATTTTTCCCAGAAATAAGTATTTCCCCTAAAAATTATGAATCATGTGCTAACCCTAGAGAGTTTAATTTTTCCCTGGATTGAGTTTTCAGGTATGAAATCCAGCTGGAGCTTTCTCCGGGTTTATAACTGCTATTTCCTCAACATGAGGACTGTAGTGCTGACTATAAATGAGTGACCACTGTCCTTCTTTCATGACAGAAAGTGTTTTGTATTCTCCAAATTCTCATATGAGCAATAGCATCCTCTCTGAATAAAGGACTTCTCCAAAGTTTTCATTGAATCATTTCCCAAGGAAAAATTACTGGTATTCCTTAAGAGGTTTTAGCCTCCTAAATACTGTTCTAGTGGTTACTTCATCACTGAATTTTCTTGTGCACACCATGCCTTGAGCTTGGCTGAATATCTGTTCACAGCAATTAACACACCTAGGAGTTCTCCCAGGTGGGGAGAACATTATTTACAATGAATTATAAATGAAAGCATTCCCACAGTGACTGCAGACTGAGGGCTTTCTCCTGTATGAATTCTCTATTATGAAGCTGAGAGCTTTTGCTGCAGACTTCTTCTTTCTTTATACTTCCAGTGTGAGTTCTCACATGTCACCTATGATTAGACAAGTGACTGAAGGTCTTTCCAGAGATATTCCATACAATGGATTATCTTCCATCTACATTTGCACATGGAAGATGCATAAGGATGACTGCAGGGTCTTCCACATTGATTATAGACAGTGTTTCCTTAATGTGTGAGTCCTTGCTGTTTTTCAATGTTAAAACTATAATTGAGTTTTCTCCTACATTCATTACTTATAATACCATGTTATCTCAGGTCAGAATATTTACTGAAGGCATAATTTTCTCTCCATTGTGGGTCCCTTCATGTCGTCTAAGAGCAGAACACTGACTGAAGGCTTTCCCACACAGATGACACCCATAAGGTTTCTCTCCAGTGTGAGTTCTCTCATGTCGTCTCAGGGCAGAACATTTACTGAAGGCTTTCCCACACTGACAACACTCATATGGTTGTTCTCCAGTGTGTGTCCTTTGGTGCTGTCTGAGGTTAGACGACTGACTGAAGGCTTTCCCACATATATGACATTCATATGGTTTCTCTCCAGTATGAGTGAGACTATGTTTTCTAAGGTCAGAGCTCTGAATAAAGGCATTCCCACAGATGTGGCATTCGTATGGTTTCTCTCCAGTGTGAGTCATCTCATGTCTTCTAAGGCTAGAGCAATTACTAAAGGTTTTCCCACATAGATGACATTTATATGATTTAACTCTGGTGTAAAGTTGCTTATGTTGATTAATGCATGACTGGTCACTAAAGGATTTTTGACATTGTCTGCTGATACAGGGTTTCTTTTCCATATTGGTTACCACATGCTGAGTCATTGTGGAGTTATGGGTAAAATTTCCCAAATCATTATATTCATAGGGATCCTCTTCAGTGTGAAATTTCTGCTTTGGGGGAAAAGATGAAAGGCTGTTAATTGATTTGCCACATAAGTCCATACATTCACTTCTCTACATATGAGTACTAAATTAATCTTGCAGTGATGGTACCCAATTAAAACCTTCCCAATGATACCTGCATATGGATGGTATGTTACTCCACTCTACACACAGATTTTCTCTTTTGTAGCATTTCAACTGCAGAGCTGATTGGTGAATTTTGAAAAAGTCAACATGTTTCAAAGACTAGGTATGCAAACAATGTTCATACAGTTGTTCTTTTTATTAATATCTCAGCTTATAGTTATGAACTTAGGTTAATTCCTTCTCTAAACTCAAACTACCCCGAGTTATTTGCTCAGAAAAAACTTTATCTCAAATTTACATAAATCACAGTATTTTACTCAAGTACTAAACTAACATCCATTGCCAAGTTTTAATTTGAATGACTACAGTGAACACTCATGAAACTTACCAGTTGCATGATTGTAAATGTGTCCTTTCCACTGGTACATTGTGTGGATGTTATTTCTTCATTTTGAATGGCACTTTCCCCGCCTAAAATAATTAAAAAAAAAATTAGAACAGCTTTAGGGGAATAAACATGTGAGTATGTCTCAAAATTGGCATTGTGATGGGGAATATTCTAAAGATGTAGAAACATATCCAAATGCATTGACAATTCGTAAATATTTTCAGGATCAAAATCTGAAAAACATAAAAGATGTTTGGTAACAAGAGAGGGAAAACTTTCAAAGGGGAGGATCAGAACAAGAGTTATTACGTGAAAGCTTAACTTCAATAGCATATGAAAATCCTTATTCTTCGAGCCAATGACAGGAGGACACATGAATTGTGACAGATTATATATATATATATGATTGGAATAACGACAATATCTGAATAATTTTGCTTCATTGTCCATCTACATTTTGAAAAATGTCACTCAAACTTCCCAAAGCTTTCACTTGATAGTCTAAGAAGGACTTAGTCACTGAGCAGACAGCTCCTCACACTGAAGCCCTGACCCCCAATGCTCACCTGCATTCTGGCCTTGGAGAAACCCAGTCCCTTCACTCCATAGCTCTTTTCCTCGCTCCAGCTGAAAAGCCACATCTGATTTTCAGATCCAATATCATGTTTGTGAAAGACAGGTACATGGATTTTGAGATATCTATATATATAAAAGGCTAAGTGATTATCTGACCACCGAACTAGCCAATATGATGCACACTGACCATCAGGGGACAGACTCTCAATGCAGGAGCTGCCGAACTGTGGTGACTTGGCAGTGGTGATTCTCAAGTCATGCACCCCAGAAGCAGAGAGAAGGGAGCCTGATTCCAGGGTGTGTCACCTGAGAACTGATAATCTGCGACCCCCCGGGGGGATATCTAAGTGCCAGTTTTGGCCCGATCCCTACAGGCCAGGTTGAGAGACCCCCACCTGATGGAGGGACCCTATTCACTCCGTAGATACCCTATGACCCATGGCACTGCCCCAGGTGTGGCTGGCCAGGGAGGGACAATGGGAGATTGCCTCCAGGGTATGCCCAGCCCATCTCACCCAGTCCTGCTCTGCTGGCCACCTTCTAATTAATTTCCTTTCAACACGCAAGAATCAGTGCACCAGGCACTAGTGTGCTAATAAAAGTGCATTCTCATCAAGTCCACAAGAGGCTACTGATGAAAAATAAGATCACTGAAGGTCACTCCAGGAACCACCACTTTTAACAAAGAAAACAGGGAAGAAATCCAGGTCACATGTCCACAGTAGTAAGACTCTGGGTGCTGATGTCCATGCTCACATTCACATGGAAAGCAGAATCTTCCATCTTTTCAAAACTGGGGAAATTAAATGTCTCCAAAGTTGTTTGAATATTATTTTCAAACATAAGTTTTAAAAGAATGATCAAGGTGATCATTTTCACTACTCTCGTCTTAAGTTCAGCATAGTGATTAGAACAAAATAATTATTTAGAAAATTTAATCAATTTATTTAAGCATTCAAAAATATTCATTGAGCTTCCTGTTCTGTTCTGAGTGTTAGACATTGAGAAGTAAGGAAGACATTAAATTGGGATCAAGATTACATTCCAGTGGGGTGACAAACTAGGTGTAAGTAAAGGAAAAGAGACAACTTTTACTCCATGTAGTTTTAAGGTCTATGAAAGAATCACGTGGAGAGAGTAGTAGTCTGTGGAAGCTATTCTTGATACTTGTTGAATGAATGAATGAATACCTGTTTACATACTTACATACATACATAAAAGTTGACACACTCACCCAGAAAGACCAGGTGTCTGATGTTCTCCAGCATCACATCTCTGTACAGCTTTCTCTGGGGCGTGTCCAGCAGGGCCCACTCTTCCTGGGTGAAGACAACAGCCACATCTTCAAATGTCACTGATTCCTAAAATATCATGGACATTCTGGTTTAGACAGACTAATCCCAGCCAATGTCCAGAGTAGGAGGGTGGAGATGGAAACCTAAGGAAGGGGGCTGAGGAGCTGGATATATAGCAAGATCACACTGAAGATGAGGTTCTCAGTGCTGAGCTGGTATCTGCCTTTCAGGTATATCACAGACATCTTCATAGTCTGAATTAAAAAGCCTTTGTTAAAAAGGAACATCATATGAAATATGGTGTAATATAATCTTGAAATTTTCTGGAACTGATCATTTTTACTTCCAGACACATGATTATAAAAAGTACCCTTAAAAAGTTAAAAGTAAAACTCACTTCCTGGTTAATGTCAAGTAAATTTCAGTCTTATAATTAAGGTAAACAATAATTCTGATTTGCCACTTTTGAACCATGACTATAGTTACATCATTCCCCGAGATGAATCTCAGACTCCTTGTCTATGAAAGGGTTTAATAATGTGTTATGAGTGTTGAAAGATTCAATGAACTCATTTTTTCTATGTAAACACATATTAAATACATGCCGTTGGTTTATAACTCACTAAAATGTCCAGGATCCTTGAAGCAACCTCCAGCATTCCTCAGAAATGATTAAGTTTCACACAGAACTTGGTACCAGTAGGTGCTGTCTGTCTCATTGCTATAGGACTCAGGTGTTCATAACAAACAATAGGTGAGATGGTCAGCAGCACAGGCCAGGGCTCTGACAGGCTGTGCTGAAGGACAGTTCTAATCTGACTGTCCTGCAGGATGAGGCCTCCCATTCTTGACTTTACCTGGGGCCTTAAGCAGCAGCTGTCACTGTTTCCTTTGTAGCTTTATCTTGTCTCCAGCTAAAGGATAAAAAAAAGCCCCTGGATTGCTTAGGTCTATCTAATTTTCCAACAATTTCCCAGGGTCTTACATTTGACTCTGCTCTACTCCCTGCCCTGCATGCACAGCTGACTTTAAGGAATAGCAATGCTTAGGCATGAATTCCAGCTACCAACTATGAAAGATAGGTCAATTACAAAAATGGCAAAATGTGTGATTGGGGACAAGAATGATTGTGAGAATTTTAGTTGTCTTCTTAAGAATTTTCCAAAAGTGAAAATATATTTAACAAAACCTTTTATTTAAAATGGAAAAAATAAATGAATGATTCCTCAAGTTCACCCAGGACTGTAACATTCAATGACTGGCCTCCCTGATGAAACCACTGCCTCCCCACTGTTCTACCCCTCATTCATCTCTACTCACCCCATCCCCCTCACCCAACACTGTAGTCAATAGCATGATTAAGGAGTCAATTATTTCCCAGTGAGTCAGTCCCATGGACTGAATTAGAGAAAGAGCTTCTCTAATCTCTTCTGTACATGTACAATCTGCTGGAATAAATCAGTGTGATGTTAAGAAGAATATTAGTCATTGAGGTGTTCTGGGGAACACCATTATAGCCATCTCGGTGTCCTGGGGAATTTTTCCTGGAGCTCAGATCTCTGAATGCCTCCTGGTTGCTTAGGACAGTGATGAAGTAGGAAAAACCTGCCCACTGATGTCAACAGCAGAGTGATTTCAGTAGAAAGAGGCATTCCTACTTACCAGTGGCTGCATGGTCAGTGACTCAGTTTCCAGGTGTCTTTCTCTGGGTATTCATTCACAGACAGCCTTAAGGACTAAAAGTGCAAAGCTAGATACAGAGAAAGAAGCCATGAGACTCCAGTCTTGTGCACAATTTCCAGACCCTCCTGTCATGAAACTCCAGTGTTCAGCTGGGTGTGTTCCCCACTCCCAGCCTAACCAACAAACAGGCAGTGAGTCTACAAGGAATGCAGAGGCTCTCCTCCTCCCCTAGGGCCATAAGAATGAAGACTATGGGTAGAGTTGATAATAAAAAGCTAAGAAATATAGGAACCTTATAGATAAGAATATCAAATGTACTGAGCTTTGTACACTAATTTGGCCATGGCATTCAGTTATTCAATTCCCTCCCTGGTTTCCAACTATAGTAATCCCTGACTCACACCATATGTAGACATTGATTTCCACCTGCAGGTAAGCACTGTGGAATTTCTCAGGTCTCAGCACTGCCTTATGCACTAGCAGGGATTCTCTAACCTCCATGTACTCCTCTTGACCCTCATTTCCTCCTGCTCAAGTACTCAAGCAACTAAGAGCCTATTTTTTTATAGAGTTAATGAATTCACCAACTTATTCCATTTGGAGGGATCAATGGCACCCATACCATCAGTCAAATCCTTAAAATCTCTGCCATCAGAAAGTGGTAGGAGGACATACATGAATCATGGAGGCACGGTCATGTACTGCCTTGGTTCTCTAGGTCAAGGGTGCCCAGATAATACAGAATTGTTAGAAGTCTACTTGGTTCATCTCATATTTTTATAAGGTGGTAGCAGAGTGCCTGCTACAGACATATATTTCTCTTTAAACAATCACCATGAATTCATGTGATTTAAGGAGAACTGAACTCAATGAAAATTGCTTGAAAAAAAGATGCAGTAGCTATGAAAAAGGCTAAAGTATAATATAAGAGAGGCAGGAGTGAAAAGCTATTGAAAGTTAATATTCAAGGAATCCTTTGCCTTATATAAGAACATTATTTTAAAATTATTTAGTAATTTTAGTAATGGACAGCCTACAAATTATTAAAACCCCCCATGGCCCAGGAATAGGGGGCAGAAGCATAGAAAGCTAGAGAGGGGGTCCAAGCCTTCTAGCCTTTGTAGTATTTTCTAAGTGTACTACAGAACCACGGAACTGCTCATGCTGCTCCACAGACCTGTGGACATAAGACAGGGCAAGGATGGGCCAATGCTGGCTCCCACAACAGCTCACCTGCTGCTGCCAATGCCGCTGCCAGGACCTCCTTCCCTTCCCCCTGCCACCAGCCAGGGACTCCCTCCTTTCCCCTGGCCAGCCCCACCCCCTCGTAGAACTCCTGGTCAAGGGAACAATTTGCATACCACCCTTCTATTATATAGGATCATATTTTTACTCATGCATATTTCAGCATTTAGGAACAATTAACACATCTAAATGAAAATTTAATTAATGTTTTCTTAAGAGAAAGGATGACAGTTGCTACAACACGAGTGTAGATTACACAGAAAATTCAAATGATGGCTTATTCTAGAACATCCTGTTGGTAATAAGCACTATGTACAGTCAACAAATGAGCCATTTTGAAAGTCATACAGTAACTAGACAAAGTCCAGGCAAGAGGAGGTTTTTTCTCACATTAAATTATATGTTTTCATATATCACACAGACTTTTGAAAAACAAAACAAAACAGAAGTTTAGTGAGAGTTTCTGCTGGGCCTAAACACATTTGCTCCTATTGGATGCTATTAAGAGGATATTAATATCATCTAATATAGTTTCTAAGACTCAGTAAATATTATGACTTAAAAAACCTTGCCACAACTGTTGACACTAAGCATTTCATAGACATCCTTGCTTGAAGAACTGCTCTAAAAATGTGATTATTTCCACCTCAAAATACTGCAAAAACTTTAGTAAGGCCAAGTATGTACCAAGCAAATTTCTCCTGCTTCTGAGCATCTCTGTCTTCTTCCCACTCCCTGATCCTCATTCTTATTCCTTCTTCAAGTTCCCTTCACAGAGTCTGCCCTCTCCTTAGTTAGTCATTTACTCTAATCAATGTCAAAAGATGCTTTTGACATACCCTCAGTTGTGACTGTGGGGCAGGCAAGGAGGTCAGCAGGAGAGGCCAGGAGAGAGGAGCAGCACTGTCCTCACAGGAAGGGCAGACCTGGATGGGAGAGTGGCAGGGTTTGCCCTTCTCCCTCCTGCCCTTAAAAAGTACAGCTCAGCCCCTGCCCACTGGTGTGGCTCAGTGGTTGAGTGGTAACCTATGAACCAGGGGGTATTGGTTCAATCCCGGTCAGGGTACATGCCTGGGTTTCAGGCTCGATTGTCAGTGTGGGGCATGCAGGAGGCAGCTGATCAATGATTCTTTGATGTTTCTCTTTCTCTCTCCTTTCCTTTATCTGAAATCAATAAAAACATATAAAATTTTTAAAAATAAAAATTACAGCTCATATTTCATACCACTTCTCCATCATTCATGGCTTTAACACAACAATGTCAAGAATTTAATTCCTCCTTTCCAGAATGTCACATAAGCCATTAGCCCTAGCTGATCTGCCTCAGTGGATAGAGCATCAGCCTGTAGACTAAAAGGTTCTGAGTTTGATTCAGGTACCTCAGTGGTAGGCTGGATCCCTGGCCCTGGTCAGGTTGCATGCAGGTGGCAACCAATGGATGTGTTTCTCTCACATCAATGTTTCTGTGTCTCTCCCTCTCCCTTCCACTCTCCCTAAAAATCAATGGAAACATATCCTTGGGTTAGGATTAACGACAACAACAACAAATTAAGACTGTTAGCAGATTTAATTAGCAGGACATTCACCGGAAATCATGAAAATAGCTCGGAGCAATGTAGAAGCCATGAACAGACAAGCTCTCTTCCCCCAGAATTCCATGACAACCCAGCCCATCCTCACTCATTTTCAGATACAAGACACAGATTTCGTTGGGCATTTTAGTTCACAGCCGGCTAATTTAAGAGATTACATAAGGGGAGAAAAATGTTGAACGTTGAACTAATTGGTTAAGCTAGGTTTTGACTGTTTATATAAAAATAAATCACCAACATTCTTTCACATTGAAATATGGAATGATTCCCTGATAAGCACCAAACAGTGTCTTCCAATCAGAACCTCCTCACCCGGACCGGACAAGGCACATGGAAATGGGAACATAACTGCTCATTCGGAACAGAACTCCAATGAAACTGGGATCTGCCTTCCTTTTGCCCCGGGCGGTGGTGGCGACTGTTGGTCAACACTCCTCCCTGCGGACCCGCTGCCTCTGGGCCTCCGCAGCACCGCCATCTGCCCAGGCGGCTGTCCCTGCCTCTCACTGCCCTCCCAGACCTCTGCTTCCTCCTGCCCACCCGGCGCCCCGGGCCTCCCTCGCCGCCCCCGGACCCGCGGGCTCCCCGCGGGGCAGGAGGTCCCTGCGCAGGAAGCGCGCTTCCCGGCGGGACAGGAGGGTCAGCACCCGCTGACAGCTAGGCCGGGGGCGGGGCTTGAGGGCCGGGAAACCGGAAGTGCCCGGAAGCCGCAGGGTCCCGGAAGGCGCCCGGATGGGGAGGGGACTCAGGGGGACCTGCAAGCTGCAGATCCCCGGGGCAGGGCGCGGGTGCGGAGCGGGGAGGGTGAAAGGGGTCCAGGCGGGGCGGGCGGGCGCTTTTACCTGCAGGTGAGGGCCCGGCCCGCGGCTCCGCGGCTGCCGGCTGCGCAGGCTCCCGGCGGCTGGGGCGGGCGGTCCCCCCGGGTCCCCGGGCCCCGGGCCGCGGGTGTGGAGGACGCGGCGCCGGGTGATGACCAGCGACCCTGAATTAGAAATATCACAACTCGCTCCCGCCAAAGGGATCCTGGAGCTGGGATCTGCTTCCGGGTCGGCCGGAAACTGCGAGCCGAAGGGGTGTGGCCTGCCAGGTCACGCTGCGCCTGCAGCGCTTGGGGGCGGGGCCTGGAGTCCCTCAGTCCCGCCCTGCCCCCGGGCATTTCCGGGCGAGGAACCTGAGTCTCTGGTCTCCTTCCGGGTGAGATGGGAAGGAAACACTGCACCCACCCCTCTTGGCGTTCAGGAGTTCCCCTGTTTTAGTATGAAACCTTGGCGCTGCCGAAACCGGTTTGCTCAGTGGATAGAACTTCGGCCTGAGGACTGAAAGGTCCCAGGTTCGATTCTGGTCAAGGGCATGTACCTTGGTTGCAGGAACATCCCCAGTAGGGGGCGTGCAAGAGGCAGCTGATGGATGTCTCTCTCTCATCGATGTTTCTAACTATCTCTTTCTCTTCCTCTCTGTAAAAAAATCAATAAAATATATTTTAAAAATATATCCTCTAAAAAAACAAACAAACAAACAAACAAACAAACAAACACAAAACGTTGGAGCTGTGGTGCCACTTACACCGAATGCGGAGGTTCTTCCTGGTCAACCAAAGGACGGTGCAAGGTCCAACCCTCTGCCAACAGGTGCCATCAGGGCAGGCCGCTGTGGGTGGATCCTCAACACCTGTGGTTCCCCCCGCGTAAACTTTCTTATTCTTCCTTTTTCTTTTTATTAAAAAAATGTTTTTATTGATCTCACAGAGGAAGGGACAGGGAGAGAGAGAAGCATCCATGATGAGAGAGAATCATTGACCTGCTGCCTCCTGCACGCCCCCTGCTGGCGATGGAGCCCTGACTAGGAATGGGACTGTGACCTTCTGGTTTATAGGGCGGGCAATGCTCAACCATTGAGCACGTGGCCGCTCTTCTTCTTCTTCTTCTTCTTCTTCTTCTTCTTCTTCTTCTTCTTTTCTTTCTTCTTCTTCTTTTTTTTTTTTTAAATGGGAACTAGACCTTGAGTGCCAAACTTGCCAGTTTGAAACACAGTATTTCACTCTGACAACCACAGAAGGTGGTTTCCAGTAAGGTGAGGGAGGGGGCTGAGCAATTGCTTTAAAAGGACAAAATCACTGTCTGTGTATGAATACTTATGTGTACGTGTGTGTGTGTATGTATGTATCCCTTTCTCCTTTACATTTATCCACTCTGGGGTCCATGCCACTGCTCCCCCAGGTCTCGAGGTCTGAGGTCCTTTAACCTGACCACATATCACTCCTCATCCTCAGGTCTATGGGGACCAGAACACAGATTAAGGAGCCATGACTTTACATGATTTGAGTTCAAAGAATCCAAATATCTGAAGTCTTCTCCCATTTAGTTTTTCCTCATCTGCCTTTCTTTACATGGAAGTCCCTGTAAATCCTTCAGCCTCTGACCTACCTTCTCCATCAAAACTTCTGTATTTCTGGTTTATACACAGTGTGAGCTTTGTGAAACAAAAATTCAACCAAAGTCATTCCTCTGGGGTGCACAAGGATTGCAAGTTCCCTGATTAGAGAATTAGAATGATCTAGAACGTGTTTAACAGCCCCCAGTGCTCAGGACTCACACAAGAACTTGCTGAACTTATATACTTCTGAGAGAAAGATCCAGACATCAGTAGTTTTTATCTCTCATCAAGTGGTTTCAGTGTAACCCAAATCGAGAATTGATCTAAATGCCGTGTTGATCACACTTCAATGTGTGTGCAGACTGTGGGGACATTGCTGACATGCATGTAGTGATGCAGTGGAGCTGGGCTCTGCCTGAGACTCTTTATATCTTATAAGCCACAGGTCCAATCAAGATCCTCTTTATGCTCTGGTGAATAGATAAATTAATTTTTAAGAATATCAGCAATGTTTAGAAATCAAAGTTCCTGTAGAATATCATATTTGAGAGAACTTTATTTACATTACAACAATTTAAAATACGTTTACAGTGACCAATAATAACTAAAATGTTCAAGGCCAAGAGAGTATTTCCAATAATTGTTTCCACTAAAATGCTTCTATGATATTGAAAACTTGCATTTCAGGTCAATGTGTTGCTGGAAAGATGCACACTCTCTATGTGGGTACATTATCCAGAGTTTCCCTAGCCATTTTCACAGGTACATATTAATCTCATAGCTTCCAGTTTACATTATATTTTGATGTGATATAAATAAAGTCCTGTGTGTGGACTCAATTTCTTACAAAATATATTATAAGTTCCAATGCCAGTTTGATACTAGTAAGTCCTGTTTTAAATACCTAAATAGAATAGGCTATGTCTATGTGTCTTTCCTCAGCATTGTCTGGAGTTCCACGTTTTTATACATCCCACAGCTGGAAGTGAGAGTCACCAGATATAGCCTGCCCCTCCATCTTTCCCCTGCTCAGTCCAGCTCTCAGGAGGGCATGATAAACATAGGGTCTTGGGCATGAGCCCCTGGAAGAGAGGATCACTGGACAGAGGTCTGAGGACTCTAATTCTGCATGCCACAGGGCACTGGGCAGCTCTCTGTACTTCCTCCAGCTGCCTGGTTGGCAGACTTCTCTGTGAGGAAGGCAGGCGCTCCAGAACCATATATGTCACACAAGCCTAGAGATGACCTAAGTTAACATTTTCCAATGAGTATTCCAGCAGCACTGCCTTCAGAGAACTCAGCCCCAGAACTACCTTAGCACTCACCGTGTAACTGCCTTCTTCCACCTGGGGGATCTGCCAGGCCCTTCCTGTCAGGACAGATAGGTGCCATCTCTCTGCAGGGTCTGTTAAAGGCTTGGTCTGTGTGCCCCTGGCCAGCAGGGGGCCAGCAGCAATGGTTATTGCTGTCACTGGGATACAGAATTTGGCTGTTGCTCAGGTGGTGTGTGACCTTCACTGTGCCTTTAGTGCAGCTGAATAAAGCCTTACACCTCTTCACTCAGGGCAAGCAGACTGGGTTATTCACATGTGTGCCCACTTTTTTCATATGTCATTACTTCCCTATAATTTGTATTACAAACATCTTTCTTCCCTTCTCTCTGTACAGTTTGGAGCCTCACCAAACCTTTATTATTGCAATAGCCTTCTTCCAAATTGGTCTCTCTGTCATCTTATTCACCCAGGCCGATCCTTGACTATTCCTTATAAAACTAGAAACCAAATTATGCATAGATTAAGGTGTGTGCTTCCCCTTTCCATGCTGAAAACACACACACACACACACACACACACACACACACACACACACACTGTTCCTTATTCATACTAGTAAAAGCCAAACATGACATTGATTCTCAGTCAGAGAACTTAGAATATGCTAATATCAGAGCTAGAAAGAAGCCTAGAGATGACCTAAGTTAACATTTTCCAATGAGTATTCCAGAATAAATATCAGAATTGCTACCTGGGAAATTTGTTAAAAATGCAGACTTCCAGGCTTCCTCCACCTGACCAAACTAATCTTCTTGGAGTGGATCTAAGTGTGCATTTGGAAGCCTCTTTCTCAGTTGGTTTTATGCACAGTCATGATTGAGAGTCCCCTGATCTACATTCAACAGATGCTGCTGAGATTTGAAGAGGACCAAACCTCTCATTAGCAGCAAGTCTAGAGAATTAGAACTTAAATCCAGAATAACTGCCTCCATGTTCATCATCTCGCTCCCCTGCACTTTGACAGCCGAAGAAGAGGACCTGGGAGGATATGACCACAAGATGCAACAGTCCCCTCAGCATGGTTCTGACAAATTAGAAGCTCACACATTAGGGGGGAGGTGACTGTATGTTCAGGAAACTAACATGGTACAGTGAGCACTATATGGGAGCAGAGCTCCTGGGCATTCAGACCAGGACTAGTGGGGGAGCATTAATTATTTGCAGGGCTAATAAATTCCAGGAAATGTTCACTAACAAAGTATCTAGTCACCGACTGAACTGGCTGGTTTCTCAACATAGTCTGGCTCATTGTAACTTAATATAGCGAACACTTTGTTCATAGACCTTAATCTGTTGCCAAAAATGTTTGTACCTTATGTTCCCACTTCACAAGGATTTCTGGTCAAAACTGTGCACCCACATCCTCCTAATGAACTGAGTGTCCAACAAAACAAGGATTTTTGGTCTCCTTATAAAGGACCTCTCTGTCCAGGAACATCCCTAATGAGGTATGGAAAGGCACTTACTACCCAGACAAAGACATTCTGCTGGTGTGATAACCGCAGACGGAAGTTTTCTCTGCCTCCTGGAAACGAAGCCAAGCTTTCTCCTCTCGGGAGCCATGAGGATTGCTGTCTTCCTCTGTACCATTCTTTTCTCTATGAGCCAAGTTCCACCAGGTAATCAAATCAACTCTGCAGAAGCCATGGTAAGGGCAAAGTGCCTGGACCTCTTGGGGATCCAGTGCTTAGAGCAGAAGTCTGTCACCTGTGCCCTGAGGAGGGTCTCATAACAAACTTGGGAGACCTGCTGGCTGAGAGCCCTCAGCCACTCACCTTCAGTCATGTCTCATTAGCTCTCCATAGCCACTCTCAGATGAAATGAAATTGAGGGTGTTTCAAGTGCTTGAAACCTTATCTGCTCCATTTCTAAAAATAAAATGAATTAGGCAAATTTAATAACAGTTTCTAGACCTAAATAACAAACAAAACAAAAAAAATGGTGTGTTATCCTACTAAACTTGACCTCCTGAACTCCTCCACTTACTTTCAGCAAAAGATCTGCAGTTGCCAAGTTACCCTAAGATCCTGGCATGAGAGTTACACTAGAGCTGTAGGGCCCCAGAAAGGGATTAGTGAGGAGGGGTTAGTATTTGAAAGGTGTACTGTGCATCTAAGAATTCTCCAACTTGTGCCTCCATAATGTTGGTCCCTGGGCTTGGCTCTGCCTAGTGATTCTCCATCTCCACTCTTGGTTTTTCCTCTTCCTCTTCAACATCTAGTCTTCTGAAGTAGAAGTTAAACAAAGGGATCAGAGACAACATTGCACTAAAGTGTATCTTCCCACACTCAGCATGCACAGGTGTATTCCAGGTGTGAGGCATCTGTGGGCATCTCCTTGCTTTCACTCAAGGAGATGACCAGACACCCAAGATAGATCAGGAAATGTCCTACAACTCCTGGACATTTGTAGACTTCTGCGTTTGTATATCCAAAGAGGAATAAGCAACCCTTTGGTCTACATCTAGTGGAATATCTTATCTTTTCCTGAGAATTCGGGCTCTCAAGGGTCAGGAAGGAGTATCCAGGTAGTCATACATGTGGAAATGTGAACAATCCTCTTATATTTTAAGGAAGTGTTGGTTGCTATGCTTTCTGTTGCTTGAAAAAGGAAACCTCCCTGATTTTTCAACAGAAAATATACTGAGTGTGTGTGTGTCGGGGGGAGGGGGGGCATGCCTATTCTTGCTGAATCCAGACTTTCCTGTCTAAATCTGTGTTTTAAAGGAATATTTACTGTGAACAGGTAGATAGTACTTTAGGTTAGGGGGTTGTGGTGCAGCTTGTGGGGCAAATTTCAACTCAATTTTAGAACTACTCTGGAGGAAGTAGATGGGGAGATGGGTGTGGGAAAACAGTTCCATTTCTCAAGTATCTGCTAATTAAGCATCTCTGTGTACCCTTACTAGGAAGCAGCATATGAGGGGGAAATGATGTGATGGCCCTTCACTTTCACAAAGTCATGGACCATCCACCTTCATTTCCAGGTAACAGACAACAAGCCCCAAACACAGCATTAGCATGTGGTGGAGGAGAGGTTTCCTACATGGGACCCATGAGAAAACAACTAAAAGAAAGGCAAATCAAGAACAATGTGATATTTGAGAGCCCAGATCCTGAGCCTTAGGGGACCCAACTGGGAGTTAGAACCCTGGCATCTGTTTAGTACTAAGAGTGCTTGAGTCTCTCTGTCCATGTTTTCCATCTGACTCTCTCCCTCAGTGACAGTCTGCATGTGTGTCCATGTATGTCTCTATATGTGTGGAGTGTGCTGATTACCCCATAATCTACAAGTATAAGGGAATGAATGGCCAAAAAAGTAAGAAAAATACCCTAAATGTGACCTTGCTTCTTACACAGGTAACAGTGGGTCATATTTTTATAGAACTCCTTTGTGATTTAAAAGAAAATGTTCAGTTGTCAATTGCCACAAACTACACACTTCCCTCCAAGATGTGTGCCATCAAAGTGACAACAAATGTCTGTACCAACATGCTAAAGGATGGAAAATAGCTCTGCATTAACCAAATATTGCATAGCCATTCGCTGAATGCCTATGATGTGCTGAGACTTGAGCTGGGCTCTGGGATATACATACAGAAAAGAGTAAGGTGTTCATCACTCAGCAGTGGGGTTGGGTAGAGACAGGACAGCAGAGTAGAATGCAAGTTGTGCCCCAATAGAGGGACGTCACAGAGTGACTTCTAACATGTCACAGGATATGCCAGTGTTTCATCTTCTCATATAATAACCTCATATGACCTTTTAGTGGCAACAAGCTGCCGGAAACCAATCATTGTCTCACTAATAGAAAGAGGCTGGTCAACCTTGAAGCTCTGAAAGGTCAGAGCCAACCACACTTTATATAATTGAGACAATAATAACTGAGGCAACTTCCCCATCTTGTAATCATGTGAATCCTTACTGATATGATAATCCGCTTATTACCTGCCTAAGGGCTATGGGTGTTTCCCAAAGCTGCTTAAGGGTACTGGGTGTTTCCCAAAGCTGTTTAAGGGTAATGGGTGTATCCCATAGCAGCCTCAATAAAAGGATAGCAAGGCCAGAGCCTAGAGAGTCTTCCCACTAGAGGTTGACTCCCACCTGGCCCCCGATTTGTCCCAAATTAACTCTTTTTTAGTCTCTCTCTTCATTTTAGTGTGTGGCCTCCTCCGGAAACCGGACCCTGAGTGGGCCCTAATCATGCAGGTCGTGTTAAGGGTTCCCACAACAAGCCAATGTCATTTGGGCCCACCTATATAGTAGTTGAACTGGTTGCAGATAGAAGGAAGAGTTGTACAGCCCAGGGAATGAAAAACTCCGATTCCAAGTGATTTCTGCACAGTGCTCAACAATGGCAATGGTTGATTTAAAAAACAACATATCCTTATTTCTGAATTCGTCTAGATGTTGCATATTTGATCTTCATAGCCATTAACCAATTGCTTTGTGAACATCGAAGAGTTAAATTCAATGTACTGCATCTGGGTTTCAAGAGGCATTTTTTGGATGGATATAAATGCTCTATAATGATTAGAAGCTATTTAAGAATTGGCCTTTGGTTCCAGAAAAAAGAGACGTAGGCATGCTGGCTTTGATACCTCTTACTATCATTAGCAGTCCAGGGCTGATTTAAAATGAAACCCAGCCTTCACATCAGCATGAGGAGCTGAGAAGGGCTAGGAGAAGCTGGTGCATCTGCCTAGAACTTCCAGGTGGCGCAGTTCCCCAGCCTGGCCTGTTGTTACTTAGACACACCCAGCATTTCCACATTCCCCCAAAATGCCAAGAATCCAGATCTTTGTGTGAAAGCGAATTTTTAAGTGTTGGCTTAAGGAATCAAAAACAGCAACAACAATCCACACGGTATTATTTCCACACATGCTCCCCATCCATGTGCTTCAATAGACATTCAGGGAGACAAATCAATAGTTACAATAACCCTCTTCTCTATGCAGCCAGGGGCAAATTCAAGGAGATCTGTGAACGTCCAAATGGCGCCTGCCAAGAATTCTACCTCGAAACGGAAATCCATGCTGGGAGATGTCTAAATGGCAAGGTGTGCTGCCTGCCCTTGGGAAAGCAACCACAGATCGACCCAACGACACCCCCTTTGTACTGAGGCCTTTCAGAGTGTCTTGCTTATTTGGCTGTTTCATTCTCTGGTTCTCCATCTCAATCTTCCATGCTCTGACTTGTCTTTCACAGGGATTCTCGCCGAGTCCTCAATAAATAATAAAGAAGCACCTGCAAACACAAAGCCACTGTGCATACCCATGTGCTCTATTTTGCTGCATTGCTGTCAGGTTGCATCTTTTTGTCTGGTCTTCAAGTCTTCATGAGCACCTGGTTGAGCTCCAGGCTTCATGGGGACACTTTCATTCGCCCCACCCTTTCTGCCCAGCCCCGAACCTTCCGCCTTCACTAAGGTGGCTGCTTTTGCCTTGGGAAGATGCTCAACCTTGTTCCATGGGGCTCTGTCCCTGATAAAGGGCAGCCCACAGGTACCCTGCAGTCAGACACTCAGTGATCCATCATCAGAATCCTGCATCAGGGGCAGAATCATAGCTGAGAAAGCACCCTGTCCTCATGCTTTCCAGAGGCAGTGAGCACTCAGGGCCTCTCCATGTGCTCCTGGCTGATACTGGATTCCTTGGGTCCACCTTCCACCAGGCTTCGTCACTAAGCTTCCCTCCCCCTGGGAACCAGGGCCTCAGCTTCCTCTGCTGAGGAAAATTACCACAGACCCAGAGGCTTGAGGCACAACAAGGTGTTCTGTAGGGCAGATGTCTGACCTATAGGTCAGGGCTAAATTAAGGCTAAATGGTCAGGGCTGTATCCCTTTCTGGAGACTCCTTCCTCCACATTCTTGACATTAATGGGGAGTTGCTGCTTTTCATTAGCAGCCAGTGATGGGCATCCCTCCTTCTCACCTCTTAACACTCCCACCTCTGCTCCCCTTTGGGACTCCTGTGATGCCATCAGCCAATCTGGGTAAGCTGTACCTGTTTTAAGGTAACGTGATTGGCAACTTTAACTCTACCTTCAACTCCTTGGCTGTGTCAGGTGACATAGTCATAGTTCCAGGGATGAGAATATGTCCTTCTTTACCAGAGGAGGTGTGACACTATTTTACCGACAATAGCAAGTGAAGGTTTTCCCCACACATCAGCCACCCATTTGTTCTACTTAGAGATGGTTTTAGTTACTTTGTGTAGAGAAACCATCATTGTTAGAGTTTTCTTTTGGGTGAAAAGTCACAGAGCCTCCCTTGGTCCTGGGAAGAAGATAGAATCAATGAATATTTTTTTCTTCTGTCTCCAGAAGTTAGCCATCTTTTAACTGAGAGTTTGTGCCTTTTGACCACCATCTTTCTAATTCCTACCACCCCCACCCTCATCCATCCCCTGCTCTCCTTTCTCTTACCATGGGTGCCACTGTTTTAGATCCTGCATGCATGATCACATAGTATTTGTCTTTCTGGGTCTGACTTAGTTCACCTAGTATAATGTAAAGTACTGCTTAGGGAATCTCTCTATATAAAATGCTAATATGCAAATAGATTGAACGACATAACAACTAAACAATCAGTCGCTACGACATGCACTGACCATTGGGGGGTGCTTGCGGAACATGGTGGGTATTGGCAGCAGAGTGTGGAACATAGTGGGTGTCGGCTGTGATGGGATTGCAGAGCAGGTGAGCAGGGGTACCAGACCAAAGCGGTGTGCTGGTCACTTTCATTGGGACTAGCTTCTTGGTGGTTACTGAAAATTCTTTGCTCCTGTGTGCCATGGTCCTGCCCAGCGCTCACAGCTGCTTCCAGTGCTGGCCTTAATCACTTGGTGCTGAGGGGCAATCAGGGCAGCAGCCACTGCTTGCACTCACTGCTGGTGCCAGTCTCAATCACTCCGCACTGTGAGCAGGTGCAAGTGGGGCCAGCGCCATCAGTGTGTGGGAGTGGCAGTGGTGGGAGTGGGGCTGCCGGTGGGAGGGATCAGGTGGGGGCACCAAGGATGGGTTGAGACTCTCCCTGTTCCCACCGGAACATCAGGGCTCACAGTTCCTTTCAAGGTGCACAAATTCATGCACTGGGCCCCTAGTATAGTCCATAATACTGTAAAACTATGGATGATGCCAGACTCACGGGGGGTGGGGTGTCACTTGTAACATTATATAAATGCCTAATAATCCTGCTGTGCATATAAACTAATATAATATTGTATGTCAACTGTATTTGAAAAATTAAAAAAAGGAAAAACTAAAAAAAAAAGAGATAATTTGCTATATTCCTTCAGCCAGAACATGAGTAACCCTAGCTTCCACCCCCATAACTTCCCTGTACCTCTGTGGCCTGGAGAAGTTCCAGTCATGCAGAAAACCTACATCGTTCTCTCTCTCAGTCCCAAATGTAAATCAACAGGGACTATTTCTGAGACAGGAAGCATCTGGCCTGGCTTGGCTCCTTATCCATGTATTTTGAATGAACCTGGGGACCCAAATTTTCCCCAGGTTCATTCAAAGTCAACTGCAACCCAATGGCCCTAGAGCCAAGCTTAAGCTCTAAAAATTGTCAAAAAAAAAAAAAAAAAAAACGAGAAACAAACAAAGGAACTCTGCAGGAGGATTTAGATTCTGAAAACCACAGTTCTCAACTGGAGGTGTTTTTGCTCCAGCACCTAACTGGTAATGTCTGGAGCCACTTTTGGTTGTGACAACCAGAAGGATGCCATTGGCATCTGTGGGTTGAGGCCAGGGATGCTACCAACCACTCTACAATGTTCAAGCTCTGGGCAGGACCATGGTATGCAGAAACAAAGAATTTTCAGTAAAATCATCCCCCCCTGACCTCCAGGCACAATTATCTGCTCCAAGTGTCCAGTGCTGATGTCAGAAAACTCTGCTCCAAGCTGTGACCCATGAGAAGAAGCAGAAAGGGACAAATGCCTGGCCTCAAGGGCATCTCTCCAAGAAAACCCATGTCACCTCTGCACCCCTCCTCCTGCATCTATGCCCCAAATGCTTCACCTTATCTCAGGGACAGGCCGTATCTGACAGTCACTCTTGGACATTTCAGCATCACAGTTGATGCTGTCATTCTTACATACTGTTTCTTTCTTGTTTTTGCTTCTCCCCCCTTTTCAGGGCTTAACACAAGTCTGGGCCAATTAGCATCAGATCCAACTGCCCAGGAGAATCTGACTTAGTTATTCCCTAGTCCAGACCAACTCACAAAACAGTTTCCGTGGGTTACTTCAAACCTGCCAAAGAAGTCACAAATGAGCTTGCAACCTGCTCACGCAGAACATTTGCATGTCAAAAATAATTAAGACCAAGTAAAACACTGCTTCCACTTTGTCACTTTGTCCTTCTTCTACACTATGCTCCTTGATGACATGGGGACCAGGACCCTGCATTTATTTCCCAGACTTCTTTGCAGAATGGCTGGGAGAGCTTGAATTCTGGAGATGAGGGAAGGGCCTTTCTTCCTCATTTTTATTCCTGCCACCATTGTCACAGCAGTGACTTCTCACTACAGTCACCACAGTCGGCTCTTGTCCACCTTCTCATGGTGCTCTATAACTCATCTTATGTCTTCCAAAAGGTCTCTTCTCAGAGCGTCAGAGGCACCAATGACAGTTGGGAAGGTGGCCTCCCCGGGGAGCCCTTCCAGACAGCATGGAAGTCTGGATGTTGCCACCAGCTGTTATCTCCAGGTTACCTCCGCACTCCCCAACTGTAACCCTAACCTCAGCGCCTGTGCAACAATCATGACTCAAATCCCCATTGTTCTGACCAATCCAGCTGATACCCCTCTGCTTCTCCTATGGCTGCTGCTCACAGAACTACTACATCATACCACCATGTGTAGGACACACCAGTTCTAGTTGCCCATTGAACACGTGGGCGGGGAGTAATGTAGACTGGAATGCACCACTCACAGATGATAGAGTGGGCAGGTGTGAAATACATGAATACCAACTCTGGAGGATCTAAAACAATAAATAGGCCAAATTTGGAAGACATGTTCTACTCTAAACATCATACTTGTAACATATAATTCAATTTCTATTTTCTCCAGAGCATAAGAACAGACTACATATTTCTTCCAAGACCCTCAATAATTCTAAGTGGAAAGAGCACAGACAGGCATATTTGATCTTAAGGCAATGCAAATGGAATTTAATAACAAACAATAAAATACTTAAAAACATTCTTAATAATTAGGAAGGAAATGATAAAGAAACTACTCCTAATACTGGTTTGCGGAGCAGATAAACTAAAGTTACTTCTACCAAAAAGGTAGGGTTATTATGTTAGACCATATAAAATAGAAAATTTTATTCAACTTGTGTAATTCTGACAATGACTGCGGTCTACAGTGTATCTATTTAAACATAATTTCCACATTTCTCTCTCCTTTAATAACAAAAGATCATCATCATCTCCCACCCCCCTTACACTTACAAACACAAAATTATTTTAGGGAAAAACAGGGGCTGAGAAATAAAGTCATAAATATTGAGCATTAACCTAAAAGAGACAGAAATCCAAAAGAATTTGCTTTAACAATAAAATACTGAGATAGAACATTCATTTTCTTTATACCTATGAATAAAGTTGCTTGCTAAAAAATGCTTTAAAACATCTATCAGCACATCATATCTAAAAAAGAGTAATATGCAAATTGACTACATCCACTACACCCACAAGCCTTGCCCACCAGCCAATCAGGAGCTAGTATTCAAATTAACTCAACCAAGATGGTTGTGGCCACAGAGTGAGCAGGAGGATTGCGTTTCTGGCAATGGAGGAAGCCAAGCTTTCCTCTGCCCTGGCCTGCCTTGGCCTGTGCTTAAGGCTACTAAGTTTCAATTATAGAAGACAAAAAAATCCCATCAAAATATGGCAGCAGCCACAGAGCTGGAGAGAGCAGGAGGTTTGGGTTGCCCCCGGCGATGGGGGAAGCCAAGCTCCTGCAGCCCTGGCTTGCCTTGGCCTCTGCTACAAAATTTCAATTATAGAAGATAAATAAATCCCAACAAAAATGGCTGTGGCCATGGAGCCAACAGGAGGCTTGGCTCGACTCAAGGCTACAAAGTTTCAATTATAGAAGAGAAATAAATCCCAGATCCCAGGGCCTCTGCTTGGGTCACTGGGGGGCATGGCTGGCCTGGAAAACACCACAGGCCCCTCTCCCAGGCCACCCCACACCCCAAGGGAACCCCCACTCTGATCCAGGACACCCTTCAAGGCAAACCAGCTGGCCCCCACCAGGCCTCTTACCTATCTAATAAAAGAGAGTATGCAAATTAACCATCACTCCAACACACAAGATGGCTGCCTCCATGTGGTTAAAGATGGCTTTTCCCATGTGGACACAAGCTGTCCACCAGAAGATGGCCAGCAGAGGAAGGTCAGTTGGGAGGCACCAGGCCTGCCGGGGAGGGCATTTAGGGGTGACCAGGGTGGCAGAAGAGGGAAATTGGAATCAACCAGGCCTGCAGGGAAGGCCAGTTGTGGGGGATCCAGCCTGCAGGGGAGGGTACTTAGGGGTGATTAGGCCTGCAAGGCAAGGCAGTTAGGGGTGACCAGGCCTGCAGGGGAGGGAAGTTAGGGGCAAACAGGCTGGCAGGAGAGCAGTTAGGCATCAATCAGGCTGGCAGGGGAGTGGTTAGGGGTGATCAGGCTGGCATACAGCAGCAGTTAGGGCAATCAGGAAGGCAGGCAGGTGAGCAGTTGGGAGCCAGCAGTCCTAGATTGTGAGATGGATGTCCAACTGCCAGTAGAATTAGGCCTAAATGGGCAGTCAGACATCCCTTGAGGGGTCCCAGATTGGAGAGAGTGCAGGCTGGGCTGAGGGACACACACTCCCATGCATGAATTTCGTTTAATGGGCCTCTAGTATATATATATATATATATATATATATATATATATATATATATATATATATATATATATATACATACATACATACATACACTAGAAGATATATATCTTTCCTTCTACAATACCTGTCAGGGTGTGAATAAAGATATACAATAAGAGAAAAAGATATTTAGCCAAGTAAAACATAAAGAGGCAATACTTTTAATGGCTAAGGCATGGCTACCTGGGTGTGGTTTGATGGTGCATAGGGGCAGGTGAGGCAGCATCCTTGGGTTGGGAAAGGCAGAGTTGAACAAAAGTGAAATGGCAACATTGTGAGTCAGAAAATACACAAAATTCACCAATATTCAAATCCGAAGCACTGGCAGACAATACTTTCTTTCTGCCTCTCATATTTCAGGATCATGTGGCCACACACCATTATCTGAAGCTTTGGATGAAGCAATGAATGGAAACAAACAAACAAACAAACAAACACACTGAGTGGGTATTTGTTTGCTGTCTTCCACTGTGATGATACAGCTCATGATGACAGGAGATGTGATCAGAAACTGAATGTTGGCATTGCTTTTGCCCTCATCCCCATTACCTTTATTACCAGGAGCAATGGCTTTTTATATGTAGGATCTGAAATGTCTCTTACATCTTCATCAGGGAGTATTCCTTGTTCTTTATTCTTCCAACAAGGACCATAAAGTTGAAAAAGAAATATCAAGTGATTGTTTATCACAGGGAGCATTCTTGACCCAATTATTGTTGGGTGATATTTCTTTATTTTCTCTCTCTCTCTCTCTCTCTCTCTCTCTCTCTCTCTCTCTCTCTCTCTCTCTCTCTCACAAACACACACACACACACACACACACACACACACACACACACACACTCAATAATGTAATTATATGCCAGGTAGATAGGATCATTGGCATGGTTATCTATCATCTATCTATCTTTCTATCTATCTATCTATCTATCTATCTATCTATCTATCTATCTATCTATCTATCTATATCTATCATCTATCTATCATCTATCTATCTATCTCTATATCTATCTATCTATCATCAGCCTAAGCAACCAATACGACTGGATGACCAAATCCAGATGACTGGATGGAAGCTATGATGCACAATGACCACCAGGGGGCAGCTGTTCAATGCAGGAGCTGCCTCCTAGTGGTTAGTGAGTTCCCACAGCCAATTTCCTGTGTCCAGCCAAACTCCCACAGTCCCTCCTCCCGGCCGGCCAGCACCAGTTGGCTCCCATCACTGGCCAGGCCATGGGGCCCCACCCATGCACGAATTCATGCACTGGGCCTCTAGTTTAAAATGTTTTGATACAATCACCTCTTTAACATAAACTGGAAAATACCTGAATACAACTGTGACCCCTTCCTCTTCCCCCCTCCTGTTCCTGCCATATTAAAGCATGCTTGCTTGAGGAGCAGGGAATGCTTTATTCCCGGAAATACTAGGTATTTACTGATGTATGGCACATGGCCTGAAGTTAGCAGCTTAAAACAATAATCACTTTTACTATCTAAGCAATTTACATGGTGAGGCTCATTTACGCACCTTTGGCCCCAAAGCTCTTTTGAGGCTGCTGTCAAGCTTTGGCCCAGACTAGAGGTTCATCTGTAGGCTTCTAGACTCACTCCTGTAGTGATGATCAGACTAGGGTCTTCACTGGCTGATCACTAGTCATCTATAGCTGGTCCCAGAGGTCTTTCCCTAAGGCAGCTCAGAACATGGCAGCTGTCTTTACTTAGAGCAAGAGGCTAAGAGAGGGTGCCCAAGTGGAAAAGTGGTTTTCCACTAACCTAGGAAGTGGCATACCATCTCACCTGCTTGATTCTACCTGTTAGTCCTGCCCACTCTTGGGGAAGGATGTCACACAATGGCATGGTCATAAGGAGACAGAGGCCATTGGGAGCCATGATAGAAGTTGATGATTCTAGCATTCAACAGAGTGGATTTTTATCCAGAGAGTGCAATTTAGGTTTAAACAAAAGACAATTATTATAGTGACTATTCTGCTAAGAAAGCAAAAGATATCTATACTGGGAAAAGTTTTCTAAAATGTATAATTATGATTAAATTTCAGCAGTGGATTCCAAGAACTTATTTTTTTTCTGTTTTTTACATTTTCTGTAATGCCAGGTTTTAATTAAAAACAAACATTTACACAAATAATAAAAATATATTTCCAAAGGCCACAAAATCTACAAATATGCTTTCAACATAGTTGCTATAGGGATGAAATACCAAACTATTTGGAGCATGTTCTTTTTTGTTGTTAATCCTCACTGAGGATATTTTTTTCCATTGATTTTTAGAGACAGTGTTAAGGAACATGGAGAGACACACAGAGAGAAACATCTATGTGAAAGAGACACATCAATTGGTTGCCTCCTGCATGCATCCCAACCAGGGCTGGGGATCGAACCTACAACCAAGTTACATGCCCTTGACTGGAATAGAATCCAGGACCCTTTAGTTCATGGGCTTATTCTCTAACTACTGAAAAAAACAAGCAAGCAAACAAACAAACAACAAAAAACCCCCCCACAAAAACCAAAACCAAACCAAACCAAAACAAAACAAAAAAACCCCACAAAAAACAGGCCAGGGGTGGAGCATGCTCTTGATCATCTTTTTCATGAAGCTTTTCCTGACATTCACATCCTCCCTTCCCCTTGGTATAAAGAACCACTATCTCCTTAGGCCTATTGTGTCCTTTACGTATATTACTACCTGCATCCATTTTACTGTTCATCTCCCATGACCTTATTGATCCAGCTGGAGTAACTTAGCTTTACATCACCACCTGGCACACAGGAAGTCATCACGTATGGCCACTGGTCAGATATGCATGTGCCTTAAGGAAAGCAGGAGAGAACATGGCTTACAGGGAGGCTACCGTGACCCCTGGGACATGGGCAGCATTGACTTTGGCTTTCTCGTCCATTGAGTTACCAGCACAGCATGTACCTTTGCGCCTGGAGATTTCCTGTGGGAGACTGAGTTCTTCTGGCTTTGTCAGGGTCTACTAACCAAGAACAAACCACAGGCCTGGGAGCATCATAAAAAGCCTGGGGCCTGCCATCCCCAGAGACTCTGGACTCTGACTGTTCTGATGCCTTTCCTCTTCACTGGCTGGTCAACCATGAGGCACCATGTGCTTCTCTCTACTCTCCTCCTTCTGACCCTCTTACCCCCAGGTAAGGTGATGGTTGACCACTTGGGTCTGTGGTTTAGAAGGCTATCTGACAGGTCCAACAAAACCCTGGCATCAGTCTTATGGACTCATAGACCTAATATCAATCGCTTCTCTGGGACCATAACGGGTAGGATAGGAACAAGACCACTCTTTTGCCATTGACCAAACTGCCTGCTGAGGTCACTTCTGCTTTCTCCACACTTTATATCTTGGGATGCCTCGATGAGGCATGATCACTGATTTGTAGACAGGTGAATTTGTAGAAGGGCTTCAAGGGAAGTGGCTTTTCAGATTATCATTATATCTACTCACTAGGTCAAAGGAGATGGACAGAATTCCATCACCAGCAGCTAGTGCTAAGGGCATGTCTTGGGGATCTCTGTCATGATGTGTTTGATACCTGAATGGATGCAAATGCGCTTTCATTATGGAAGAGGCATGTGCATGGTTGCAAGAAGAGGCTGGGCATATACCTAGACACTTTTGGAAAGTAAAGGGACCCCTGTTATAACCGCATCGGAACAAACAGGCACAAAACAGAACTGTCCCAGCCAAACTGGTCACTGTCTCTAAATGGCACACACCGAGTGTTGGGTTTCAAAAGGAAGGAGAGGTTACTGAGAAGATGATGTGCTCACTCACATTCTGGCAAGGGATTCTATGGTAAATGACAGCCACAAAAAAATAGATTCCCAAAGCCTAAATCTGGTCCTGTGACATGAGGCTGGAGTACACACTTTGGAACACGAATGCATTAGATATGCAGTAAGAAAGCAATTGTGCCGGGGAATGGAGAGGGCAATACAAAAGGTGATATTCTACGGTCACAAATCCTTTGTGTTACCAGGTTCAAACTCACCACTTTCAGAGGTGAGGACTGAGGTCTGTAGCAGAGCTCCACAAGTCTGGGCGATAAGTATTTATGCGTGCATCTGGAAACAATGTTCCAGAGCTTAAGAGGCCAATAGGCAATGGTGTAGAGAGAATGTAGTTTGTTCATCAAGCAAGGCTACTCCATACCAGTGGGACAGATCATAAATAGAAGACACATATTACACCAAGTAGTCTTTATGTTTGCACCTGGAAATATTTCAGTTTGGAGATGAGCTCTCATTATGGAAGAGATATGTCCATGGTTGTAAAGGGAGGCTGCCCATATACCTTTTTATCCAAACTAGACACTTTTGGAAAGTAAAAGGACTGCTGTTAATAACTGTATTGGAATGCTAAATTAAATCCTTTCATTTAAAGAAGGACTTGTTCAGACTGTATTCACTGCTGGGCACACTTCTGAATTTCACCCTGGGAAGTATGATATCAACGGGGACTTATCGAAGGCTATGGCTCAAATACAGAAAAACCTGCTGCTGGAAATGCAGCTGCCCATGTTCCCAGGCTGCTTATTCGACAGCCTCCGCTGAACTGTGGACAATGCTGAATCAGACCATGCGGATTCATGAGTTTGTGGGCGGGCGTTCATGTGCTCACAATAGAAGCAGGATTCAACAATGGTCAGAGCTGCATGGGATTTCTTCTGTCTCCACACCCCTGTCCGGAAGGAGCTTTGAGACTCAAGTGGTCCAAATACTTCCTCCTTTCTCAGTGGTCTCAGCTCTGTTGGCCCATCTCGTCCTTGCCTTTGCTTCTATGTCCTTATCTTTCACTTTGATACTGCCTTCTGGGCCCTCTATGGAATAGGCTGCCATTTTGTAGTTTTCCACCTCCTTTTCTCCCAGACTGGAGAGATCCAAGGCTCAGTTCCCGGCCCTCTTCTCTTCTCTCTCTCCATCCAGTCCTTGGAGCTAGTTCCATCCTTTTTAAATACCCCTCCTGAATTTCTCTTTTGAAGTCCAGTCTTGTAATGAATATTCAACGGTGTGTAATTTATAACATTATATAGATGTTTAATTTTTAAAATTAATATTCAAAGATGAGCTCCCAAGTTTGCCCCCATGAATCTCCTCCATAGTTTTATCCCAGCACAGTGGACTGTGGCCAGAATTCCATGGAGCTTCTCTTGGGTCTTCTACACCATCTCAAGTTCAATAGTTTCTACATCTGAACCCTGAAAGTATCTCTCTGGGATTCTGTCCCATGACCAGCCTCAGAGAACAACTGCCCCATACTCAGTGAAATGCCAGAGTGTTTATGGAATTTCTCTCTTTGTGGCAGAATAATATTTCATTGTTATACATACCACATTTTCTTCCTCCATCAACAGATTCAATGTCTGTCCTGATGATAGACTCTTAGGATCTTGGCTATTGTGAATATTTCTACAATGAACAATGCTGATATCTCTTTGAGATAGTGATTTATTTCCCTTTGAATATATATCCAGAAGTGGATTTGTTGGATCATATGGTAGTTCTGCTTTAAAATATTTGATGAATCTCCATACTGTTTTCCATAGTGACTACACTAATTTGCAAACCCACCCTCAGTGTACCAGGGCTCCCTTTTCTTCACATCTTCACCAGTACTTGTTATCTCTTATATTTTTTTATAATAGCCATTCTAACAGGTGTGAGGTGGTATCTCATTGTGGTTTGGATTTTCACTTTGCTTCAGTCTACCAAGCACCTTTTTATGTCCTTGTTGGCCATTGAAAAAAAAATTCTACTCAAGTCTTTTGTTCATATTTTAATTGGATTACTATTACTATTACTATTATTATTATTATTGCTGTTTAGTTGTATGGGTCCTATATATATCTGGATAGTTATGATTTGAAATTTTTTTTCTCATTCTGTGGGTTTCTTTGCATTTTGTTGATGGCTTTTTTTGCTTTGAAGAAGATGCAATCCCAGTTACTTATTTTTTCATTTTATGACTTGTTCTATTGGTGTTACATCCAAAGGTCATTGTCAAGACCAATGTCAAGTAAATTTGTTCTTATGTTTTCTTCTAGGACTTTTATGGCTTTGGGTCTTATGTTGAAGCTTTTAATCTACTTTAAGGGAATTTTTGTGAGTTGTTTCATTGTTTTGATGTGAATATCCAGGTTTCCCAGCATCCTTTATTGAAGAGACAGTTCTTTCCGCATTGGTTATTCTTGGCACATTTATTAAATATTAGTTGACCAAAATACATGGGCTTTTTTTCTGGGCTCTCAATTCAGTTTCCTTGGTCTATTGAATTTGTTTCTAGAGCAGTACCATACTGTTTTGATTAATATAGCTTTGGAATACAGTTTGACTTCAGGAAGTGTGATGCCTCCATCTTCGTTCTACTTTCTCAAGATTTCCTTAACTATTCAGGGATTTTTTTCATGGTGTCATATGAATTTTAGAATTGTTTTTTCCCCCCAATATTCTCCATATACACAGGTCTTTATATTCTCCAAATAAACTAAGCCAGGAGAATGAATGTCTTTTTATTTTCATCATTCAGATGTCATTTCAAAAGCTACATCCTCCTCAGAAAGCCTCTATTTTAACAATTCCATCATCCAGACCTTTCCATTATCACATTATTTTGTTCTAAACACTTGTCACTTTCTGATATTATATTATTCATTTATTTTTGTGTAGTCATTATTTCCTTTATTGAATATAAGTTCTGTGAGAATACAAACCATTTCAGCTATTTTCAGTGTTCTATTACTAGTATAAAGAAAAATGACTGACAAAGAGGAGAAGTTAGTAAATCTTGGCTGAAGACCCATATAAACGAATAAATGAAGAAAACAGGTATATTTAAAATGCATATTTTATCCATCTACCTGTTGTTCCATTTTGACATTTACCGAAGTTCTTACATTAGCAAGGACAAGAACTTAAAGAAAAGGAAGGCATTGTGAACACTCAGGCTGTTGGGTGAACAACAGAGACTGTGAGGGGGGACAGTGAGTGGGAAGAGCCTTCATCCAGCTCCTTCTCTCCATGTAGAAATGCTCAATCCAGAACTCTTCTGTCCTCACAGGCAGAGTGGATTCACTCATGAACTAATTACCTCACGACTCTCTTTCTCTGCAGTAAGAAGCGGTTTGGGTCCTTCTGAAAGCCATTGTCTCAATCTGTCCGGCACCTGTAGAAGAGACATCTGCAAAATCATAGAGGATACCATTGGTGCCTGCCGAAAAAGGTATCCATGCTGCAGAGCATGGTGGGTCCTGATACCAGTCCCCACACCGTCTATATATTCAGACTACCAAGAACCTCTGAAGCCTAGAGTGAAATGAAATGAGGAAATGGAAGCATCCAAAGGAACATTGCTGTCTTCTAACATTAGAATATATATATTTTGATGCATTCCAACTTTATGATCAACTTTTATTTTCCTGTGTCACTAAAAATAAATACATAATGATTTAAAATCTACCCACATGCTACTTCTTTGGATTCCTTTTCAGATACAAACAATGCCTTTTAAAGTGAGAAAGGCCATTTATTTAACAATAAATGCATATTTTAAAATTTGTTACAGAAAGAACAAAAGGTTAACAAAAAGTCACAAAGGTGAAACTAATTATACAAAACATCATTAAATAGACATGCAGAAAAAATGCAAAGGCAAAACACAGAGGAAATTCAGAAAATATAAGGAAAAGGAAGAGATATAGATAAAGAAAGGGAACAAAACAGAAAGGGGGGAAGAAAAGAATAATTTAGGATAAACACAAAGATGGTAACTGCACAGCAGATAACCACAAAGAGATGAAAACAAGAAAGGAGAGACAATCAGAGGTTGAAGATAAATAGAAATGTACATTAAGTATCTAAACAATAAAACTTCAACTAACAAAGAGATTCTGATGTTACCCCTATGAAAGAACATTCTGATCATTTAGATTCCCAAGGTTTTACTCCCCTAGACACATAATTTTTTCGTAGAACTGGAATTTCACTGTGACTATATATTGACCTCTTTGAAGAGTATGCTGTCAGTACTCCTTTCACATAGAGATTGGGTTACTCCATAACTTCTGACTTCAAGATCATCTTTCCCCCTCTTGTCCGAAGTTCTCACTTTCCTTTCCTGATGTCACATCCCTCAAAGTAGATCTTAATAGTTTTAGTTTTCACTCATGTATTAAATTTTGATGACTAGAAAAATGTGGTAAGGACCACATTTTTCTTTCTATAATGCAATATTTATTTTTTTTATTCTCAGAGTGTGCACATTTTCTACATAATGTGATACAATATTGACAAGGGTTAGGGCAAACTTGACCTTAAAACAGTGGAGCTAGGCTGTAAGGTCAGGCACTAAGTGCATAAATGGTGGTCAGAGAGCTCCTTCACCCTCTCCACTCTCTGGGGATATCAGGGATTATTCATGTTATCAATAATTTCTTGAGTAAGCTTTGGTGATTTGAGTATTTTAAAAAGTTTGTCATATTTTAAATAAGATATATTCACTGTCATAAAAATGTTTAGGAGTACTACTGAAGTTATGTTCTATCAGTTTATTTATTTATTTATAATATATATTTTATTTGCTTATTTTAAAACTATTTTAAAAAATTTATTTTTATTGATTTTAGAGAGGAAGAGAGGAGAGATAGAAACACCAATATGAGATAGAATCATTAATTGGCTGCCTACAGCACCCAAAACCTGATCATGTGCCCTAACCAGAATTTGAACCATGATCTCTTGATTCATAGGCTGACGTTCAACCACTGAGCCACATTGGCTGGGCATGTTCTATAAGTTTAAAATAAAGTGCTAAACTTTAATATACTTTATGTAAAACCTCCAGGGAAAACCCTGTAGTAATTACACAATAGAACATGATGTCCAAGCATACTGATACTAAAAGAAGTCAAATTATAAAAGACAGCAAGATAATGAGAAAGAAATAATGGACTTCAAATCAACAGAAATTTAACAAAATAGCAAAGTAAGTTCTTACTTATCAATAATCATCCTATATAATAAAAGCCTAATATGCAAATAGACTAATGATGGAACAATGGGTTGCTATGACATGCACTGACCACCGGGGGCAAATGTTCAATGCAGGAGCTGTCCCCAGCCAAAAGGTCCCAGGTCGGCAAAGGCAGGTGACAGCGGGCCCCCCCTCACTGATCACCCCACTGGTCCTCTAGTAGAGGGAGGCGACCAGAGGCAGCAGGGTGTGCGGCCAGTGAGCTGGTGGCATCAGGCTGGCCAAGGCGGGTGCCCTCCTATTGCTCCCACTGTTTGCCCCCCAGATTATCCCTGATTGCTGGCCAGCCTAGGGATCCTACCCGAATTTCATGCGCCAGGCCTTTAGTGTTAACATAAATGGATTAAATTCTGCAATCAAATATACAGAATTGCTCTATGAATTTAAAAGACAAGATCCAACAATATTCACTCTACAAAAGACTCATTTCAGCTTCAAAGATGCACAGAGACTTTGTAATGAAGGAATGGAAAAAGATACTTCAAGCAAATGGTAACCAAAATAAACAAGGTTAGCTATTCTTTTTTTTTTTTTTTTTTTTTTTAATATATTTTATTGATTTTTTTACAGAGAGGAAGAGAGAGGGATAGAGAGCTAGAAACACGGATGAGAGAGAAACATCTATCAACCGTCTCTTGCACACCCCCTACTGGGGATGTGCCCACAACCAAGGTACATGCCCTTGACCGGAATCTAACCCGGAAGCTTTCAGTCAGCAGGCCAATGCTCTATCCACTGAGCCAAACCACTTTCGGCAAGCTATTCTTTATATATAAAAAAAAGGACTTTAAGCTACAAGCAGTCAAAGAGACAAAGGAAGTCATTATCTTATCTAATAAGGAGGGAATATGCTAATTGACCCTCATGCCTTCGCAAAAGAATGGTGCCCACAGCCAATAAGGAAGGGATATGTTAATTGACTGTCCCACCCTCAAATATGGTGGTGCCCACAGCCAATAAGGAGGGAATATGCTAATTGACTGCCATACTTTAAAAGATGGTGGCACCCACAGCCACAAGATGGCAGTGCCCAGTCCACTCAGCCCTGCCAGGGTGGTAGGCAAATGGCAAGGCGGGCCCACTCCCAGGTGGGCCTGACTGCTCTGTGACTCTGCCTCAGAATCCCCCAGTCCCTTTAGCCCCCAAACCACTGAGCCACCCAGGGCCGGCCCGAGGCTCAGGCAAGCCTTGAATGGCAGCTGCCCAGCTGCCTAGGGCCAGCCCAAGGCACAGGCAAACCTCAGATGTAGGCTACCCAACTGCCCAGGGCTGCCTGAGGCTCAGATAACCAGGGCTGGTCAAGGCTTGTGCTGCTGGCAGTTGCAGCAGCAGAGGTGTGATGGGGCATTGCCTTCCCCTGATCACCGGGTCACCTCCTGCCCCCGAGGGCTCCTGAACTGAGAGAGGGGGCAGGTTGGGCTGAGGGATCCCCCTCTCAGTCCCTGAATTTTCATGCACTAGGCCTCTAGTAGAATAATCAAGGGGTCAATCCATCAATAAGATACTTTTAATACCTTGTTCCAATATGCTGGGGAAGGTTGGGAGAATAGGGATTCTCTTTAAGTTGGAGACATACAGTCTCTTTTTTATTTTAAATTGGTTTTTTTTTTTTTTCAATTACAGTTGACATACAGTCTTGACAACAGATGATCATTGAGGAAATACTGTGCTCTGTATTTCTGATATTTTAACTCATCCAATCTCACCATCCTTGCCATGTGGGACAGTTACACAAATGATTGATAAAGGACAAGAAAATGTTAGTTTTCTATGTGAACTAAGTATCTTTACCTTTCAGATGCTATCAAGAACATTGCACATACGTGACACTATCCTCTCTTTTAAGAAATAATTTAAACTTGCACTTCACTTAAAAAAAAAAAAAAGATCCTTTGGCAATCTCTTATTCCTACTGTGGAAAAGAGTGTGTTGTAGAAGAGTCCCCTTTCAAGCCAGAGGACTTTTGGTAAAAAAACAAACAAAAAACTACACTCACAAGCCTACCTCCTGGTCTCCTTTAAAAGACTGGCCAAAGGTACTGGCCTCTGAAGAACTGGAGTGTCCATTGAAAAAAGTGAAGTGTTGGCCATCCGGCTTCCTGTAATTAGGTTAATTTGTCACCAAGTTTAAAGATTCCACATTTTGGAGATATTCCAACAGAAGCTGTTTTATTTTCTTACTTGTTAAGCTTCACTGACCAAGAGGAATGTCAGTTCTCCAGAAATTAATAAAAGGCCCTGTGTTCCGTTACCCCGATCATTCACCTCTCTACTGGGCATTCAACCATGAGACTCTCTCCCCTGCTTCCTGTGCTCCTCTTCTTTGTGACTATAATACTGAAAGGTAAGATGGTGGATAATTACAGAGCCTGGTTTCTCAGGAGGCCTACTGGTATGCTCAGTTTTCCCATGGCCATCTTCACTCAGACCCTAATGCATAACCTTTAAAAATTCAGAATTGCAGCAAGCTTGTCTCCCTTAACAGATGAGGATAGCATGGCAAAGCAGGGCAAAGATTTCCATCAACAGAAAACAAGACCCAAGAACTCCATGATTATAAAATGTAGCCCAAGTAGAGAGAGAGGTAAAGAAGCTTGGACATGTGACTTGAGAATTAACATACAAATCAAATAGCTATTACCAGGGCCACAATCCCTCAAAAGGCGAGTGAAAAATAGCAGCTATTGATTTAGTGAATAGAAGATGTAGTCAATTGGCAAGGAGTTTTTGTGAAGGGTAGAAGTTAGATGCACAACGCAGAGCTCAATAAGAGAGGATTGTGTCAAATTATAAAAAACAAATAAATAGGGAGCAGCAGAATTTGGAAAAAGCACTAACAGAGGGATAAAGCTTCACTGGTCAAATTTTAAGCAAAATACAAAATATGAAAAAAGGGCTTGAGAATCTGAGTTACATCTTTATGACCCATGGTTCAGAAGTTTGACTACTGACATGTAGAATCAAAAAGAAAAGGGAATGTGGTCACTTTCAACCAGATTTTTGTAAGAACTGACAAAATCCTTTTCTCCACTTTTAGTGACAGATGATCACATCCCTGAAAATAATGTCTGTGGCCACTGAGCATAGACATAGTCTGGATAACTCTCTCTCTTCCTTGGTTCAACTCTAAGATTGACTTAAATGAAACCAAAGATGCTCATTTGTTTGATCATTGCCTAATCCATGGATATATTGGGATCTACAAGACATATAATTTTCTCCTCCTGGAGTTCATATTGTTTCTCCTTTGGTTTTCAATTCTGTCATAAGACACACTTGTAATGACACCTAATGTAAGATTATGTGATGTTAATGACTAAAAACTAGAAAGCAATCTAATGATTAATTCTTTAATTTTACAGATAAAAGAGTTCTTGTACACACAGAGACAGAAAATATGACTTTATGCAAGTCACATAAGTGGCAGCAAATACTGAGGCTAGAACCAAGTATCTTTAATGTGGGTCAGTGTTGTTTCCATTCATCTACAGGCATGGGTATGCCCATGAAATGATAATCCCAATTTCTGTCAGGCCCTTTTCCTCAGTCCCCTAATTGGATATGGAGGAACTAAAGAGATTTTCAAGTTTTCTCTTTTAAAAGACACAAACACATCTTATTTCACATTCCTCCAAATTCCTTTCTTTGATTGTTTAAGGTGGGCCTGTTGAGTTGGTTTCCTGTTCTGGTATTATTATTGGACTGTTTTATGCTAGTCCTTAGATTTTCCTGATCTATGTTCCTGACAATCAGATAAATGGCTATCAATTTTCAGATAGCTGAAAGCACTTTCCCAAGATACATGTGCCAGCATGTCTGATGAGTGTACATTTTTGTCCCTACTTGCCCTACACTACCTAAGCTAAACTCAGCTCCGCTTAAATTATTGTCTCTATCCAAAGTCACAGCCCATGCTATGAGTCTGGTCTATTTTTTTGAAGGTTAAAGAGGGATAGATTGGAAGAAGTAAAGGGCTAGCCAAAACCCACCCTTATGGTAGAAAAAGAGATATGGCAATGGTTCAGTCCCAGGGTGGGAAGAAAACTGAGATAAAATGGTGGTTCTAGAGCAAAGGCCAGAAATAACTGATGGGAAAATAGGATTTTAGGAAATATAGGTCTAAGATTGAGAAAAGTTGACAGTCAAACCAGACTGTATACCCACAAATAGAATAATCCATCCAAGAGCAGGAACCAGACTGTCAAAACTAGGCTGAAGCCAAGAGGTTTTAAGAAGGAGTAAGAGAAAAAATGTGGAGGGGGTCAGAGTAACTGTATTCAACAGCAAGAAATATTTATTGAGACCCTGTTACTTAACAAAGAACATGGGACCCTGTGGGAAACCAAATGAAGTGACTTTCATGATACAGAAGACAGATGTTAGTCAAATGATTGCACAGATCAGGAGGTAATTGTGGATTTGAACGAGTCAATGAAAAGGAACGGAGGATTGCACATGGCCATTGTCTGTGTTCAGGGTTAGAGAAGACTTCCTTGAGGCATGCCTTTGGAGTGAAAAACTGAATCTAAGTGTTCGTTCATGAACCCTTTGAAAGAAGGAGGCAATGTCACATCCCTGATAAGGAGGGAATTCGTGAGCTCTCGGACTGTAAGATGACCTCATATTCCCATAAGGAAATGTGCCAAGGCTCTTATGAAATGATGCCCCCCCCCCCCAAAGGCGTATGGCACCAATGCTGATTGGGGGAAGGTGGGCATGTAAAGGACAAGGAGTGCAAGGCGGCCAGACTTTATTCTCCGTGTGGGTGACCCACACAGAGCGGGACTTTCTGCAGATTCCAGGCAGCCCACAAGCCTGACAGGTGGGTGTCTGTGACTTTCTTGCCCCTTGTTTCACGACTTCCGCTATCTTTTCGGTCTCTCTTCCTGGCTCCACCACAGGAGTTGTTTCAGATCCATAGTAGCCTCCTTCTTTCCTAATCTTGAGATAATCATCTTTTGAGGTCAACATGTGGAACTGGGCCTGAGAAACCACCAGCAGCCAGGTGAAGAGAGAGAAATGGTCTAAGAACAATCATGCGGACTTAGGAAGTCAAAATTCTTACCTTTGCAATCTGGCAATTCATGTGATCCAAAGGTAAACAAGCCTGCTCCAGCTCTGCGTGGGTTCTCTGGGTTAGCATCAGGTCTGGATCGAAAGCGTGTACTGTCCCAACCCTCTGCTGCCCCTGTGTCCCCACCTCTCATTGGATGAGGCCCCTTATCTGTTCTCCCAAAGGAAGTTTCTACCCTAGGCACCTAGATCCAAACCCCATGAAAATATGGTCCCAACGCATAGGCAGGGTCAACAAAGGTGGTAGGTACAGCGAGTGCCTCACTGAAGGTGTGAAGGGCGGGGGATTCACAGATGGAAACCACCGAGGCCAGTGACAATGGACACGAGGCTGGTGGACAGAGTGCATGGCACTGGGAACCAGGGAGACATGATGATGCTAAGTGAGCTAAGCCAGTCACAAAAGACGCACACTGCAGGACTGCACTACCATGAGGGCTCTTAAATAGTCAAACTCATAGAACCAGGGAGCAGCGGGGTGGTTGCCCGGACCTAGAGGGGTGGCAGCTGCTGCTCAGTGGGTGTAGAGTTCCATTCACACAGGATGAGGAAGTTCCAGAGACCTGCTGGCCCACACTGAGTCTTTACTGAACGCTACTGAACTGTGCACTCAGTCATGTAGGAGGGTAGACCTCACGTCCAGTGTCCTCACCACAGGAAAAGAAGAGACGGCAGAGAACAGGGGGTTATCTGGAGCAGAGTGAGCCTCCCCACCAAGGTGACCAAGGCCTTTGAAGCCAGGAGGTCCCCTTTCTTCCATGACAGTCAAGATCAGCCCAGTTTGTCTTTCCCAAGCCAGTGACACCAGAGGGCTAGCAAAGGGTTAGTGTCTCTCGGGACAATCGGATGGAATGAGATCCAGGCACTGGGACTAAAGGGAATGATTGTGTTGGAGCACACAGCTCTGTCTCTCTGTGGCCAAATGAATGAAGAAGACACAGGGATGCATTTAAGGAAAACTGCTTTTCAACTTGGAGAGAAATCCTCTCTGTGTGTCTACATTTAAGGGGCGTGGAGCAATTCAGAACATGTGTTTCTTGTATAGTCCCGAAATGGGGAACTAGGTAAGGTGGAAACTGAAGGACTCTTTCTTTTCTTTTTAAAAAAATATATTTTATTGATTTTTTTATAGAGAGGAAGAGAGAGGGATAGAGAGTTAGAAACATCGATAAGAGAGGATCATCGATCAGCTGCCTCCTGCACACTCCCTACTGGGGTTGTAACCGCAACCAAGGTACATGCCCTTGACCAGAATTTAACCTGGAACCTTCCAGTCCGCTGGCCAGTGGTCTATCCACTGAGCCAAACTGGTTTTGGCAGCACTCTTTCTTGACTGTCTGCAGAAGGAGGCAAGAATGTAGTTCCAGGAAAATTCAATAGGTGGAAAGTTTAACAACCCTGGGCTTTACCCACTACACACCACGGACACCTCTCCTGTCACGGTGACAACACACTGCCCCATACGTGTCAGAGTGTGCTTCCCAGCAGAGGATCACTCTTTCCAAGCTTCTAGAAGTCCGTGGACTGCCCTCTCCATAGGAGTTTGATCCCACAGTCGCTGGCCCTCCCCCAGAGGCACTCTTTTGGCCTAAGAGTCTGGTTTTTCATTTCATAGCCAGTTTTCTGTAAACATCCTGCTCTATGGGCATGACCAGAATGGGATGGTGACCTAATGGCTTTGTTAAATCTCTCCCTGTGCAGCAAGGGCCGGCATTGTTCCGGGTAAAAAACAGTGTGTCCTTCTGAGAGGCATTTGCAAGAGGGGGGGCTGCACCTCCACGGACGACACCATCGGGGTGTGTAACGACGAGCAAAGATGCTGTCGGAGGTGGTGGATACTGTTTCCCTACCCAACGCCGGCTCCCAAGTCCAAGTCTCCTTAGGAGGAAGCAACCTGTCGGGCCCTCTGACTCCAGGACACACGGATGTGTTTGGCAGATTCCTGTCGAATCCAACTTGCTTTCCCTCTCTTGACGGGAAATAAAGGTCCTGCTTCCACGTGTGCTGACCCCTGAGGGATTTCTTCTGGACACCGTGCCTGCAAAGCCTCTCACGCACAACAAGGCTCAATGAAATAAGAGAGGAATCTCATACCCTGCACATTTTTGTACAAAATACGACTTTTTTTTTTTTAAAGATAAAGATAACATTTTAAATGTGTAAAATAATACAGGTGTGAGAAAGCAGGAGGCCCTGTTGGATGACCTGAAGTGGAATAGCAACCTCATCTGGTTCTAAACATATGTCATTTCATTGCTGTTTGGGGGATGTGGGGGGAAGGTCTGGCTAACACCAAACGGGGGAAGAGGCACATGCCCACCCATGGCACTGTCCTGCCCTGAGGCTGTGGCCCCTCCCACTCCCCCTGGCCTTGGAGGAGCAGAACAGAACCACCCTCTGCAGCCAGGCTCCCTGGGGACACCAGAGAGCGGCAAGCTGGCTCTTCCTCCCAAGTTCACCCTCACATAACTCCACTTCCTGGTTGCAGTAATTCCCAACAGAATAACAACTCTGGATCGTTTCCCCTTCATGGCTAAGAAAAGTTAACGGCAAGAAAGAGGATGGGAATGTTACATGACACAAGCCCCACAAGCATGGACAGACCCTTTTGAATGAGGTCCCACAACCAAAATTCCAGGGTTGTTGTTTTCTGAGCCATAAAGCCCTAGTGACTCAGAGGAAGATGGGCACTCCCACCTTCTAATGGTTTGTAGGATCCGTGTTCCTATTAGTATTAATTAAAAAAAATATTTTTATTGATTTCAGAGATGAAGGGAGAGAGAGAGAGAGAGAGAGAGAGAGAGAGAGAGAGAGAGAGAGAGAGAGACATTACTGATGAGAGAATCATAGATTGGTTGCCTCCTACACACCCCCACAGTGGGGATCAAGCCTGCAACTTGGGCCTGTGCCCTGACTGGGAATCGAACTGTGACCTCCTGGTTCATGGCTTAATGCTCAACCACTGAGCCACATTGGCTGGGCTACATTCCTATTATTAATGTGGACAGCTGCTGTCCACAGACCACCCATTTCTTGAGTACAAGAGACACCTTCACCCACACCTTATGTCCAGAATACCACAGTCTTCTAACACAGTAGGTGACAATCACAGGCTCTTGCGACAGTCATCTCTAAGTTACAACTGTCGTTCTTTGGCCTTTATCTGCCTGAGCATTCTCCTTCAAGAAATGAGCAAAATCAATGAACCCTAGAAGGGAGCCTCACCCTGCTTTCTCCGAGCGTTTCTGTGGCTGTCCATTTCTAATGAGGGTTGCCAGAGAAGAGGCAGGATACCCCATTAAATACAAAGTTCAGATAAACAGTGAAGATTTTAAGAATAAAAATGGATAATATTTGGCACATATTTATACTAGAAGTTATTCATTATATCTGAAATCCAAATAGACGGAGTATCCTATATTTTTATTGGCTAAAACTGCAACCCTATTTTGAATCCCCATTGGGGGGAAATTACAGGCACCCCATCTGCTTAGCAGAATGCTTCCTGGCACGGGGCCGACACCCCCCTCTTCATCAATCATGCCCCCGATATCTGGACTTGAATTTGTCATGCACTGGCCGTCTTTCGCTAGGATGACAGGGCTGCGTGGTTCCGTCGCCAGTCGGGGATAACTGTCATGAATGGCAGACGCAGGGCAGTGGCTGTTGGCAGAACGTGACTGTCCCACCATCATCACGAACCTGCTAAGCACTGTCCTCCGTGGATTTCGTCCACTTCCATTCTCCTCTGCCAAATACCACAGTCCCGTGCAAGCACAGCTTAGAGAGCAGGCCCGGGCCCTGAACTGGGCACGCACGTGCTCCCTCTGCTCGTTCTAATAATCCCAGTGCCACTGTGGATCCTGCTGTGCCGGGCTGCTGAGCAGGCTGTGCAGGAATGCTGTTCAATGGGAAGGAAGTAGCATGCCTTCTCCACAGCCAGCGATGTCATCTGGCTGTTAACGCACATCTGTCAACCCAGCCCCGTGCACCCTGCCCACAGGACAGTCTCATACAACCGTGCATTCAATGTCTCCTCGTGGACATCCAAGCACAATTCAAACTTTCTAGGACCCAAGCTAAGCTGGTCGCATTCTCCAAGACTGCTTTTCTTTCACGCTGCTGAACAGTGCCATGACCCCTCAGGCAGCGGGACAGAAGCCTGCCTCCCTGCAGCTCCCATCCCTTGCCTCCCCTACGCTGATTGGTCAGCTCCAGGCCCGGCTCATTCTCTCCCAGGATTCTTTAGCGAGCACTTCCGTTGGCATTGTCTTTCCTCCTCTCTCATCTGGACCAGGGAAACAGCTGATTTGTCCAGGGTCCTCCTCAGAACGGCTGGGCCTCCTCTGGGTGGGAATTGGGGGGAAAGGAGGGACTCCTAACTTATCCTACATCACCTGCTCCCTGGGCCTCTGGCCTGGGGCTGTCACACTGTCTGGCTGCTGAGCCCTTTGTGGAAGGCATGTCTAATGATGGTTTTCTTCAGCAACAAAAGGACACGTATAGAAAGAAACGTTCTGACTACGCTACTTCCTATGGAATATAAAAAAGGTGACACCCTCAAAGCTCAGTTAGGTAGAGTGTTGTCCCAATACACCAAAGTTGTGGGCTGGATCCTGAAGGTTAGGACACAGGCAAGAATCAACCTATAAATACATAAATAAATGGAACAACAAATCAATGCTTCTCTCTCTCTCTCTCTCTCTCTCTCTCTCAAATCACCAAAATAAAATAAAAAGAAAGGATAAAAAGTAGACACTCTTATACACTGTTGGTAGGAATATAAATCGCTTCAATTGTGCCAGAAGATAATTATACAAAACAACTATAGGAATACTATTAATAATTTATATTATAAACACTACAATACTTAGAGAGCCATTTTTTTTTTTTTTACAAAGTATAATATTATAAACGTTTTAATTTCTTATCATCTGTCAGGCACTGTGTAATGTGCCTGACACTCATTATCTCATTTAACTCATAAAACTCTATGAATTTAATATTGTTCTTTTGAGAAATTAGGAAAATGTGCCTTAAAGTACTTAAATGCTTGTCTCAACTTCACATAAGCAGAAGGCTAGAAGAGGTTTGGAAATGACTTCCCAGCCTCCAGGAGCATAAGAAATGAACATGTGCTATTTTATAGCTCTCCAATTTTCACATCATAACACACAATTGATAGATATCTTTGTGCATATGTCTTTATGTCTATTTTTAAAATCATTTTCCAAGAATAATTAATTTATAATGAATATCCAAGGTGCAGGCGATCGATCCCGTGTCAGCTGAGAGCTCTGCCGGGTGTGCCTGTGGCCATCTTTTTGTCATAGCATCCTCACATGGCGGCGAGGGAGCCACGAACGTCCTGTCTCTTCTCCAAGGGGCACCAGTGCCATTCCTGAGGGCACCTCCCTCAGGACCCAGTCCCACCAGAGCCCCCTCCTCCTGAAGGCATTAGGAATTAGCGGTCAGTGTGAGAATGGATGGGGACAGCAGTTAGTCCATCACAACACCAAGGGAAAATACTGTGAAAGGCCCACCCCGAGGCTGAGAGAGGAAGAGGGAAAATGGCAGAGAGGTTGTGCCACAAACAATGACTTGGTGCATCGCAGTGGACGAGGGAAGGAGCTGGAAAAGGGTCAGAATGAGCTGGTCAGCGAATCCCAGAGGCTGGGCGTGTGACCAGGAGGCCGCTGACGAGCTCTGGGAGGGATGAGCTCAGTAGCCTCGAAGGCAGGGCTCAAGAAGTGAGGACACGTTTGAGCAGCGAGCCATGGCCCTTCGCGGTCAATGAGGGCAAGGGGAGGGCGGGCTGGGTCCTGACTCAGCGCCTCCAGATGTATCTTCGGGGCCGCTCAGAGCGCGGACAGTCCTGGGCCAGTGTGTGGCCACGTCGGCTCCCTTCCTCCCTGCCCTCGGATCCAGCTGCAGCCTCCGCCACACCAGTGAGTGTTCTGGAGCTGGGATCCCTTTTCCTCCGGTGCCTGAGCTCTGCTAAGCCATCTGAACTATCTTGTACCCACTTAGGGGAGCAAACTCTAGGCACCAAAAAGTAAAAGCTAACTTAGAAGTTGTATTTTTAAACAGAAGTGTAATCTGACTGACACATTCCGCAAAGAAGCCTGAATGTATTGTATGCGAATGGTTATTGGTGATGAGGCACGTGAGCATTCGAGTCTTTAGGAGATCTGTGATGCTCATGTCTGACAGTTGGATAAGGAAGAAGCTATTGACTGAAGAGCACACTTGCTTATCCGATGGGTTTGAGGGGCACGTCTCCTATTACATAAGCAAATATTTTTATCTTAACACCAATTAGGACTTATTAGCCCTGACAGAAATGGTGCATCTAAACAAGAAATGCTGTCACTCTCAGAGATGTCACCACGAGGGGAAATTAGTCTTGTCTGCAGCTGTGAGCCGGTCTTACATTCAGAGAGTGAGATAGTCCAGACAGAGTAAGACGCTGGCTTCTGTGGATCAAACCATAAGATTTTCCAAGACCTATTTACTGGTGTCCCATTGCACCAAGCCACACCTGCCACAGCCACAACCACAGCCACAGAGCAACCACGCTCAGCACTGTCATCTGAGTTTTGGTTACAGGCTAAAATCAGAGAAACTCTGATCATAAAAAATAAAATTCTCCCAACCAGCATGGCTCAATGGTTGAGTATCGATCTATGAACCAGGAGGTCACAGTTCGATTCCTGGTCAGGGCACAGGCCTAGGTTGCAGGCTGGATACCTGGGGGTCGGGGTGTGTGTGCAAGAGGCAGCGGATCAATGATTCTCTCTCATCATTGATTTTTTTTTTCTCTCTCTCTCCCTCTATCCCTTCCTCTCTGAAATCAATAGAAACATATTTTAGAAAAAAATGAAATTAACTGTGTAAGGATTTCATCTACATTTATAATTTGACAGTTAAAGTGGTTACTTTCTGATGTAGTTACTTTCTACTATTTTAAATGATAAGAGAGGGCAGAAACTGTGTGATTTTATTATTTAATTTTTGAAACCAGACTAACTGAGTTTTAGAAAAGATGCATTTCTTGCTGACCACTGTATTGTTTTGTGAGCTATTAATCCCCAAGTGGCACTGCTCTCAGGCTCTCAGGATTGCGGGAACACTGGGCACTCACGTGGGCCTGAGGGGCCTGAGGCTGAGCCCTCTGTGCTGACCCGGGGGAAGGAACTGGGTTAGTGGTTGGGGCTGTGCTGACCTCTCCCCCTGGGCCGTCTGTCCTGAGAACAGCCTCCCAGGTAAGAGCCACCGTCAGATTATCCTGGGTCATCGGTTCGGTAGCTGTATCCTGAGGTCTCCCACAGAACAGTGCATTTTTGTAGGAGGCAGCCCAGCCCACGCCCCTGCACCCCAAGTCAGGCTTCCCCATCAGTGCTGGTTCCACACAGCGTTAACCATCAACCCCTCCCTCTCCCACTGTCCCCGAGAGCCCCACTCCCTCCTGCTTCCTTTCCCGAGTCACAGCCTCGGAGGACTGTACTAGCAGCAAGCATTGGACTGAAATTATAAGGAGAATGAAGGGTGTGAGGAAGGGAAATAAGTTGAGAAAGAAAAGAAACCAAGTTAAAACGCTACTGACTAGCTACATACTAGCACATCATATATGGCCTTAAAAATGCGCACTGTAACGTGGACAATGCCACATGCACAGACATGGGAAATTGAGGCAAGCACTTCAAAAAAGGTCAGAAGAATGTAATCCACAGGCTTTTCTCAGATGACCAGAGGTCTGAAACAGGAAGTGGCAAGACTATTTAGAGAGATATTCTCCTAGATGATAAAAAATGTAATTAAGAAAAAAACGGGGGGTGGGTGGAGGGGGCTTTCTTAGCTTTACGTAGAACGTGGAGTATAACCGATCACAAATGTTCATTGCACCCAGTGTTTCATAGCCTAAATAGCAGCAGAAGTTTAACGTAAAGCACTGTGTGGAAAGGCCTGTGACTCTTCCAAGGCCCGATAAGGGCCTCACAGTGAGAGATGCCCTGCGCACAGGTGAGCCCTTGTGCCTGGAGGCCTGCGGCAGGAGAAGGGAGAGGAGCATCCTTGAGGGCGCAGTGGCTATGCGTCATGAGCGCCACTAGATGGCAGCGCGCGACAATTCTCTGAAAAGGGCTCTGGCTGCCTTTTCATTTCTCTGCAACAGGTTTTCTGTTCAGCCATCTTCCCCATCCCTGGAAAGAGGGAGTGAGACATCGCATGCCATTCACAGTCATCAGATCTCACGCAAGAAGACTAGCAGGTCACTTGATGTCACGACTTTTCCAGTCACACATGTTACGACATGTTAAGCAGAGATAGCCTAAAAGTGTCAGTGGTGTCTATACATGGATGGATGCACGTGATGTGTGCTGCCGGTGTTCTGAGAAGGAACCACTTAGCACGTTCTCACTGTAAACGCTCAACAAGGCTTTCTTCCTCGCCTTGTTGTTCCCTCCGCTGCCGTGTGGGGAAAAGCACAGACATGTGATGAAATGGGTTCTGGTTTACTCTACTGGAAATGTAGCCCTTTCCACGTTCTGTGTGGATATTTTTGGTTGTGTGTGTGTGTGTGTGTGTGTGTGTGTGTGTGTGTGTGTTTGGGTATCTCCACAGAATCTCTTGCCCACCATGTGTGCAGAATAAACACCAGTAGATTTGGGAGGGAATTAACAGGTGGAATTATCAATCATCCAAAGGAGATAATTTTAAGAGCAAGCTGTGACTCTTCAGCCAGTCTGAGAGTTTTGAGGAAGGCACGCTGGAGAAGACGTAGCATTGCATTTCCTTGAGACAGATATTAGGAATCTTCAACAACCACTAAGGAGGTACCCTGTGCCTTTCCCCTGATATCATTTTTTCCCAACACCTACCTGGAGAGAGGAGAGCCAGAGAGAGGGGGGTGTCTATCTTCATCCCAACAATGAAAGACACAACCCACGAAGACCTAGCACAGCCCCCAGCCTGCACTGGACAGTGGAATAACATACACAGTCTGTGTCTGTGTAGGGGGCAGTTTAGGGAAAAGGAGGCTACACATGCAACTGGGAAATTCCGATATTCACAAAGGTCCTAAAGATCAGTGATGCAACGGTTTCCTGTTGCGAACTGGCTACCGCTCGGGGGTACTTGACCTTTGGTCCATGGAGTGGGATCATTCTTTCAATCCCAATTCTAATACAGGTCTCCCCTTTTCTCTGAGAAACGGTAGCTACAGACCCAGACTACAAAATCTACTCACTTAGCAAATATTGACGCAGCCCAGCTGTCTTTGGGGCATTGTGCTAGGGCCTTCGGGGGAGATACAGAGATGTGTTCAAAACAGCATGCGTTCTGAGCCTAAAATAAATCATCTAACTAAATTACAACCTGTAATCATCTTAATAATGTTCCCTAATTTGTCAGTACTTGAAACTCACATAGTACAATTAGGCAGGAGACATGAAATCATCTTGCAGACATTTCTCATTAGTATATTTCACAGGCAGAGAAATCAAACCTCCCCAGCTGACTATATAGACACAGCAATTGGAATTTTTAGAAGGAATGGCTCATGCTAGGCCGTGGAGTGACCTGAGATTACATAAGCATTTTCTCTAGGGTGCTGCTGGTTGTCTGTTCTAACTATAAAATCTTAATTAAAAACAATTTGTGGAGCAGTTCAGAGAATAGGAAATGTGAATTCCTGCCCTGGCTGGGTAGGTCAGTTGGCTAGAGAATCTTCCAGATACACCAGGGTTTCAGGTTTGATCCCTGGTCCAGTGCATATACAAAAACCAACCAATCCCTGCATGAAGAGTGGATCCACAGAGCAACATTTCTCTCTCTCCAGCTAGAGGTGAGCAGTGGCTGTGGGCACATTTGTGCAGCCCTCACCCAAATTGCTCCTATCCCCGAGGAGAACTCCTGGCCCCTCTCTCACAGCACTCCTGACACGTCTGGGTTTATTCCACCCACAGGGAGACACTGGCCTTGAAGTCAGCGGCATTTAGTGCTGACTTGCTTCACGGACTTTAAAAAAAGTATTTTATTGATTTTTTACAGAGAGGAAGAGAGAGGGATAGAGTTAGAAACATCGATGAGAGAGAATCATCGACCAGCTGCCTCTTGCACACCCCCTACTGGGGATGTGCCCACAACCAAGATACATGCCCTTGACCGGAATCGAACCTGGGACCTTTCAGTCCGCAGGCCAATGCTCTGTCTACTGAGCCAAACTGGTCTCGGCCTGCTTCATGGACTTTAAAGGGTATGATAGTTTAATTCAGATTCCACTGTGTTCATTATATTGATAGTTCAGCTATCAAGTTGCTCTATGAAATATAAGGAGGTGGGCAAAAGTAGGTCCACAGTTGTGAGTATGTGAAAGAGTTTATTCTTGTGTGAGTATTTATTAACTAGAGGCCCGGTGCATGAAATCATGCATGGGTACGGTCCATAGGCCTGGCTGGCTACTGAAGCAGGTGCATCTGGTGTGAAAGGGCAGGCCCCAGCTGACCTCTGGGTCCTGGGCAGCACCTGGGGCCCTGGGTCCCCGCTTGCCCCCTTCTCCTGAGCCATCGGGCCCCTGCCTGCCTCCCTCAGCTCCTGGGAGCTGGGCAGTGACCTGCCCTGCTGCTGCCACTAGTCGAGGTCTGCAGGATGATCGGCCTCACTCGCACCTACCTTGGCCTAGTACTGCCCGCTCACCCACCCCACCATCCCACCATGGTCCCACTCTCATCAGGGCCCACTGCCGCCTGCTGCCAATGCTGCATTGCCAACACCTGCCATGTTCTGTGCTGCCCCTTGGTGGACAGCGCACGTCATAGCGAGCAGTTAAACTGGTCAAACTCCCTGTCGAATTCCCAGTGGAGGGGACACTTTGCATATTAGGTATTTATTATATAGGATTATTGTTTTATTATATAGAATTTTGCTCACCCCGTACTTTAAAGTAATATTTTTTTATTTTGCCTAAAAGGCAAAACAACAACAACAAATAACCAAGAAAACAAACAAAATGAGAAAGTCAAGTGTACTTGATCTTTGAGTGAAAAAATCAAGAGCTGCTATTTCTAAATTTTCACATGAAGATGTAATCTGATTACACCCACCTCAGAACAGGCCAACACACGTTTCATTCTCAGAGCGAGTGAGTTCCTAGTCTTACCATTAGCTTCACGATTCCCCGAAGGATTGTGTGTTTATTATATCTCAGTAAAGTCTGGCGGGAAATTCCCCAAAGGAAATTGTGCTTTCTAGAGATAGAGGTGTATATTACAAAGATCAATGGCCTTTTGAGTTTTCAAACATTGTAATTATCTAATAATGATCAGTTTTTAAAAAAATCATAAAATGTGAAATTTTGTTCATGTTGACATTGTTTAACATATAATTCTTTATCTTGCTGCTATGCTAAGAATTTCATAAACACTAGAAAGAACAAAAATTACCATTTGATAAGATGTAGATAGGGGATACTTTTCTTATTGTCTTAAAATTAACTCTTTGGTTAATTTTGTCCAAATCTACTTATAATTATTGTAGATATTTGTAACCTAAATCTGTGAAGTTTCTAAGTTGCTACTTAATAATACATAGATAACTGAAGACTGATACAAAACCTTAAGCCTTATGAAAATAAGATTCTTATTGAAATTGTTATTACTTTCAAATTGATATAACTTCTAGTTTGGCCAGAAAAAATTACACCTGAAACAAACAAACAAAAAGTCTAGAAAAAAAAATATATTCTTTTAATTTCATTGCTCTTACCTTGATATTTTGGAGTGAACCAAGAAGTCATTTTTCCTGCTGAAACACATTAGTCTTTTTTGTTTCTCTGTTAGTTTATGAAGCACTAAAGGAAGCACAAAACAACAAAAAGTAGGTGAGAAAGCAGCATAACGGGAACTGTGACCATTTGCTAAATGAAATGGCCTCTAAGTCTGTCATGCTTCACGCTCTCCCCACCTCCCTGCATTCACCCCCATTCTGTGTGTCCATGCAGAGAATTTCCACTGAAGTTCAAAGTGTTGGGTCAGCTCTACTGAGGTAATAAGAATCCAAAGGAAAGAGAACCTATCATATTGGAAAACAATGTGCACACACAGGAAAGAGAAATGAGCAGAACAAGCAAAAGAAACACTGCAGAAATGAATAATAAGTACACAAAGTACACAAGTGTATTTATTACAGTTTGCAAGCACTTTGTTCTACATTTCAAAAACGCCACCATCAAGCTGTTGGCACATGTATGTACAAAACAGATTAATTGTAATGCCTGCTACAAAGCACTCTCTGTGAAAATACAAACTCTAATACCAGGAGAAAAAAAAAGGCAAGAGAGTCAACATCATTACATAAGTTTAAAAGACAGTTTTAAAAATCATCACAAACTGTTAAGACACAGAACTGAAACACTACCATATAGAATTTAAAGAAGCCCATTAATACTTCTGCTGAATATCTGTAATACTGCATATTCCAGGAAAAAAATGTTGAACCAGGAAGATAATAAAAAACAGAGAAGCAAACCCCAGATTAATTAAATAATCCTACAGATGCATTATCATGCCACGGAGAACCCTAGTGATATCCCTACGTACTACAAGAACTTGTAAAATCATGGGTGATGCATGGCTAGTCCTTGTACAAAGATTGTTTCACTCAATAAATGTTATCAGAAATGCACTTACATTGATAGGAGATTTCACAATGGTCAAATCAGTGCACAATATACTACCTAGGTTTTATACACTGACAAAAATGTCTTGTCAGGCGACATCATTTGAAAAGACACTTTACAGCATTCTTGTAGCGTTAGAAATCATCACGAGCCCAGGTTAAAACAAACAACTCAATTTGGTCCAGTAATACTGATTGCTTTCTTTTTATTCCTTTGCTATAGGTACTTCTTATAAATGAGTGTGAATGAACAGTTGGTTAAAATGACTCACCGGAAAGGAAAACACAAATGTGCCACCACACTTTGGAAGGATACAGTGGCCTCCTACTGTACTCTAAAAAACACTACAGGTAAGCCAACGTAGATCGGGGAGGCTGCAAGCAAAGCTATTATAGTAATGGAAGCCTTTTCAAATATATCATACACGGTTGAGGGGTAGTTTACAGAGGTGCAACCCACGGAACCTTTCTAAGGTAGGCAACACAACTTCTGGGGGGTGAGTGTGCTTATTTTTCATATGCCACCTTCATGAAGGCAAGTAATGTTCCACATTAGCATATTCAAGTTCCAATCCAGCCACTGCTTACGTCACAAAGAGACCCTTCTCCAAGCAGGTCCACAGTCGTTATTCCCAGGAAAACCGTCTCTGTACTAAACTTTAAAAGGTACGCCTGGTGTCACAGTCTCAAAAAGGCAACTAGCCATGCATTAGCATCACTGTTTCTACATGCTCACAACATAAACTTGAAGAATCCAAGGGAAATACCTCCTCCGTACATCGAGAAAAAACACAACGTTAACAAAGATAAGAAGCACTTTTTTTTTTAAACCTACTCTTACAAATTTAGAAATTGCACCTTAGATTGTTGAAAACATTAACCAGAGCCTACAGTCATGTGGCCACTGATCTTAAGAAAGATTTCCGTATTTCAAGAAGAGTCATCATGGTGTCATCTCTGTCGGTGGTTGGTACTGTACAATGGTCCCTTTGAAGGTTACCTGTAGTCAAGCTAGTTACCGAAATGAAAACTAAAAAGTATAAAAAGCTACCTTTTCTTTTCAAAACATAAGAAATAATGCAATAGGTGTTATGTATAACAACATGGGAAGTGGTTAAAAATCAAATCTCTGTATTTGACAAAGTTAGTTTCATTGATCTTAAGAATTAGTAAATGATGTTGAGAAATTAAAAAAAAAGAAAAGAAAAAGGCTGGACAGGAGCTTGTAGAAGAGATCTGATTACACCAATTTAACAGATTCGGAAGTTAAGTGCTAAACAACAAAGAACTATATTCGGGTGATTCATAAGTCACCCTCCATATCATTGATGAGAAGCACTTTCATTTTATTCTTCGAAAGGTTGGATGGTTGGATGGTTGGATGGCCCTTAGTTAAACACCAATGCATCTGAGTGGGAGGGTGGGAAGGTGTTGCTTATGTGTATGCATTGAGCCGCTCTTTGGAGCGAGTAGAGTGGATGTCATGCAGCTCTTGCTCCTCCTTGGACTTGATGTCCTCGTACTTCTGCATCCTGCAGGCATCTTTCACGTATGCCCAGTTGGCAGACAGAACCATAAGGTAGTGAACCTAATCAAAGACAAAAATAGTTTATATAGGAAGCTTTTTCAATGTCCTCAGTTCACCTTGCTATTGGGAAAGAAATGTTCAAAATGTATTGTTATGTAAGATACATTCACTAATAAAATGGACCAAAATTTCTGTGGTAATAGGAACAATATAAATAAAATGCATTCTTGGCTCACTCCTCCAATGACATGACACCATCTTGACTCTCTTTCACTCTCTTTTCCTTCTTCTTTTTTAACTCTGAAATATCCAAGACTGATTCTGAACCTTGATGTGATATTTTCTGTCTATTCTGCCCTCATCTGCCTGAACCACAAGATGATACATTTCATGTCCAGGGATGTATGTTTTCTAACCCATCATTGGAAATAGTTTCATATATACTTTGAGTCAACTTGAATTAATGGGAGAATATACTATTCACTGTGCAAAGGAAAGGGGGATCATGGAAGCCCCCAAATAAATCTGTGCATTTAATTATTGAGTTAAATCCCCATACAGTGAATTTTGCATTTCCCATTTGACTTAAGCTACACAAGAGCAAATACAGTGTCATAGATTTTGTGCAAGTCTAGAGCCATGTTTCAAAAGGAAGCTCCTGATTTGTCTCCGACCGTGGTCGGCAAACTGAGGCTCGTGAGCCACATGCGGCTCTTTGGCCCCTTGAGTGCGGCTCTTCCACAAAATATTACGTGCGAGCGCGCACATACAGTGCGATTGAAACTTCCTGGCCCATGTATAGAAGTTGGTTTTCGGCTTTCAATCCTTGTACTGTTGATATTTGGCTTTGTTGACTAATGAGTTTGCCGACCACTGGTCTGGGATAAGGGAATGACGATCCAGATTTGACTTGGGTTGACTCAGCCATGAGGCCACTTATTTGTTTTCTTTCTTACCCTCCCTCTTGGATCATGCGAGAGATACAGCCATTTTCCAAGCAATGGACTTTGATGGGTAAACAGGAAAGGGAAACCAAGTGGTCAGTTATTTCCTTTCTCTAAGTTTGAAGGATGGCCAATATTTTCATCTATAACTTAGTAAGATAGAACACTAAAATTTTGATTACTCAAGAATACATTGAAAGGCAGGAGACAGGTTGGTTCTAGGAAAGTACAGTTGGACACCAAGAATGAAAAGTCCACCCTAAATGGTGCCTGCGGTGGTATAGTAAGATAATTGATTAAGAGGCAGTAAAAAAAAAAAAATAACAAAACAATCTTGACACAACAGTTTAAGGAAACTATGCATCCCCATCAGAGTAAGCTGTTTTCAGAATGTTCTATTTCCTCTGAAATGTTGCATGTTGGTTAATGAAAACTGTAAGCCACATGTAGGCAGGAACTGTGAGTGACATACTTATCCACAGTAAAAGGAGAATAAATCTTATTAACAAGATTAGTGTGGTGATTTTGTGTTGCTGTAAACATAACAAGTGCTGAGGAGAGAGTTTGGCAAGCGATAGGTACTCAAGTACCTGCCATGTGAAAAAATGTCATATTTTCAAATGTTCTCTTTAAAGTCTGGGGAAATATGGCCCCTAAGTTATTATCCAAGATGTACGTCTACATGTTTGAATTTCAATGTCACTCCAGCTCAGACGCCAGTGCTTCCCAGTTGGTCTTCAGATGCTTCACCTGGGCTCAGGGACACAGCCACCAGGCTGGCCACTGTCCCTCCACAGGTGAACATTATTGTGGAAGCTGGTGCAGTGCCAAGTCCACAGTTCTGTGGGCATATGGAGCCTCCTAAGAACTCCAAAAACTCACACAGTGGAGCACTTGCTAATTTTAGTACATTTTCTAATAATCCGTTCCTTAAGCTACAGATGGGCTAGGGTTAGGCCAGGCTAGGGCTAGGGTTATGGTTAGGTTAGGGTTAGGGTTAGGGATGATAAGGTCTTTGCTGATTTTTTACTGTCATCCCTCCAATTAGTCAGCCACCATGACCTTATTAAGCAGCTCATATTCTCTAATGAAATTCCTATTAGAGGTTTCTACACTAAATCTAAAATGTGGAAGAATTAATCCTATATAATAAAGAGCTGGTATGCTAGCTAATTAGGCTGGATGGCGGAACAGCCTCCCAGAAAAACTTTCTGGATAATCTTCCATAGAGACCAGTGGGCCAATGATGGAGCTATAGCTGAGGCGACTGGGGCTGTGAGGCAGCAGCTGAGGCGGCTGGGGCTGCAAAGACCTCTCCTTGCTTGAATTTTGTGCATCATGCCTCTAGTACAGCGTTTTTCAACCGCTGTTCCGCGGCACACTAGTGTGCCGCGAGATGTTGCCTGGTGTGCCGTAGGTGCAGACAAGACAAGAATTTTATAATTTTTCACTATTTTGTTTACTTAATATTTCATAATAAAGTAATTATAAAATACTTTCTTTGTGTTTATTTGATTCCTATTCAAGAGAATTACTTTATATATAGTCAATATAGGCACAGAGTTAATTTTTTAACATTTTCTAATGGTGGTGTGCCTCGTGATTTTTTTCGTGAAACAAGTGTGCCTTTGCCCAAAAAAGGTTGAAAAACACTGCTCTAGTATGATATAAAAATAAGAAAATATCTGAAAACTTGCTGTAGCACTGACACAATTGGTTTTGTTAGATATTTTTAGAAATCTTTTTTAATAAAACAGAATCATATCTTAATACAAGAGTTGCAGTCACTAAAAGTAACTGGTTTGAAATGCTCATTAGCACATTTGCATTGTCTCATCATTCCTATTTTTAGTCTTTGACCAGAGATAAAATTCTCTTATTTGTCAAAAGGTGTTGCTTCTACCAACACATTACACAATGCACTGGCACCATAGGAATAGAATTAAATAAACCCAAATCAATTCATCATTTTTGCATCTTGAAATGGCTATTACATAGGTGACGTTTCCAGGAACTTTCTAGATTTCTGTAATATTTGACTGCAGGAGCTCTTATTGATGCTTGGAGCAGTGTTGACCCCCAGCATCCCAGCAAGCAATCTGGAATTCCTGGGGAGTTAAAAACGGGGAGCAGGATTGGCACACAGTAGGTCCAGATCATGTGTTAAGAGCCTGACTTTAAGGACTTGTTAATATTTCTGAAGAAAATTAGATAGAGAAGACATTGACATTAAACTACTGGAATTTATTTGAACAAAATTAATCCCTTTCTCATAAGTGATTCAATGGCTTTTTAGTGTTCTTATTTAAGGAGAAAAAAAGGATAATGTGAGTGAAGGAGTGATGATATTATTTAGAACTAGAGGCCTGGTGCATGAAAATTCATGCACTTGGGGGGCTCCCTCAAGCCCGGCCTGTGCCCTCTCACAGTCTGGGACCCCACGGGGGATGTCCACCTGCCGGCTTAGGCTCACTCCCCGGGGGATCAGGCCTAAGCTGGCGGTCAGACATCCCGGGAGCACTTGGGATAGCAGGCCTAGGCTGCAGTCGGACATCTTAGTGCTGCTGAGGAGGAGGGAGAGGCTCCTGCTACTGCCACTGTGCTTGTAGCCCTCAACCCGGCTTGTGGATGAGCAGAACTACCCCTGTGGGAGCGCACTCACTACCAGGGGGCAGCTCTTGCATTGAGCATCTGCCCCCTGGTGGTCAATGCATGTTATAGTGACTGGTCATTCCACCATTAGGGTCACTTTACATATTGTTCTTTTATTATGTAGGATAGTGCACTGACACACTCATATATGCCACAGAGATAATTTTATGTTAATAGTAATTTGATGTCTACATACTAATGAATTTGCTTATTTTCGTTAATGTTACCATATCACTGAGTGTTGTAATCCGTATACTGATTACCAATATTATCTCTGTTGTGATGATAATACTGCTTCAGGCTAAGCCTTTATTAACCTAGTGTTCCCTCACTTTATTTTGGAAATGATAATAAAATAAATCATTCCTATGAATGTCAGACATTTGTAATAATCATCTCTACAAGCAAATACCTCTAATTCCAATGGAAAAATCATGTCGAGGTCCCTGAGATCTTACCATGGCAATGACCGCTGCTCCCGCGCCAGCCAGCGCCACGATGAACAAGTGGAAGGTCATGTTCAGCTGCAGAGGAAACCACAGAACCAACACACGTGTCAGAGTTTCAAGTGGAAGAGGGGTCAGGCCCAAGGCTTCTAATGAGTAAGAGCTTTGTACATCTTCAACAGGGGCGAGCCTGCAAGAACCCCTTCCTCCACAAACACCGTCACAGGATCTTTCCTCCTGAAAACCATGTCAACCTTCACAGCAGCATCATGTGATATGATTTCATTATAAAGATGAGGCCATGATGAATAACAATGGTTTTCAGCAATATAACAATAGAAGGCGATGTTATCTCTTTTTAAGGAAATCTAAAAATTTTCAACTTTCATTAAAATGACAGTTTCTGGAAGAAATTTAAAATAGATATCATTTTTTTTTTTTTTTTTAATTAATTAATTAATTTATTTATTTATTTTTTACATATTTTCTTGATTTTTTTTTTTATTGCCCCCCTCCCTCCCTCCCACACATCCCCTCCCTCCCCATAGTTTTATGTCCATTGGTTGTACTTATATGCATTTATACAAGTCCTTCGGTTGATCTATTATCTCATTTTTATCAACATGAGCAGAACATGCAACTCATTTGTTTTCTAGCCCCAACCCCTGCATAATCTCACGGCAAAAAAAAAAAAAAGGCCTCTGGAATAAAAAGGGGAAAATCAAGTGTAGAATTAACTATGCACCCTTCAAACCACACAAGGGAGCAAAAATTCCCTCCAAATTGAAGGCTGCAAGAATCTCACCTCCGTGGACTCGCACATCCTGAGGAAGTTCTCCGACACAGTGCAGACTTTCTTTTCCTCTCCGATGGTCACAATCCCTACGACATGTGGACAATGATGGGTTAGCATCGCACAGGTTTTCAAGAGCCCAGAGAGGAAATGAAACTTTTGCAGATAAAATCTAAGCACAGTCCATTTTAATTTTTTTTATGATAGAAACCTCCTTCCTGGGTTTTCTTTGCTGGAGAGTGACTATGAGTAGAGTGGTAAGTGGGAGGTCCCACCTCTGCGGCCTTCAGCAAGGCCGAACGTGTTCAGTCTGAATTCACGGGGCCAGCACCTGAATCTCAGGTGAGCTGTGGCCAGGGGCTTGGCTCAGTCATTAGTGTGAGGCATAGGCATCGCAGCTACAGTGACGGCCACGTCCCAGACCGTCCACAGCCTGGATCTCATATCATTATGTGCACCAAGCTCCTAGGAGTCTATAGAAGCACATGGCCCAAAGGAGGACTTCTCTGCTCAGACCGAAAACAGTGCTGTCAGTGACGGGGGATACAAAGCTGTGATGTCACTCGATTGACCTTGGTCCAGTTGATTTATGGACCAACTGTCTCAGGACCACTCGGGGTAATGATCAAAATAAGGATTGTCCCACTGGTGTGGCTCAGTGGCTGAGCATGTCATCCGCTTTTCACTTGGGTCAGACTGAGGGACCTGAGGACTTGGTCTGACAGATGGGGATGGTGACAGAACAGTTACACTGCTCCCACACACATTCTATATACACTATCACTGTGGAGCCACAGGACCCGAGGACACCAACTGGTGAAAGATTCCCGCTTTCCTAGCCACAAGGAAACCTCGTTGGAGAATACCATCTACAGCATTCCCAGATGTTAACCATCTATAATGGTCCCATATGTTAACCATCTACAGCATTCCCAAATGTTAACCATCTCAGCATTCCCAAATGTTAATTATCTACAGATTCCCATCTACAGCATTACCAGATGTTAACCCTCTAAGTATTCCCAATGTTAACCACCTATAGCATTCCCAAATGTTAATTATCTACAGCATTCCCAGATGCTAACCAGCTACAGCATTCCCAGATGTTAACCACCTATAGTGTTCCCAGATGTTAGTAGGTGAGATGTTAATAGTCATTCTGTGAAAAACGTCCATTTGAATGTGTGGATTTGCATGTCTCTTATAAAACCTATAGCTCCCATGGTTTTACAAATGAAGGAGTAAAATTCTGAATAGGGTAGGTGAGATTGGGCTTGACCTTTCCACAGGAGAAGCAGTGGACTGAAAATTTGGGACATAGATATTGCAGCCAGCCTGCCAGGATTGCATCCTGCTTGGGCACTTACTAGATGTGTAACCATGGCAAGCCATTTACTCTCCTGTGCCTCAGTTCTGTCATAAGGGATGCAGTAATAGTGTCCCCTACACAGAACTCTTGTGAAAATTAAACAAGTCAATGTATATAAACCATTTAGAATAGAGTCCACACATAATGATCCCATAAACAAATAAAAAATATTATTGTTACGTGAGGTTTCAGCCCTAAATAAAAATAACCAAAGAGGACTTCTGATTCATTTAACATTCTTTGATTTTGTTGTTATTACCACCTGAGTGTAACTAGGAACGCTCGACAATAAACAGAAACCCCCTAGGGTGAGGTGGAAATAGGCCAGTCCAACAGAGACTCAACCTTCAGATTGAAACCTTCTTAACTCTTGATTGGATTAGGGTAAGGATGGCTAGAGGTCCTAGCCCAGTCTGCTGGAGAGGTGAATTTAAATCCCTCTGAATGTAAGCTATTAGTAACTGTATATTGTTTTATCTATGACACAGTTTAAATGTAAGAATACAGAAATGTTGAGTATGAATAAAGTGTTTTATATGAAAATTCTAATGAAAAGAAAGCTGGTGTCGCTTTTATAATATCAGACCCTGCTAATAAAACTGAAACTTATAATAGTGACTTATCAATTATTAAGAGTCTTTGTTTCCTGCTCTACTAATTAAAAGAATAAACAAAATAAAATGTTAAAACACACATTTTTTGGGGGGAAATGTGACTATTTTGATTTGCAGTATGGGAAATTTAGCTCCTTATAGAATATGATTAGGTGGCTGTTTCCACTTTGAAAGCCTGATGAGTTCTTTATGAAACAAAATTATAAAACTAAACAAAAATGCTCAGTATCTTCATCCTGTTTCAGAAGACAACGAAGTGCATATTTCTGAAGTGATTTTTGGACTAGACCTCATGATGTACAGCTGGTCATGGGGCCATGAACAGAGGCTGCACCCACTGAGCCCGGGAAAGTGCCAGGAGTCAGATGGGTGATTCCATGTTCACGTTGTGAGATCAATTCCCACGCCTTCTCAAATGCCCATCCATAATCAAGAGCAATGCCTTAAATGATACTCTGGTCACTTCATCCCTTTGGCAGAAGGTGACTGGCAGTGTGCCTGAGGCAGTTCTCGGGGAAAACACTGTGAGACGTTGTTCAGAGATGCACCTACCGAACTGACGCAGGTCGAGGCAGAGATTGGCCCCCTCCATGAGGGTACTGTTCCGGCAGATGGTCCACAGGTTGAAGTACATGTAGACGGGCAGGGAGGTGAAAGCCGTCACACCCAGCCAGGCCAGCATGAACAGGTAGGTCAGCATGATGAACTGCAACCGAGAAAAGTCCAGAGAGAACACGTGTCATCCACTGGGAAAGAAGAATTTTTTGCTTACCATGTGCCATATCGAAGGGTTTCGGTACTGTAGATACAACACTGGAGAGGGCTGTGGCGTGGGAAACAGAAGAGACTCTGAAGATTAGGAGAATAAACCTACTGGGGAATCACCACGGCAGTGGCTGGGATATACAAGGAGTGATCCGCCTGCCTCTCAATGCCCAGTTCATTGGTGCAGTGATCTTGTGAATCTGACCACATGTTCTGTGAACTTTGGAAAACATGGAATATTCAGAGTGGATTGTGCAAAATGAGTCACAGATGAATCCTGTTTCAGTCAGAGTACAGCCTTCACCACCACCTATGTGCCTGACCTGATGCTAGCAAGTCATTTGCCAGTTACACACAGAAAACAGGAATGAACAGCAAGACCAAGAGCGAACTTTTAGGACTACAGTCATATCCGTATTTCAATAACTGATCCACACTTGTCACTGACGCAGTGTTCATGGACTGAAGGAATGAGCAAATGTGTCACTCAGTTATTGCTCTAACCCTGGTGGTCAGAGGGGGAACTCAGTTCCTGCCTGCAGGGAACACCTACGTGTACAGACATCTTCCAGGTAACTCACCTAGCAGTAGGCTCTTTCAGGCTACCGTTTGTGTTTTTATGACTAGTGTTTTGTACTTTTCCCCAATTAGAATACAGTTTTCTTTCCCTTTCTCCCTCACAACCCAACAACCCTTAACTACATCTTCACAACAAAACTGGGAGTTGGATAAAGACGTGTTCTGGGTGCAGATGCATGTTTGCCTGCACCAAAAAATCTGAATTTGCCTCCCGAGAGAGCCACTCTTTGCTCATTGTGCCTCATGAGTGAATCGTGGTGTAGTTTCAGATCGGAGTCAGAACACCTGATGTCCGGCACGTGTGAACACAGTACAACTAACTCATAATTTGAAATTTGTATACATTGAAAAATGATGCCCACAGTAAGTCCAGTTAACACCACACATTTACAAAATGTTGTGTGTGCGGTGAGGACCTCTAAGACTTTCTCTCTTGGCAATTTTCAAATATGCAACACAGTATTGTTACCTATGGCATCCCCAGGGCTCATTCTCTATAACTGAAAGTCTGCAAGTCTAGACTCCCTTCACCCACTTCCCCTCCCTCCACTCCCAGCCTCTGGAAACCACTGGTCTGTTTTACATAAACTAGTCTTAACAGAACAGTATGAGGACTTAAAGACATTCTCCTATCTTTTTGGCCTTATTACTATCTATTTTTAGATGAAACTCATTGTGAAGTTCACCTCCACTTCTTCTGTTTGGGAATACAGTTAAAACACACAACAACTGGGAGAGAGAGGAGAATTCCTGGACTTGAAGCCAGGGACTGGGTTGCCCATATGGGAGCCTGGCACATCCTTACCTTCAACATCCCGTCCTCACTCACCAGCTGGGAGCGAGCTGACCTCTAGGGCCGTGATGGAGACAAAGGAAACTCACCACAGTCCACCATCAATCTAACATCAGAAATAAACTCAAAGGAAGTTGTTTGGCTTGGCAAATTGGTAATTAATCTGTATCTCTAAAGGTCAGGTGCAGACAGAGGTGACCTACTTCAGTCGCATCTGCTTTTCATGGCCTTGATCAACACTGAATTTTAATTTCCAGTAGCTCAGGCCCTGCTTGCAGGGAGGAGGGGAGGATGGGGCCTTTTGGACGTTAGATACATGAAGTGGCATTGCTGGCTTTTTGTATTTCAGCCATTGTTTTATACATCACTCACGCTTACTAAGATGCTGACCTTTGCATTCACCAAGAAATAAAACTTAGTAAAATTTCTCTGAGTTGGCTGACCCTAACTCATCGATATTGGGTGGTAAAAACTGCCATAGAGTGATCGGGATTGGGTGCCAGACTCATAATTAATATCCAGCACATCTCATTATCACATCATTGTTTCAGTGCCATTTCATTAGAGCATGCAAATGACTGCCACAGGAAGCATCCTGTTATCACACTTCTTCAGCTGTGCCACACATATGTTACACACGTGCTACCACGTGTTAGCATTCAATTCAACAAGATTGCTAGGAGTTATTTCTTCTTACATGACATTTAAAGGAACATGCAATTGCTGTTTTGATCTCCACTTGGACATTGGTTGTTGGAGGTTGAGCAGGAGGTTGGACTGCAGACATGGGAGAGGCCCAGTGTCCCTGCCCTTCGGGAGGAGGCTAGCCTCGACATTTGCTCCTGGCAGGTGTAGCCACTGAGGTTACAGTGTTTGACCTGAGAGCGACTGTGAATGGTCATTGGTTTTTCACCTGAATTCTCATCAATTTAGCCTTGATGTCTAAGACATTCACAGTTCGTTGAGCAGAGGTGCATCAGTCAGGTAAAACTCACACCTGAGAAGCTGACGGTGCTGACGAAAAGCAGCAGGTGGTTCTGACCCAAAGGTTCTGAGCTCCGAACCACCTCAACCCCGGGAAACTGGCCCGCAGTGAGCGTGCTGCTGTGATGCAGCACACACACTCAGGAGGGAGGCAGACCCGAACTCCGGGGATGTGAGCCAAATGGAGCTCCTGATGCAGGCACAGCCTCTGTGCACCGGACACGCACCACCAGGCTCCATCCAGGCCACGGCCGAGGAGGGCCCATCTCGTGAGCTGTTTCCGGCACGGAATATAGAAACAACTCACTAACTTGGAACTCGGGACCTGTCTCTTCACAGTATCACATTTCAGAATGATAACCCCTCAATGGAAAGGTCTTTAGAGTTATCAGTTCAATTATGCTTCCGCTTTAACCAAGGGAGACCGCTTTGGGTTCCATCACTGACAGAGCGAGCTCAGAGTGTTTCCACCCTGTGACCGAGAAGTCGCATCAGGTAGATGCTAAGCTGAGGGGCACAGTCTCAAAAGAATGTTTTAAAGCTGAGGCCACCTGAGAAAGTGGCTCACAGCTGAGGCACAGGACATGAAGCAGATTGTAGCGAACACTCCACCTGAGGACTGAAAAGGAAGCAGCAGAAGGGAAATGGGAACGAAAGGAAAGTAAGTAGCAGATGGGTGAGTGGTAAAGCATTCATTTTCCCCCTTTGATTCCCTGGAGTCACACATCCAGCAGGATGAGCCAGATGGTCATGTGGTGAGGGGAGAGGTGCAGGGCATGTGGTGAGGAGAGGGGTGCAGGGAATGTGGTGAGGAGAGGGGTGCAGGGCATGTGGTGAGGAGAGGGGTGCAGGGCATGTGGTGGGGAGAGGGGTGGAGGGCATGTGGTGGGGAGAGGGGTGCAGGGCATGTGGTGGGGAGAGGGGTGCAGGGCATGTGGCGGGGAGAGGGGTGCCGGCTCTGGGTGTGCAGGGGAGCCGTCCCTGCATGTGGCATGGTTGGACAGCCAGGCCTCCCTGCTGGGATGCAGAGGCCTCCCTACTGAGCTGCTGGCCTGAAGAGGGAGCTCAGCTTCTTTGGGAAGGAGGGAGGGGGAAGGTTGAGCCAGAGATGGGGGTGGAGGAGCCCATGAAGTGGCTGCCATCCTTCCAGTCTGTTGGCAAGAACTGGTGACACAATTGTGACTATTACCGGAAAAATGTGGCTTGTATGTTTGCTTCAAAAACTCGTGTTTGAGAGGGCTTTGAGCTGTCTGCACGGGAGCAGATCATTAACCGTCCACAGATGTGTTTTCTCTTCTATGACTTCTACGCCGCATGCAGTGCCATGCAGTTACCTGACCGTTCTCATGAAACCCCCAGTGCTGACTCCCCTGCCAGGGTGGCTCCCGGGGGGTGAAATCTGCCTGGGGACCCTCTTCTCTGTATTTTCACAGGTGCTTTGGAATCATGGGCCCTGAGCTGCAGGGAAAATTAGAGATAACCCACTGTCTCATTTGTAAATGAGTGAACCATGAGCCAGAGGAGCTGAGGGGCTTACTGAGGCACACAGATGTGTCACATGAATGTCACCTAGAATGGCGGTCACCAGAGGGAAAGAGGGTGGAGGAGGATGCAGAGGGTAAAGGGGGTCATATACATGGTGACAGAAGGAGACTTGACTTTGGGTGGTGAGCACAAGATGCAACAATATACAGATGATGGATTATAGAGTTGTACATGTGAAATGTATTTGTTATTAGCCAATATCACCCCAATACATTTAAGAAAAAAATACTTAAAAATGAGTAATATTGTGCCAGTGATAAGAGAAAGCCTATCATTAATTGACTTCAATATCCTCTATTGGCAGTATATAAATGAATCTAAAATCAGATCTGGCTTCTTAATAGAGAAATCACTTAGTTCGTACTGAAAGTTGGCCCATTGAATAGCCATATTTTTTTTTTAAATTAATCTGAGACCTTTCACTTAACATCCTCCAGAGCTGTAACTTGATATTACTGATCCTAAAAACTTAGATATTGCAATAAGCATTGCCCCCCGTCCCTCCAAAGGGTCTTACAAGAAATCATTCCAGAGACAACCCAGATACTCATGCCACAGGCTAACATATCAGGTTCTTATCGCCACCGAGAGGAGCAGCATGGCAAAACTTGTTACAAGGTGGAGGAAAGCTTGTGGTTAACAGGCTTTTGAAAAAAGCTTTTTGTGATTGAAATAAATTGTATCATTCCTTATTAGAGATATCTTATTTGATATGAAATATGTGCTGAAATTAAATTCCTGTTCTTATATGACATTGGAAAAGAAGAAAACATATTAGTCAAGGATGGCAGCTCTGATGTGTCATTACAGGGAAACCCTGCTACATGAAGATGCAAAAGTTCACGCACCTGCACCACCCTGCACTGTCGCCCCCTTGTGCTTTCATGGAGGTACATGCACTGGCTGTGTCAGCTCTAGGGTACCACGCGTTGGCTTACCACTAGCCATCATACCAATAGGCTTTAAAGCTAAATTAGTGTGACAGCATAATTCTTACCTCATATCATGGTTAAACAGGCATTAGATGATACAATCACCCCCAAATTTAAGGTACAGAGACCTTATTTAAGGGGAAGAGACCCAAGTATTGTCTATAAATTGCAGATGGATTTTTCTGTTATTGGAATTTCTAAATATTATATTGAAATATCAAAGCCCTTTTGGGGAAAAAAAATCATAAATCAATTGATAGTTTTGCTGCCTCCAAAATAAAACCAGTTGTGTTGTGTGTGTGTATGTGTGATTTGAGAATTTGAAACTGAATTTTCACATGGAATAATCATAATTTAGAACATAATATTCTAAGAGTTAAGATAGTGATTAAAGGAGGGAATGTTACTATATTGAAAAAAAAAATAGTTGAGCCTGGCTGGCGTGGTTCAGTGGTTGAGCATCAACCTATGAACCAGGAGGTCATGATTTGATTGCCGGTCAGGGCACATGCCCAGGTTACACTCCATCCCCCGTGTGGGGTGTGCAGGAGGCAGCCAATCCATGATTCTCATCATTGATGTTTCTCTCTCTCTCTCTCTCCCTCTCTAAAATCAATTATATATATATTTAAATATATATATATATATATATATATATATATATATATATATTTAAAAATATATTTTTATTTATTTTTTTACAGAGAGAAAGGGAGAGGGATAGAGAGTTAGAAACATCGATGAGAAGAAACACTGATCAGCTGCCTCCTGCACACTCCCTACTGGGGATGTGCCCACAACCAAGGTACACGCCCTTTACTGAAATTGAACTTGGAACCCTTCAGTCTGAAGGTCAACACTCTATCCATTGAGCCAAACCGGTCAGGGCAATACAAATATATTTTAAAAAATCTTCTTAAAACTATATTTAAAAAATGAAAAATGCTTGAATTCCTGGCAGGGGAGGACAAGCACGCGTGCACCGGGATGCACACGCGCAGGCGGAGGGGGAGGCGGCATACCCAGGCGCTGACGCAGCGGCCGCAGGTGGTGATCTTGAAGTCGCCGTACAGGTCCTTGATGGCGCCCGTGGTGAAGAAGCCCTCCACCATCAGCAGGATGCCGTACACGAAGAAGGCGGCCGCGATGCCGTAGATCACGTACTTGAAGATGTCGATCCTGGGGGGAGACAGGGACCGTCAGCACCTCCGCGCGGCTGGCCGGCAGCCAGGGCCCCGCTCAGCCTCCTCTGGGATGGAAACTACGGGTGTTCACCACGGAAGCTGCATGGAGACGCCTTTGGGCTCCACGGGCCCCCTGTTTGTGTGTACACTCTGTTCTGCCACCCGGGGATCTGTGCGCTGGGTTGGCCACGTCTAAGTGTCTTCCTCTTCCCTCCCCCTGCCCTTTCCCGGCCCACGCCAGGCTGGTCTGGGTGAAGTTTGCTTTGATGTGTCATTACAGGGAAACTATGCTGCAGGAAGATGCAAAAGTTCCCGCACCCACACTTCCCTTCACTGTCGCCCTCTTGTGCGTTCATGGAGGTACATGCACTGGCTGTGTCAGTTCTCAGGTACCACACGTTGGCTTACCTAGCCCTAGCCATCATACCAATAATCTTCGGCTGATAAGCAAGGTCGTCAGCATGTGAGGCCTCTAATTATGACGAAATGTCAAATTGAAAGACTTACACATCTGTCACTGAGTTTTAAAAACTTACATGAAGAGAGGAACAAAGCTTTATGGTTAGTGATACACTCCTTTTTGAGAAAGTTACCACTTCATATTTTTGTTATTGGTAAGAGTCGGTTGTGGTTGTATTTTGTCACACTTACTGGAAACCATCCCTCTCATTGCTGCTGATAGTATCACTCATAAAAACATAGTTTCAGAGAGAAGTTGTGATTTTGATGAGCAGAATCACTAACAGATACTACAAGGAATTGGGAAACCTTTTAGGCAGAATCACTAACAGAGATTACATGGAATTGGGCCTGAGCCAAGTTAGAGCCTAATTCCATAGGTAGGTATTCCTTCTTTTCTCACAATCGAGTGCCCATGTACTTGAGAGAGACGCATGTATTTCCTGTAAATTGCAGATGGATTTTTCTGTTATTCAAAATATTGTATGGGAACCCCAAAGCCCTTTCGAAGAAAAATCACAAAGTAATCGTCTTGCTGCCTCTGGAAGCAAGTTAGCTGTGCGGCCTGGTACGTGGAGAGGCACCCATGCTGGCGAGCGCTCTCTTCCTGCAGCCGGGAGAGCCGTGTAGGAGCAGGGCTCTATTTCACACCGTCCTGCATCATTTGTGCCTCTCTGCATTAGTTAGACCCAGTGGTTGGCAAACTCATCAGTCAACAGAGCAGCAAACTGCAGCTCGAGAGCCGCATGTGGCTCTCAAGCCGCAGTTTGCCAACCACTGAGTTAGAGTGAGTGGAGCAGGCAGGTGGCAGCAAAGATGAGAAAGCCTGTTCAATGTCTACAAGGAGAGAGGTAAGGGCATAGAAGTTTAGTTCATGCTCATGGAGATTTGCAAACTCTGGATGCTATCACAATATTTTTAAAAATTTGTTGTTGGAAGTATGACAGATGTCCTCCATTGACCCCTTCCATTTGTCCCCTCCCCCTCCTCAGCCTTCGCAATATTTTTTAAAGAACAGCATAAGTGAATTTGTGGAGTATAAAAAAGATCAAGAAGAGCTTGCTAACATTCAATGTACTGGAGAGATTGTTAAGTGGCTGCTTTCCACAGTTTGAAAATCTAAATATTGTCACAATTGTGTTTGTCAAGGGCAATGAGGCAGATGATGGGAACTGCATCAGCTCCTCACTCCTGTCAGAGAATCTGAGGATTTCGACTGACAGACCTAACGGGACCTCACAGACACTCTGGAGAGCTTGGTGAAATGGGTTTTCCTGTAAAATGTCCAGGCTAAAGTGACATTTAATAATAGATTTTAGTTTGTATTTGAGAATAATTTCAAATCTATTGAAAAGTTGCAGAAAATTGAATAGCATGAAGAAAAATTGTACATCTATTTTATAACATTTTATCTTACTGCATTATTTTCTTTCTCTCTCTGGAAAATTATAACTGAACATAGAGAAATGCTCCATAGTACAGCTAACTATTTCAGAAAATATATTATTGACATAACCACACACACAACCTAACACAGACACACAACCTCAACACACACAACTTCAACACATACAACCTCATGCAACCACACACACAACCTCACACATACAACTTCACAGTCACTCACACAACTTCTCACAACCACACACACTTCACACATAATCACATACACAACCTTACACATGTTACCGCACACACACAACCTCACCACACAATCTTCTACTGATTGTTTTTATTTTAACCTATAAGTCATGTTTTCTAATACTTTCTTGAGAAACAGGAATAGATGACTGTTCTCATATACAATATATGTAAATATCATAACCCCAAGCCCAGAATCTTACTCAACGGGTGTCCCCAGTAAAGTCAGGAACAAGGAAGTGAAGGACAGTATCTGCTTCCATGTAAAGCTGTTCCGGGTGTATCTGCCAATTCACTTGGATCAGGGAAAGTAATCCCCACCAAAGAATTGGAAGAGAACAACAAAACTACCTCTATTTGCAAATGATAGATGCTGCACCAGTTTTACAATGATAAAGCTAATTCAAATAGTAAAAGAACCCAGCAGGATAGTATGATATAAAAATTTCATGCAAAAATCAATAGCATTTGTGTAGACAAATCATACCCAGTTAGAAGATTTGCTGGTAGAAGAAAACTGGAATTTCCTCTGGAAGTGGGATTGCTGGGTCACATGACAGTTCCTCACTTTGAGGAACCCCCATGCTGCTTTCCATACCAGCTGCAACAGCGCACATTCCCAGAAACAGAGCACAAGTGTCCCAAGTCCCCCACATAGTTGCCAACACTTGTTATTTTTTGAGGGTGGGGCTGCTGTTTTCTGATTTTTATATAATGACTATTCTAACTGCTGTGAGGTGGTATCTCACTGTGGTTTTGATGTACATTTGCTTGATGATGAATGATGTTGAGCAGCTTTTCATGTACCTGTTTGCCACTTGTCTGTCTTCTTTGGAGAAATGTCTACTTAAGACCTTTGCCCATGTGTAAGTCTGGTAATTTGTTTGTTTGTTTTGCTATTGAGTGACAGGACATGTGGTTTGCAAATATTTTCTCTCACTCTGTGGGTTGCCTTTCACTCTGCTGTGGTCTTTGCTGCACAGAAACTTCTAAGTATGATGTAGTCCCATGTGTCTGTTCTTGCTTTTGCCACATATCCAAGAAATCATCCCTAATACTGATCTTATGAAGTTCTTCCTCTCTGTTTTCTTCTAGGAATTTTATAGTTTAAGGTCATTTCATTCTATAAACCATTTTGAGTTGATTTTTATGAATGATGTAAAATGGGGGCCAATTTCATTTTTTAGCAAGTGAATATCCATTTTCCTCAAATTCCTTTGCTGAAGACACCATCTTTGCTGCATGTGTCATCATTTTGACACTTTGTTGAAAATCATTTCATTGTGCATGTAAGGATTTACTTCTGGGCTCTCATCACCAGCTTTGTCTGAACACCTTCATAGGGGCAGCCCTAAACTCTTTAGAAAACTCTGACCCTTGGAAAGTTCTTTATAACAAGCCAAACAACAATTTCCCTATAAATTGGAACTCATTGGCCCAAACCTCTCCCTGACCCACAAAGAACAAAGCAAGTTTCCTTTCTACCTGATAATTTTAATATTATTTTAATATAAAACCATCATATTCTTATTTGTACCTATTTTTTTTCTAAAGTTGCTGTATTCCTGGCTGTTATCAAAGTAAATAGAAATTAGATCTTTGAATTCTAATTCAGCTTGAAACCTACTCAGGTATGTACCTGAAAAATCTACTCTAGTTAAAACCTAAGTTCATAGACTCATTACATGAATAGGTTGGCCCCACTGTGGTCCAGAGACCAACAGACTTTCGGAAGAATGATGGTGGCCATTCAAGTTGTGATACAGCTTCAGGGAAGACATCACCATCTTGATAGCCATGATTACCACCATTATGATAGCCACTAGAGGCCTGGTGCACAAAATGTGTGCAGGGAAGGTGTCCCTCAGCCCGGCCTGCACCCTCTCCAATCTGGGACCCCTTGTGGGATGTCTGACTGATAGTTTAGGCCCAATACCACTGGCAATCCCTCTCATAATCTGGGACCACTGGCTCCCAACTGCTTGCCTGCCTGCCTGCCTTGATTGCCCCCAACTGCCCTCCCCTGACAGCCTGATCGCCCCCTAACTGATTGCTCCCTTATGTTGGCCTGATCTCACCCTTAACTGCTTGCTCCCCTGCTGGCCTGATCATTCCTAACTGCCTCTGACTTGGCCCCCGCCAATGTGGCTTTGTCCACAAGGAAGTTGGATGTCTGGAAGATGTCTGGTCAAACCAGTATAATTAGCATATGACCCTTTTATTAGTATAGATTAGGGGTGTCGAACTCAATCAGAGAAGGGGCCAAAATCTAAAATCCAGCCTAAATCGCGGGCTGAATGGTTTACTGAACAGTCATAAACTGACAATGTCATAAACTGACAGCAGAGTGCAGTGATGACAGCGCGGTGCGGGCCACATTGCAAGGCCTGGCAGGCTGGATTTGGCCCCCGGGCCTTGTGTTTGACACATGTGGTATAGATGGTCACCACCATTATGATATCCATGGTTACCACCATTATCACCAACATGTTCATCAAATGTTAGTGCTTATAATGTGTGAACCATGTTACAATCATTTTAAAATGCCAACCTTAGGAATAGGCAGCATCAGTGAGTCCCTTTTACTGGTGAGGGACTGGGCAGGCAGGGTAAGTAACGTGTCCAAGGTGAGGCATGTAGAAAGGAACAGAGACACAGGAAACAAACCCAGGGAGTTTGGCCCCAGAATCAGCACACACTCTGTTGTCTCTCTGTCTCAATTCCTCATGGTTGTGTACTGGTTTGGTGGTGGCTGTTGTTTTATATTAGTGGGGTTTTTTTTTTAGACACTCATTTCAGAACTAGAAGTCTGGCTGAAATATTGCCCAAGGAGATGCTTACTGTTTATTTTACCAGAAGTCAGGAATTCAGTACAGTTTTCTAACTGAAGTTATAGCTACAACTGAAATTAGTTTTGACTCTCCACAACTAATCAATAATCTCACATCAATACTAATCTGTCTGATCCTTTAACTTCTTATAAATAGAAGAGTTCAGCCAGCTGGTGTCATTATGAACCCCCTGGGTCAGAACAGATGGTTTGTGCATTGCAGTGCTTTCCATGAGCCTATGAAACCTGGTTTTATCGTGCCATGAATTTATTCCTGCTTTCCTTTCCTTCTCACTCCCATCCATTAACTCGCTGATAACAGTTTCCCATTTCATTAATACCCAAGGAATAAACATGAACAACAAGCAGACAAAGATTTATACACTCATTACATTAGTTGAGAGCAAAAACAGTATATCTATTTTATGAGCTTACTGCTTGTGTTTGCTTTAGGTTAGGCAAACAGGAACTAATTTTTATGTGTACATTAAATATCAAAGAATTCACTACCTAGTAAGCTCAGTTTTTAATGCATTGACCTCAAGTGACAGACATAACATTTTGAAAATGAAATATGGTCCCTCTGGAAATCAATAGTACCAGTGGCCCAGCCCTCACTATAATCTGTCAAGACCCCGATACAATCCCTGTCTAATACATTTTAGGGCAGGGGTCCTCAAACTTTTTAAAGTGGGGGCCAGATCACGGTCCCTCAGAGAGCCGGAGGGCCGGACTATATGAATTACTAATTCCTACTGTAACACCTTGGCTGCGCTCACTGCCCAGAAAACCTGGCGGGCAGGATCAGACTCCCCTGGGGGCTGCATGTGGCCTGTGGGCCGTAGTTTGAAGACCCCTGTTAGGGGAAGGGGTGTGTACCCATCAATAAGGCTCTCCCTTGCTCAGTTCTCAGGGAAGTTATTCAGGAAGCCAAGTCACTGAGCCAAGTTAGTGGTTTGAATTCTTTGATATCTAATTTTCTAGCCAGTTTCCACATTTCATTGTCCTATATGTGGATCTGTTTTGCAAAAGTAATACCTACTGTACATACTTGCTCACTTGGTCAAGAGACCCGGAGGGAGCACAGTGATCACACCTTGCCAGGGGGGCTTGCCGATGACAAAGTCTGAATCACAAACCAGAAAGCAGGCCTCCTTGCCTAGTTGGATGTGGCATAGCTTTGAGCTGTATCCTGTGCTGGGAGGCCTAACTGGCTAAGTGGGACAATAGAAGTTGTACTTGGGGTGTGGGAATAATTCTCTAACGGGAACAGTGGGTGAAATTACACACTCATTGCCACAACCATTTGGAGCCAGCAAATGACCATGGACTTGCCATACTACACCGACAGATTAAGGGAGGAAAAGCTTCTGGGAAAACAAGTAAATGAGGAGGAGCAGAGTTAGTTTTAAATATATTGAGAAATTCACTCTTTCCCTCTCTAGAGAGGTCTCCACACCACAAGTAGAATTTGACAAAATGATTAATGGGTGTTGTCAGTGAAGACTAGGAGGTACAATTTAGATTTCAGATCACCATCCATTGGTGAAGGCTAATGGTATTTAGAACGTTATGTCTAAAATGGAGATTGCATGAGAATGGAGGTGATTTGCAATTCATTCATGAGAAGAAGATTTGGATGCTAGACAGATGGCTAGTGAAACGGAAGAGTCAGATTTCAGTGTGCTAGTCCTTCATGATTGCCATAGACAATGATCACTTTGAGATGTATGTATGTGTGTCTGAGGAGGAAGACAGGGGTCTGGGACAATTGGTTTTATCTTTGGGCTCACACACCCAGTAAACAGGCTTCTTTCCCTTTATAAGCATATGGGGTAGAAGTGCTCAATTTGACTGAATCAAGCGTAAGAACGATGGAGAAAAAGAAATGGATTCTGTAAATCACTAAGGCTGGCCAACAAGTCTTTTTTGCACAATCATTCTCTTACTCATTATTTCCAAACCTTCCTTAGCTTATTTCCAAGTGTGTTTTGCCTGCAATCAGCTTTAACTTACCTCTGCTCTATATTCCCTATTTCACTTATGTGTCTTATCTATTCTGATGGCTGATATCTCTGTAACACAGCCCCACCTGGGGTAATCTCTACTTTGTCTAAACCTTATGAAATCTTCGAATGTATCCATTGGTACTAGTTGTACTAAGTAGTTAATGGTGTGTTATCTTCCCTCTGTGTTTTCACGACCTGTTTGTTGAAAGAATCTCAATTCATTTGGTAACATCACAGGGTCTGGTATAGGAATTTTGGTTATTTGAAGTCTGACAGGAGAGATCATTTGAGCCCTTGCTTTTATTCCTATCAAAATGGTATACTTTCCATTCCAACCATGCATTATTGGTTTTGCATTTCACTTTCAATCTAAGAGACCAGCTTTTGGTAAAAGTGCTAAATTAAGCATGGTCTCTGACTTCTCTCCTGAACTCCTACACATGTGACTCTCAGAGCTTTAGCAGAGCTCTGTGGCATGTTAAATTTTACTCTATAAATGTCAAATAAATATCTTGACAATTGGTTTCTGATAAATGTATACCACCATCTCATGACATTTATTGGGCTTGTATTTCTTTAAATTATCTATCCCCAAACTAAAGTTAGCAATTTGAATGTGGTTTAAATACAGAGAATCTTGAGATTTTAAGGACATCTGTGGTAGCTTAAAATAATGCACAGTGAAAATATATTTTGTCCAGTGTAGGCTGAAATAAAAATGAAAAGGAAAATGTCAGTTTTATCACATTAAAATATATCCATGCAATCATTTTCTTAAGGTTCTATAAAACTAACTTGCAACAATCCAAATAATTTTCAATAGTTTAATTATATTTCAAATAATGAAGATCATTTATAAACTCTTAAGGATCAATTCATGCTATATAGGCAATATAATGGAAATTGATAAATTGTCTACTTTGGGCTTAAAGAAATAAATTTAATGGATAATGCTAATTTTTCAGAACTATCATTTCCTTTTGTCTGTGACATAGAGAAACTTTAAATTGATACTTCAGAGTTAGGGAATATGTTTTTATTTCCTGTTTTATATGTCTGCTAAATTCCAATTTAAAAAAAAAAATCTTCATTGTTGAAAGTATTACATATGTCTCCCCCCACCCCCCATTGATCTCTCCCAGCTTACCCTTGCCCCCCATCCCAGGCCTTCAACCCCCTATACAATTGCTAAGATTTCAAATCAGCCTAAGTGCCCATCAACAGATGAGTGGATTAAAAAACTGTGGTATCTACACAATGGAATACTACACAACTATAAAAAAAGAAATAACTCATACAATTTGCAACAGCATGGATAGACCTGGAGATCATTATGCTAAGTGAAATAAGCCAGTGAGAGAAAGGTAAGTATAACATGATCTCACTCATATGTGGAATCCAATGTACAAAATTAATTGATGAAGAAAAATAGATCCAGAGACATAGAAGCATCGAATTAAACCATTAAACCTCAGTTGGAAAGCAGGGGTGAATGGGTGGGTGGAAAGAGATAAATCAATGAATTTGCTTGCATATGCATAACCAATGAACATGGGAATATGTTTTTAAATAAATCTAGTCTTTAAGTAAGTGGCTAATCACTTCTTCCTCCTCTTAATCACCCTGTGTGTGTGTGTGTGTGTGTGTGTGTGTGTGTGGTAGTTGGAGGTGGTCTCCAACTTTTAAGTACCAGTATATTTTAGATAAACACAAATATTCCAACTTCCCTTTTTCTAAAATATTTGCTACCACACAGGGTACCTGCTCTCCACCCACCAGTAGGGAATTCTTGCCCTGTGACTTGGTAGTAATATGCATCTCCTGTTCTCTTTTTATGGAAATAAGCAACTTTAATAAATAAAGTTACAAGTATAACTTATGAGCAATACTTTGCTCAAGACAATCTATGTATCTGTAGCTCATGGGTTATTTAAAAAATTAGCAATGTTATATTTTCTGAAATTGGGGTTGGAGAAAAGTTATCTTCTAGTTAGAAAGTTGTCCAGCTTGCCCAAGTGTTGTCTTAGACTAGGGTCTGAGGTGATAATTATACCTGGCCAGTAGGAACTGCCCAGGTCAATAAGAATGTGATTAATCTCTTTTTGATAGAGTTATATAAGTCAAAAGCAAAATCACCCAACCAGCCACATAACTACCAAGACTTGTAACTCTAAAAGCATCTCATTCCAGAAAGATTATACATATTAAGGAGGTTCTAATTTATTTAGAATGGCAAAATAAAGCAACGTTAACAGCACAATCTCAAGAAGCATGAACTAAATGCAAGAAGTTGTGGGGCAAGAAATCGCCAAATGAATTATCTGAACTGACAATTGACTAGAAAGTAAGTTCTCCTGAAGTTCAGTTCTAAACATTTGCTCCCTATAATGTTAGGCAGCCAGGGACTGAAGCCTGAACAACAAACTCTTTTCTACCTTCAATTATGCTTGCATTCTCTTTTTCAACAACACTAACATCCCCATAATTTAGAGGCCCCAGGAGTTTACATGCTGTGGGTAAAGTGTACATTTGAAGAGGAATTGATGCCAATGAAAGGGACTCATTGTGTCTTATGATTTGTCTTTTTGAAGAAGTCAATAAGGACCTTTCATTATGTTTTCTTAGTAGTCACCTCAATCCTGTGGTATAGGGAAAAAGAGATGATAGAACACCCATGGTTGAGTACCCAGCAAGTTTGGGTGGTTTTCCTAGAGTCAGGAGCAGAGTTTCCATTTCTACCAGGCCCTGTGCTCCATCTTGTTTTCCACCCTATTAGCAAAGCTTCTGCTCAGATGACAAGAGTAACAGAAACTAGGGCAATCCACTTAATGGTAACCGGATTTTGGGTAAAGCATTACAGTCAAGGAACACACACATCAAGTCCAAATTAAGTTGGGCTCTGATCTTCTGCTCTGCAGCCTGTGCTCGTGGTCAGGGTCAATGTCCTTTTGACTTGTGTACATAACCTAAGAGGATTCCGTTCCTCTATATAACATTGCCTCACTAAACTCTAGAGGCCATGCATTTCACACACACACGGCAATGTGCACATGGACTCTGGAAACGAGAAGCCTTACAGAGCGACCTACATGGTAAAGACGTCCAGGGTGTCTCCGGCAGTCCTCGCCATCTCGAAGTAGGTCTGCAGGATGGTGACAGTCCCAGAAAGCGCCTCATGGCCGCAGCCACAGAACAGCGCCACGCCCGCATACAGCAGGATGGTGGCGATCAGGGAGGCGTAGGGAATGCCTCCCAGGCATTTAATACAGCACTCGAAACACCCTGCACAAGGAAACAACAAAAAAAGGCATAAATTAATATTTTTTGTTCATCTAATTTATTTCCCCCCAATTTCAGCATTCTGGGAAATTGTATATTTGCATTTGTAGATGACACCATGTCAACTCTGTCCATCAAGTCCTAGGTTGCCTTGAAGGGTATAAATATCAAGTTCTTTAATTAGGAACCTTCCTCCAGACAAGAGAATGATGGCGTCTGCTGATGGCTTCCTCCTCTAACCCAAACGAACAGAAGCCCTTCCCTGCCACCCAGACATCCGCTAACAATGAATCTACACAGACAGGCATGCATGTCATTCCATCTCGACTCATTGCTCTCCAGTTTCACACACTGAAGCTCTTATTTCAACGAAATTCGTTCTTCTGAACTCCCTATCGATGTGTATTTTTTTTTTTTTAAACATTGAGTCAAAATCTGTTATTTGGGAACCCAATTGAGTGAACGTTAGCCAGCAATTTTTAAACGTGGAAGAGCAGGCTAGACAATGCCAGTGTCCTGCACATGGTAAGGTAAATTATTTTAGATCCCTATTCAGTTCAGATATTGATGTATGTTGCTTTTCTAGTGACTCATAATGCAAATCTGTTTCTTGCTGTGCTGCACGATAAACAAAATGAGAAAGGCATTGGCACAGTGGGAAAGAGAGAGCAGGGCAGGTTAGCATTCGGTCCACCACGGTGTGTGTTTTTGGCAAGCGAATTCTTTCAACGTCGCCATTTGCAAAAAGGTGACAGTAAGATTGCCCTCCAATGATTTTTGTGAGCATTAAATGACAGAAGAGTAGTGCATGATAGAGGAGCTATTCAGTAAACGTCTACTTTAAATGAATATTAACTATTATTGTGCTGCAATACGGTTTTCATAAATTTTTTTGACCACAGTGATCACTTTTGAAGTTTTGTCACTTTAGCCTTGATTTTCAAAAGATACCTCTAAACATTTAGCTTGAGAAATAAAAAAACCATTGTGGTTACTATTCAAATTAAGCACCGGAATTTTCTAGGTGACATATGGATATCTTCTTCCAAAATCTGGCTAGAAAGCCTAAGTCTCCATGTTTTGCAATAAGAACTGCTGATGAGCTACACACTGTGTGCCTGCCACTGGCGGGAGGTCACAGTTAGGGAAGAGGGCTGACAGGCTACAAGGAGGAGGGCTTGTCTCACCTTGGGCCACCTCTGCCCCCTACTCCTTCCCCCGACACCTCCTACTCCAAAAGCTTCCTCCTACTTCTCTCCTTCAGGAAATCTTTGATTGAATTTTTTTTTTTCCTGGAATGTTGAAGCCCCTCAAAAACTCTCCACATAACTGCCTTTTTCTTTCCTCAGAATCGAATGGGACTGGAAAATGCATTGTTATTTATTGTACGTAAGTCCTAGGAAGATCTGTGTGCATTTTATCTGGAATACCTATGTGTTTGCAGCAACACATGACACATGAAATGATTGCAAAGTTCCAGTGAGCAGTAACTTCATATTCAGAGGGTTATTTAAATACTGACCGCTGAACTGGCTTTCTTAAGAGAATTACAGCTCATCTTACCTGTTCCAGAGGAGATTAACAAAGAAAGGAAGCCAGAACACCTCCCTGCTTCCATAGCTTTTGCTTGTACAGGAAAAATCATTTCCTGAACACTCCTCCCTCAACACACACACACACACACACACACACACACACACACACCCCAGGTGGGGAAGTAGGAAAGGTTAGAACAGCTTGACTCTTCATACGATAGGAGGAAATATCTACAGCAGATGGAGGAGACCAGTGTGTGTAGTATCTGAATGTCATTGAACACAGTTGTGGGTAGAGATGAACAGAGTAGAGGAAAAATCTTTGAACTATTCTCAGTCTCACCATGGTATAAAATTGACATCTTACTGATCATTTGAAAGTTAAAAATTAAAATAAATAAAATTAGTGCCAACTCAAAGAAGAGTTACTCCTAATTTTGGCAAATGCCTCAAACAGTCCCATGATCTCAAATCCCATTCCTTTGTGATTTCTCTCCCCGATTGTTCTCAAAGAATTTGATACAGATTTGTGAGATTGCTTCTGCAGGCATGGAGGTGTCAAGGCCAGAATAACAAGTTCAACAAAACCCTTCAGAATGGAATTTCACATATAAAGAAAAGGGTCCAAACATCAAATTCCTAGATAGGAACTACCTTTGCTGGGTCCTAGACTAAAGCATATAACAATAAAGATAAAATCCGGAGGAGTTGGGCTTAGGAGCAAATGATGTGGTAAACTCACAGATGATCACCAAAACTGCCACGGAGGACATCTGGTTCATTACATTACTAGTTCAGAGTTAGTTTCTACTCATTTCACATTTTCCTGATTGAGGTTTAGATGGACCAATACTAGCCTCCATGCCAGCAAGCTATCCCTAGTTATCTAGACTATATATTCCTAGTGTGTGTGTGTGTGTGTGTGTGTGTGTGTGTGCGTGCGCACGTACATGTGCTATTAGTTTCACAGTCATTAATTATGGCTATAATTGAGTAGTGACTTTTAAATTTAGAAAAACATGAGATAAATTGCAATGCTGAGTAACCAACCCTAAATTGACAACTCTGAGTTAACAGGCATTTCCAAATGAGTTTAAGATCTCCAAATTAAATGGAAACCTTTCTTTTATTCCCTCTTTAAATGCTGCCATTTAAATTGCTCAGAATTATATTACCCCTATTGACAAATACACATTCCTCTAAACCTCCATTCCTTCCAGGTCAGGCTGGGACCTTTCAGTGTACTAGTAAGTCCTGGTCCTCTGCAAAGCTGCCACTCACAGTAAGAAACTCTGAGTACCTCATCTTGCACAGTTTGCACTTGTGATGGACTAATTGCCCTGAGCTTCTGCAGGGCCCGAGCTGCCTGTTGGATGGAAACGAAGACTCTCAGAGCTCCCATCTGGGAAGCAGGGCGTCATCTCAGCGTTTTCTCCAGCTGCCAGAAGCCCACGTAGTCGCTGGCAGGAGAGGGAGCTTCCTCCCACCCACAGTGAGAAACAGCCTTGGCAGAGCAGCAGCGTTGCCACAGCAACCAGGCTCCTGGGCCCAGGATATGCTCCCAGCCCTCCTTCGTGGAGGCTGTGGATTCTGCTGCCAACCATCACCACACTGTCGCTGCACCTCAGGCAAGAAACCAGCCTGTTAAATCAACACCCTGAGAGCGTCCTGAGTGGGGTGTGGGCACTGGAAGGAAACACCTTTCTTCAGAAATTGCGAAGACAATAGACAGTCCTTTGCACCAGAACCATTTTCAGGACCAGAGGCAATGAGAATAGGGCCCAGTGATTCTTGAATAGAGCTGATGGCCCAAATGTTGAACACGGAATTTACATGGGGCTAGAACCGCCTGTAACACACAAAGCATTCCTCAGATCCAGTTCCTGGTTGCATTTTCTCCAATGAATTAACACTAAATTAAACGGTCTGAAACATTAGCATTTGCCCAAAGCTTTGTAGGGTTATAGGTTGACTTATTCTAACACAAAAATTTCAAAGGAAATTAAAAACTCTTGAGCTAGCCTCTTTTTTTTTTTTTTTTTTTAGATGAGCTACATGGTTATTTTACTTCCACTTAAACATTGTGAACTAAGCACAAGCCATTTGCTCACCCCACAGATGCTCTACAATAAAAAATGGGAAAGGAATCTTACCCAACAGAATGGTCATGGGAGAGAGACAGCTGAGAAGACAGACCAACACAATGGTGGCCCATCAAAAGGAGGTTGACAAAGGAGATTGACAAGAGACTGGCAGTTTATTCATTGACAAATTTTCTGAGCACCACTGACCAATGAATTGATTCTTCTCTCCCATCCTACAGCATCACTTTGTCATTATCAAGCATCCAGAGAGGCTTGGGTTTGTCTATGGGCTGTCCCTGGGCCACACCACACTGTCCTGTAGCAGGTCTTGCTTTGGTGGAGGAAATTCCCCACCTTGTTCATCTTCCTCCTGCGTGTCATGATTTTCATGGCCCTTTTACAATAATTTACACATTTTAGGGACAGTTCAGCTGATTCCACAATTTAACTCCTTGGTATTCTGATTGGTATTTTCATTGTGATTTTTGCATCTAGAAAATTTGCAAAATTCTCTTTGGGACCTTCTGAATTATCTTCATTTTGTGAGTTATTTTGAGAGTGTTATGTTGATAATCATACCATCTGTGAAAATTTTGAGCTTTATCTCTTTTCGTTCTTTGTACCTTCTCATCTACTTTTCGATTGACTTTGTTGGGTAAAATGCAGTGAGGAGAGTGGTAGTAATGAAAAAAGGCACCTCTTCTTGCTCCTGATATATATATATATATATATATATATATATATATATATTTTTTTTTTTTTTTTTAAATCACTTTTCATGTTTTACCATGAAGTTTGATGTCTGCTGTTGATTTATTGGTTAAAGAAAGTAAGGTCTTTTTAATTCTGAATTCCATAACATGTTTTTATCCCCATCTGTTGAAATAATTTTATGTTTTTGTTTTTTTTTCTCTGCCATTTCAATCATTATTTTCTAATTTAAACTAAACTTGAATTCTTGAGAAAAATCCAACTGAATCATATTGTATTTTTTAATGCATTGCTGAATTTGTCATGCTAACATTTTGTTCAATACTTTTGCGTTGACCAATTCATTCCAGAAATAGTTATTCAGCCCTCACCAGGCACTAAAATAAACAAAATCCCTACTTTCATCCGAGGGGTGGGAGACAGATAATACACCGGAGGCAGAAGTGGTACATGTGGGATTGTGAAAAATGCAGAGAAGAAAACAAATCAGGGGAGAGGGGTAGGGACTACCGGCCTAATGGCTTCAGTGTCCGTGTTTTTCAGGGAAGTAATGACCGAGAGGACATTTTCAGAGACAGGGAGGAGGTAAAGGAGCCTTGCAGGGGGCTGTTATCTAAGAGGCTGCCTGAGCAAAGGGGTTTCAGAGGAAAAGTCAATGCCAGTATAGACCCAGGGAGTTTGATGAAAAAACTGTCTGAGAAGTCAGTGGTGGTAAAATAGATAGAACTAAAGAACTAAAGAAACATAGGATGAGGTCATAACCATAATGGGTATGACAAGGACATCTATGTTAATGAATGTGACTGACAGCTAATTTTTGTTTACTTGTTTTGGATCAAGTTACTCTAGTCTTGTAAAGCAAGTACCAATTCCTCTGGCCTGGGTTGTCTGTGCAAGGGTTAGCTGGTGTAACCAGCCAATAAAACATTTCCGCCACCTGTGTACTTTATGGAAAGAAGTTTAGCTACTGATCCGATTTATTAATGTTTATAGAACTAATCAAATTTTCTATTCTTAAGTCTATTTGCTAATTTTCATATTTGTATGCATTTATAAATTTAACTTTAGATTTAAAATTTTGATGAAATTGTAGGTAACTTTGTTTTATGGTATTTTGAATTTATTAATCATCTTCACATATTTTATTTCCCTAATGATTTCATTTCCTTCCTTCCTTCTTTCCTTCCTTCCTTCCTTCCTTCCTTCCTTCCTTCCTTCCTTCCTTCCTCCCTCCCTCCCTCCTTCCCATCCTTTTGTCCTTCTTTTCTTCATCCCCATCACCTCACCTCTCTCTCTCTCTCTCTCTCTCTCTCTCTCTCTCTCTCTCTCTCTCTTTCTCTTCTTACAGTGCATCTTTCAGGACAGCCTATGTTTTATGTTCTATGATGCCACAAAATAAAATAATGTTCAATGGCTTAAAACATCACATTTATTTTTCAATCAGACTATGCTGTAACATGTCCACCCCAGGTTAGTCATGGGCTCTCTGCCCATTCGGAAACAGAGACTGATAAAGGAGATATCCACTTGACTATAGACAGTCATAACACCAGAACAAAGAGCATCAGGAAGCTCTCACTTTAAAAAGGAATTACTCCAGGCTGCCAGGGACATGCCAATGGCTAGTTTTCACTATGTGGACAGAGGCCCACAATCACAGGGACTCAGCAAATAGCAGTAATGGGGGTCATGCTAAGTAATTAAAATGATTTTTCAATATGGCTCTTCTTTCTGGTATGATTATTTTATGTTTCATTATTTTCTATTTTAAATTAGTTATTTAGTTTACTTTCTATGGGTACATTTTGCTACATATTTCATGATGTCTTGGATGAATGCTGAGCTCTTTAATTTTCATTCTTCATTTCTAATAAAAACTTTTAAAGATATAAAGTTCCCTTCTGATTTTATTTCCACAAGTTCTCATATATAATATTTCTATATTATTATTCACTTATAAAACATTTTCTAAAGCCTAATCATGATTTCTTTTTCATATACACATATTTTTATTGATTTCAGAGAAGAAGGGAGATAGAGAGGGAGAGGCAGAAACATCGATGATGAGAGAGAATGACTGAGTGCCTCCGGCACGCCCCACACTGGAGACTGAACCCAAAACCCAGGCATGCGCCCCAGCTGGACTCAAACCATGACCTCCTGGTTCATGGGTCAATGCTCAACCTCTGAGCCATGCCCTCTGGGCTCATGATTTCTTCCTGACACATACATTCTTCATATATTTGTTTTCTTTCGTTATTTTTTTGGTTTAACTTCCAAATATATGAGATTTTCTATTTTTCAGTTTATTTGTTTTTACCTTAAATTGCATTGCCATTAGAAAGCACAGCCTATACAATAACAATCTATTGGAATTTATGTTGAATGTCTCTACCTTATTTTTTAAAAAAATATTTTTCATCACCATTTATCTGCCCTATACCCTCCTCCACCTCCACCTCTAGCCCCAAACCCCCAGCAACCATCACATTGCTGTTCATGTCCACGATGACTTTAATTTAAATTAAATCTTAGACTTTATTAATAATATTCTAATAACTATGCATGATGTAAGATGGGTATGAGATTTATTGGGATGGTCACTTAGTACGTTATATTCTGTCTAATCATTGGGGTGTATGCCTGAAACTAATGTAATATTGTATGTCAACCATAATTGGAAAATAAAAAATGATTACAAAATAAATCTAAGAATTGGGAGCTTTTCAGTCTCAAAAGGGAGCAGAAGTTGAGGTCGTAGCACAGCAGTGCCTGCTTCTAACAGTTCCTGGGGAGACGTCTTTCTCCCTCAACAACACCCGAGGTAAAGACAGAACTTTTCTGTCCTGCACAGAATTGTGGTCATTACTGTTGTCCTGTCTGTTGCTGTTTTTGTTTCAGTCTATATTTTACGTTCAGCCTTCCACTCAGGCCTTCCAGAGTCCTGGTTGCCCGCTGTGTACACCAAGCTCACTCCCATCAGGGACTCAGGCTGGTTCCTAACCTCCACCTCCAGGATCACAGGTCAACAAATCAGAGTGGCAATGAGCCTAGAGTTCAACATTACTCAGGTAAAGTGGAAAAATGCCCTGCTGTAAGAACAGCAGATTAGGAAGATGACAATAATGCCCTGGTTCAAAACTGTGCTTTGCAGAAAGCTTTCACTATGCACTTTATAGTCAACAGTCTTCCTGACAGCCAGCCCTTTAGTTGATGACATAGCTGTCTATATTTTCAAAGCATCCTAGCATATAGTTCAAATAATGGCCCAATATTATACAACTTTACTAACATTTTACTTAGATACATTCCTGGCCTAAACAGAGTACAGAGATAAGGTAAGCATTGGAATAATTGGGGACAAAGTGCCCTTATCAAGGTAACAAACTCAAATGACAGCTTTTAATGTTAAATATTTTAGTCATTGCTAGATACCATGCTTAAATTATCTCCGAATTTTAAAAAGTTCTTGAATAGGCAGAATTTGTAGATTTTCTTCATCACCTCCTAACTTTGTAGCTGGGTGCCAAAGTCACCAGGGATTTTGTCAAAAATAGAGACTCCAGGATCCCCTCTGTCGAAAGGCCTGTTTCTGTCGGGAGCGTCGGTGGCCTCTGATGTGCAGAGGCGGCAGCGCATGGGAACCGTGCAGTGTTATAACGATCGCACTCAGCGCCAGCCCGCTCAAAGGGAGCGGATGAACTGGATACCTGTGGGATGCAGGGATTAAAAGGGATTTGCTCTGGGAATGTTGAACAGGATTGAACAAAGTCTACAGCGTCGCACGAAACGGCATCCGTGAGAATTTTCGCACAGTTCCAGGGCGTGAGAAACAGGGCCAAGGCTTCCCACGCATTGGTCTGTGTGATCTCCATGCCCCACGATGGGGGTTCATTACAGACAGGTGACTTGTCAAATGACGATTGAGCGTGGATCCTGAAAAGTAGATGAATGTTCTGGGAGAATAGCGACACTTTTCTTTTTAAGATATTTTTACTACAAAAATGTTTATAAGAGTAACATTTGCCGTTTTCAAAAACATATCCCTAATTATGAGACATTCTTATAATGCCTGTATTGGTCAACGTGACTAAGCAAGAATGTTTTGATTGACTGAGCTGATCTCCTCGAGGCCGGAAAGTTAATTGCTTCAGTGGAGCCTTCCTCTCTGGCTGGCTAAGTGAGGCCAAGGGTGAGAGAGCTGGGGGGTGGGGAGGGGCCTGATTCCCATGCGTGAGCAGAATCCTTGGGAGGGAGGAGGTGGAGCAGAGGCTGCTGAGTCCAGACACCTGTGCGGTTTCTGCAGAACACATCTTGCTTGTTCAGGTGACATCAGAAATCCAGGGAAAGACCTCATCTTCCCATGTAATGGCTGAACCGATTAACATAAACATGGCACGGCCTGTTTCCTCACAGCCCCCAGATTTGTTCAAGATGTTGTTAGTGTGTTGGCTGGGTATCTATCTATCTATCTATCTATCTATCTATCTATCTATCTATCTATGATATCTATCTATCTATCTAATATATATATATATATATATATATATATATATATATATATATATATATATTTATATATTTAAAACAGCAATATGTTATGGTTTCTTACATCTTCCTGGCTTTCCTGGATTCCAATGGACAGTTCTCACATGGACTCATTCCAGCGGCTAAAGCTGAAAAGGGAATAGGGTTGGAGGCAATCAATACTCCATTGGGGGGAGGGGGTACTAAATGGGATGAATGGGGTCCTGAGAGCTGCCTGGGGTATGACTTCCTAAGAGCATCTCACTTCAGGGAAAGAGAGAGAGAGAGAGAGAGAGAGAGAGAGAGAGAGAGAGAGAGAGAGAGAGAGACCAAAGTTTCCAATCTTTTAAACGGCTGAGCCCCAAAACAGTAAAGCATCATTTTCACCACAGTTGACCAGTTGATTGTCCAAGTCCTCACAGGTAGCCCAGGTTTTGGGGTTTTGAGAATTGACTTGAACCCTGGATGGGAGGGGTGGTAAAGAGTTTGCAGTCCTCTTTAATCTGCCACGAAACATCCAATTTAAACTTGAACTCTCTATCCCAGGATTGTTTTGTTTTTCTCCCTTACACTCATCAGCATTGACATATTATTTATCTCATGTGTTGACTTTATTGACTCTCCTCACCGCAATGTAAAAAACTCTGAGGTCAAACATTTCTGGGTTTTTCTCATTTCTGTATGCGAATTCCTAGAAAAAAATACCTAACACATGATAGGTGCTCAATTAACGGTTGTTGAATGAACAAATTAACTGGGAAATCTGTCCTGAGAACCAACCAGAACGGGTCAAGAAGGGGTGGTCTCAAGGCTCCCACTGTGTTCACCTCGCAGACAAATGTCAGAATCATGGCTATTTCTGACTTTGGGAGCAAGACATAGACACTTGGAAGATGGTTATTCGTTACTACACTAGCTTTTCTTTTTTTCTTTTCTTGTCCCCAAATCAGCTGCCTTTTCTTTCAGAGTAACTGAATCAGTGCTTATGTAGGTTCTCTAACTGTCTCCTGATAACTACATTATGGTGTTTTACCCTGAACATTCCCAGAAGTTTCAAAATGGGCACCTACCAGGTGGTTTTTACAATTAGTCACAAACTGTTGTTCTCTTGAAATACTGCCAAGAGCATCTCAGTGGTCAAGCACATTTGAAAATAGGCAAACTGGCAGCATTTCTAAGTGGAAATGACATTTCTGCAGGCAGTATCTTTCCTCAGGCATCACAGACTTTCAAAAGCTAAATATATTTTTAAACCCACAGAATGATTCTTTTCTCCTGTCTCTTCCTCTCATTAGAGGAGTTATTGTCACAGGCATTGCTCCCTGAAGGCCAAGGAAGTACAAGTTCAAAGCCTCTCATAAATCTTGTTAAGTATTGAAGAGGAAATGCTGATTTTATCTGAGCCACCGGATAAGCCTGTCATCTTGTTGCCTCTATCACAATCTGAATGAGCACCATGATCACAAAACATAGACATTCTTTTTTTATCACAGAGATTTTCACTCCTGACTAATTTGTCCTGGACCCCTAATCCTCAGTGTCCTTTGCTTCTTTGGATCATATCCCACATGGCCACTAACTAGTGGCCACTGAAAAACAAGGGTTGAGAGAGATGCGAAGGCAACAAAGCAGTGTGGACACGTGCTGACAGACATGCCTGTTGGCTCCCTCATGTTCCGCTCGCCATGGGGCACATCTTCATTAGTGCTCAGCCTCATGTGAAAATCTGTGCTTCACTCGAATTTCTTTATTCTGCCTCCCTACTCCCCAGGATTGTGTGAATGCACACAGAACTCATTTTCACTCCTGCCAGGCCTCTCAGGTGGCTGTGAAGTTAGAGTTGCTGCAGAAGAACGGAAGAATGCCCCCGGGAGCCTGAAACACAACATGTGAGTCCACAGTCTCCAGGACCACCCCACCCAGGGGATGGCCCTCCAGCACTGCGGTGTGCCCAGGGATTGATCAGGAGCTTCTGAGACCAAAGACTAGGATTTCGGTAACTTGACACATCCAGCATTTCATACCCCATTTGGCTCATGGACCCAGCAAGCATGGGTTCACTCCAAGGACTTCTATTTGCTGTTCTTTGTTGTTCTTAGTGACTTATGTACAGGAAGCTTGAGTCAACTTCACCCATCAAAATCTCTATCCTTCAATTTCAATTATATTGAAAAAAAATATACTGGACTCATGCAACAAGAAAACCTAAGGATGGAGCTTAACCATGGGCAAACCTTAGAAGTGTATTTCTGAATGTAGAGGTAAACAATAATTTTTGCCTTTGGCCATGCCTGGTCCTTGTTAAGGTATAATGAAAAGATCCTGCAGAAAGTAATAGCAGAATGTTCTATTATGCTTCTCCTCCCCCCCCATTAAGTAGCAGTCACTTAAACTTTTCTAGTGTATGATTTTTATATTTTTTGAAAAGCAAAATCTTATTTTAGAAAAGTCCTGGGGGCGGGGGGGGGGGGGGCGTTGTGTGGGGTATATAATTGCCTTTTCTATCCTTAAAGCTGTTGTGTAAACTCAGCAAAGCCACAGGTTGGAAGGTCCTTAAAGACACTGATTATTAAATAAAGACTTTGTTTGGAATTAAAACAGGGAAGACAGCACTTTGTATTGATGATGGGACTGTTGACACTCCAAGCAGTTTCAACAGGTGCGTATAGTCACATTTACACAGTGGGAAGGATTTTTTTCTCAACCACCTGACAATGTTCACATTAAGAATAAATTTGGAAGTGAGAGAAAATAATTGGAGTGAAAGATATTTAAATGGTTTTACTTAATGTAATGAAAAATGTATTCTAATGGTATGGCAATTTTCTTTTAGTTCACCAATGTGAATCAAATTCCATGTAATCTACCTAATAAAAGAGTAACATGATAATTAACTGTACCTTTGCGATGCCCAGCAGCCAATCAGGAGTGAATATGCAAATCAATCCAACAATGATGGCAGGTTAATTTGCATATATGGGCACCCAGTGGCCAGGGGCAGGGTGGGATGCTTACATCATTGCCATGGTGACAACACAACTGTTCCATACCACCCCATCCACTCCGGGCCTCTGGGCAGTGTGGGAAGGCAGAAAGGTGGCTCTGGGCTGGAGAGGAAAGGTAGCTCCAGGCCGGAGTGAAGGCAGTGCCAGAGCCAGGGGAAGGAAGGCCCATTCTTGCAGGAATCTTTGTGCATCGGGTCTCTAGTAATTTATAAAATTATATTATGCGTAATGTATAATATGCAAAAATTTATCTTCACCGTTAAAATAATAATATTTTTTAAAATCTCCTATAATTGTTTGAAGATCATATCCTGGGAGAAGAGGTTCGCTTGGGATGAGGTTCTAAAGTGAGAACTGCACTGCTGTTGTTTGGTTACACCAGGATGAGATAGTTACCATCATTTCCCTTTCACTTACGGAATCAGAGACCTGAAGGTTTCACAACCAGAACTGAAGGAGGAAAATCCAGGGGAAACTGGCTACAACAGTGACCTTGACCATCGCATGACGGGGAAGCAAATCTCCCGGAGGGACTGGGGCTCCATCCACGTTTCATCCCAGACAAATGTTTAAGGAAAATAAACTCACTGTCTGCAGGAACTGCCTCCCTCATTCCTCAACATTGTCAGGACTCCCACTTCAACCATGTATTTGACTTTTAAATACATAGACAGAGCTGACTAATTAGGTCCACCAGTTTGAAATTTTAACACATGCCAAAGTGCTAAAGGGCAAGCCAGAAGAATATTTTGGGAGGTTGACCACCATGATATATTTTTATCCAAAAAGTCCATCATTTGAACTGGCAGGCTTATTATAGTTTAGTCATTTATTACCTCAAATATGGAATGCTCATCTAATAGACTGGCTGCTTTTGACAATGAATAATAAGAGGGAGCTGGCTTCATCATTTACAGAGATATACTAAGTCACCAAATATTAAATCTGTTACTAGAGAAATAATGGAGAGGGATGGAGATGACAAAGAGAGGCAAATATGGAAGCAGCAATCAGAAGTTTGGCTGCAAAAGGAAGAAGGGGACAAGGCCAGCAGCCACACTGCAGTTGCTAGGACCTGTGGAAATAGGGGATAGAGTTTTAAAATAAAAAGTATTTAAAGATGTTAGGAAGCCAATGAGAAATCCAGTGGAGAAGTTGAATGTGCATGATAGACAGAATAAATTAACTGTACAAGAGTTCATCGATGCCAGCAGGAGAGTGAAAAAAATTGTGGATACAGTACAAGTAAACTTTCTATTTTGATTTCTTGCTTTGTTTTTTAAGCTATTGGGAGAAATGTGCCACAAAGTGACACTGAACGATGGCTAAACCTTATTATCACTTCTCTTTATTTCAATTCCTGGCATATTGATTGGATCGGTAGCTGACATAATTGGGAAATGACACCTTTATGTAGGGACTCTGTTGGTAAATTGGTTAAAGTCTAGTTTCACTTTCCAGGATTTTTATAAGAATTCTTGCATGAGTGTGTGTGTCTGTGTAATACATTTTTTCACATTAAAGTCATCTATATAATCTGAAGTAGCAAGGGATTTTGAAGGATTTATCTTAGTTTCAGTAAGTGATACACTTATATTACAGAAATAGTCCACCCGGTATTTTAAGGAGAATCATTTGACACGACAATATTAACCTGATGTAATGAACTCAAATACTTAATGCCTTACAGCAGCAGGCGATGTTAGGAGAGCTTATTGTAGTCCCTATATGATATTCCCATATAACTGAAGGTTATCATTAACTTGCCACTTATCTCATAGAAATATTATGAAATGTATGAGGATTTGCATTTAGATAGGCGTTTGCATTCTGAAGAGATTTCCCATCTTGTGAGCCAATTGTTTCCAAGAATTTCCATGTTATCATCTGAGCTTTATAACCTGAGGAAACCTGGAGATAGGGCCGGATTTGCCCAAGGCAGGAAGGCGGCAGTGGCACAGATAAGACATAAACCCAATCTATTAACCCTCAGCCCCACTGACAGGACAGGAAATAAGACAATGCATGACAATGGAATGCTACTTCTTTCTGGAAGCCTACAGCCCAGTGGCAAATGGATTTTCACTCTATCACTTCACCTTTTTATGGAAAAAAATTGAGAAATGCAGCCATTTAAACAGTTCAAGCTAGTTTTAAAAGTTAGCTCCTTTGTCCTGTGTCCTTGCTGATTCACCTAGCTGGGGAGAAATACCCCTTTCTGAGACACTGGAAGAGCTTGAACTTCCTCCATGAAGCAGATGCTTCCCTCAGGCCATCCTGTGCTCTTTACTTCACTTACTGGGTGTCTAACTCTGCACTGGATCCTGGAGAGACAGTGAAAAGGTTAGGATGCAAAGACCAGGCCAAAGGCTAGACTTGTACCTGCACAGCTTTTAGCCTAATTACACGTTCAAGAATCTTGGGTACATAGCATAGGCCCCTAACTTTGCTTAAAAAGAAACCTTATAACTATCTCTAGCATAACACTTTAATTCAAATTTGAGAGTCAGTTTAGTTTAAAAGATGAAAATGACCTGGCCAGTGTGGCTCAGTGATTGAGCATTGATTTATGAGCCAGGATGTCACAGTTTGATATTCTGTCAGGGCACATGTTCAAGCTGTGGGCTGGATCCCCAGTAGGGGGCACTCAGGAGGCAGCCAATCAATGATGATCATCATGGATGTTTCTCCCTCTCCCTCTTCCTCTCCCTCTCTCTGAAATAAATAAAAACATATTTAAAATATAATATAAAAGATGAAAATGTCATGCATACAATAGTATTAATGGCATTCTTATTTAATCTTTCACCCCAAACACCCGAATCCCTGTGCGGTATATCACATTTGACGTTTTTTATACTCAAATTTCCCAAGCTTAACTTTTTTCTTTTTTTTTTTAATACGTTTTATTGATTTTTTTACAGAGAGGAAGGGAGAGAGATAGAGAGCTAGAAACGTCGATGAGAGAGAAACATCGACCAGCTGCCTCCTGCATACCCCCCACCGGGGATGTGCCCACAACCAACGTACATGTCCCTGACCGGAATCGAACCTGGGACCTTTCAGTCTGCAGACCACGCTCTACCGCTGAGCCAAACCAGTTTTGGCCCAAGCTGAACTTTTATCATTTTAAGCTGATTTCCATCATCCTAAGCTTGAAAAAAAATAAAGTGTACTTTGATTAAATTCCTCTCTTTTGTTGCCTACGGTCAATCCAAAATCAGGTTGCTTTGTTTTTTTAAAATTTTTTTTGTCAAACCTTTTCTTCTTTAATTCAGTGTTTCCTTGCCATTTCCAGCGCTGCCATTTTAACTTTTAATCCTTCCCTTCTCACTGGGATTTGCACTCAGAATCTCGTTCTGACCCCTTGTCATGGTGTTCTCCATCCTAACACACATCAGTAGATGCGTGTCATCAGCGGATGCGTGTCAGCCCCAGCTACTCATCATTTCTACACAGAAATGTCTTACCCAAGGCTGTGGATCTTTATGAGTTTTCCAGGTTCTGCAATTTATGTGAAATTATTTCAAATGCAGTCAGTCCCCCACTTAAAAAAAAAAATAAGCTGTAATGCTTACATCAGGTAAACTATGCCTTATCCTGTTCTTTTTTTTATGTTTAATTTTTTTTATTAAATTATTATCTGTGTACACATTTTAACATTGCCGCCCCCCCCCCCCCCCCCCCCCATACATACCCTCCCTCCCCTTATCCTGTCCCTGTATTGGAAATCCCAGCCTGGTGGCAGCCAAAACATTTCTTCCTGAGGCCGGATTCCACTCTGAGCCTGACTCATTTATAAGAACGTTTTCTCACTAGCTGGGCTTCCAATAAGCCAGCAAGCCAGACTGAATGCCTCCCTGCCATGAAACAATATTTATCTTTGTCCAGAACAATGCCATCAATTCGATTCTATTTTTTTTTTTTTTTAATATGGGTCACTGAGCACCTCTTATAAAAATTGTTTTCAAAGAATGTCCTTCTGGAGTTTTCTTTACTTTAGCATATCTTTTTGTTTCTAAAATCTAGAATTAATAGCAATGCCTCTTTTTATGCCAAGAAAACCTTCCAGGCATTTACAGGTTGAAGAGTGAATGTGGGAATTAAACAGGAAAACTCAAAACAAATGGACCTAGATTTTCAGAATTTAAAAATCTCAGAGGTCTTGTGAAAAGAAATGGACCATACTTATCTTCAGAGTTGGCCCCACATTCTGTCTAATTTAGGAAAAGGGGTTGTTATTCCTAATTATTATCATTAAGTGGCCCATTTTTAGTTCCTGAGGACAAATACACTGTAATGAATGTAATGAATACACAGATATTACCACTGTAAGATTTTTTTACAAATAAGAATTATTAACCAAAAGTAGAAGACAAATTAGGAACCTGTGTTATTTATAAATCTAAGAACAAATGGGCTGGGAGATAAACAGAGTGTGCATAGAGCCATTTAAAAATAGGCCTGCGTAAAAATAGAAAGGCGATCACACCTCCTTCTACACTCAATCTGGTGGATTTCACCCACAAATTCCCTGAGACTGAAGCGATGACTTACAGAAAGGACTCTTATGAGGAGGCATCTATCAATGTGAATAAGCCAACTCAGAATCTTGACATATGAGACTCTATCCTACTCATCTTTGTAGATCGACCTCTTGCTACCCATTGATTGTCTTCTGGTGCACCAAACAGTATCAATATAAGCTTATTTTTTTAATATCTTTAAAAATAATTAAAATGCTATGATACAGAAGACAGTTTTTCTCTCTATAAAATTAGCTATATGTTATTGAAATAAAATAAATTTTAAATAGTATCCTGAAACAGCTAAATTCACAAAGTGAAAACTTCTAGCAAAATAGCCTTTAGACTCACCTTAACAAGTATGCTTACTGGCATCCTTGTATAAAATGACCATTTAAAAGACAGCCATGGACTAATTGGAATAAGTTAAAAACAAGCAAGATATGCAAATTACATTCATTACAAGATACATTTGCATGCTTATTTAGGAGAGAGTTATGATATTCATGGGTTTTCGAGTCAAACAATGATATAGGTAGTTATAGCACTTTCATAAAAATGCTCTTTTCCTTAAAATAACTTTATTATCCAGTGCTTGGCTAAAAAATAGTTGCAAATATTAATGATTAACCAAAATGACATTAGGCAGGAACTGACTCCAGGAAGCATTTTACTACTATTGAGAGGCCCAGGAGGGCATGTTCTCTGTTTTTGCGTTTTTTTGTTTGAATGCAAAAGGAGAGAAAGCATGGTTTTCAGGAGAATATTTGTGACTCCTGCTACTGTGCCATGACCTGCCCGCCCCCCCCCCCGCGCTCCCCGCCCCCCCCCCCCCTCCCCCCCCGGCAGACTATCCGGCCAGGCGCCTTCTCACAGGGAGGGCCTCTGATCAATGCAACACCCTGATGTCCAGCAAGTCCCGGCATCCTTCATGCCCTTGTTCAGATATGACCTTCTCAGGGGGAGTGTCCCTGTCACCTTCTCCCTCCGCCAGCTAAAGCTGTAAACACCCTCACCCTGGGACTCACCCAGTCTTCCTTCCATTCTTGGGTTCTTTAACGGTACACAGAAGAGTGAAGAAGGTACACAGAAGAGTGAAGAAGTAGGCAGTCATCAAAAAATGATGATGACTGCCTACTCCTTCTTCACTCGCCTGTCTCCCACGCTGAGGTGCCACCTGCTGGGATAGGGTTTTTGTCTCTGGCTCCCGGGCTCACTGCTCTCCACCCCTAGCAGAACCTGGGCCACAGGAGGAGCAGTTGAGTGTCACAGGGAATGGGTGGCCGAGGGGGAGCTGTATGAGGTGATGTCCACACTGCGCCTCTGCCTCTGAGGAAAGCTGTCCCGCAGCCAGTCTGCGATTAGAAAGAAACTGGGGTTTCAACCTCCTCTCCTCCGCCTGCCTGAGGCACTAACAACGCGCCTGGGAAGCCCTCTATGGACTATTTTTAACCACATCGACTCAGTTTTCTCAAGTTATCCCGCACATTGCCTCCCGAAACGTTTGAGTGTAAAATTCTATTGCAAAATAATAATAATAATAGCTCTAATATTCTTTTACTCACCTAACGAATACTTATTGAGTGGCAGTGCCCTCATCAGTTTTCTCATATTGCTGAGTAACATCAATATCCCTGACCCGCGGGTCTTACATCCGGAATGTGGCAAAGAGACAATAAGCAATAACTAAGCAATCAGCATTTAGAGGACCATTCTGTAGGTCAAAATGGGACAAGAGTGATGACACAAAGAAATAAGACAGGCTAAGGGTGAGCTCCAAGGAGCCAGCCGGGCAGAAAGAATTCCAGGGATCACCGTGGGGTGGCTTGGGCACCCATCGTTTTAGGGGCATGGTACTAGTTAGGAGGTGTTCACTGCTCCTGTGCAATCAAATCCTGGCCACCCAGCCTGGAAACAAAGCTGTTTGCTCATGGCTCCTCACTGGCCATCACCCACAATTCTTCTGAAGATGCCAGTGCATCTTGTTGTCAGGACAAGCATCTTGCCTTTGTTGATGACACTGCCATGAGTCTCCTCTGTATCTCTTCCTGAAATCATCCCAAGCAAACTAAATGCAGATACTGGGTCAGCAAGCAAGGCCACAGCTCTCCTGGCCCGCACTCCTTGGAGGTGCCCGGGAAGGAGCCAGTGAACAGGGCAAAACGGGGCCAAAGAAACCAAAAGTAGAGAGCCAGGGTTGGGACAGTCAGTAGTCTGAGAATTTCTAAACACTTCGTTCTATATCAGACAAGTAGATAAACACCAATGCAAAGATAATTAGTTTAAATGCAATTCTCCACTTAAAATCGAGCCATGTGTTCATGCTGTAATCCAATATGCAGAGAATAAGTCAAAGAAATTCCGTGAGTTTTCCTTCCAGATGGATTCCACACTCCTCCCCTCCCTACACACCATCTGCTATTTGCTTTAGACATAAGAGATATAGGTTTGGAGGGGATATAAGATTGACTTTTGCAATCATAACTTCAAGACCATGAAGCTTAGTTTTGAAGCCTAGTAGCCTTTGCATTAATTAAAAAGCCATTTCAGTACAAAACTGCCATAATTTGAGGAGGTGGCCTGTCTTGTTCTGAGCAACTAGAGCATGTGGTATAAGCCTGGAGCAGGCGTCACGGGAGGCGCAGCTGCAGCCCAGGGGCTGAATGCATTCCCACCCTATGGCACAACTTCTGGTCATTCCCATGCAGTCCCTCGCCTGCATTTAAAAATTGGTATATCTGTGTTTCCTTTTATGCCCTTCTTATCTCAAAATCTCATGCCAGGTCATTTAGTCTTTACATATCTATAATAATAAAAGCATAATATGCTAATTAGACCGGGTGTCCTTCCAATGGACCTTCTAGATGAAGCCGGGGCTATGAGGGCCTAGGCAGCCACGGTGGCTGCGAGGGCTGAGCCCCTTGCACGAATTTCGTGCACCGGGCCTCTAGTCCACTTATTAATAATAATCAATTCGATGCATTTTGTCAAATATCTATGATCAGAGGTTTCCTTTAGAGGGCTCAGGCAGAAAAATCTGCCATACTCTCTCCACACACAAAGTACGTCTATTCCTAGAAAGAAATATTCTCTCTAAGCTCCCTCATCACCAAGGCCTGTACTTTAATTCCTGCAATTCCCAGTGCGAGGACTGATGCTAATGAAGAAGTGTTGGTGGAAGGTGCTAACAGTCTGCCCCGGGGAAATGTGTTACAAAGGAAATGCAGAGGTTGGTAGTAGCTGACATTTCTTAATTAATGCCCTTCAGGAGCCACATTTCTAGAAGTAAATAACCCTATAACATTGAACATCGAATTCTGCAGGTAGGAAAAGGGCATTTCAAAGATGCTTAGATGAAGCTTGGGAGCCTGAGCCATCTGGCTCCTCCCAGTGGGTTTGACCACCATGACGTCATAGGACGTTCCTGCGATGCAGCCCTAGACACAAAGTGAGCTTTTAGAAATGCTCGAGTTATTCAAAATAAGAATTTTGCTCCTGATCATTTTATGCCTTAAACAAATCTGAGGATTATCTAAAAAGCTGCCAGAAAATAGAAAACATAAAGCAAAAAAACTTCAAAAACAGTTGAAAAAAATAAATCATATTTGCCCCAATAGCTTGCTAAGACAAATATACAGAAAATACTATCTTTAAAACACAGTTTTTTATCAGATAAAGTAAAATTTTAGGATATGAGGAAGGACAGGCTAATTTATTACTATATCAAATAGGGTTTGATGCCCTGATCTAATCTAACACCCAAAAATTACAAAATGGCTGCTGTTCTGTTTCATAATATATTTGAGGCAGAAGTCCTACTAAAAGTCCTAGTTGTATAATACAAATAATGCGCACGGGGAGATGAGTCTTAAAGCATTCTGCCCCTACACATTTTTGAATACTTGACATCTATTTAACTTTGTAAAGAATCAGCGTTACATGCAAATTATGGATAGAATTCCAATAGCTGAATATTCTTAGTTACCACCATCGGAGGGAATTTCTGTGTGACACCCAGAGTTAAAGACCAGCAAGGGCCACTGAGAACCTCTGGGGCACAAGGCAATCTCTCATTGTCTGTTTCCTGTAGTCCTTTCCCCATGGATGCCTCGGAATAAAAAGAACTGAACTAACAGGCCTCAGTAGTAATGTCTTTGGAGCCCTGGAGACAGTTTGGAGGTGGAGGACTGAGGCTTCATGTCTATGTCTATGCAGAGAGGTAAGCAGATGCTAGACTAGAGAGATTTTTCTGTTTCATTTTTGTTTTACTACTAGAGGTCCTGTGCATGGGTAGGGTCCCTAGACCTGGAGGGCAATCAGAGCTGAATGGGGCCTCAGTCTGCCAGCCAAGTCCCTCCTTCCCCAGCTGCTGGCCAGGGCCTCCCTTTGTTCTGTGCCACCCCCTGGTGGTCAGTGCACATCATAGTGAGCTATTGAACTCCCTCCCAGTGGAACTCCTGAGGGGACACTTTGCATATTAGCCTTTTATATATATATACGTATATAGATCATTGATTTGACTGTGTTTGTTTGTAGAAGAGTTTATTTCATATTCACGTTCCTCTCAAATGTAAAGCTTTCCCGAAATACACTGAAAGGGCAGTGTTTTCGGTCGCACCGAGGAAATGATGAGGGGCATTGTAGGAGCAGGCCCCTAAATGCCACGGAAAATGTGGAAGTGGGAAAGTGGGAGTAAGTAAGTGCATGGAGACCCTGGCTACAAGTGTAGTCTACTTCTAAGTGTTCGGCTTAATACTAGTAAATATTCCTGAAATATCACCCATTGCATCTCTTACGTTCCCTCCTCAAGGTTGACCTTACAATTTGAAGTCACCTGCTCATTCTATTGATTGGGCTCTACTGAGGTCATGCAGAGAAAGTCTAGGGACAGCTTCTCAGTTCTCTGACTTGATGTTTTCCACAGCATCTGACATCCCTCCCTTTGCTTTCTTGAAAATCTCTCCTTACTTTTCTTCATCAACCTCGTCCCTTCCCAGGTCTCCTCCGTTCTCTCAACTTCTTACCCCGATTCTGGCTCCCTTCCCTGTCCCACAATGGAAATGTTTCTTTCTCTCCCTCTCCCTTCCTTTCTTTCCAAAAGTCAATAAAAATATATATTTTTTCCAAAAAGTCAATAAAAATATTTTTTTTCTCTTTTTGAAAAAAATTAGATTGTGGTGATGGTTTCAGGTCTGACTATTATATGATTATTTCTCTTCCAACATTGGTACTGAAAACACTGAGTTGTAAACTTTGAATGGGTGAATTTTTCTGATATGTGATTTATATCTCAATAAGTCTGTTAAAAATAGATGTTGTTTTAAGTTGTGCCATTTTTAATAATCATTATTTTTATTAAATTACTAACATTTCAAGACTTTAAATAGAGCATAACTTACTTAATGGACAAGGAAAATTAATTTCACTTTCTACTTAATGATGTGTCAAATTTTTAACTTTTGCAATGTGGCCTCATTAAGTGTAGTTTATCTAGGGAATGAAATGCAATGATGCAGAATAACCCAAGACCATTTAATTATAAACTCTTCATGCAACAGTGTGAAACAAAACATTCTCCATGTCTCAATGATAAATTTGAAGTAGCAATGTTGGTTTCTTAAGGAAACATATCTGCTCTTATCAGAAAACAGGCATATTTTTTCTCTAAAATATTCTGTGTACTGAAAGAAAACCTTGAATTTGTTTTTCTTCACCAGTGAAAAGTTTCAATTTTACAAATCCTCAGCTACTCTTGATTTCGATGGATTATAAGCAATACTCTGTGAAGTTCTATAGTTAGTGTTATCAGACTTATTCCCTAACAAAAACATTTTTTTGCATCCTCCCTGCACCACACTGTTCTAGAATCTTCCCAAATGCTGTTCACTTAAGCAACTGCTGAATCGTTTTTTCAAACCTCTATCCATGTTATGTTCTCCAAACTCTCTTCCAATACCCCCAATCAAAATCAGGGTGTCCAGTGCTTAACTTTTTCTTAGGAGTTAATCTAGTGTATTATTTATTATACTAGAAGCCCAGTGCATAAAATTCGTGAATGGGGGCGGGGGGGGGGGGCGGGAAGGGGAAGAGGAGGGAGGAGATCCCCTCAGCCCAACCTGCACCCCCTTGCTGGCCTGGTCAACCCACACAGCCTGCTTGTTCAGTCGTTTGGTTGTCCCTCACTAAGTCCCCTGGTGGCCTGGTCATAGGCAGCCATCTTGTGAAGGTGTGATGGTCAATTTACATACCACCTCTATATTATATAGGATATTTATTTGACTGTAAATCTATTTAATTTCCCATTCCCACAGCAGCCTGTAAGTTCATGGGATTTTTTTTATAAGCAAATATTCCTCTTTTAATTAAAACAATCATATATCAGAAAGAACATATTATCCTGTGTTCATTTAATGAAGATGTTTTCAAAAATCATTAGAAATTGGGGATGGAGTTTTCATTGGTTTTACCCCTTGAATTTTATAGATGAGGGGGGAAAAGTTTGCCACGGTTAACAGATTCTGAGGAGCAGCAGGCCATATTTTGTTAGGAAAATGGTGCTTTGTAGAACAAGTCCTTGTCTGGGGAAAATAAATCGGAAAGAATGTCAATCCAAATTACACGAGTGATTTCAATTAAAGCAATTTCAGCTTACACTAATCAGTTGAGTTTTGGTTACTAGCTTCATTTTTCTCTTTTTCTAATTCAGTTGTACTTGGTTGTCTTTAATGTATCAATTTAGTAATTTAAATTCCCCTCATTTACCTATCGTTGACGAGTTCTAGTCAACCATGTGTTAGAACACCATGTGCCCACTCTCCCTTTACCTCTGTGCTCACCCCCAAAATCATAACCTTTCTTAGCGGTTAATGAGCCACACTAATTGGCCTTGTGCCTCTCAGGGCACAAAAAGAAATACTGTAGGTGGTAAGGACTTCCCTTCTCTCTTTTCATTCTTTGTACATTGAGTCTAGCACAGTTTCCTGCACTGGAATCTACCAGGACTGTTTAATGCATCAGGCACATGGCCGGTCTCCTGGGGACACAGCACTCTTTGTAGAGAAGGTAGAGATTTGACAGAGAAAATGAAGAGCCATGGAGGGAAAAAGCTCTTGGAAAGGCAAGGTTCCCAATCTGCCCCCTTCTTGGCAGAAGAGAGCTACATATGCTGCAGCGCGGTGACGCTCCTGCGGGGGACAGGAAGGTGACGTCTCTACACGTGACACAGCTTGCATCCTGGCCAAGGAACCTGGGATCGCATTCCGTCCCAGGCAGATTGCAGGCAACCAGCGTGAGCCTGTCCCAACCCTAGCCACCCTGTTTAGACTGGCCAGCTGCCTTCCTGCTATTGTGCTGGGTTTCAAGCTGCAGGCTCCTAACTGGCTTCCACATACTTCCTCTGGGGACCAAGATTAAACAAAAACAAAAGCAAAGATAAAAGGAGAAGAAATCACTTGGAACAGATTCTAGTCTCGCTTTGCACATCCGCTTGGGGTTAGAATCTACTTTCCTTTTCTCCATTATAGTTACCCAGAGCTCGCCATGGTTTATCTTCCTACCTACCTGTTATACACTGACAGAGAAGGAAAGGGAGAGGCAAAGGAGGAAAGATAGCCATCACAGAAGACATAAGTATCTAGCCTTCAGAAGTCAAATGGAAGCAGGGGAAGTCCAATTAGTATAGAGTAATGTGCTTACAGATCGAGGCAACTTGCATTACCCTGAACCCTGGTTAATAATTCATGCTAGGTCTTGACCAGGGCACTGGAATAAACCAGCATATTAAAATCCCCTTATAATTATTTAAATGTTCTCCTCCAACGATCTGTCACTGGAAATGCCACACATCTCTCTGGACTTTCTCCATCAGCTCAGATGACCAAAGGTTGACTAGCTGCCTGAGATATTAAAAAACAGTTGCTGGGTCTTCAGATCCATTTCCTATATTCAGGCTGATTATCACTGGATAAGATAAGCACACACCTTTCAGGATTCAGGGGAACAAATCTCTGTTCCCATACACTTAGAGCCTTGACTGGGACAAAAAGCCAGCACTTGAAGTTATTACCAGACTTATTATTGCACTAGAGGCCCAGTGCAGGGGATTCATGCACTGGTGGGGTGTGTGGCCTGTAGGGATTGGCCGTTGTGGGAGCACATCTCATCCCAGTCAGCCAAGTGGTTGTGGACCTGCCCTCTGAGCAGCTGCTCCTGCCGCTGGAGCAGCCATTCATCCTGGTCAGCTGAGCGGCACTCCCATTGTGGGAGTGCACTGACCACCAGGGGCAGCTCTTGCATTGAGCATCTACCCCCTGGTGGTTAGTACGTGTCATAGCGACTGGTTATTTCACCATTCAGTTAATTTGCATATTAGGCTTTTATGATATAGTATCTTTACAGTAAATAGAGAAAATAGAAGAGCCCATTTGGCATTGACTGGTTGCAAATTGAAAAAAGAAAACACCAACATTCAAATTTAAGGAAATGTTTTTATCTGATAGAAAAATAGACAATTCTCCAGGTAAATACTGATTCTGTGTTTATCACATCATCTTTTAAAATAACACTAATACTAAATAATACTAATTAGATACAAAATGCCTGGTGCACACCAGGGCACTTGGGGGGAATGAATGGCATTGTCCATGGATTCATTGGAGAACAACAGTTACATGTTGATGAGCTACCGTAACTATGGAAAGAAACTGATTGGCTATCACTGTGCATTGTTGGAAAAACCTCTATACCTCCGAGTCCTGCTGTTTCCATAGAAACACAGCAATAGCCAGCACTAACGCAATAGTCATCTCCAGACAAAGGCCGGCCTGAGCTTCATGTAAAGAACAAAGCCTTTCTCATTAAGAACAGAAAGGAGCATTTTCAATGTGTGAAATATCAAAAGCAAAATGATATGCCATTTCATAAAGATCTTTAAAAATAAACCCTTCACCATAAATCATCTGGAATGGAGTAAATGAAATCCTTTAATTATTTCTTCAACCCACATATGAAATTAATGACACCCAGTTCTATCAAGTTTGTTGCTCAACACAGCTTGACGTTCATCAGCAAAATCGAAATCCCCAGTTGTCTAATGTCCATGAAGGACAACCCAGGTTTGTGGGCCAGACTTCTGTTGGTGTCACTGTTGCCACTGAGATATCTGCTCAGTGGAAGTGGGATCCTTAGTGCCTTAGTGCCCATGAGGCCAGCGGGGAGAAAATCTGCATTTGCATTTATCCTGTTTCTCTCTCTACTGTTCCCAAAATTCCCAGTCAGTAATGAACCACTGGATTATTCCAACAGCATCTAAAATACTTCACCATGGTAATTACTTAACAGTATTATTAATAAACATATTCATTTTTATATAAATTCTAAATAGTAGGTAATTAGATACCCTTCCCCATCCACTCTATAATACTGATACTGAAGTATTTCAAATCTATGTTAAAAAAATGGGGACATTTACACAGTCAAAAAAGAAAGCCAATCTAATTAACAAAACAAAAAACAAAAAAGACACAAAAAGACACCCCCAAAAACTTTGATATTTTGGCATAGAATCCAACAGAAGTCCCGAAGAGAATCTGAGAACCATAAGGCACTAAACTTTTCAGATACAACAATGTCATGAGTGGACAGATGTTTCATACAATGAAGACTATCATAAACAATGACAAGATCTTTGTAACAACTGAACAGCCGAGCAAGGCATACCTGTCACTGTCAACATCGTTATAACACAATCAATCAGTAAAAAAGTAAACATGACTGTTTATCAAAGGGGCATTTTTAAGAGGAAACAACTGACGAATCACTAAACACGGGATGCATAAAACATAGCTATTGTCTGTCTCTGAATTTATGAAACAGACATATAAAAAACACATTCTCAAACACTTGATAATGGATTGAATTTTGTTCATTTATTCATTGTTTCAACAAAGAGTTCCATAAAAATGGTTTCTGTTTTCCAGTTTACCGAAATTATGGTGAAACCATATTTCTTGTGGATAGAAACTAAAACCAAAGTATAAGGTGAGCAGATTCTCGCAGAGCTAACATTTTTATTTTCTGTCTTGGGCGTGAGAAGGTCGCATCCACCACGGTGTGGAGGCTCACACCACATCGGCATTGGTGTTCGGGGAAACCTCACAGTATTCACAGTTGGTCTGGAGCTCTGCAAAGCCACGTCACAGCAGCATCACCAAAATGCCTGCAGTTGTGTTAAACAACATGAACTTCACAAAACTCTAAAAAGGTGAGGCATCGCAATTCCACCAGGAGGACCCCCGATAGTCATAGCTACTGAAGGACACAAGTGGAAAAGGGGGTGTTTTCTCTCTTTTTAACATTTTTACTTGACAATCAATATAAAACAAGGAACACTTTCAAGTACTTCTCCAAAGTTATGCCTCCAAATAGAAAGAGTGAAGACTCTGATGCCTAGCATATATTTTCAGGATTTTACTAAAATCTCTAGACTTTCCATTTCCATTGCCTTTGAGTAATTTTTAATTCTCTCTCACCCATTATCAAACATTTTGTATTTAAAAATCAAGTGGAAGAAGGGACATAGCAGAGGAAAACAATGGCAGCTGCCTTCCCAAACACCTTTCTTACATATTAATGTAGGACCCATATAGGACTGTCTACCGAATTTCCAAATGGTTAAATGGGGAAAACCAGGAAAACTTCTGATGGTATAAAAAATTATTGTAAAGCAAGTCATGTGTGAAGCACACCCCAAACCATGATTTACTATTGTCAGAAAAGCAAATTAACACTTTATAAAAACAGAGCCATTGCTTTTTGTTTGTTTTTTAACCACCTTGGATCGGCATGCTGTGAATATCTATGTTGTAAATCTGTAAGAGAGCCCTTGGGATGAAGGAACAAAAAGAGAGGTTATATTTTATTCTGTACAGACAGACACTGGGCGAGGACACTACAGAGCAGAGCTTGAGAAAAAAGTAAAAATGTCAAAAGAAACTAATCAATTGACACTAAGTTCAAAGAAATAAGATTATTAAAAGCCCAGGGCACAATATACCCGACATTTCTATTAATTTGTGGTGTGATAATAACCATGGAAATTGCAATAAAGTGAAACAGATTTTTTAAAACAAAAAAATACATGAGATAACACTGATGAAAGAGAGGTTTTTCAAAAAGAGATCTATGGCATGAACCTTAATAAACCTTTCTTCGATAACATTTCCAATTCAATATTATACTAAGCATTATGCGAAGTGTCTATCCTAAAAGTGTCCTGTTTGGAGCTGACATACCCCCTGTGTTAAGTCCATTTGCATGTAAATTCCATGGAGAATGAGGTTACTGTGCCCCTTTCATGTCACTGACAGTCAGAGCAAATGCATCTTGCCTCTTGGCTTCCAAACAAAGACCCAGCCGACCTGGTGTGAGGGAGGCAATCTCGCTGGAGGGAGAGAGGCAGGCTCTGAGAGAGCAAACTGTGCAGGTCCATGATGTCAACGCTTGAGCTGCTGCCAGGAGAGTCAGGTGTTGAGGATCCCTGAGCACCACTTAAATCGCTCAGGCCCTGACATGTCCACGCACGGATCTGGGAAGCAGGAAGGCTGTTTGCAAGGACCAAGAAGCTGCCCTGGGAAATGAATTTCAGGAAGAGGCAGAACAAGGATCCCAACCAAAATAATGTTTAGTTTCCTAGTGTATTTAATTTCTTAACAAAGTTTTCTTTTCCCTGGCGAAGGTTACCATTTAAGTTCACATTTACATGTTATATGTCCACCCCCCACCATGATTTCTTAAACCTCCGATGTATTTTAATATAAACAAAGGAATAGGCATGTGAAACAGGTGGGAGTCCTGGGAACGAAGCGAAAATAAGAGTCTGGGCTCTGAAATGAGATAAAGGTTTGCAAACCACATTGCCAAGGCCTATTCACCCAGCTCAAAGGCCAACAGCAAGCACTCCATAGAGAGTAAAGGAACAAAGGCCCAGTGCATGGATTCGTGCACATTGAAAGGAACTTATTTAGAAGGTGGCCGGCAGGGCAGGGCTGGGCGAATCTGGCTGCAGAGGCACCAAGGCTCGAAGGGCATCTGTGAACAGGGTCCCTCCAGCAGGTGGGATCCTTCGTCCTGGCCTGTGATGATCGGGCAAAAACTGGCTCCCTGACATCCCCCCGAGGGGTCCTGGAGTGGGAGAGGGCACTCTGCAAAGTTGTTGTCATACAGGGTGTGAAATGCAAACGCAAGTGTGCAGTAACCAGATTCTGGCTGACAGTGCCCCAGCAACAACATAACCCACAGTTGAACATAGAATCATGTGGCCCTACGCAGAATCAGGCTCCGTCCTCTCTGGTTCTGGGGTGCAGCACCTGAGAACTACCACTTCAAGTCACCACAGCTCAGCAGCTCCTGCATTGAGTGTCTGCCCCCTGGTGATCAGTGCGCATCATACGTACTGGCTGGCTGGCAGGTTGGACAGTTCCTAGCCATAGATAGATACAGATACAGATACAGATACAGATACAGATACAGATACAGATACAGATACATAGATATAGATATAGATATAGATATAGATATAGATATAGATATAGATATAGATATATAGATATAGTTATAGATATAGATATAATTTAATAGCAACATGTAATTTTAGACTTTGCAAATAGCTACAGACACATGGCGGGGGACGGTGAGTAGGAGGAAGGAGATGTGAATGCAAGGTAGAGAGGCAAGCTGTTGTGGAAACAGAGTCTTTGGAGAGAAATAGGCATGGGCTCTAATTCCAGTTCTGGCAATTATTGCTTAGCTTAGTCAGACTAGATTCGATAACTGGCCTACCATATTAGCTAGAGGTTACGAAGACCATAGGTTTTGTTTCATTTAATTGTTTTTGTATGAATAATAGCACTCAGCCTTTCAGATTCTTTGAGAATGTGAATGGATTCAATATTGCCTAACACTGAATATATAATAAATAAAATTATATATCTTAGTCCTTGACATATAGGCACCCAATACATTATATAAATAATCTATTGTATTATTGATTTACCTTACACATGAAGTTATTTCTCTATGTAAGATGCAATTATAGGAGAGGGAACATTAAATTAGTATATAAAATTATAATATATATTTTCTCCTTGTGACTCCATAACTGTGTTATATCTGTCTCATAAATTACAAGGTTAACTTCATACTTTATCAATAATAACAAAGATAATTTTTAATTAGAAAATATCAGAATATTGCAAATTATAACAATATTGCAAAAAATAACAGTATATTACATTAGCATAAATTATAAACTGTTAAAGAGAGAGAGAGAGAGAGAGAGAGAGAGAGAGAGAGAGAGAGAGAGAGAGAACAGATCCAATATGGAATCACTTGTGCAAAGCCCCACATCAGGAAACCAAGACTTAACACCTAACCTACTAGTAAGTGCAAGTCCAGTCTCCCAGGAATGCATCCTTTAACCAGTTAATGAGGAGTTACCTGGTGAGCACTAGAGAGGTTATCTACCCGACAGACCCCTTCCATCAGCCATGGGAACATGACCTTGCCTAAAACAATCCTCTTTGCTAGATACTTCCTTTGCCTGCCCCACTCCAGCCTAGAAAAATCTTTCATTTTGTAGAGCTTGCCCGAGCTCCATTCTGTCTGCTAGATGACACGCCACCTGATTCATGAATCCTTGAATAAAGCCAGCAGGTCTTCACATTTCACTCAGTAGAATTTTGCCTTTTAACATTTTATTCAGTTGAATTTTGCCTTTGTCCATATAAGCATATAGATTTTTTTCTACCAGAGATGCAAGTGGCAACAAGAAACCCAAGCAATCTGAAGAAATGGAGAGAAAGGATGGGGGGCAGGGGTTCAGTCTTAACATCAGCCTTCCTAGAACATCTTCCTTTTTGAACCTCTACCTCAGCACTAATGAATCTTGAATATAATTATCTGATATCTTTGCTATCTCTTTATCCTCCTTTAACTTCTAAAGATATACATGGACTAAACTCTGTCTCTACCTCACTCCTTTTTGTCTCAGATAGCCTCCATCCTGAACTCTTAATCATTGTCTCTATGCAGATTATCCAAATTTCTTCATTCATAATCTTGACCTTTCAACCTGAGATTCTCGTTGGCATTTCTACGTGCTGTATGACACGGTCATCTGAAATCTCTCCAGTGCATGGCCCCGCCTAAAATGAAGCTCACACTTTCCTTTATAGTGACAGGCCCATCACTCCGCCGGGGAGGAGAGGTTCTCAGACTCGCCAGGCTGCACCATAGAGATCCTTGCCACTGTTGCCTGGATCTCTACATGCACTTGTTCCTGAAGTGCTCCCGCTCAGAATCTGGCCGCCATGCTGAGATGTCCCAGTCCCATGGAGAGGCCACACATACGTGTACTGGCTCAGAATCTCAACTGAGCTCACAGCCAACAACCAGCATCAACCGAGCCCCCTGGACACTCCAGCCCAGTGCAGATCCCCCATGACTACAGATGTCCCTGTCTTGCAGCCAATACCACATGGAGCAGAAGAAAGAACCATACAACCCACAAAACTGAGAGCATAAAATAAATGTTGTCTTAATCCACTAATTCTGGGGATAGTTTGTTCTGCATCATACTTCCCACAGGTGTTGGGAGAATAAAATGAGTTTAAGTGCAGTACACGAATTCTAACTATTGCCATAGTTATTATTCTCATGTCTATCCAATTCCCTTAAAAGTGTGCCCAAACTGACTACTCACGTAATTTATCTTCTCTTATTCAGAACTAAAATGCATTTCTTTTTTTTTTTTAGCACTTGCATTAATTACATCCATATATTGTCAGCAAAGTCTACATAGACCATTAAGATGTCTCCACTAAAAAAATATGCTAGAAATTAATTCAGAGTTTGAAAAATGCAAGCAGCCAAATTAGCATTGCGTATAACTTAGCATTGTTTATAAAGACTAACAGGATTAACCCATTCATGATTTGGATGAATTCCACCACTGGATATTGAACATCTGTCACAAGCCAGTCCCTGTCCTGGGTGCAGGGGACATGGTGACGAACAAGACAGACATGTTCCTCTCCTTGTACTGGTGTACTCTGCAGACCCAACCAAAAAAGACGGGAAATTCCACAGGCCATCATGATAGAGGCAATATATGCTCTGATATAAGAAGAGCAAGATATGAGGAAGAGTAGCATTGGCCAATGGTTTTCCCACCTGCAGCCCAAGGCACCTGCAGCATACTGGATATTTTCCATTTTTTAATAGCAAACACAGTGACATCTGCCAGATGGTGTTGGACTGATATTATTAAGATAGTTATTTGGCCCAGCCAGTGTGTCAGTGGTTGAGCATTGACCTATGAACCAAGAGGTCCTGGTTTGATTCCCGGTCAGGACATATGCCCTGGGTTGTGGGCTCCATCCCCAGTAGGGGGCATGCAGGAGGCAGCCAATCAATGATTCTCTGTCATCATTGATGTTTCTATCTCTCTCTCTCCTCCCGCTTCCTCTCTGAAAACACTATTTTTTAAAGTAAAATTTTTAAAAAAAGAAAGACAAAAAAGGAAAGATAACTATTTAACAGATAAAAGTGCTAGGTATTTCTTTTGGCCTAGAGACAATGTGTTCTATCAATTTTTCCTCACTCTGTTCCTTTAAATCAATTGAATCCTTCCAAAATATAGCCTTTATCTTGGTCTAGCCTCTATCACCACCAACCTTTAGTGTCTTTTCCTCCAGTCCATTTTGCACAAAGCCTCCAGTTTAATCCACCACCACCCTGCTTTCTCCCACAAAATAAATAAGACGAAACACTCAGAAAAACGAGGCTTAAACAAACCTTCATGTTCAAGAAGCAGGTCACTTTATTATTTAAATAGATTTTTTTCCCTTTGTTCTCTAGTTCTCTCACTATTCTGATTCTTTGCCTTGAAATAAGTGCATATTCTAGAGGTATACACTTGAAACCTATATAATTTTATTAATCAATGTCACTTCAATAACTTCAATAAAAAAATAAATGCATATTCTAATCCTTACCATGTTGAAAACCAACAATACACCAAAAAGCATCCTATTCATAGATGTAACATACCTGGTATTAAAATATTGTATTTTAAAGCTTTGATAATGTATTTAATATGGCACGGGCTGCAGGGAAACACAGCAGAAAGATCTACTTGAAGGTTTAACTGCTTTCACCAAACTTCTCCTTGACCCCATCTCACTGCTCTTTCCAGAGAACATGATAGTGTTGGCCACTTCTTCCTTATGAACTCTCCTCCTTCAAGGACATGATATGGTCTTTCTGGCAACTTAACATTTTCTTTGCTATTCTCAGCTTCTTTCTACAACATTTTCTTTAAATCTCTGTTTGGGATCCCTTTTGAGTCTCCATGCACCTTAGGTCGATTAGCATTACCACCAATAATCACACACGTGTTGATAACTTACAACCAGAGAATTCCAGTGCAGACTTTTCTCCCAAACTCTGAACCTCTGCATCAAATGGTTTATGGGACCTCGCTCTTCACAGTCAAACAAATTTCATCTACGCGAGACATACTTTCCTGTGAGAAATCTCTCCTTCTGGCCCTTACTGCTGAGCTCCTGGCGAGGACGTGGTATCTGTGTGCGTTTTCATCTGTTCTCTCCCGAGCAACTTCCTTAGAGCTGGCACAAAGCAGGTGGTGTGATGTATTTGTTAAAGGATGAATGATCAATCAATCCAATAAGGAATGAAAAATATCACAAATGTATGTTATGTCACACAATAGTCAAGGGGATGTAAGATCCAGCATAAGGAATGTAGCTAATAATATTATAATAACTGTGTACGGTTTCAGGTGGAGGGAATCACTCTATAAATTGTATCAATGCCTAACCACTGTGCTGTACACCTAAAAATAATATAAAATAATATTGAATGCCAACTGTAATTGAAAGAAAAAGTAGGGGAAAATGGGAATGCATCAAAAAGATTAATAGTGGTTATCTTTATATAAATATACAAGAAATGGCTGTTTTTCCTTTTATGCTTTCCTGTTATTTGTCAGATTCCATTAAGCATACAAAGGAGTCTGAAAAAAATCAGATAATACATAAAATAATTACTAATGACATAAAAATGAGTAAGTAAATACATGTTATGGAGTTTTAACTTGCAAAATAGCAACCTGCCCATTGTTCTAGCCTTTCCCCCAGTTTTCCTATCTAAGCTCTTCTGTTTCAGTTCAGCTGTAGCTCCCCTAGTGCAGTCCCTGGGTCTCCTCCCCTCTCCGCCCATTCTTCTTGTTCCTTTGTGGATATTCATTAATGGGTGTTAATCTAGTCAAAGCAACTGCAAGAGGGGGAGGGGGCTGCATCTGACTAGGGAAGAAAGAATAGAGAAGAGACTTTTCAAAAAAAAAAAAAAAGATGATGATAAAGGTCTCTGGGCAGACTGCAAAGAGGAAACAAAGGAGAATGAAAACAAAGATTTTCAACTGATATCACACACACACACACACACACACACACACACACACACACGACAAGACAAGGGACCCATGCATTTTCCAACCTGAAGTCAAGGAAAACAGGCAATTTTTTTCTCAAATAAATATGTTAAAATTGGTAAGATATATTCAGTTCATGTTCATGAACAAAATTTTAAGATAGAAACATAACTGATTCTTAAAAATGCCACATTTGTTAGTGCAATACTTGAAAAGCTTTAACCAAAGCAGCATGATAATAAAACAAAACCATTGTTCTCAAAACTAGAAAATTTAATAAAAATAAAAAAAACACTTCTAAAACAAACTGAAACTAGGTTTTATCATAGCAGAAAATTAAAAAAAAAATTACCAAGTGCATATCTAAAATGTTATAGGGTAATTTCAAAAGTTGATTTTGTTTTTCAGAGATTGATTCTTAAATACCAGTCAGTGATGGGTAAATATTTAACCTCCAATTCCTGGTAGAAAAAAAATCAGAGACTTAAATATAATGAAAATAATAACATGGCTACCTCAAAGTGAAAAATAAACAAAAACAAACACAAAAAGCAATAAACTAGGGCCCATGCTCCAGGCAAGAAACTATGACAAAGAAAGACAATGAGGAATACAAAATGGAGCTCACTATGCTAACAGCATCGGCTCCCTTTGCACAAGGGGCACCTCATGGAAATACCAAGTCCTGTTTGCCCGCAGTGTTGATGGAGGTGGGATCAGAAGGCCTGGCGGAGCTGTGAGCAGCCTGCCTCTGAATGAGGCCAGCAGGGCCTTAGGCCTAGTTCTACCGCTCATTAGCTCCATAATCCTACCCAGTTAATTTCCTTCTGTAGAATGAAGAGGACCTGTAATATCTCTTCTTCTAAAAAATCTCTTCTTCTAAAAATTTATCTCAACAACAATAGATTTTTGGAATTACCTTGGTCGGTTGAAAATAATTTTTATAATTGCTCTGCATATTCTGTTCACTGACTAATCAAAACATCCATGAGCGAGTTTTCACACAGGCATAGTAATAAAAAATCAAATTAAAATATGCCACTTTCATTGATCTCATGCAGGGATCAACTGTCGTGGCACCTAAACTGAACGGCAATCACAGTAACTCTGTTATGCCCATTTAATTTTGTCTTTGTTATTTTATTAGTCAGAGAAAAGCAGCTAAAACAAACAAACAAACAAACAAACAAACTTGATAGATAGTTAATTCCTTCTTTTCCTACCCCAAATGTTTGAGAGGATTAGGAATAAAAACAAAACTAAACGAGTGACAAAATCATGATTATAAAAGCTTGCTCTCATTTTCTACCTGAGATTTAGTGTTAGGTTCCCAGTTATGTACCAGTCAAAGGAATGGGGCCGAGATGCAGAAGTAGACAGGTTAGTGAGCCGCATTGCCCATCCTCCATCACTCTGCCTCTGCTCCTTCCTCATCTCCCTTATCCCTAAAGTTGGCTGCGGAGACATTGGCCGCCAAGGCAGGGCTCATGTGCCAAGGTGCCAATCTATGCCATCTGCACATGTCATCTGCCATGCCGCTCACAGAATGGTTTAAAGGGGAAAGAGTTAAGTGAAAACCGGCATTTATAGCAATTAGACTTATTCTAAGTAGTATTAGCATTTTCTCTGAAAGAATACTTAATATTTTAAGGCTACTTTAACTTCTCATTTACACAAAAATAAAAATGTATTTGGTATTTATCGAGGCAAATCTTTAATCATCTAGCTTTTTGCACATACTATGTTCATCGTCATAATCCGTAAATAAAAGAATTTTTGAAATAGCAAATCCAAGGCCACTCTTAGAGACGTCTGTCCATTTGGCCAGTCTCTAGACAGTTTTCTATTCCCCGCCTCGTTAACATCTTCTGAGAAGCCCAGCTTCTCCGTTACTGAGCATGTTTAATCGACCACTATGGTTGTCATGCCAACCAACATAGAGAATCCTGAGCTTCACGGGGCATTTCAATACCGTGACCCAATTACAATCTGTCACAAATTCACCAGCAACATAAAGGGACTCACACACTAATCACACGTAATTTCTGAGGCTGAACTATAGGGATGTCTGCGACAAGATTGTCATCAATATTCAAAATAATCCAAATGCTGCATGTTTCACAAGTATGATCCTCTTAATGGTTATTGTCTTTATTGTCTTTGGTTATTGTCTTTATGAGTTTTTTTTATTTATTAAAAATGCTTGAAGTCAATATATTTAGCTTCTCTTTTACTACAAAAGCAAATGCCACTGGGATATTTACTTACACATGGTATTATAGATACCCTATTCTCCAAATTGGAAATCAGTGAATATCAAAATTATCTCAATTTTGTGTTATAAAAATGAAAATTTACAAAGGCCTGGGTTAAGCTGTATAATCCTATTAGTTGTTGCTTAAGAAAATCTTTAGCTCAAAGGCAGGAACAACAAATGCTATGGATTGGAGGATTTGCCACATGATGAAGTTAGCTATTAATTATAAAAAAAAGATAGATTGTTTGTTGCTGTAGAGCAAGAAAGGGCCAGCAGCCAGCATAGAATCAGCACTGGGCTGGGGAAAATGTTAGACTAATTCTTTGCATTTATAACATAATGAAATGTTTTACCTTCCCTGGGCCATTTCTTTACTGTATTTATGATCCTTTGCGTCAGTTATGCAAGTGTGTGTGTATGTGGGGGGAGAATAAATGAGTAAAATATAAGGGATTTTATTTCTTCTGAGTTTTGGCTAGAGATTCCATTTTAATATCATCAATCCATGCATTGGCTCTACCTACTAGCTAACAGAATATTGATGCTCAGCTGAGTTGATTGTATAAATAAAATCAAGTGACAGATGAGCTTATCTGATAAAAAATTAGATTTTATAAAAACATAAAATGTATGAATAGAAAAGATATTCTAATTCCAGTAAGATGGCAAGAATGTAATAATGTCCCCACATAACTAATGCAAATATCAGCTTTAAAGTACATGTCATCTAGAATTAATAGAAGCACAGAAATGAAACCCCAGTGCGTTCCCTTAACACTGCAAATAGGAGAGTGAGGGTCATGGGGCTAAGTGATGGCCGTATGTCCCCAGCCAGCTAGTTAGCGGCAGCCACAGCATCAGAGCTCACTTGATTATTCCGCATGAATTTGTCAAGCTTTGGGATGTGCTGTTATAAATGTTCTTCTGTGTAAAGGATGGCTAATTTATAAAGGACCAACTTTACATGTTTATGATTGAACTTGGGAACTAGTTGCAATCATCTTAATCTATGGATGAAAGAAGAGCGCTGTTTATCTCTTAGCTAACAGAGGCTGCTGGTAGAATGACGATGGTAAAGTGAAGCATTGGTCTAAAACGCACGGAACTACTTACTACAAAACAGGAACATTTCTCTCTCTCTCTCTCTCTCTCTCTCTCTCTCTCTCTCTCTCTCTCTCTCTCTCTCTCCTCTCTTCTTTTCTCCCTCCCTCCACAACAAGAATACATTATTTTACAAATATTTTGTGATTTTTTACTATCTTTCTAATAATTGACATATTGTCCCATCTGACCTCCCAAACATTTGCACACATTAACATCTTCATGAGAAGCATGTTTCCCCATCAAAATTAATACCATAGCCTGTCATCATATTGAGTTATTAATTATGTAACCTGAGGAGTCTTCACACAGCCCAAGAAGTCATTAATAAAATTAGCATAGAAACAAAATACTGCATTAAGGCAGGTAGTAATGCTACAAACAAGTGATAGTACTTGTTTTGGTTGAGTATAACGTTGACATTGCATGAATAATTTGATCTTATCACAAAAATGTTTTAGTCTCTTAAATTTCCATTGAGAATGTCAAAGCTCATGTGTGCTTTTTCATTCCTTGTGTTTACTGGCCATACAACCTTTATTTCTTCTAGATCAGAAGAATTTCCAATAAATGAAAATAACTAGTAGGAAACCTTAAAATCAGAGTTCAGGTTGTGCCAGTCTTTTTTTTATTCTGTAATTTTCATGGGATATCCTAAAAGTACTATGCTTAAAATTTTTTTAAGTCAAACTAAAAGATAATTCAAATTTTTAAAATCAGACTAAAAGATAATTCAGACTAAAAGATAATTCAAAAAGAAGAAGCTATCCTATGTAATCTTTTGATTGCTCTAATAATTCATTAACTTTCTATAATATTTGGGAAATATACTGGCTGTAACACATCACTAAGCTTGGTTTCTCCTTCTCCAATGTATCATTCCAATTAATCTCTCTCTCTCTCTCTCTCTCTCTCTCTTTTTTAATAATGTATTCTTTTTTTTAAATATATATTTTATTGATTTTCCACAGAGAGGAAGGGAGAGGGATAGAGAGCTAGAAACGTCAATGAGAGAGAAACATTGACCAGCTGCCTCCTGCACACCCCCTACTGGGGATGAGCCCGCAACCAATCTATATGTCTTTGACCGGAATCGAACCCCGGACCCTTCAGTCCGCAGGCCAAAGCTCTATCCACTGAGCCAATCTCTTCAACCTGAGGCCATTCTTTATCCCAGCAAATGCAGCTCGCTGTCGAAAATGTGATGGTTCTCCTTTGTGACCTACATTTCCTCCTTAGAAAACAGTGGATTCCCCGAGAAAGCAATTTACCCAGGGAAATGTAAAATGCGTTTCTTTACACTGCTCCAAAAGAGGCATCGGTTTGTCTCCTGGCAAATCCTCAGCTGCACTTCACATAAAAGAAACTGAAGCCAATTGGAAATCCTTGCCCGGGGCTAGTAAGGAGCAGGGAGTTCAAAGAGTTTGTGGTCTGGTGCATAGTAACATCTCCTTTTTCTTTTTTCTTTTTCATTTTGGAAAATGGGAAGCCACATGATTCTTTCCCACCCATGCCCACCAGCCAGGTCCTCCAGGCCCATGGCTGCCCTGGGATGGCTTGGGCAGAGCCTGCAGGTCTCCCGGGAGCTCCAGGCAGCTCCTCTCTCCATGCTCACAGGTATCAGCCCTCTGCTCCAACAACACCATTCCTGCTCTGGCTGGAAATACATCCACATTTCTTCCATATCTGACTGAACTACTGTCACTGTTGGACAGTAGCAAGAAAGTCCACCCTACAGCAAGATCAGCACACCGACTCTTTCCCATCCATCCCTCCTTTTTTCCTCACATCCACCTGGAAAAAGTGACAGGTAAGACAGCATATCTACCTAAAACAAAGGGGACTCCGCTGCCCCCCCCTCCCCGCCCCGTGCTGTCTTGCAGGACCACCCACTCCCAAGATATGGGATGAGGTGCCGCTTCATCCCATATCTAACAGAGATCACAAGACCCTCTCGGCGAAGGTCACTGTTTCTGGCACAGTGAAACCTCAAGCTAACCAAAGAGACGTAACAGTCCAAATGACTCTCTGGGTTCCATTCACTATTGAAGTGGCACGACATTCGGTGTTGCTTCACAACCACAGGAAGCCTTGTAGGCTGATCCTAGATGATATAAAACCCCCACTCCAATTGTGGCAGGGTGGCACTGTCAGCTTGGGGAGATGAGATTCCATGGAGTCCTGCAACGCGTATGGAGGTGATGGTGGAGTGATAACTCATCCAAGAGATGACAAAGTAGTTATTCCCCTCCCTGGGTGAAAGGTCACGCTGGTTACTGAGACCAGCAGAGCAAACCATAGACTCGAATTCAGTACCATCTTCAACAAGCCTCAACACACCAAACTCATCCAAGTTCAAAAACAATAAGATCAGCTTTGGCGTTATATATAAATGCACCGAACAACAAAGTCTCCAAACATGGGACCAATTTTTGTTAAAAGGGAAAAATAACACAACAGATTAATGAACTTACAAAGATTTTGGAGAAAGAATGGTTGGAATTTACTATAATCCATGTAAATACAAAATACAAAATCTTATGTCATAAATTATCTATTTCTACAGAGAAATGACGCACACATTAAACATTTTCAGAAGTGTAGCACAGTGATAGCTTAGATATATTAAAGTGCTATTTTTGTAGATCACAAAGGGATGATATTAGCAATGCAACATAATACATCCATCATTTGGTCAAAGGAGTTATAAATCACTTTGTAGACATTTTAAAAATATATTTTTTATTGATTTCAAAGAGGAAGGGTGAGGGAGAGGGAGAGAGAAATAGGAACATGAATGATGAGAGAGAACCACTGGTCGGCTATCTCCTGCATGCCCCATACTGGGGATCCAGCCCACAATCCGGTATGTGGGTATGTGCCTTGACTGGAAATTGAACAGTGACTTCCTGGTTCATAGGTCAATGCTCAACTGAGCTACTGGCCAGGCACTTAGTAAACATTTAAAAAAATTTATTTTAATACCTACAGACTGAAGTGAAATAAACATCTGTCAATCAATAGGAGATGTGTCAGAATCTGATATAGTTGGAATGGAATGGCCAGGAGATCTGATATTTTGTTATAGAGCATATTAGGCAAAATATTTAGTCTGTATTTTTAATATTTAAAAAAGTATGCAATGCTCTGTGGGACAGAGACATGGGGAATCCAGCTGTTGGGAGAGGTCTCAGCTCTATATCTATCTATCTATCTATCTATCTATCTATCTATCTATCTATCTATCTATCATCTATCTATATCTATCTATTGTAAAAGCCTAAGCAACTATCCAACTGTCCACTGACCACCAGGGGGCAGACTGTCAATGCAGGTGCTGCTGAGCTGCAGTGACTTAGCAACTGGGGTTCTCCAGTGACACACCCAGAACCAGAGAGGAGGGAGTACGATTCTGGGGTGCATCACCCAAGAACTGCCCTCTCACTATCCAGGACTCCTCGGGGGATGTTGGAGAGCCAGTTTCAGCCTGATCCCCACTGGCAGGCCGAGGGACACCACCAGTGCACTAATCCGTGCACCGGGCCTCTAGTTAGTTTATAATGATGTTGCTTTTGCATCATTGCTGGATATGAAAGAAAAAAAAATCGAGTACTAGAGTTGATGACAGAGATTAGAATGACAATACAACTGTGAATGGGATGCAAAATTCCCTTCTAATTTCTCAGAAACAATGGGCAAAATATTTTTAATGTTCATATAAAAATGGCAGCCCTACCTGGTTTGGCTCTGTGGGTAGAGCATCAACCTGAAGACTGAAGGGTTCTGGGTTAGATCCAGTCAAGGGCACATGCTTGAGTTGTGGGCTCTATCTCCAGTAGGGGGTGTTCAGGAGGCAGCTGATCAAAGGTTCTCTCTCATCATTGATGTTTCCATCTTTCTCTCCCTCTCCCTTCCTCTCTGACATCAATAAAAACGTATTTTAAAAAGTGGCAGCTACATTTGTTACCAAGCATCACAATGGAAGGCCCGTATATGTCATGTATTTATGAGCAGGCACTCTCATGCCCGTGTGGTGCAGAGATCACTGCCAGCAGCGAGTGCCACCTCTATGTGGATTACATTTTATCTAGTGCTGCACGAACCACAAAATCACACACAAACACGTGAGTGAAATGATCTTTTCTCAGAGGTCCGCTTTGGGGCATGGCCACACCATTGGCACGGAAAGCACAGCACTGCTTTAGATGTTCAGGAAGAATTCACTCTTCTTGAGAATTCAGGAAGAATTTCACCAAGTAGTGGCACCCATCAATGATGAGCACGCAGAAAACTGAGCCCAGCAAATGGCAGGGGCCCTGGGGGGAACACTGCACACACCATTGCCTCGTGCTAGCTGCCCCGTTTCAGGCTGTGCTTTGCACACAACCACAGTATCAGGCGATTGTTAGGGGCCATATTCTGATAGAAACAGGGAACCTGAAGGCATAAAGGAAGGCAAAGGAAATCTGTTACTCAATGACATGCTTTTCTTCGAATTTATGGTCTTGAAAACCGACTGACTAGCTAGAGCCTCCAATCTGCCTTATCTCGTTAAACTGTCTTCAATAATTTCAAACTGTTATTTCTTCTGCAGTTTTGTTTTCTTTGAACAATACTTACTAAGGAACACAGTGAGCCCAATACACTTTTTTTTAAAATCAGCATCTTATAAAATATTGGAAGCTATAATTTCCATCTGCTGAACTTAACAGTTCACTGTATTTCATTTAATTGCTAGAATTGTAATGTGAGAAATATGTGGGCACTTTAATAATAAAACAAAAATCTATTTTCATAAAGGTTGTTATCAAACTACTGAATGTAGTTCCGGTCAAAACATTTTTAAAAAAATTATTTTGAGTTCAAATATAATGACATAAAATGAGTAATGGCAGCATTTTTCCAAGCTTGGTGTAGCTGCACTGTGAGATCTGTCTTCACATGGAAAAGGAATTTCCATCCATCCTGTAGCCTGTGTGGTAGACTCATCCTTTCTTCTTGTTCTTCCTCTCCCTCTTCCCCTAGTCTCCACCATCATCTCCTCCATCTCTATTGTCATCGTTGTCGTCGTCGTCGTCATCATCATCATCATCATCATCATCATCACATATAACTGCATTCAGATCATCATCATCATCATCATCACATATAACTGCATTCAGAGCACCTGGCAGGCTGGGTTCAAGAACGAAAGGTAAAATCTGCTCCCTTTGAAAGGGAGATGGGGCATAACATACACATTAAAACTAATCAACAAGACCTGCCATATATTAAATGCTAAACAGACATTTAAAAAATAACTGTTATAAGAATTCAAAAAAGTGATTAACTCTTTAGCATTATGTAATTTTAATTCTGATGTTCTGCCTCGAGGGAAGTTGTTGAGTTATTTTGTAAGTGGTTACAATGGGTTATGAGGAGAGAAAAGGAGAAGGAATTTGAATTTTCTAAACTCCTACTATGGTGCAGATACTATGACAGTACTTTCACCAGCTCACTATGTCAACTAATAATGACATTAAACCCAAAGATAATGGCAGAGAAAATGGATTTTAAAAAGTGGGTTCGGAGCCCAGTGGAGTTGACTGTTGAACTATGAACCAGGAGGTCATGGTTCTATTTCCAGTCAGGGCACATGCCTGGGTTGCTGGCTCGATCTCCAGTGGGTGTCATGCAAGAGGCAGCCAAGCAATGATTCTTCCTCATCATTGATGTTTTTCTCTCTCTCCTTCTCTCTTCCTCTGTCTGAAGTCAATAAAAACACATTTTAAAAAATTATTTTAAAAAGTGGGTTTTGAGAAGACCAGGAGTGAACGAGGCAGGCTGAGTTTCACAGGAAGTGCGTGAGGTGTGGCAGGAGCCGAGGCTGCAGCAGAAGCCACCTGGTCTGGGAACCTGCCAGGTCACTGGCCACTCAGGACGGCAGCTGACTGCAAACCGCTGGCTGCTCCACTTCCCTACGGTTCATGGAGGGAATTTGAGAGTATGGTTTTTGAATTCTAAACCTTATCACATAATCACAAATTTCTATTGTGGATGTTTGAGTAACGAGACTTAAATGCTGTAAGTTCAATTATTCTATGAGTAACAATCAGCAGCATCTTTTACTGTAAAGGAATGAGAAATGTTAAACATTTGATGACAAACCATCCTATCCAATAAAAAGGGAATTTGCTAATTGACACTCATGCTGTTGCAAAGATGGCAGCCCCCACAGCCAATAAGGAGGGAATATGCTAATTGACTGCCCCACCCTCAAAGATGGCAGCACCCACAGCCACAGGATGGTGGCACCTAGTCCCCTCAGCCCCATGGGGCTGAAAGTACATGGCAAGTCTGGGCTCATCCTGAGATGGGCCGGCCACTCCATGCACTTGCCTCAGAGTCCCCCAATCCCCTCAACCCCCAGCTAACCAGGGTCAGCCCGAGATATAGGCAAGCCTCCGATATTGGCTGCCCAGTCACCAGGGCCTCCTGAGGCTCAGGTAACCAGTGTTAGCAAAGGCTTGTGCTGCTGGCAGTGGCAGCAGCAAAGGTGTGATGGGGCATGGCCTTCCCCTGATCACTGGGCCACCTCCCACTCTTGAGGGCTCCTGGACTGTGAGAGGGGGCAGGCCAGGCTGAGGGACCCCCACTGCAGTGTATGAATTTTCATGCACTAGGCCTCTAGTCATAAAAATATCTGAGTTATAACAAAACATAAGTCAATCTAGGTTTGGTAACATAAGGGCACTACCTCAGAAAGTCAGAACTTCCCAAATCATATTCAAAGTCATAGCTAAAAGTTCAGTGCTCAGACAATGCTCAACACTATGTTTTAAAAATTGATTCTAAATTGCAAAAATTCATAGAGGTGTTTTATTAAAAATAAATGTAATTATTTACTACCACTGAAAGAAAATTTAAGTCTAGAATTCCAAAATTTGAATTTAAATGTTATATTATTGAAAAAAATTATTTTCAAACTAGACACATTTTATTCTCAGAACTGAAATAAAGTTCATTAAGTTAGAGTAAGTCATTTCATTAAGTTAAAATGCACTGTGCTGTCTGGATAACTGTGTGAGGTTAGATTTGAGTTACTAAATAGCCTCTAGCTAAATAGTGTGCCCATAAAGTTAAAGAACATTTAAAATGTATAAAAAAGTATAATCAATATTTATTAATATTAATATATATGTTACTAGATACTCAATATGAAATGCTTAGGAAAGTGCCTGGATTTTTAAATATTGGCAATTTATACAGAATTTGGTAAACATAAATTTACAGTTTTGAGTACAGAAAATAGTTTATTATTATATTATTTATTACTTATTATATTATTTTTTCATACAAAAAAACTGTAAACCTACTTTTGCCTTAACCTGTTACTATTTTCCATGAAAACAAAATCATGTTAGTAAAGGGAGTTAGCTATGGTTCAGATGTGCAATCACTGAATTGAAGTGTATATGTGATATAGTATAGACTACTGAAAATGAAAGTCAATATCCACTCATATAAGAAAGGTGATATGGGGAGGTGTCTCAAAAATTTAAGAGCCCTGGCCAGTTTGTCTAATGGTTAGAGCATTTGCCAGAGGAGCAAAAAGTCTCGGGTTCAATCCTCAGTCAAGGGCACGTACCTGGGTTGCAGGTTTGATACCAGGCCCAAGTCAGGGCACCTCCGGGAGGCAACCAACCTATGTGTGTCCCTCTCACATTGATGTTTCTCTCTATCTCTCCCTTCCTCTCTCCCTCCCTTCCGCTCTCTAAAAATCAATGGAAAAAATATCCTCAGATGGGGATTGACAACAACAAAAAATTAAGAAGAAATGGCTATTTGGGGGGAAAAATCTGACCAAGTACTATTTCTTATTTGAATTATTTACTAGAACTTTTTTTTTTTCTTATCAAGTATCAATAAAAATAAAAATGATGATAAAGTATTTATTTCAGATTTTATTTTATTAAGAAAGAATAATGAATTCATTCATTCATTCATTCAAAGAATCCTTCTAATGGGGGAAATAAATTACATTAAAATAACAGATAAATTAAAACATTGAAATTTCTATTATTAGTGGAAAATAATAATTAGCCAAAATTTTCAATTGCTTCACTTGTACTTGAGAATAATAATAATAATAATAATAATAATAATAATATAAAGAGCACGCATGCTCCAAGATGGTAGGCAATGTGAACAATATGTTTGGTATTCCTAGCATAATTCTCAGGGATAAATTCCATCCAATCACTCCTTTGTAGAGGTAAAGAAATGAGAAGATTACTATGTCTCATATAACGTAAGATAAGCCCCAAAACATTCAGCCATCTAGACTATGAGTCCAAATGTCACTCTGTCTTTGAGCAGTCATCTAGTCATTCACAGCAGCACTGTTCCAACGTCGCTGATACATCTTCACGCTCCTCGTTTAGAAGCCAACAGCCACCTTCCTTTCTCCTCTGACCTCAGGTCTTCTCACCTTGTAACGTAACTCCCCGTGAATTCCACTGACTTTCCTTTGTGACCCACGTCAAATCTCCCACTCATAACTTAAGAGAAAACAAATCATAATCTCCTGTTGTTCTCTCCTTTCCTTTTCACAGACAGAGGAGGAAGCTGCCCTCAGATTAAGACTCCCTGAGACAATGGTGACGACGTGGAGAGAGAACTCAGGGGAAAACAAGACTCATTTTCACACTGTCAGCTAAGCCACAGCTGTGCCACCTGTGCGTGTGGACGCTGTCCAAAGGGATTTGAAGCACAGCCAGGCAGTCTGCCCTGGATACGGAAAGGAAAATTGTCAAACCTTCTGCATGGGGGAGGGCGTGTGTGTACAGGGAAATGGAGGCCAAAATGGACACTGGACGTACTTCCTGCACTTCATAAACCTCACGTGTGCCGTTACCTTTGGGATTAACTTCTAAGAATGATTAGCTTCTAAGAACCATCTTGTAGCCATCACTGTACGTACGTTCTGCGTGGCAATCTCAGTCTACAGCACAGAGCTCCTCGGTCTCCTTAAGTGTTTAAGTCTCAATTCAAAGAGGTCATGAAGCAATTACATCAAGCACTTTCATTCCAAAAGGTGAATACACTCATTTCAATGATATTGTTAAACACACACACACACACACACACACTCACATTTTATCCTAACAAGATGATAGATCATGCATGAAGCATTTTGGATTGCTGAGACAAATAGCGCCAATGTTATAAAAAACATAATTAGCAACAGATCCAGTGAAAATATAAGATGACAAAATTCTAAATCATTATTATCTAAACCACAGAAGTCACAATAACCAGAGCAATGCAGAAGCTCTTGGAATCTCTGTTAAATTTTATGAAAAACACACCTAATCTTCCTCACTGGCAAGTGTCAGAACCACCCTGGTGACAGCATGAGCTCATTGCTTAGCTCCCAGCACTGCATGCAAGTAGAAACCCAGCTGCAAATGGTGGGGCTGGTTCCTCCGAAACGCTGCACACAGTCTGAATCTCCGGCTCATCCAGCTTTGTCATCCATTATTGCCAAGTGGCAGGTGACGATATGGTTGAATGAAATTTGTCTACATGGCCCTAGACAAACAAGGCAAGTCCTCCTTTTCACAGGTCTGTAAGTAGCCAATATCCAAGAAGAAAAAGGAGGCTAATCTTCCATTTCTATGGTTGTTCAAATCATGTTGATGTTATTATTTTTCTAGCCTATTGATTTCAATTGCTATTAAAGTTTCTAATTCTATAAATATAGCAGGCACTTTGAGTCATTCTGGTTCTTTAATTTCTTTGCAATGGTGCTCAAAATATTTTACCATCAATACTTAACTACTGGTAGGTAGTGGCTTTAGGGTAAATTAATTATTCGAGTCTAGAAATCACCTAGAATGTGTTAATAGGTAGTGTCCAGTTGAGATTTAAGTTCACAATAAGTGTACATTTGGTTCAGCTGCCCCTTGGCAGGTTAAACTGGGGGGGAGGGGGTTCTTAACATTAAGCCTCTTTAACAGGATCTGGACATGAGGCGGTCTTTTATTGGGGTCTTTTGATTGCAAAGAACAGAGATTCACTCAGATGACTGGGGATGGACAGCAGGGTCACTATAAGAGTATATGGAGGAGTGAGGAGACTGTCAGGGCTACCAAGAATCATCTTTTCCCAGTTCTCAAGAAGGAGTCCAATGGACCCAGCTCTTTTTTTTTTTTTTTTTTTTTTTAGCCAAGATTTACAGGTCACCTAGGGATTATAGGCACACCTAGGGATTGGCTGCTGTTGGTAAGGCTGTGCACATCTGGCCAATAAAGCCAGCATAGGTGAACAAGAATGTGGCCATGAATTACAGAGTGCAGCTGACTCCTGCAGTAGACCTGTGTGGATGAGGCAGAGTCACTGTGAAGGTGGTGTGGCAGGCAAGCCATTACCCATGTCCAGTGAAGCTCAGTGTGTTGTTGAAAGTCAGGCCCTTGCCTAGTTTGACTGCATGGAGCCCTGGCTCTAATACTTGTTACTATGGGATTTTGGTCAAGTTAATTAATCTATTTGATTTTTTAGCTTCCTCAATATTAGGACCATTTAAGGTCATTGTGAAAAGTCGATGAGTTAATTTATGTCAAGTCCTTAGGCCACTGCCTGGCACTGGAATCACTGAGCAATCTAGGTTGACCAATTGCATCTGGTGTCATAGAGCCAAAGCACGCCCCTTCTCATTTATTATAGGGTATCTCTTCAAGGGATGGTGTCTGGCTAAGGAAGGGTGAGGCACCAAAGTCCTCTTTCAAGGTAAAAAGAACCCTGGTCAAAATTTTTTTTCAAAAAGACTTTCAATCAGCCCATAAATATGATACTTATGTTTTTGTGAATAGACTCCTTTACAGTGATGTGTGCATATAAATGTAGAATGTAAAATGTAAAGCATGTACTTATGAACAGACATTCAAATTTAATTGTATAGTATTGTCCATATGAGATAGATAGACATTAAAACCCAATGTCATTCCATTTAGATATTCCTACTGGTTTTCAAAGGTAAGCGTATGCTGCCATGACATGTGTTAGTGGTGTTGGTCTAAGAATGAACAATGACCACAAACAGGTGGCCCTGTGCTGGGTGTTGAGATGGAAAAGCTGGCCCAGTTCACACCAAGTTTGGTCTTCTCCTTCCTGGAGTGACCCATCCCTGGAGGGTCACCGAGCCTTGCTTCCCTGGGGAATGTGCTGGAGAAGAGGTCAGTGGCTGACTGCTCATTCTGAGAAGATGAAGACATAAATTCATATGCCTGGTTAATCATGCTAGGAAAACACGATGAGTAACTCCAGGCATTATCTTTTGGGCTGATTAGAAAATTTCCGTACATAAGATGGAATTCTGAAGCTTGTTTCATAGGATGTTCACGTTCAATAATGAGGTCCATGAGGTTTCTGGCTCTTTGTGACAGTTTAGTCAATGTATGAAGATTCCAACTTGAGAGCTATTCCTGTGCATGTTTTTTTCTCCTTTACGCCTATATAATTTGATCAATTCTGATAATCAATCATTGATTCCTAACTCTGTGACCTCCTCTTAATTCAAAAATGCTGTCACTGAGGTTATCTATGGTGTCACACACTTTGTGGGTGGCCAGAACATGCATTCACTAGTTCACTAATGATCAGACAACCTTCAATCATTTTCATGTTCCAGACATAATCACATGTGTGTATGCCTTTTTACATCTTTGTAAAGACCTCTTCATGGACCCTGCCAACCCTGCCAAGTGGGGCCCTTGTTGTCCTGATTTGGTGACCACATATTTCAATCTCTGATGCCCATGATGCTAGGTTAATGGCCACACGTAAGGGCCATGTTCAAAACAGCTGCTTTTCTTTTTTTCCTCTTTCCCTCCAAATCAGAACACAGTTGCTTTGGCTGAACATGAGATAAAGTGATTGGCTTCCATTTAGAAGACATGTTTTACCAAGAACATATGCTTCTTAAAGACTAGACTCCCACTCAGCGTGACGGGATAGATCTGTACCTTTGGCCAGGCGGGCAGAAATGAATGGAGAGGCAGAGCAATGACCCCAGTGCAGTGTCGCACCGAGGCAGGGGCTCGGGAGAAGGGGCTGTGAAGTCACCGTACTTGTAAACCATCCTCTCTCCCAGGCCGAGCACGAACAGTTAAATTAGGGTAAATGCCATCAATTGCCTTTTGCAGATTAAGTGGGGTAGGGAAATCTCCTTATGAAGAGAAAGATATTCCTTACGAAAAACCTATTAGAGCTCTTAAGCATCGACGATGTTATTTTAGGTGTGTGTGTGAGACTGTCAGCTTCCATTTCACATTCTGGTCGGATTTGGAAGGTGACCTGGGAAAGTACTGGTATGGATTTGAGTCCTTCTCATGTGTGACAGGGAAGGGTAGGCTTTAACTGCAAAGAGTGGGGGCCGGGAGGGGGGGAGCATCTTTCAGATGGAAGAATCTTGTGTGGCATCTGAACTATTATTTGAGAAAAGCCTGTGCCGCTTCAGAAAAACAGGAGAGGAGCTTAAGCAAAGCACTGCTCCCATTCAACCTGTCCACCCAGATGCCTGGCCGAGCTCTGAGAGTCCACCTGCTTGCCAGGTGGCTCCTCCACCTTCAATCCCATCGGGATGGAGAGGAAGCATTAATATTCAAAGACAACGTCCCAGCAACAATGTGACAGAGAAAAGATGTCGCAGGCAGCGTCGAGAGGAAGATGACCAGGTGTGGAGAGAACGAAATCATCTTCTTCTCAAATATACGAAAAGAAGCTTCATCAGAGATATTCTAACTGCATATCTCTATATGCTTATAGACCATGATACACATTTTTTCTGTTAATTTTAAAAAAATTGTTTCCCATGGCTGTTCCCGATGGAAGTGCGCACATCTTAAGGCTAAGAACCCGCTGCGACAGCCTCTTCCCCATCACATCACCACTGCCTCCGCCCCCACAGGGGAGACTGTCAGCGCTCCCTGGGAAAAAAATAACAACTAATTACATCATTCTTCTTCGCTCCGGCATCTACAGAGGCTTGCTCAGACACATTCAACCTGTTACCACAATCCGTGATTTATTCCCAGGTTTCATTGAGTGTAATGAATAGCATCTCTCTATTCAAAGTGATCAGCCCATCTTTCCTTAAAGAGGTTGACTAGCCAAAAAGCAATCTCATGTGCAATAAAAAGATATTGAAGTGTTTTATTCTTAAAGTAGAACAGGCATGGAGATGCCTCTTAAGGATGGAACGTACTATGAAAACTCACCGTTTCAAATCACTGACGAACGCTTAAGCGATCTGTTCATATATGATGGAGGTAGCTGAGGTTTTTTTTTTTTTTACAGTTGAGGTTTTTTTATTTTTATTTTTTTTAATCTCTGTAGGTTATTTTGTTTATAGTACAGATTGTCATCAACAAGCTAATGACAAACATGTAGGCACGGGCTTGCTGATTAGCTCCCCGATGGCTTATGTAAAATCCTTATGTACTTATTGTCATGGACTCTGTGTCTATGTGTGCGCGCGCGCATGTGTGTAAGAGACCCAACAAAGCTGAATGGCTCAGAAAGATAAAAACACGATATTGTGCTTCCAAGCTAGCTGTTTTATCATGTAAAATATGGCATTTTCTAAAATGATGATTTACACACATCCGAAATCAGATTTGATCCCTGGATCCTTTCAAGACTGCGCTTGCGTGCTGCCTTCATGTATGTGCTGCCTGTGTCCCTGCTTCATTGGAAGAACACACAGCGGTCCCTGTGACATTACATAAGCCTGAACGCAGACTGGAGGGGAGCGCTGCTTCCCCGGGGGGTGACGCTGGTCCCTCCAGAGCCACCACTCAACACACACACATCCAGGGGTGTCTGCGTCGCTGTAAATTGCCAATATTTGCCCATTCTCAATCTACAAAAATGACAGTTTCCCGTTAGCGTACACAGCAGATGGACCTACACAGGCGCAACAAAGCATCTGAAGACCCCGCAGCCTGTGCCACTCAGAGGTGGCGACAGGCAGGTCTGCGGGCAGGAAAACCTAACACTGGTGTCTTCATCTATATTTTAATCGCAAACCTGCCCCCCCCCCCAAAAAAAAATATTTTTTAAACAGGTGTCCCCACCAAACCGGGATAAACAGACTCCGGGTCTTTGTTCCGGGAGATGCCCCTTCAGAGGCATCGAGGAGGGTTACATCACCAGGTGTCTCAGCTGAGCACCACCGGTGCCAGAGACCGCCTTGTGCTCACACCAGGCATCCCTGGCCCCATCTCGACAATCATGAAAACATGCACCTAACACAGGTCCACCAAGACAGGTCTGAGGAACAGTCCTCGGCCACAGCACAGCACCCCCCGCCTCCCTGCCACCTGCCAGCTCCCCGGGTCTCCCAGGAATGGCAACGGTGCGGCCCGGGGGCCTGCTAGCGGAGAGGGACCCCGGTGCCCGCCCGCCCGCCCCGGGGCAGCGCCCGCCCGTCGCCTCCTGGCAATGCCTGACCAGCCGGGAGCTGCGGCGCAGTGCCGTCCGGAGCCAGCCCCCTGCGCGGTACCTTTCTGGGTCTGCCCCTCTTCCATGTTCTCCTCCATGGCCACCGCTCTGCTCGGAGCCTGGTCCCCGGTGAATCAGAAGCTCAGTGAGACGCTGGGGTGGGCACGGGCGCTCTCCTCCCCGGAGGCTGGCTCCCACCGCAGAGGCTCGGGCAAGCCCCCCGAGCTGAGCCCCGGCTCCTCGCGCCTCCTGTTCGCGTGGAGACAGGCTGTCAAGTGCGATTTCATTCAAGTCACTCTCCCGTGAAGATGATCAGTGTTCCTCCCCGGAGCTGCCCGGTGTGCAGCGCTGGAGGCACGGAGTCGTCACGCAGGCAGCCGGAGCGTTTTGGGGGGAAATCTGGTCTGGATCCTGGGAGCGGGGACTCTATGATTCATAAGCCTCGCTTTGCATGTAAATGGGGGGAAGGCAGAGAGGGCTGTGTTGGATTCTGGGCTTTCAATGGGAGGAGGCTGGGCTGCACACAGGCGGAGGGGGGCCTCCTGCAGGAGGAGACCACCACCCCGAACCCCCCTTCGCCACCACAGTGGGCAAGCCCAGCGCCTGCCCCTCTGGGGGCGGCAGGAGCGGCTTCCCCAGCCTCAGACCCTGCAGAAGGCGGTTTTCTTTCTCCCCCTCGCAGAGGAGCTGGCTAATCTGATTAAAGAGTGCCCCAAACCATACAGCTCTGCCATCGCCAGGTCTAACCTGTGAAGGGTTATTATTATGAGAGGACGTGCAAACTCACACCTTTCAGATCTAAAAGGATGAAGGATGGTGCGGCTTTCAAAGCGATAAGTATAAATCTCTAAGCCTGAAAGGTATGCTTTAGGTAATTATTTTTCCTCAGTACCACAAGGCTCCTCAAGGAAAAGGAGAAAAACACCCATATCCCACAAAAGCATCTATCGCTGTCTTCGTAATTTATTGTTCTGATCACAGCCCACCGAAACTGCTGATTTTAAAAGGGAATCATCCTGAAAGAGAATTGTTTCAGGGGCCATTCCTGGAGAGAGAGGAGGGAGACATTCTAGAAAAAGGAACAAGGGGCTAAGCAATTCATAACGGGGTCCACAGCCTGATTTGGAATGCAAATCCCAGCATCTGTGCCTCCGCCTGAGTGGCAGGGCACAGCCCCGGGCCCCGCGGCACAAAAGGAGCAGTGAGAAAACAAACAGCGTCTCTGTCAGGGGGAGCAGACCTCTGCCTGAACCTGAAGGAGGAAGAATCCCTGTCTCTGTTTCCATCGGTAAGCAAGCACACAGAGAAACACATACAGACATGCACACACACACACACACACACACACACACAGAGCACACACACATGCACACAGGCACATTGTATTCTTTCCCTTTCATCAAAAACACTCTATACAGCCTAAGCAGATCTACCGTATGTGTTCCAGGCATTACAGGTTATTTCACATACATATTAAAAGGCGGGTCAGTAGCATGTCACACCTCATCCTCTAAGTCACATGTGTCAAACACAAGGCCCCCGGGCCAAATCCAGCCCGCCAGGCCTTGCAATGTGGCCCGCACCGCGCTGTCATCACTGCACTCCGCTGTCAGTTTATGACATTGTCAGTTTATGACTGTTCAGTAAACCATTCGGCCCTCGATTTAGGCTGGATTTTAGATTTTGGCCCCTTCTCTGATTGAGTACGACACCCCTACTCTAAGTCACTACAAAAGCCACTGTTTAGAGGAGACATCCTGTGCACATTCCGTTTTCTTTCTCAGGGGTTTCTCCTCAAAGGGTGGCTCTCTTCTTGATTCTGTGACCACCTGCATGTGCTTTCTCTGGTCAGCTGAGCTGAGCCGCTGGGTAAGGGTAAATGAAATAAATCAGAAACCTAGGCGCATCTGCACCCCAGGCTTGGTGAGAGGCCTGCTTGCTCAGGGCAGGGGCCGGGAGGAAGGTCCTGAGCCCCCGGCCACATGCTGCTGCCGCCCAGCTGAGCTCCCCGGCCTGCCCCCCTGCAGAAGCCGCGCGCTCCTCCTGACATGCCCTGCACCTGGCATACCTCATAGGTCACAGGGAAACAGACCATCACCAGGCAAAGCGATGGAAACAAAGCCACCTTAAATTCTCAGAGCATTTTACAGCCTGCAGAACATGCGCGTGTGCATGGAGCCGTTTGTAAAAAGAAACAGGGCAAATGCTATGTCCTCCCATTGTATGTTGGAAAAGCTGAGACCTGGGCACACCAAGACATGGGCTAGTCAAGGACCAAGGACCATGTCCGGGACGCCCTGTCTGAGGCTGTGAGTGAGGCCGCCTTTCTTGCTGCTCTGTCCTCGCAAGCGTCTCTAGCATCTTCCAGCTCTAGCCTCGGGCCTCGGCCTTCTTCCCGCCCCACACAGGAAGGAGGATGAAGGGGGATGGAAGAGACAGGAAGGCACTGGGCGAGACCAATGAGAAAGCAGCCATGACTTGTTTTCCTCCTGGAAACCTAGCTGAGCACCCAGTTCCGACAGTGACCCACTGTTCGTCTAAGGAAGATGTCTCCATGCCAAAACGGTTACCCACAGAAGACAACAGCATTGCATACAGATGTTTAAATGTACAAAGGACCACCTCAAATGCTAGCCAGGTGGACTCGTGAGGAGAAACATGTGCACGCAGCTTCCTATGGCGGCAACCCATCAGAGCGAGGTCAAGTCTTTTGTTGGGGTCAAGTCTTTCGTTTTGGTCAAGTACACACCACACACACACACACCACACACACACACACACCATACACCACACACACACACCACACACACAAACCACACACACAAACCACACACACACACCACACACACACACACACACACACACACACACACACGACATGACCATATGATCATGGCTCAGAGCACAGTCCTGTGGCAGCAGGTACAGTCACCACTGCCGCCCTCTGTGTCCAGAACTTCTCATCCTCCTGCAGGGAGACTCTGACCCCATGAAGCACGAACTGCCCTTCTATGCCCTCTTTGAGTTGCTGTGGTTGATTTGTGTTTTTAGAATGGTTCTTTTTTAAAGTTTTAAACTAATAATATATTTTTTAAAATTTTTAAAAAAATATATTTTATTGATTTTTTACAGAGAGGAAGGGAGAGAGATAGAAAGCTAGAAATGTTGATGAGAAAGAAACATCGACCAGTTGCCTCTTGCACACCCCCTACCGGGGATATGCCCGCAACCAAGGTACATGCCCTTGACTGGAATTGAACCTTGGACCTTTCAGTCCGCAGACCGATGCTCTACCACTGAGCCAAACCGGTTTCAGCAACTAATAATATTTTTAACAATCCACTATCTGAAAACTAGTGAGGAAAAAAAATGGTCCTGGCTAGTGTGGTTCACTGGGTGAGCATCGAACCATGAACCAGGAGGTCACATATGATTCCTGGTCAGGTCACATGCCTGGGTTGTGGGCTCAATCCCCAGTAGGGATCATACAAGAGGCAGCTGATCAGTGTGGATGTTTCTATGTCATTGAAAAATATCTCTCTCCCTCTTTCTTCCTCTCTCTCTAAAAATCAACAAAAGCACACTTAACAAAAAAGAAAGAGAAATGGTTGACAGTGTTATAGAACAACCTTATGAATTCCAAAAGCTACTCTATGAGCCTGAAGAATGGACAATGTTTTCTGCCTTGGTCTCCTTCAAAATCTGTTAAGATGAGATGACAAGATGGCTCATCTAGCATTCTTTTCATGATACCACGTTGTATTCCCCTTGCTCTGTTTTTAGTCATTTATTTAAAAATATGAGTCCAATAGCTAGCTTAAAAATATGGTAACAAGTGTTCGTCACAATTTCCCTTTCAAATGTTGTCTAGGAAATGTTTATAATAGATGTTCCCATTTTCCTGTGTTAGCTAGAAGACACATTACTCACTAAACCTCAACCTGTTGGAAGTCCTCATTTCTCCTAATTCAACCCTAATTTGGAGTTGGCACTTTCTCTAACACTTCATCTTGTCTTTATAAACATTTTATTATATAAGCCAAGAATATCTACATATTCTTCTAATAGATAATCAGTCATCTTTGTGATACAAGGTTCAACATAGAGACAAGGAAACATAGCTATTGATCAAATAGCAAGTTGAGGATCTCAAAGTCAGCATCAACTGAGGGAAAGGGAAAACCAGGGTGAAGGTTGGTGGGTCAGACACAGAAGAAAGGATGTGTGAAAACACAGTCATATGAACCAAGTACACAGCATACAGGACAAAGCACCATAAGCCTTGTGTAAAAAAATGCTCTTTTCCTCCAATGTTTCAGACACAGATCCATCATTAGCTCCAAAAATAAAAGTGTCTTAGTTGGTTTTACTGCTGGTGTAAGCTCTAAGTCAGAAATGGACTGCCATAGGATTTTCTCAAAGAGACTAAAAATGATCACAGACACTTGAATTTTTTTAAATGGTCAAAGCATCAGAACATTCTTTGGGGTTGTGCAATTGTATCACACAACTGATTCATAGAACAACCAACTCTTTTTTTTAAATATATATATTTTATTGATTTTTTATAGAAAGGAAGGGAGAGAGATAGAGAGCTAGAAACGTCGATAAGAGAGTAACATCAACCAGCTGCCTCTTGCACACCCCCTACCGGGGATGTGCCCGCAACCAAGGTACATGCCCTTGACCGGAATCGAACCTGGGACCTTTCAGTCCACAGACCGACGCTCTACCACTGAGCCAAACTGGCTTCGACGAATAACCAACTCTTAAGAGTTGTAATGACCATTAGGAGTTGGAGTGACCACGGATGTTCTAAACTTAAGTATCGGCAGGACACACAAGTCACCAGCAAACTCCCCGCTGCAGCTGTCCTCGATAAAACCCAAGGCTTTCACATGCATAGGATCTGCTGTAGGCAAGAGAGAGAATTCCCTGTTGTGATGATATTTACAGTCTAACAGCACAGGTGGGTCCAGAGCCTCCATTCTGTGTGACATGTGAAACTGACCTGGAAACGCGAGCACGGGAGCCACGGGAGCCCACAGCAAGGACAGCTAGCCTGCTCTCTGGCTCGCAGCTGGGAAAGAGTTCTCGCTTTTCTGGAAGGCATAGGCTGATCTGACTTTCAGAGGCTGAACGAGTTTCTCACGGTGGCCCAGCTGGTGATTGAAGGAACTGGGGTTCGAATTTTGGTCTTTCTATTTTCGCACTCACCCCCACAGACAAGATAAGTCATTCAGTACTAAGCACAGCCATAAAGCAGCTCATGTCAAGTTGCCTTCATTTCTGAATAAAGCCTTAGTGTTACCTTAGTGACAATGGACATAGCTTACACCTCAGCTGAAGGATGGATTTTTTCCCCTCCATTCATTTGAACTAAATTTTAATAATTTAGAAATATCAGCTAAGCCTAACCTTACACACCACATTGGATATTGCAAATGGCATGCCTATAATATAAATAAATAGGGAGGGAGGGAGGGAGAGAGAGAGAGGGGGAGGGAAGGATGGAGAGAGGAGGGAGGGAGGGAGAAAGTACATGTCAAGCAAAGCTACAGCTTGTCAGAAGTTCTGAGTTTTGAAATACCGATTTTAAGTCTTCCTTTGAATGTTCTCGCAGACACAGATGATAGGGAAAACCCTCTGAAAAAGCTGATTACACAATATGGTGCACAGAGAAATGACAAGGAAAAACACAACACGACTCCGTCTCCTCAACTTTGTAATAAGCATGCTGGTCTTCTTGCTTAGACATTCCATTGCAAGCACTTTTATGGGTGAAAAAATATGTGAACGTTTACTCTTACATTTCCAGAGACCATCGTAGGTGACCTACAAATTCTTATCTCTAGGAGGAGACTACTCACAGACGGACAACTGCTCTCAGTCTTCACAATGGCCTGGACCCATAACCCACACCAATGACCGAAAGGCAGGGGGGAGCTGACAAGCCAATAAAGGCACTTCCTTCCGGACTCCCAACTCCCAGTGGGGGAGTGACTTCCGCATTGTCCCTTTTTGGGAGCTGGCTGTCTGAAGATATTTTGGGGTGTGTTAGTCCTGAGCAGGAGACCTTTGACTGTGACCTTCTCTCCATTCATCGAAGATAATACAGATACGCTCAAGTCCTGCATGTACCAGAAACGGCCAGCAAAGGTTCGCCCAATAAAGTTTTATTGGCACAGCATATGGTCTCTTTGGATGACAGACCATGGATCCACGAATATTGACATACTTGAGTCTTCGAGTGACACAAATCACCTACATCCTACCACACCTCTTTTGCCAGTGCTCACTGCCAGGTCTGTGGCCCTGGAGCTCACGCTGGGTCCTTCTGGCTGTGAGCAGTCTGGCCATCCCTCCACTTGCAGCTGTTCTTTATGGTTTTCTGCCAGACGCACAAGTCACCCATGCACAGCCCACTGCAGTGTTCTCGATAAAATGCTAGGCTGCGTCCCGGGCTGGCTACTGCCTGTACCGAGGGAGAAGTTCTTTATTTCCTCCCTCTACCCCACCGCCTGAATGTCAAGGTCATCTGTCTTCAACTCACGTTTGCCAAGAACCATCCATTTTTCATTTTTAATAGTTCAATATGGAAGCTGTTTCAATATGTATTCCCGTCATTGAGAGCAGAGGCCATAAGTCACCCTCGTTCCTCCCTCACGGCTGGTGAAGTCAGACTGAGGACAGACCTATGGATGTTGACATGTCTAGCTTTCCAGGGACTGGGCTTAACTCTTCTTGTTCAATAATATCTAACAAAAATTTGTGTGGCCACTCACTCCAGGCTAGGCATGTTTTTACCCTACTGATTATTTAGAATCCTGAAAATAAGTGGTGTCCCCAGTTATTGGTGACAAGACTGAGCCTTTGACAAGCAAATAATTTGTACAAGTCCCACAGCTGTGAGGAAGCAAAATTTGAACATGAGCTCTCAAATTTTCATTGTTTCTATTACTTTAAATGACTCAGTAAGCAAAAAAGCAAATAAGTATTTACTAATCAATCCCTGAAAATAAGTGACATAAAAATATATTTAAAAGTTGCTCTTGTGTAGCTAAATAAGAGATGACAGTATAAAGGTGGGCATGTCTGCCATATCACATTTGTTAGACACACACACACACACACTCACACACACACACACGCACACACACACACACACACATACTAGTCATTACTTATTGACACATTATAACTATGTAGTACCTAGTGTATATTATAATAATGGTAGTCATGGTGATGATGGTGATTATGATGATGACATCTAATGCTACTATAAACCCTTTGGATGTGCCAGACACTGTTGTGAAAACACTATATGCATTGCCCCGTTAATCTTCACAAGACCACTCTGAGGTGGGTACTATTATCATCCCCATTTCACAGATATTGAAACAGGTGCAAAGGGTTTACATGCTTTTACTGAGATCGCACAACTAAGGAGCAGGAGCTGAGGGTCAAGGCGGCCGGTCTGTCTGCAGGGTACACGCCCTCCATCCGTTGGGAGGGAATTTACACCTAAAAAGGCACCTGTTATACCTGGGCTCACCACGCCGCTGCTCAGTGCTCGCTTGCCGTCCTTACTGAGTTTGTTCATCTTCACAAGCGTCTCCGTTATTTCTGACTTACTTCTCCATTTATTTGTTGACATATACTTCCTGACTCATTTCTCTCTGTGACCCCATATATATATCCTAGGCTGATGGGGCTCAGAAAAAAAGAGGGCTGAACACCTCTATATTTAGTTTGGGGATTTTTATGCATCCCCTGAGTTGGAAATGTAAGATTCACTTATTTACGTATTCTTTTAAAAATGTACACAGTAATTCCTTTTTATTGTAAATAATATAGCATCTATTTTTACTTGCCCTTTAATTGTCAACTAGTAATTAAGGCTAGCTTTCTCCAAGCAGGCAGAGTGGCTGAGAGAAGTGCCCTTTAGTTAATTACTGTGACTCCCCGTGGAGCTACACTCTGGATAAATTACACTCGCTGGATAGAAGCGAAATGCTGTTTGAATCTAGTAGGCTATATGCTTAAACCTGAAGACACCAGAAAGAAACAGGATAAATGATTGGTCTAAGCTGCGAAAGCCTTGAATGGCTGCTCTGTTTACTGTAACATTACCTCCTTTGGCACATTTTTTTTAAAAGAAAAGCTCAAAGCTCTAAGCTTCCATTCCCAGAGTCTAGATTACTTTCTGAGTGACTGTAGGGAGCAATTTATTTTGAACGGGCCGATGCTCCAGTGAATCAAGCACAAATTCCTCCACGTGAAAATGAAAATCCACCACCGCGGGCTCCGGGTTGGGAACAGCCTCTCCCTCTGTTTGCAAAGCAAATCTGTGTATTAATTAGATTAACTGGCAGGCTTCCCCCATCCTCCCCTCCCCTAGGAGGCCCCTGGAATTTGATTTCCATTCACTTCATCTTCCTAATATTGCTCTCCAAAGTCATGAATGGGACGTCTGATTTCTGACTCTAAGGCCCAATTTACCATCGTAATTCCAGATGAGTTCCCGGCACTGTCAGCACCTCTTGGATGCCACGCAGAGATGTGTCCGCATCGGCTCGCCCTTGGCTTTCACTGTCAATCCCATCTCCACTTCCCTTGTTTCTAAAATTCTGGCTTTCTAATCTCTTTCTCAAAGCACTCAGCAACGCATTTAATAACAAGCAAATAAACAACAACAACAATAACAACAACACTATCCTTTGGCCAGCTTATTCTAGAAATATTTTAATCTTGACCTCTCACAAATATTTAAGATTTAAACCTTAAGCCCAACTAAATAGGAAGATGGTGTTTTTCCCACTTAAGTAAATTACCTGACAGTATAAAGGAAGCTTCATGTCATTTTTTTCTTTATAAACACAAGGAGTACAGTAAGTAATGTAACACATTCCTAAAAATTATCCTGGCTAGCCCAAAGATTTTGTATGAGGAAAATTATTACATTAGAATTAATAATACTAATGTATGATTTCATCTCAACATCATTAGCCTAGTTCTTATTATGCATCAGAAATTGTGCTAACAAAGCACAGTTCACCAAGCACACCAGCCTCCTGTAGGCTCCGATAAGAACCAATGGCAGCGGGGACATCAGGAAGGAAACATTAACTGGGGTATTCTATTTTTTTTAATAAAACTTTAACATATGTGACAGAAACTACATGATTTTATATCTCAATCTCTATTTTCTAATCTCCAAAAGTGACCCAAACTTTGGCATTTATCCATGTGTACATACTATGTTTACTGGGTGTGTTATTCACAGCTCTTTTGGTGCAAAAGATGGACAGCCAACTCCAAGAAGCTGAACCCAAGGAGGATTGCTGGTGTTTGTCTACAAAGCGTGCAGGTCTTGACAGGGAGCGTGGGTCCCAAGAATGCTGCCCACAAGGGTGAGAAGAGGGGATTCCGGCCTAGCCCATTCTCCCTGACCCCAGCCTGTCCATTCTAGACTCTTCTGCCAGCAGGAATCATGGTTGACAACAGTGTGCACCTCAAGGTTCACACCTCCGGGCAGCAACAGAAGGAAGGATTACTCCAAGAGGTGGGAGAACTGATCAGGAGAACCATTTCCCTCAATGCGAGAAGGTTCTGCTCCCAGAAGATCCAAGGGGCTGGGCGGCAATGATGAAAGTCCTCTCTGGAAAGATGTTCAGTGCAGAGGCAAACCTCTCCTCAGCGAGAATTTCTGGTGAACACTGAGGAGGGATAAAGGCTCCCAGCGAGGCAATTAGAGAGACAAGACAAATGGAGTGAGACTGTGGGCCGCTGGAAAAGGCAGAGAGTTGGTGGAAAAATGGTAGAAAGCCTGTCCGCAGGTCTATGGAGCCTTCTCAGCCCCGACTCCCCACTGAGCCCTAGAACTCTGCGTGAGCGGAATGGCAGGGACAGAGCTGGGGGGAAATGCAGTGATTCTGACAAGTTCAACTCCTCCCTCAGTATCAAGGATATGCCCAGTGAACGTACTCGGCTGGGGACAGCAACGGGTAAAAAAATTGTAAGAAACAGATGTCAACCTCGGGACCTATTTCAGGGGTATGCGGAGCATGTGTGCTACAGGGCTGCTCGCTGTCAGTGAGCGCCACTGGGCCGGTCTCAGACAGGGACCATCGGACAGAGCAGGCGAGTGGATGGGCTCAGGGAGCAGGTCCAGGACCAGGAAACATTCGCAGTGGCTTCGACGTGTCTGCCGTGGCGGTAACAGTGGCGGTCTCACGTCGCGGTCTCACGTTGCGGTCGCACGTAACACAGCAAACCCAGCAGTCAGCCCATCGGCACTGAAGGGAGCAAGGCCTGAATGTGCCCTGAGTGTCACCTCCCAGGGGACAGGTTGAATCCAGATGGGACACGTTTGATTACCGGCCTGGGTAGTGGCTCTTTCCTCTACCAGACTCAACGCGTACCTTCGCAGCCCTGCTGTGGGGACTGTTTAGCTTTCTGAAGATGTGTGTGTGGGAAAGCAACACCAGAGACTCACTGTCATGCTGGCTGGTCTGTGTTGTTGTCTTGTTTTGAGGTGTCTTCACCATTTCCTCAATCCAGCTCACAAAGCAGCCTTCCATCCTTCCTGCCTGTCTTCCCAGCCACCAGACCTCTTTTTGGAGTAAGGCAAGGCGGGAAGATGCAATGGAATATTTTTAGCCGAGTCTCATTGAGCTCCCCCGTGTTCTCAGTGGAGAAGTGCGGTGCTTCATGTCCCCATTGAACAAACAAGGGGATTGAAGGGACGGAGAATGTCTCAGTGCCCCGAGAGCAGCCTGGGTCACGGCAGACACTGGGACTCACCGGGACCATCCGAGCTCTTTTCCCCAACCAACAGCCACCGAGTACGTTTGGTCCCCAGTGGGCACCTAACCCCAGCAATGCCCAGGCAGCACACTGGGCCGCGCAGCAGCTGCCAGGAGAGGACAGAGAAGCATCCTCCTGCCCTCCTGGGTCTTAAATGAGGAAACGGGCTAGACATGCTGCCATCCACTCAGAGATGCTGCCAGGCCTCTGAGCTGGTGAGCTTTGGGAAAAGCCAGCTTTCCTGGGCACTGTGTCATTCGCATGGTGCCAGGTAACCCAGGGCCTGACACCATGGCAACTTCGGAGCAGGGTGCTCCCTGGGCTGCCAGCGTGGCTGTGGACCACCCCGCCCAGCGAGACGTGTTGAGATTACTTACTCGTCAGGCCTTTAGTCTGAAAACGATGGCCTGGCTTCTACGGGGCAGAGGAAATGGGCTGAGGGATGTCCCCGAGCCTCCCGATGGCTTCGGGCCCAGCGTGGGGGAGGGGCTCCGTGCTTCAGCTGAAGGACTAGACTCCCCCGCCCCTGAGAACCACGCAGCTGCCGGGTTTGGTGCTGTATTCTTGCCTGTTTTTTTTTTTTTTTTTTGCTTGGATGGCCACAGAGTATTTCAAAACTGAGAGACAGAGAGATGGGGCAGGATGCTCAGGTCTTCTCAAGGCGCCACCTGCAGCTTAGTGACATCGGGGTTCTCAGGGTGGCCTGGTGGAGGACCATGGAGGGAGGACATGGAGGGAGGACCGTGGGGAGAGGGTGCACGGAGGGGGAACCATGGAGGGAGGACCATGGGGGGTGATGGAGGGAGGACCATGGGGGGTGATGGAGGGAGGACCATGGGGGGTGATGGAGGGAGGACCATGGGGGGTGATGGAGGGAGGACCATGGGGGATATGAAGCGGGAACCATGCAGGGATGTAACCAGGATAAGGGGGGGGAGGGGTGATGGGTAGAACCCAGATTCAATAAAAGAGAAAAATGTTCTACTACGTTCAAGTGGAAAAGAGACTTCACATGAAAAATAAGCAAAACCAAACAAAGCACACACTGGCAGAAAATCATTCTGACTTCATCAAGAGCAAGAACATTCCCCATTGAAAGACGCTGTTAAGAACAGTCAAGGCAAGTCCCAGGCTGAGAGCCATGGGGTTACTATGGTATGGTGAAATTCTGAAACTATCTGGAAGGCAGCGGCGATGGAACTTTCTAGGAATCTGTGGTGAGGTGCGTGAGAAGGGAGCTGAGAGGGACACAGGAGCTCTGAACCTAGGCTGAGAGGAAGCTGCTGTCCGGGGAGGTGGGGCAGGAGGAGCAGGGGAAAAAGGACCCAGGACCCCTCTTCCTGTTACAGACAGACGTGGCTATTTGCCCGGCAGTTAGACTCAGTCACTTGTGGCCACATCCGTCTCTGTGGCTACAACTAAGCACTAGAGTCCCTACGTGGCATTCCCAGCGTAGCTGTGTCTGAAGTTGCGCCGGAGCAGAAGGGAGACTGTTCGGCCTGAGCACACGTGGTGATGGGACAAATTCTACAAGTAAAACCTGCTCTTCAGTAGAGGAGTGCCTGTGCCTTAGACCACAAGCCAGGCTCCTGTTTTCTTGATTCCACAAAGCAGCCAGCACAGCACCTTGCAAAGGAAAGCCATTCAATGGATGTTGAATAAACCTGTCATACACACACACACACACACACACACACACACACGCTTCCAATAATGACTTTTCATGATGAAATCAGTGACTGTGCTTGTGTTTTCTAAGGTAAGGGATTGAGAGAAAAAAAATAAAGCATGTCTTAATCTGTGTATGAGGACTTACCATTCATTTTGAAATGGTTCCCTTTCTCCCACAGAAAAACAGAAACCAGCACCATAGCATCACCCAAGCTTCGCCAGTGGGACTGTTTGAACACTGAATGCGCCACGCAGTGCAGAGACACAGTCTTTGTAACCCGGCCACAGACCGTGGTGACTTGTGAAACGTGTCTCCCTGGCATCTGAGGGAATGACCCGCTGAAGTCGGCTCATGGGTCCGCCTGTCTCGCAGGGAGATGGTGGGCATCCATGGGGATCGCAGACTCAGGCATCAAAACCTCCGGTGCCTGCTCTCCCTTCACCTAAAGCCATCCCCCCAGGAAAAACAAAAAACCACTCTTCTCATAATGTTCTTTATCTCTAGACGTGGAAAACCATATTTCCACTTGCTCAGGAAAAATAAAAATAAAAATAAAGCCACACATGAAATGCTACAGCCTTAAATAAGGACGTTACAACTTCATTCTCTGCCTATGGCACCAAATGCCCAGCCCCTGCAGACTCAGCTGCTACTCCGAGGAAGCAGGACTGACTACAGGCAGACACAAGTAGACTCGGTTACTACATCACAACCCACGTTTAGTCCATTACCCCTGCTGGCCATTAGCTATGGTGTTTCTAAGCACTGGAAGTTGCGATCTATACACAATACTAGGTCTGTCTTCAGAAATAAGTCAAAATAAATAGCTATTTGGGGCACCATTTCCCACTGTTCTTTCATCTTAACATAGCTAGAGAATTCCACTGAAGGGTATTCAAGATAAGGCAGAGGTTAATAGGCTCCTTACGAGGATGGACGTTTAAATATTAAACACAAGATGTTGGTGCAAGATAGCCACTCTGAGTTCAACCTACTCATTACAGCCCGCATCTGAATAAACTCCAAATGAGTCAGGAGAAAGTACATGACATGAAATGTGTTACAAGGAAACATAGATGACTTCCTAGATAAGGGAACAACCTTTCCAGCGATGACTAATATCCCAGATGCAATAAAAGAGAAAAATGTTCTACTACGTTCAAGTGAAAAAGAGACTTCACATGAAAAATAAGCAAAACCAAACAAAGCACACATTGGCAGAAAATCATTCTGACTTCATCAAGAGCAAGAACATTCCCCATTGAAAGGCGCTGTTAAGAGCAGTCAAGGCAAGTACCAGGCTGAGAGCCACTCTTCCACTATCTATCTGACAATGACCTTGTGTCCAGGGCACACGGGAAATCTGGCAACTCAACGTTTAAGAACAAACACGATGATTAAACAAACAGGCAAAGGAACAGCAACGGGCACGTCGCCGAAACAGGAGGTGCCGCTCCCCCTGCTCCCCTGGGACAGACCAGGCTTGACCCCCCTGTTTTCTGGGAACACGCCCGAGAGGACAGAGAGATGAGCCCTGGGATTCCACCTCGCTGCTCATTACGCCTCCTCCAGAGTGTCTTCCTGTCTCCACTGCCAACAGAGAGCACATGCACCTTTTCTCTGAATGGGCTGGAGAGGACCCTGCCTAGCAATACTCCGCCACCCTGTCTTCTGAGAACGGCGAGTAAAGGTGATTCCTAAGGGGCAGCCCTGGGAATCGTGGTTCCCTGAGTGCCATCGCCTCGAGCCTTTTCCCGCAGGGAGAGTGATGGTTTCCTTGAGCCGATGCACCGAGGAGGGCCGCGTGGCCATCTCCCGTCCAGCAGGAGCGTGCGGTCAGGTCTGAGGGCAGATGCCGGAAAGCAGCTGCAGCTACAACTCTCGAGAAGAACAGAGAGTCCCCTCATAACGAACAACAATCCCAACCCGTGCCAAAGTCTCCAGAGCATAGGAGGCTGTGTCCTTTGGAAATGTAGGGCTCATTTCTATCTTTAAGATATCTATCTTAATACTCTGTGAGTTAGGAAGTGAGGGAGTATCTGGCCAGTTTGAATGGATTTTCTCCGTTATTTGTGACTTCAATAAATATGTATGGAGCCCCCTGGCATGAAGAAGGACAGAGAACAAAGCATTGATATAATAAACATATAATTTCCAAGTTTTATACGTGTCAAGGGCGTATCAGGCTACAGTGAGAGAGGAAACAGGTGTCATTATTCACTTCAGGGTAAACCCAGGGGCCACAGCTGGAAGGAGGCCAAAGGCGTGCTTGAGGAGTGGGGTGGGGAGTGCCGGAGAACGGTTAGTGATAATGGCAGACGCAACATCGAGGGAGCAGTTATTTGCCTCAAATTACTGTTCTAATTACTCTCCACATATTAAAACATTTCTCTGTCACAATAACTCTGTTCCTAAGCCCATTGTACAGATAAAGAAACCGAGAAAGAGGAGGTGAAGCAATTTTCCAAGGCTGCCCAGCTTGTTAGTGGCGTAATCTATATCCAAACCCCACAAATCTCTCTCTAGGAATGAATCCCAGAGTCAGCAGCTGCTGAGTCCTAAAGGAACCCGGGGCCACGGTGAGGACTTGGATGAGAAACACCAGTAGTTACATGATTCTGTTCATGGTTCAAGAACTCTCCCTGTGTACACTGTACTCACACAACCAATAATCGGGTGAAAGTGACATCATATTGTACAAGCTTGAAATTGGCATTGAATCATCCTGCTTTTGTGTGTCGTGTTATCCTCATTTTAAAAGAAACCTTACATCTTAGAGTCACGAGCTAAGAATCTACATCTAATGGGGACTCTCCCCCTCTAGGTTTTTAAGAAATTGTATTGATAAAAACATCGAAAACCAGTAAAGATTGGTGTTTTATTTGAAGAATAAGGATGCTTGTCCAAAACCAACTGAAACTGATAGGGAATCTATAAAAAGCAAAGCAGACAGATAAACCTACTTGAAAATCTTATTTCCATGACAACAGAAACAGAGCATTAAAGGGCCAGCACACCTCCGCAATGCGCCACTGCTGCCACATCCAACCCTCTAACATATTTTCGAGAGAAGGAAAAATCTTCCATGCTAAATTATAACTACGCATGTGAAAACATGCTAGCCCTTCCTAAAAACAAGGGTAAGAAGCCAAAAATTTTAATAGATGCAGATGAGCAGGTTTTCTACTGATTCTGGGAAATGCAGAAATAAAATGGACAGCATCAATTCTACATTGCATACAAACTACATGTTTTGTAGCTTCCATATTTGTAATTCAACTCATCATTTTAAAAATTGCCCAGTTAGTCCTATTGCTTTACGATAACATACAGAATGCTTGCTCATGAATACACATGGAGCCAAAATAAGCTACACATAGTTATTCATACTTGAATCCTCTAGATATTAGAATATAATATTAGTTATTTTTCGTATTGCACTTGAGAAAAGTCTGGAAAATAGCTTTGTTTCTCTAAGGTAGTAACAATATTTTGCACAGAATACACATAGAGCCTTTTGGGGATAATGTTTCTAAAGTTTCCTAAATTTAAAAGATTCTCCAAAGGCAAATTATCATTAAATTATGTAAGATAATTTAAGTTCTAAATGCTATTGAAAATTATATGCACCAGCCCAGCCAGTGTGGTTCAGTGGTCAAGCACTGACCTATGAATCAGCAAGTCATAGTTCGATTCCCTGTCAGGGCACATGTCTGGGTTCGATCCCTGTGTGAAGCATGTGGGAGGCAGCTGATCCAAGATTCTCTGACATCATTGATGTTTCTATCTTTATTTCCCCCTCCCTTCCTCTCTGAAATCAATAATAAAAATATATTTTCTAAAATAAAACTGTATGTACCACATCATGGATTTTAAAGGCATGATGGGATTGAGTTTAGTCTTCACAGAAACCCAGTGGGAATGGAAAGGGAGACACTCTCACAGGCCTTCCTTTCATCGATGGGGCCTTTAACACATTACATACTAAGTTGACATAGAAGAACAAACAAATCTACCTCAGGAGACGGAATTAGAAAAACTAGAAAACGTCATCTTACCTAATTTAAACTTTTTGTTTTAGATGATTACATTGTAAGAAACAATGCAGAAAATTCTTGAGCATAATTTAACCAGTTTCTCCCCCTGGGGACATCTTGTGAAACTAAAGCACAAATTCCAGATGGGCCTAGAGTATTCTGGAGAAAAAGAGATAAGCTAGAGCTAATTTGATGTTTTAACAGTTTTTTTCAAAGGTCATTTTAAAAACAAAGCTAAAGATAATCTGAGAAGAAAAAATTTGTACAGAATAAATGCCATAATTTTTCTTTAATATGACAAATACGTAATTATGTGGGTCTGAATCTCTCTCACCTCAAACCCAGAGGACATGGGACCCCCAGGATTAGTGGAGAAGACAGCCATTCTTCACATGCCTCTCCCCACAAAGCTAAGCCACCTGAACCCCACTATACCCATAGTCAACATCACTTCTATTCCAATAGCAACGTTTTCCCTCTTCACCGTGTAAAACCAAAGACGTGAACTGTCCTTCAATGTCTGTTTGATTTTGGTCCTGTCTGGACTTGTCCATTTTGGGTTTCAATGACAGCAATTTTCTCTACGCAGACTGCCCATGTTCATTCTCACACGTAAACCTATTCATGTTTGTCCTTCATGATTTTCTTTAAAACCCAATTCTGTTGGGCTGCTTCTGCCATATCACATTGCAATCCACAAAGCCATATAAGAAGATACTGTACAGAATATCAATAATTTGAGGCACAGAATATCAAATTCAAAGAATTTCAGACATATAACAACTATATTAATACTAGCATTCAGGTTGGGGCAAAAGTAGGTTTCCAGTTGCTCGTATAAATAATAGTACGATAATTAATAACTAATAGTACAAACCTACACTCTGGTTCAAGTACTCACCACTCTATACCCACCTTTGTCCCACCTGTAAAACACTTCTGTGCTTGTTTAATCCCCTACCTCTAAAATGAAGCCTGGATGTGACTGAACCTAATATATGAAGGAATGGAGATGAGTTCAATGCATTCGATTTGCATGAGTTTCATTTTGAGCTCAAAAAAATATGTATCTTTGGAATATTTTTGTTGCTAATATAAGCTGTATAAGTAAAAGCCAACAATTAATGAATTTCCCTTTTTGGTTTAAAAGCTTCCTTGAACATACAGAGAAAGACACAATGACTAAACCAAAACAGCAACCCCACGGAGCAGCAGGAGGCTGTTTGGCTTGACAGAGAAAAAGAACTAGAACACCCTGTCTAACACATGCTAACAAGTGAGCACAGAATACCCCGATGCCACAGCTTCATTCAGAACCACCCACCGTGGCCCTCCTTCCTTCAATCTGGAAACCAGGTTTCTGCGGGCACAGGTGCCCACACAGGCAAGCACCTTCCTGAATAAGTAGTCACTCTTTAATTCCCTCTCAAGACCACACCTTCACATCTCTTTTGCCTACCCCTGCGTCCTGGCCCAGACATTTTTCCTTTGTTCCTTGTTAAGAAAGCACATCTTGGACCGTTGTCAGACACCAAGGCTGGGATCTGGCGGCTCTGCACGCTCGTGCAGAAGTTTCCTGGAACATGGGGCAGTCGAGTGCGATCTCCATGACGGCCTGCGTTGTAGCTGCCGGGCTCTCCTGGTGCCAAAGGCAGCGGCCCCTCATGCGAAGCCTCTCCTGCATGAACACAGCCCTGTTTTCAGCCCTGACAGCCAGTGGTAAGACTCACTGGTGCCTTGGGGAGTCATCAGATGAACGAGTTCTCAATCCGAAGGCCTTATATCTTCCTTCTCATTTTATACTTGGGTCCTGAACCTATCCAGCTGTTTCACAGTCTTTAAAACCCAGCAAGTCAAGTAAATTCTGGAGGGCCAGAGGCTATCTGAGTTACAGTCAGACCTGCAGTGGTTACCTGAGAACATTATCACCGAGTCCAGAATCAGACACAACGGGGATCAAATCCGCCTCCACCTCGCAGTAACTGCGGTATTTCTGGAAAGTCATCCTTTCTTAGCTCCCAATTCCGTCACATATAAAATGAAAATATTAATAATTTACCTACCAAAGACAAATGTTCTGATTATTTTAGCAGATAATGTATACATTGCTCAGCGTGTGTTTTAGTATACAGTAATAAATACTGTCACCTATTAACTAATAAACAAAAAACTTGATAAATATTGTTATTATTAGGCTAAGGAGATAGTATTATGATGTTTGAGCTTTACTTATCTGTGTATGAATTTTTAAACTATCCAAGTAAGGTTTACTTTTGCAAGCATTTACAGTCCCACAGTGTAAAGAACTTCCCTGTTCAGAGAAGCAGGTGGTCAGCACTAACTCTCCTGGGGAGGAAGCCGGTAAAGACAGCGCTGGGGTATTCCCATGCTGCCTCAGTCTCCCGGCCCCTTTTCAGATGGATGTGACCTGTCACTAATGTGGGCCAGCTGACTGAACAGAGCACAGGTGTCATGTCCAAGCAAAAGCCTGGGTAATAGACACGAGAAAGACGAGAGCACTGCCTTTCTTGGTTAATGCACGTGGATAGATGTTGTGTCTTCCCTGGCCCAAGCTCTGAAGTTACCTCGAGATCCACGTGGAACCTGGGGCATCCACAGAGTGCAATCCACTGGTGTGTGGAACCACAAAATCTGTGCATTAGTTTGTTATTGTGGCATGATCTCGCTGGCTGTGATGAACACAGAAATGGTTTCATTGACAAGAGGTGAAAACAATTGTGATATGGCATTAAGCTGTCCCTTGATACCTGTTTTTATCTTCAATAGTATAACTTTTATTTCATTTAATAAGTAGATAATGGAACTGATGTGTGGACACTTTTCCTGACTGAGGCCATTGCCTGATAAGAAAGAGAAGAAAAATGTTTATAACAAGGCAGGGTCCTGGTGACACCTAAGCACAGATAAGTGACTTCTGAGCAAAGAAAGACAAGTCCTGCGAGGAGCTTTCTGGGAAGAGAGGCCACACGGCTTAAGTCCGGAAGAATGGGATGCTCTGGATAAGTGTGGATGAGCAAACAGTAGTGATCAAATGAGGGAACAGCACGAGTAAAGCCAGGAACAGAGAAGAGTGGCTGGGTGAGTGTGCAAGGAGTGAAGGATGGAAATAAAACAATTAAAAGTTATTATTTGCCCTAACCTGTTTGGCTCAGTGGATAGAACATCGGCCTGGGGACTCAAGGGCCCCAGGTTCGATTCCGGTCAAGGGCATGTACCTTGGTTGTAGGCACATACCCAGTAGGGAGTGTGCAGGAGGCAGCTGATTGATGTTTGTCTCTCATCTATGTTTCTAACTCTCTATCCCTCTCCCTTTCTCTCTGTAAAAAATCAATAAAATATATATTTTTAAAAGTTATTATCCGCTCTCATGCACTCCTATAAAAATATACGATCAATCTAACAAAGTTATTGAAGTAAAGATTTGAAGAGATGGAAACTATTTAGTGTAATAGGAAATGACCTCGAAGGGTTTTAATCCGGAGAGGAGCATGTTTCTACACTCCATGTTAGAAATCTATCCTCTCTATATAAAAGCCTAAGTGATTGAATGACCAAACGACCGGTTGCTATGACATGCACTGACCACTAGGCAGGAGACGTTCCATGCAGGAGTTGTCCCCTGGTGGTCAGTGCGCTCCTACAGACAACCTCCCGCAGCTAGCCAACCTCCCATGGTCCTTCCCCCCAAACTGGGAGAGATGGCCCCAATTGCCTCCAATCACTGGCCAGGCCGAGGGACCCACCCATGCACAAATTTGTGCACCAGGCCTCTAGTCTTAGTATAAAAGGGATGAATAGAGATAGGACAATAAGCAACAAGTTCATTACAATACCCTTCTCAGAAGATAACAGGAAACTAAATTGGAATGACAAGGGACTAGCATAGGAATATCAACACTGGAGATAATGAATTGGAACATTTTTAAGAAATGTAGATTCAAAAAGCCCAGGGAAAGAAAAATAAGGGGATGAGGACAATGGGACTGGAGGAGATAGAGATGTGACTGTTTAAGGACTGTCATTAGTATAAAACAGGACCAGAAACAAGTTTGGGATGAGGGGATCTGATGTTGGACATGCCAGCTCTGCTATGCCAACAGCACCCCAAAGAGGTAAAGAGGGGTACAGGTCAGAAGGAGGTGCAGGTCAGGAGGAAGTGAAGTTCTGGAGGAGGTAAAGTGGGGTGCAGACAGGCAGGGGTACAGTTCCGGAGGAGGTAAAGTAGGGTGCTGACAGGCGGGGTACAGTTCCGGAGGAAGTAAAGTGGGGTGCAGGTGAGGAGGGGATGCAGTTCTGGAGGAGGTGAGGAGAAGATGCTGGTCAGGAGGAGGTGAAGACACTTAATTCATTCCTTTCCCTTGAGGAATGGATTGTGGGAAACAACTCCAGAGCACTAAATACATTTAAGTTTCTCTTCTCTTTATTCAATACTAGAGGCTCGGTGCATGGATTTGTGTGCTGGTGGGGTCCCTCAGCCTAGCCTGCTCCCTCTCACAATCTGGGACCCCTTGTGGGATGTTGGAATGCCGGTGTTGGCCTGACCTGCGGGGATCAGGTTGAAACTGGCAGTCCAACATCCCCTGAGAGATGCAGTAGTGCACAAAGTGGCAGGCATCTGTGGGAAGCCCAAGCCTGGGCCAGGCGCCATGCAGGCCCTGCTCATCCCAGTCTCACAGTGCCTGCTGCCACTCAGGAGTGCTGCCGTGGAGGTGGGAGAGGCTCGCACTGCCATGGCTGTGCTTGCCAGCTGTGAGCCTGTGGGTCAGCTGGGCGGTGCTCCCATTGTGGGAGCGCACTGAGCACCAGGGGGCAGCTCCTGCAGTGAGTGTCTGCCCCCTGGCAGTCAATGCACATCACAGTGACCGGTTGACTGGTCATTCGGTCATTCGGTCGTTGGTCACTGAGGCTTTTATATAAATAGACTCTGATGCCTTAAATATAAAATAAGCTCTTTTTTATCTCAGAAAAACATGAAGAAAAAATCATGAAGCTTTCAGGAAAACTGGAATTTTATTTAATCAAATAAAACATCGCACAGTCCTCCAAGGAGGCGGCACTGGAGAGACGGCCTCGCGTGCACAGCAGAGGAAGACCTGGATCCACACGCAGCAGACACTGCGCCCAAACGGGGACCCAGTGGCTGCGGGACCACCCTCAGTCCACACCCTCCACAGGACACACGGTCCCCGAAGCCCAGCTACAGACAGCCATGGAGGGGCCCAAGCACCACAGTCCGCTGCCTTGCTCCAGTCCTTTATAATACCAGGAGAAAATTCTATACCACTCTGATTCAAAGTTATTAAAACCAACTTCCCACTTTTAACTTCTAAAACTAATGCATATTTGCAGTGATTACTTCAACTCAACCCTAAGGTACTATTAAAAATGGGACTTTTTTGGCACAATATAGAAATGGGATTATTTAATAAAAATACCCTGGAGCTAAGTTTATCGGAAAGTATTAACAAAAGCAGCTTTGCCCCCTGTTTTTTTTTTTTTTTTTTTTTTAACTGGATCTTAACTAAAAACTTGTGTTGTAACTTCTCACAATATTAAGGAAACGTTAAAGAAAAGTGCAGCCCCGATCAGTCAATGATGGGAAACCAAACGAGCGCTTTTCTGCTTGTTTTTCTGAGCTTGGCGAAACCACAGAAACACTGCGGCCAGGGTAAGGGAATCGGTCCTCACCGCTCTTCACAGAGCGTTAATGCGATTAGCGGAGGCCGGTGCTCTTATGTAAGGGGATACGGTCTCAGGACGTGGAGGAAGCGGGAACGGACAATACCCGCCGAGCATGAGAACGCACATGACTGAGATTTTCTTTCCCAGCAAGGCTTTTCGGTGAAGATATTATGATATGAATATCTCTCAGTTACCCAGGAGGAAACCTTAAGCCTTCTTAGCGAGTCCAGACAATTGCTGGAGCCTAAGCCCTCGTTACTACTTCCCTAGCAAAGTGGCTTCCTTTGACTTGTTTTATATATATATATGTATGTATATATATTATTAATTTTTTACAGAGAGGAAGGGAGAGGAACAGAGAGTTAGAAACACCGATGAGAGAGAAACATCGACCAGCTGCCTCCTGCATACCTCCTACTGGGGATGTGCCCACAACCAAGGTACATGCCCTTGACTGGAGTTGAACCTGGGACCCTTCAGTCCCCAGGCCAACGCTCTATCCACTGAGCCAAACCGGTTAGGGCCCTATGACTTATTTTATAACAGCTCCACCCTCACTGGACGGCCGATGCCTCCTTCCCCCCGAGAGGGGCGGCGGAGCCAGTTGACTTAAACAAGCGAGTAAGTTAGAGAACAGGGGCTCCGAGAAGGCATGCTCCTGACTCGCCAGGTTCCCTGGAAACTCTGCAGACGCTGTTTTGATGATAAAAGCAGCACGTCCTTTGTTTGTTTGTTTTTAAGTATTTTTATTTTATTTTATTTATTTATTTATTTATTTTAAATATATTTTATTGATTTTTTTATAGAGAGGAAAGGAGAGAAATACAAAGTAGAGAGTTAGAAACATCGATGAGAGAGAGTCATCGATCAGCCGCCTCTTGCATGTCCCCCACTGGGAATGTGCCCGCAACCAAGGCACATGCCCTTGACCGGAATCGAACCCGGGACCCTTCAGTCCACAGGCTGACGCTCTATCCACTGAGCCAACCGGTTTCGGTTTAATTTCTTTATTGATTACGGTGTGTCCTTATGCAGCCGTCCTTTGGCAATCGTTTGCATCAGCACAAGTGAGCAGAAGATAAGCGCCCCGGGACAGAGACATGGAGAGAACTTGTTTCTTAGAAAAACATGCAACCAAAACCTTCCCAAGCTCTGACTTTACATTGGAAACCTCGCACTTCTCCCTGTGGCTGCCGCACGGGGGTTCCACCTGGAGCCCCAAAGGGTCCTCTTCTAAGTACCCGGGGCTCCTGTTTCCAGACGGTGTGTTCTCTCCTCGCCTCTAACTTCCTTCTCCTGCCCTTCTCTTCACAATGAAACGTGCTCTTTCTCTCCTTTCCCTGTTTGCAGTGGTCAAGCTCAGACCGGAAAGAAGTTCTACCAGTTTGGATCCTGGACAAATCCCTTGCATCCTCCCAGCCTTCCTCTATGAAACAAAGGTTAAAGAAATGCTCGTTGTGAGGAGGAAGTAAGTGCTCTCAAGACACAGACATTGTGAGAAGCAAATAAGAAATGCGACCTGCTACTGTCATTATTTATCTTCATGACATTAATACCATGTCTTCAGAGCTTATCTGAACAATTCGTCTCCTTCTTTAACCCCTGCGCCTTATTTATTGTTTAGTCTCTCCTCGGGATTTCATGGGAGCACTTTACCTTTGCCTTGGACAAAGCTTTAACCAAAATATGGGAATGTTTGTGCTCAAGGAAGGACTCAATCTTACCAACAAAAGCAGTTGCCTTTCCTCTGAACATGCCTCCAGCTCTGTTTTTACCCTGGTCCTCACTTTTGTCTCTTTTTCCCTCATCACCTCTGTTGACAATACTGACACCGTTTCCTATACCCATTCACACCATCATTTTTAGCTGATTTGACCTCTTCTGCCCCAGGATTTCCTGTCCTTAACTTTTCCTACATAGAATCATTGTTATGTGCAAGGTCTTGGTGCAAAATTAAGGCACTGCAATGTCTCTTAAACCTTAGACCAATAAATCTCTAGTAATTATTTTGTCTGTGAATGTCTGTGATCTACTCACAATTTTTGTACAGAAACATATCAAAAGCTTTAGTCTCTCGTTTCCCTCTAGATATTCCCAAAGAGAGCATAGAATGTTTCATTACTAAAGCTCCATGAACATGCTTTTTGTCCCTGACATATGCATCTAGAGAAAATGTCTAATGCATTCCACTGAGATTCACAGTTACAGCTTATACAACATAGGCTATGCTTTCTTTCATTTTTTTTTCTGAATCCCTTACACTAAAACTAACAATATGGCATTCCTTCATCTTTCTGTTGTTCTCTTATCCTCAGAGTATTCACACACTCATTCATTTCTTTCTACTGGCTTTTGCTCAGTCTCCTGGAATGCTTAAATTAGGCAAACTAACCTGTTAAATCAATAATAAAAGTAACTATAAAAATCTCCTCTCCTTTCAGGTGGGCACATTCTTCAGCGGTGGGACTGGTAGCCTTGGGTTCCGCACACCTGTGTGTGTCTCTGGCCCCTCCTCTGCCCTGTGCTGCCCCCACCCCGTCCACTCTTGTCTCCACGCCCTCCCCCACTCCCCACTGCAGACTCACTCCCATCTCTAGTTCCAGGCGCCTCAGAAAATGGCTTCCAGAGCAGCTCTGACTTATTTCTTTTTCTCTGAGGTGTCAGCCATCTTTATTTTTCCCCAGGAAGCATTCAATTATTCCTAAAAATCATGAAACGCCTTACAATTGAAGTACATAAATCTGAAACAAAAAGTGAGCCTAAAATGTCTCTAAAATTAATATAATTGAACTCTCTCTAGTTGCCTTTCTTTGAGGAATAGAAGAAGCATTATAAATATATTTTATCAGTGCATATAATATTAACAAATATTCTTGTCTTTACAGTTGCTTTATTATTTGGGGTATGTAGAGTAAAAATTCAATTCTACCTTAGAAATACAAGGGTTAATAAATAAACAATGTCAACATTTATGTAACAAAAGGCACAAAAAGTTAATGCATTTGAAGCAACAAATTAACATGGAGACAGATGGTTTTGTTTTTCTGCGAAAGTAAGATTCCAAAATGTACACTTCTGTGAAACCAGAATGCGGTCCTCTGATTCTGTCTAACAAGTCTTATTAAGATGGATCACATTATAGTGCTCAGGGTCTAGAAATGATGCTAATTAACCCTCATGAAGGGCTACAAAGAAGTGACGTTGTTTGCTGGCCAAATGGATCCCTACTGATTTTATTTAAAGTATTTGGGTAAAGAAGTAGAAGAAAATATTAAGGTATATATATTTGGTTAACCTTTACTGAAATATATTTTTTTCATTGATATTTAGAGAGAATGGGAGGGAGAGTGGAAGGGAAAGGGTGTGGGTGGGGGAAAGAGAGGGAGAGAGAGAGAGACAAGAAACACATCGATGGGCCTCCTGTGCTTGGAGTGGAACCTGAAACCCAGGTACACACCTTTGACCAGGAAGCTAACCCATGACCCTTCGGTGCATGGGCTGATGCTCTAACCACTGAACAATAGTGGCCAGGTCTTAAGGTATATTTTTCAATTTTGTTTTTCTGGGTCTGTGCATCTGTGTGTCTGTCACAAATATTTGGATTGAATATATGTATATATGTTAATTTTCATGTGAGTAATGAAGAGGAATGTTCATGCCTTCCTCAGTTTAAGGAGCTAACATCAGCAAGTCTTTTCTCAAAAATAACTATTTACCTGGAACAATGTCACATCAAGATATCCCTTTATTAAATTAATTACTTCAGCACTTGTAACTATATGTCTACTGAAAATGTATCCAGAAGTATGCAAAGAAAATTGACTAGTGAAGAAAAAAAATTATTACCAAAAATATTTTGTGTGAAATTGTTTAAATTACAATTAAAAACAATGTTTTTTGCTGCAGCCGATGACTACGTATACTTTAAGATACATATAATCACTACCTTATTTATTATTTCGTTACGGTATTATAATTTCCACAATAACGTGAAAATATATTCTAATAAAAACATGACTGGATTATGAAGCAATTAATTACAATAAATCATAGATGTAAAGGATCAACACCTTTTTTATCATAGAAATCTAATAATTGTCAATGAACTGCTTTAATTTTTGCAAAAGAAAAAGGCATACAATTTTTGTTAAAATTTGTATGGACTCCCATTATTTCCTATACAGTTCTAAAGAGAATTCTTAATTTTTAAAAGATAATAAAATGTGATATACTCTTTTGATTCCAGAAGAAGAGTGAGAGCAAGATATTGAAAACCTATTTGAAGAAATAATGACAAAAAAAAAACTTCCCGTACGTGGTGAAAGAAATAGATTTACAAGTCAATGAAGCACAGAGAACCCCAAACAAAAGGAATCCAAAGAGGACTACAACAAGACACATCCTAATTAAAATGCCAAGGGCAAAAGACAAAGAGAATATTAAAAGCAGCAGAAGAGAAACAGTTAGTTACCTATAAGGGAGTACCCATACAATTGTCAGCTGATTTCTCAAAAGAAACTATGCAGGCCAGAAGGGAGTGGCAAGAAATATTCAAAGTGATGAATAGCAAGAACCTACAACCAAGATTACTCTACTTAACAAAGCTATCATTCAGAATTGAAGGTCAGCTAAAGAGCCTCACAGATGAGAAAAAGCTAAAGGAATTCATCACCACCAAACCAGTATTATATAAAATGCTGAAGGGTATTCTTTAAGAAGAGAAAGAAGAAGTAAAAGGTAAGGATAAAAATTATGAACAACAAAGTGACAACAAATACATATCTATCAACAAATGAATCGAAAAATCAAGTTAATAAAAAATCTGGCGAACAGAATAAACTGATGAATATAATAGAATCGGGGGCATACAAAGGGAGTGGACTGACAATTCTCAGTGGGGAAGAGGAAGTTGGGGGTGTGGGAAGAGACTGGACAAAAACCGTACACCTATGGATGAGGACAGTGTGGGGGCAGGGGGGAGTGGTAAGGGCAGAGGGTGGAGTGGGAACTGAGTGGAGGGGAGCTATAGGGGATAAAACGAGGAACAACTGTAACAATCTGAACAATAAAGATTTATTCAAACAAAAAGACTAGAGGAAGAGTGAGGGCACACAATCCCAGCAGCATCCCTCACATGCTCTTGCTGAGTAGCCATGCCCTGGTTCCTGCCTCCAGGTGTCCCAGCTGCCTCGGGCTTGTCCATCGACCCTGTGACTTCCCACCACCTTGTCATACCGCACTGACCCCTTTTCTTTTCACTCCTTACATGCAGGTTTAAAGCATCTGCTTCTCCAGCCTTCCAGCAAGTCCACACGCTGGTGAAGTTTCACTTGGCTTGTCACCCCTAATCTCAGTAGTTTTACTTCTGGCAATGACACCCCCCTCCCCGAAGCAACTGGCCGAAAGGAGGAGAGCAGGCACGGCTGCTGTGATCCTGGGATGATTAACAGCCAACAGGGGGCAGAGAATCACCGAGGCACTAAAAACCGGGCAACATGAAAGGACACACAGTCTTCTCATGGCCAACGCAATAACCTACACAATCACCATTCCCCACACCTTGCATTCCTGGTAGCAAATCATGTGATATGTTTCAAACACTGGTTACCGGTAAAGACACTGCACAGTCTCCCCAAAGACACCACTACATTTGCCTAATAAAAACGCAGACACAGCCCTAACCAGTGTGGCTCAGGGCACAGAGTGTTGGCCTGTAGACCAAAGGGTTCCCAGTTCAATTCCAGTCAAGGGCACATGACCAGGTTGTGGGCTCCATTCCCAGCAGGGGGTGTGCAGGAGACGGCCAATCGATGATTCCATCTCATCGCAGATGTTTCTACCTCCCTCTCCTTTCCTCTCTGAAACCAATATATATATATATATATATATATATATATATATATATATATATATATATATATATATATATATATAAAGTAGGAACATCCAGACCTCCTGAACGATTTATGACACAGCAAGCCTTTCCAGGCTTTTCAGAACAGCAGCAGGTGAGCAGTCGCCATCTTGTCCAGGTCCCTGGAGTCCTTGGAAGAGTGAGTGGCTGAGAAGCAGACCTCTCGCTGTGGCTCTCGGGGCGCTCCCTGGGGACCACCTGTCTTTCAGAGCCACGCCTCCCGGTGGCAGACTGGCCCCCCAGGTCAGACAGGGGTAAGGGAAGTGGAAGGCGGCCTACCAGCTGGTGCAAGAAACAAAATAGGAGACCTAATAGCAGTGCTGCTTCATTTCTAACGCCTGCTTGGCTAGATAAGTCAGATACCTGTCTTGTCTATTTTATCTTCCTCCTGTAAATTGAGATTTTTCTCTGAAATCTTCATCCAGCTCAAACCTCCCACGACGGGAGCTGTGATCTCTCTGTGTGGCTGACTCCCATGTGGCTCACGGAGCTAAAAATAGGGTGGCTGTGGGAAGACACAGAGGAGGAGTGTGCGACAGGCCCCACATCCCAGAGGAGCGGCCCTGAGAAATAGTCCTGTTAGACTGCCAGGCTGTGGCCTCTCGTGTCAGAAGGAGCGACAGGAGCAGTAAGAGGACGCATGCAATGGCCACGTTCATGACTACAAGGCATTCGATTCCATTCAGAGGGCAAGGGTGCTTTAGACACTAAAATGGCACTTTGCCTTCTGCTGACGTAGACCCAGGGCTCGGTGGTGGGAGAAGATGTGGCAGTCTATTTTCAGTTTTCACTTCTCTTCTGTGGCGGAGATGCATTTCTCCCTGAAAGCCATCTCCCGGCACCATGGTAACCACATCCGGGCAGGGACGTCTGCCCCAGCGGATGGATGTGCCATTTCAGACATTTGCAAATGCCACCTGACATCACGCTGAAGCGAGCAAGGAGGGTGCTGTACCCTGACAGAGTGCTGCTCAGTGTTGGTGTCACGGCTGAGAATGCGGACGAGGAGTGGGATTCACCAGCACAACCGCTGCTCAGAACTATCAGTCCTTTGTCTGTGTGTGTGTGTGTGTGTGTGTGTGTGTGTGTGTGTGTATGTGTGTGTGCATTCTGTCCAGCCTCAGCATTAAGTCATCTGGGCTTTACTCCTCAGCAGGTTCTCTGCCTGGGTGGAAGCCCATGGTCCCCAAGGATGGGGCCAGAAGTGATGAGAATCCCACTGAGGAGCAGGACAGGGGACGGCTGCTGCTGACATTGTCCTGGGGGTTCTGCACAGCAGAGGGGCCTCGAGAGCCATTCTGGAGGTTCTAGAAGCTTGACTAGAAGGTAGGCCCTGGAGAGTCCTGATTCCCTGCCTTCAGGGTATCAGTGGGTGCCCAGTGGCAAGGCCAGCAGGAAGTGGCCTTTGCCCAGAGGTGAGGGCGGCCAGCAGGGTCACCTGGGGGCACACATAGGGCCAGGCCACAGCACTCACCTCGGGGGAAGTCTGTCTCTCACTCAGCTGCAGGAGCAGAGGGGCCAGTAAGTCAGAATCGTTTTAATTGCCATCCAAGTCAGTGGCCCTGAGTGAAGTGGCGGCAATCTGGCCACAGAGCTCGTTCTCTTCCTCACAGGTCACGTGCTCTCGTAAGAGGGTTTATACACAGTCACCCTTACACAGAGGAGGGTCCAGCATCAACATGGCCACACCCTCGAAAATCCCTGCATGAATTCAACACCCCAAACTTAACTACTGGCACCCACTGTTCTAGAAGCCTATCATAACATACAGTCAATTAACTCGTATTTTGTATGCTATACACTATATGCTTACAATAAAACAGGCTAGAGAAAAGAAGATGGTATTGAGAAAGTCATGAGAAAATACCTTTACAGTTCATATTCAGTGAGAATATCTGCATCTAAGTGGGCCCGCTCAGTTCAAACCCATGTTGTTCACATCAGCTGTACTCCTATGACAGGGAAAGTTGAGCGCCTTTAAAATAGAGGGAAATTACTTTCTTCCTCTGCTTAGTTTTGTGTATAAGAAATTGATTTTACTTTGATAAATATTTTTTATTAAAATAGAATAATATTTATTATTGAATGAAAAAATAATCAAAATGGTAATATAATAATAATCATTAATAATACTGAAATAGCCTTTTTAAATCATTCACTATGTCAAGCAATAATAAATATATAATTTGTAGCCAAAAGCTTTAAAAAATACTTAGGGGAAAAGTTGATTAAAATAGTATTTTAGATTAATAGTTTGTCATGCATTTATTTATCCAGAGTTTATGATGATCCTTTTAATCAGTTCAAATGAGAAACTCATACCTCAGTTTCCCCAGTTTCAGTTAATAAGTCATTTTGCATGACTTAGTGTGCATCTTTAATACCTATTGTTTTTCAGTGACATCAGTTTTCTTTAATATTTTCCAGGAGGTCTGCTAAGTACTTATCGAATATTTAAAGGTAGCTGAAACAGCCAGTAATTTAATGCATGAGTGAGCACTGAAATAATTTTGTTATTGATTGGTTAATGACACTGTCAGTAAAGAATGATAAAGACTCAATATTAACATCTTGAATTTATATAATGCCTTATTTCAAATTAAATTAAAAATGAATAGCTCGCCTTTTTTCATATGACTTACCCTCAGAGTTTTGACAAACATTTGTGATTATTTTTCAACCAAGCTGAGAAGACTGCCATAGAGATCCAGCCTGACATTTTTATAATCTTTGGAAATTTTTAATTTTCCCTTTACTCATTTTACCCTCTCTTTAAAATGAGATGTCTTACTTTACATAGGTTTCCCTCTTTCATACATTTAAGTAATGTTAATATCCGCACTCTGAGCCAGGTGCTACGCCGGACTCTCTGTAAGGGACAGGTAATAAAACGTAAGGAACAGGCTGGGAAGAATCACCAGTGTGGTAGGGAACAGATTTGTCAACAGGAATATTCTGATGAAGGGTAATAACGGAGCTGTGAGGAAAACAAGGCAGCTACACAGAGGAAGATTAATCTCCCTCTGGAAACTTATCAAATGGAAAAACGAGAGTAGGGCCTGGGGAAAATGAGCAGGAATTCGCCCAAAGTCAAGGTGGTGCAGGGATTCTAAGCGGCAGGACAATTTATGTAAAATTTAAAGGTGGTAAAACCACATGACATGACCAAAGGTATTAGAAGGCATGTCCAAGTTATTCCAAACATACTTAAAAAGTTCCCTAACCACTGAGTTGGGTATCATAAGTCATTTTTCTTTGATTTCTGCAATTATATATGTTTTTCTTTATTTTTTTCTATAGCAATAAATGTGGCTTTAAAGCAAAAGCATGTCATCAAAACTGTTTCAAAAGAACAAATCACTAACTTCTGTGTCAACTCAGAATTAATAACAAAATCACAGACATATTTCAGGAACTGGAAAGCAACTCTAAATTTATCAGCAGCAAAAAGGTGTTGCTCAACTTTTTCTTTTTTTCTTTTTAAAAAAATATATTTTATTAAATTTTTTACAGAGAGGAAGAGAGAGGGATAGAGAGTTAGAAACATTGATGAGAGAAACATTGATCAACTGCCTCTTGCACACCTCTACTGGGGATATGCCTGCAACCAAGGTACATGCCCTTGACTGGAATCGAACCTGGGACCTTTCAGTCCGCAGGCCGATGCTCTATCCACTGAGCCAAACCGGTTTTGGCTCAACTTTTTCTTGTTGCTTTGACAGCCAACTTAGATAATGCTGTTAATATCAATTAAAATGTTTTACACATTGATTCATATTGGACAACACATACAGTGTTTGCTTTGTACTATGAAAAGTTTTTAATTTCAAAATAAATTCTCATCACTGTCTAGCAAAGTCAAAAATAAGGTTTTCTTTTCCTTGGAGCTTCAAATTTAGCTTATCCATATGCAGTAGGATATTGATAACAAAATGTAAAGCACAGTGCCATTTTTATCCCTGACTATTGAATATTTGGTAAACGTTATTTTTCATTTCAAGAAATCATGAATGGTGTTCAAAGAATGGCAAGTCTTTGTCAAAGTTTCCTGTGACTAAATCAACAAGCGTCACTGAATCATTGTCTTCTCTTTCCTCCTACATTTCCACACACTCTGGTGATTCATACCATTCACATGTGTATTCCAAACAGTTTTAACAACTGCATGCATGGCTCTTCACAGCCGGCTTTAGGAAACTGAGCTCCAGTATTTGCAAAAGGTAACACACGGTGGAACAGAGGAAAGAGGCAACGATCAGGTTAGTTTCAAAATTCCCAATAACCCTGACTCATCAAACATTCTTGAAGCAACACTTATTACTTGGGAACTTACTGTTTTCCTATCTCAATGAAGTGCTTCTTTGGTTCAAAATATCGGAGATCAAATGCGTTTGTAAATTTAAAGTCCTCTGAGACAGGATGGTAAAGTGAAAGAAACGGGCCAACCTACGTGTTGGCGAGAGCTCTGGGCAACTGGAACTCCCTGGATTTCACCTGGAAATGGTTTAACAGAAAACGATTGCCTGGACCGGAGTGGACCTTTCTGAAAAAACACATCTGTGAGCAGACCTGGGACCATCAGGGAGGAACTGCCTGGAATGCGCTGTCTTGAGTTCAGTAACCCATGGCCTTTATGTTCTTCTAGTGAACATCGGTAACCACCATGGGTTACCATAGAAACAAGACCGCTAGGAATTCATGTTGAACAGGCAGACCCGGAGTAGCACCCGAATGTCCCCTAATCCTGGTGCATATGTGTGACTGTTGTTTCTTCACCAACTTTAACGTTGGTCTCGTCCTATCCCTTCGTCCTTCCTGGGAGACTTAGGAAGATAGTAGGTAACAGGATCACCCCTGATTCCCCACAGTAAACAATCAGAGCAGAGCCCCACTTCCTATCTCAATCCCCCTAACACAAGTTTAAGTCTCTCACAAGTCCTTCCCAACACCCTCTGAGATTCCCGCCCCCCCCCCCCCCATCTCCCTCTGATGTGCATCCTCCAGCAGTGAAATACACTCAGTTTGTTCAAATGCAGGCGTGCGCATGGAGGTCATGGGAGGGCATTGAACAAGCATTGATTTTGCTCCTGTTTTCTTGCATTCATCCACATTCCCCCCATAGCCATGTGGCCCTGTGGACCCCACATGCAATGGACTAATGGACTGCAACTGGGAACACAAACTAAGCCAGCCTGATGCCGGACTGGACACTGCTTCAACGCAGAGCAAAAATTCTGGACACTGGCTTTGACTCTAGCCCTATTGATGCCACAGCTCTACTTCTTCCTCTGCCCAACAGAGGGAAGTAGGCCTTGGAAACTCAGAGGTCTGATTCCCACACACAAAAAAATAAGTCTTTCTACAATACCTCATCCTTCTGTGCGAGTCTCAGAAAATTCCTTTCCTGGGGATATCGCCAGAAGCCACTCCCAGCGGGGACATGAACCTCTCTCTACCGAAGCAAACTAACTCACCCCCTCGTATAATAATAAAAGTGTAATATGCTAATTAGATCAGATAGCCAAACAACCTTCTGAACGTCATTCCGGGCCTCCTTCTGGACAAAGCTGCAGCGGCAGGAGTGATTAGGGGCAATCAGGCAGGTAGGTAGAGGCGGTTAGAGGCAATCAGGCAGATAGGCAGATGTGTTTGGGGCGATCAGGCAGGCAGGCAGGCAGAGGGATTAGGGGTGATCAGGCAGGCAGGCAGAGGGATTAGGGGTGATCAGGCAGGCAGGCAGAGTAGTTAGGGGTGATCAGGATGCAGGCAGGCAAGTGGTTAGAAGCCAGTGTCCCAGATTGTGAGAGGGATTTCCCTAAGGGGGTCCCGGACTGCAAGAGGGTACAGGCTGGGCAGAGGGACACCCCCCCTCCCATGCACAATTTCATGCACAAGGCTTCTAGTACTGAATATAACAATCAAAACTGACCCCAGAAAACTCTAAATTTCACATAATTATTTTGGGGACCTTACCTATCAAAATTGACTAGTAAAAAATCTAGTCCTAAACATAAAGAATGGATGAATTAACCTCTGATTCCAGATGTCCTTTAACTCCCACCTTCTGAGAACAGTCTGGCCGCAGTGCAGGTGACAGTGTCATAAGTGCCTAGTCACCTTCTTTGTTGGTGACCTTAACATTGAGATGATAGAAAACAGAAGACAGGATGGCAGCTTCACCAAACTTCTCCATTACAAGACTTCTGTGAGTCCTTTGAAGATACTCGGACTCAGAGAGAAGGGAAAGTTACAGACTAAACTAAATGCTCTCAGATGAAGTGTTTAGATAAGTCCAAGAACAGCAAAGCATCTACATTTGGTCTAGTAAAGACACTCCTGTATCTCACAAAAGAAAGGATTGCTAGAAGGCGGGTGCGGTAGGGGAAGGAAGGGAGTGAAGATTCAGGACGAGTCCCAGTCCATGTGGTTCCTCAGGTCACAAAGCTCTGGAGTTTTTGTGGGAGCCTTTGGTCCCCAGAATCACAAGCCCCTGGCACTCTGCTGCTGGAAGGCTTTCTCATTGACCGGATCCTGCTCAGGCATCCTCAAGCCTTTTCCGGTAGCCTGACTCCCAGTTGTCTGTGTTCATCTCCGCATTGTTCAGTTTCAGCCAGAATCCGGCTGCGCCAGGTAGCCACCCTTGATTTCTTGAGGTCTGGTCACCAGGCTGCCTTCAGTAAGGCCCCTGCTGGGTGGGCAAGCCAGACGCCCCTCCCCCTTGATGGTTCCATCCACTAACCCCATCCTGCTCCCTGGCTGCACACCCCACTTCCCAGGCTGCTTTCTGAGTTGAACCCCATCTCTGCTCCCCCGCAAGGCCCCACTGTAGATCCCCATACCTATCATCGTAGCCCCCCTTTGAAGAAAGTCTGTCTTCCTGTGGTTTCACGAGTGCCATGCACAATTTTCCCCTTGACAGCTGGTGCATTCCTTTCTCTAACACCTCCTGAACACAGCGGAAAGTCACCCTCTAAAATCCTGCACCCAGCTGGTGAGGCCCAGCTCCCACTGAGATCCCGAGATCTCTCCCCTTCGGAGCCTCCAGCTTCTGGAACCACGCAAAAGCCTTCCCGCCCCATGCCTGTCCTCCTTCCACCCCAGGTAGGGACCTGGCATTACCGTGTAAGAGCTGAGCAAATTCAAAGCGCCATTGACTTCAGGACTCTCTGCTCCTCCCTCCTGCCTAGCAAAGCCCTACCCTCACCCCACCCCGTTACATCATCTTCTAGGGCTGGAAAGGGGAAGGGAAGAGTGGATTCAAGGAGGAACCCAAAAATGCATATTCATGTAAAGCAACTGGCCACAACAGTTATCACTGCAGGCTGAAGTCTGCTTGCCAATGAGAAGAGGAGGAAGTTTGACCAGATGGTTGGTTCTTTGCTTGTTTGTTCATGCATCACCCAGAAACCCCCTTCTGTGGAGTGGGCTCTTTCCTCTGAAGAGGGTACCAGCGATGAGGATTATATTTACTGAAAATGTTTTAATGCGAGCTGATTAGCTCAAACCCTGAAAGAACTTGCTGCTAGATGACTAGGTACCAACATGGAAAACAAAAAACTGCCAAGAATGTAAATGAGAGAATCGATACAGGGAGCAGGTTGTGTAGGTGACAGAACTGGTGGGAAGCCAAGCAGGGAGCCGCGGACACCGGACACCGTGGGGATTAGTGAGAGCTAGAGGCGGGCGGGCTTCAGGCCTGGAGAGAGGGTGTTCTGCCCCTGGGGTCCAGGTGCGACGCGCATGGCAGAGTCCACAAAGGACTCCAGTGCACAGGCTGCAGCTGCCGTGAGAAAGACGACACACACCTGGTCTCTCCTCACCGCCTACTTCCCGTCTCCCGACAGCACCTCCCACTGGCGAAAGCTGGCTGGCACCCAGCTGGCAGGGAAGCCAGCAGAGAGCAGCATCTCCTGTCTGTGAGCAGGGACTGGGGAGGGTCCTGGCCGAAAACAGTGCAGAGGCTGGAACATGTAGGAACTCCCAATATGACACGGGGCGGAACTCATCCCTCACGGAACACATGTTGCTCCGTGGGCTCCTTGCATGAATGTGCTTCTGCCTACAACGGGGAAACAGCATGGGGCAGCGCACGCTGGTCCCCCGCCTGAGACCCTCGACATTAAGTAAGGAGTCATCTTCTAAAAAAGCCGGCCTTCCCCTCCGGCAAGCATACTCGTGCGGGGAAAAGGCCAATGTGCAAGCATGCTCCTGCGTGGGGGAATTGTGAAAAAGCGACACCCTTTCGTCCTTAAGAAAAGGAGGGGATTTTAGTGGCATTTTACCGAATCTACGCCCTTCATTTCTCTCTGAATGGGACCGGATCAGCTGGCGGGGCCTGCGTTTCCTTGTACCTTTGCTTCTAAGACACATGTGGGAGTGGGAAGAGACACGTTTCCACGGGAACCTCTCTGGCTAATGAAAATTGCAGGATGGTTTCCACATCAGCCAACATTTAAGGCCATTAAATCATCTCCCTCATTGTGTGGAACATCATCAGCTCCAGAGAAAATGCACGGCCCAGCTGGAGGCAGGGAGCACCGGCATGCAGGCCGCTCTCCCTGCGTCAGTGGGAACCGGCGGAGGAGGGGTGGGCGGAGGGGCAGAGGCTGGGTTTTGATTGCACATCAGCAGTCGGCCTGGAAGAGCTGCTATCTCACAGTGAGTCCTTCCACCCCAGATTCACGCTATCGAGAGGAGAGGGGGAGCAAGCATGTTCTTGAATGCTTAGCAGCGAGCACTTAGACAGAAATTTATGACTTGCTTTTGGCTTCTCATTTGGTCAAGATAATGCAAACCACAGGGATTTTTCCTTTTATCAGACACGTAGATAAAAACCTAGTCTTAAGAAGAAATGTCTTCAAACTCCAGGGCCCTTCTCGCCCGCCTCATGATTTCTGTGTTTTTGGAGACCGTAGCCATGGTGCTGCTCAGAAACAGCGCGGCTCCCGGCACAGCTGAGCTGCCTGTGTGCCCATCAGCCCTGCCTGAGAGCTGAGAGCGGGAACCAGCTCCCCTGAGCCCACCGCACCCTCCACTGTTTCATTTCCTCCCAATTCCGATGCTCAGGTCGATGCTGAGGCCCCGGGAGGCTGGCAAACAGACTCTTTCCTTCCCAGAGATGCAGGCACAGAGGCCGCTATGGCATTGGACAGAAATCTGCTCCATGGGAACCAGGCTCGGTCGGGCAACCTCAGCTAAGATGTTAGAAGCATTTCCAGCCACTGAAAGGCATCCAGTGAAGGGCACATGTGGTGCCTTCGAAAGCAAATCTCACTTCTCGATTCTGAAGACCTGTAAAGCCCCCTCTGGCATCACAGCAGGACCCCCACAGCGAGGACAATGGCCTTGGCCATCTCAGCTAAAACAGCCCTCTAGAGTCGCCCTAAACCTCCTGGGCTCTGTGTGCTTCTCCGCTGGGGCCCCTGGGTGCTCTGGTCCTCTGGCCTGTTCACAGAGCAGCTCCTGCCTCGATCTCTGCTCTTCCTCACCTACACACCCTTCGCTATGGTCTAATGTTTGTGTCCTTCCCCACCCCCACCCCACCCCACCCCCGTCCATATGCTGCAATCCTACCCCCGATACGATGCGATGAGAAGCTGGGGCCTTTGGATGTTAGGTGGTCAGGGCAGGGTCTTGTGGTTGGATAGATGCCCTCCTGAAGGAGATGATGGAGAGCTAGCTGACCCCTTCCACCTCGGAAGGACGCAGGGGAAGGCAACTGTCAGGAAGAACATGTCTCCAAAAATGAGGGGCAGAGAAACTTGTGAAAATTGTATGTGTCATGGAAGTCACTTAGGAGAGCTATGTGGGCCTCACTCCTCTTCCTTCTGCCTCCATCTCACCTTTGTAACAGCGTTAAGGTCCACAGGAGAAAAGAAAGAAAGATTGTTGGGTCACATTACAGTTAAATAACAATTGATATTTCACCCAACATTGCTAACTTAAAATATGTCCTGTAATTTTTTTGATCATCAACAAAACCCACAAGCATCAGTGAGGTCTGCCTACATGCTCCGAGGTAGGCTCTTAGGAAAGGCCCGTGAGGATCCGGGTAACGTGAGGCCGGGATACACGGTCAGTTACTGACGCCCCTAAGACAAGTGTCTCTTTCCAGGCTGACACTCACTGGCTGGTTCATGTGGGGTGACTCTGCAATGTGGCTGAAGCAAGAGCTGTGGAAGATACAGACACTACTCTGCACATGCAAAGGGTGCAAAAGTACATATTATAGAAAATCTCCAGGTACACACAAACTGCATATCATCTACATACACAGGCACAGATTTCATTCTCACCATGCTAGCTCTAGATCAATAACCATCGCTCCATTAAACCAGGCTGTAAAAAGAACACTTATAACACACAACCAAGACTAATTTCTTTCCTTTAAAAAAAAGAAAGAAAAGAAAAAGGAAGGAGTAGGAGTGCTCCAATAGATTACAAACTCATTTGGTTGGTTACTCAGACAATGTCAATGGACTTTAAACTGAGTTCCAGGGGGTCATGGGCACCTCAGAAACCTGTGACCTGCCTCAGGTGAAAACAAGATTTTTGTCTACAAGGCTAGAGGAAGATTAGTATTTTATTCAGAGCCTCCAAGGATGCCATGTCCTAGCTCACCAAAAAGTCAAGGACCCCTGTTCCCAGTGAAAACAGTGGAATGAAAAGATGATGAAGCGTTCCATAACCTGTTGACACCATCAAGTTATGAAAGCAGAAGTAGAGTGTGGCCCTAATTGTGGGGTGAGTGGAGCAGGCCTTCCAGCCGCTGGTGCGGGGAGCCGGGCCGAGCGAGCTGTCCTTCTCCGGTGCCTGACTGCTCTCCAGCAGTAACCCAGGCACCGGAAGTGGGCGAGGAGGAAGTGTGCTTCGCCCGTGAACAATGGAGGACCCCAGCTCTGTCACAACTGAAGGCCAAGAGTTCAAATCCTATTCTGCTCCCTAACAGGTGTATGGCTCATGCAATGTAGGGCAATAACAGAGCTACTCATACATGTCTCCCAGGGTTCATGTGGAAAGTACATGAGACAACATGTAACGTGATGTTACTGTAAATGTACATTGAGTGGCCAGGTTATTATGATCTCTGAATGCATAATAATCTAGCCACTCAGTATATTGGTATCTCAAATGGGTACCAAAAGTATTCTAGACTTTTGCTGGAGATCAACCATCTATTTGCCCTGAGCTTTCTATCAGCCAATGCAAAGGGGAAAACTGCACAATTTATAGTTTTATATCAAATAAGTGAGGTACTCATGAAAGGTACACTGAGTGGTCAGATTATTAGGCGTTCAGAGATCATAATAATAAGGTACACTGAGTGGTCAGATTATTAGGCGTTCAGAGATCATAATAATCTGGCCATTCGGTGTAGTTTAAAAGATTATCGTTTATAAAATCTAGTTGTTTTATGGTGCTACCATGAGTACATATTTTGTTTAGAGCACAACTTAAAAATAAAAGCAATGTTTCTAATATATGCACTTGGAATTGGTTGAGATGAATTACAATGTGTAATTACATCCAAACAAGTTTCAAGTTTCAATATTGAACTAATAAAAATACACCTGGAATTGTCAAAAATGTATGTGTGCATGTTTATGAACAAATTCTCCAAATGTTGAATGTTTTTTTTCAAAGTATTCAATAAATGAAATGCCTAAATACTTGGCTCTTGATGCTTTTGGTCAATTGCAATTTCTTAGAATAAGCTGGCACAGAAAGAAGAAGAAAAAAAGAGAAAAACAAGGGAAGGAAAATTCATGCTTTGCTTATAAAATGCGTCTCTTGCAGTGACAAGTTCTTCCTTTCTGAATCCCGAAGGCTCAGGAAGACTGACATTGCCACAGAAAAGTGTGAAATGTGCCTGTTCATGACATAACCTTGCTCAAACACATGGTACAAAAGAACACGTGGTACAAAAAGGTAGGAATGAATGGAATAAAAGAGTGCAATTTTGAAGGTTTTAGTCTAAAAAATACATACATTGGATACATTTTGCCCTAGTAACATAAACCCTAACCCAGAAAAGTTATCCAGTGCCTGGGACAGTGATTATGTAACAAGAATTGCAAGTTTCAAAGACTGGGCTATTCCCTATGTTCACTCTCTAACCACAACAAAAATGAGAAGGAAGCCTGGCTGGCATGGCTCAGTGATTGAGCATTGCCCATGAACCAGGGGTCACCAGTTTGATTCCAGGTCAGGGCACAAGTGTAGGTGGCGGGTTTAATGATTCCCCCACAAGGGGTGTGCAGGAGGCAGCCAATCGATGATTCTGTCTCATCATTGATGTTTCTACTTCTCTGTTCTTCTCTCTTTCTCTCATTCTAAAAACAAATAAATATAAAACATATTTAAAATAATATGAGAATGAAAAACTCATGCAGAAGAGCTGGGCACCATAAGGAATGGATTTAGGAGTCGTTTAAGAAGCTGTTTGCTGACCAACCTTGTGGGAGCTGCAGTGGCCCGACTGGCATGTGGTGGGCAGTGCCAAGTTCTGTAAACACACCCAAAGGCAGAACCGAGAATGGCAGGGTTTTGTTTTCTTGTTAGAATTGTCAAGAGTTGGAATAGAAATAAGCATACTCAACTTGGTTATTACATTTTCATATATTCAATTTAATCAGTTTGAGCAAAGAACTTCAATAGGATTTCTACTTAATATCAAACTCTAGACATTGAAACAAAGGAGCTCCAAGGGAAACACTGTATTTACTACTAGAGGCCCGGTGCATGGATTCGTGCACCAGTGGGGTCCCTCGGCCTGGCTTGTGCCCTCTTGCAATCCGGGACCCCTCAGGGGATGTCAGAGGCCAGATGCACAGATTTGGCCTGATCACCACAGGTCAGGCTGAGGGACCTCACCGGTGCACAAATCCATGCACCAGGCCTCTAGTATGCATATAAGATCTTTGGTTAATCTCTTCCTGCCCTTCCCCTCTCCCCACTTCCCTCTGAGATTCATCACTCTGTTCCCTGTTTCCATGCCCTTGGTGGTCAGTGCAAATCATAGCTACCATCGAACAGTCGAAATGTCACTTAGGCTTTTATTTTTATTTTTTATTTTTTTAAAATATATTTTATTGATTTTTTACAGAGAGGAACAGAGAGGGATAGAGAGTTAGAAACATCTATGAGAAAGAATCATCGATCAGCTGCCTCTTGCACACCCCCTACTGGGGATATGCCCGCAACCAAGGTACATGCCCTTGACCGGAATCGAACCCAGGACCTTTCAGTCCACAGGCCAACGCTCTATCCACTGAGCCAAACTGGTTTCGGCAATCACTTAGGCTTTTATATATACAGATTAGTTAGTGATATCTTTAATGAACATGCATGGAGGAGTTTGTGTAAAAATACATTGACTGCATTTTTCTGCAATTGTATTTCCTGGGAGCGCTCACCCTCACAGATGGCCAAAGGCCAAGGAAACTGGACCAGGCTGCCTGTTGCAGGTCTCAGACTCATGTGCAGCCGATAAACACACTGTCATTCTCTACAGTTTCAGAGCTGAGATTAAGCAAAAGGAATAAGCAGCATTTTAAAAGCAGCTGCCTTCCCAGAAATGCGAATGGAAATGAGAAAGGCCAGAACTACAGACGTCGTGGACCACAGCGGCAGGCTCCAATTCCAGAGCATCAGGATGTTCTTGGATTTAGACACTTCCAGAAACAAACGGGAATGTTTTTATCTGCCTGAAATCATCTACCTCAGTCCACATGTTTTGAAAACGAAGACTTGTTAGCTGATGCTTCAAGAAGACAAAAGAACTCTAGGGATACCAGGTGTGTGTATGCCCAGCTGGGACTGGACTGAATTTCTTCAAGGCAGATCCATAGGTAGGACTTGGATTAAACAAAGATGACTTCAGCTGTTAAAATGCAAATAAAAAAGCAGTATGCTGCATTTATAAAATAATCTGTTTGTATATTTCCACATGTTAGTTAGATGTGACATATCCTCAATGTGCTATTAGTATCTGAAGGGGGTGCAGTCTTAAATAACTGGACCCTAAACTTGTGGAATCTGATGCCAACGCCAGGCAGTTGGTGTCTGAATAGCTTGGTGGGTGGGGAGAAAACCCACACATCTGGCGTGCAGAAGCATTTGAGAAGTAAACACAGTGAATTGTTTATTCCTTTCCACTAGTTTTAATTCCTTAAAATATGTTTACAGCCTGGTCAGTGTTGCTCAGTGGTTGAGCGTCAACCCATGTACCAAGAGTCACTGGTTTGATTCCCAGTCAGGGCACATGCCCCGGTTGCAGGCTTGATCCCCAGAGACAGCCTATGAATGTTTCTCTCTCATCGATGTTTCTATTTCTCTCTTCCTCCCTTACTCTCTTTAAAAATCAATAAAAATATTTTTAAAATTACAAAAGAAAATGTGTACAGAGCCATGGCATGTACAAACCACCATACAAGTTCATGCATACTAGATGTACATATAAGCAAAACCATTCTCCTAACATGTGCTTCCAGGGTCGTGTGGGAAGAGGACCATAAGTCATTAAATTATATATCAGCTGTGATAAATGCCTGGCGAGGGGAAGCCGGTGGAGTGAGAGTGCAATGGAGACATCAGACCTGCTCGGAGGGCCCTGCTCTCCTGGGCACTGAAGGCAAAGTGCCCAGAGCAGCTTGTGCGTGGTGATGGCGGCACCGGGGGACTCTGCTCTGCACGAGAAGGACTTACCCCAGGCCTCACATCAGGCCTCACACCAGGCCTCACACCAGGCCTCAGTGCCAACAGCAAACCACCCAGTGCAAGCCTACACGCAAAGCTCAAACTTTTATAACCCCTTCCCCTGTTATTCCTGAAGGAAGCTTCCACAGGAACTTTCATGGAGCATTTTGGGTGTCACAGAGTTTATTTTATGATTTCACAAGCTAAATGTAGACAACAATACTCAACTCTGAGTTAAATGTAAAAGAATCCTCCTTTGCTTGGTGAGGGTGTTTTTGTTGGTGGTGATGTTTTTTGTTGGGTTTGTGTTTTGTTTTGTTTTGAGTCTCAACTGCTGAACCTCATTTCTAATCCCTTTGAGTTCTTAAGAATAAGAACTATTCCAATAATGTGGAAACCTCCGTCAAGAATCCTGGCACTTCTCCTGCAGACAAAGTGGGCATTCCAGTCCCCCCACACACCAAACAGCGAGGGCCACACAGCCGCTTCCTGCATGTAGGCTCTTCCTTCTCAGCCAATGACAACATAGTACTGAGAAACGGATCCTCGGACAAATAACCGTGCGTGGGGAGCAATGTATGGCACAGAGGTACACAAGTTAGTCACCTGCTGTTGTGGCGCTGCTCAGCTCTTCCTAGCTAAATTGTCAGGTTCTTGGGACAGGAAATCATACCTGATTTTTTAAAACATCAAGACAGTAGCAATCGCAGTGTCTTGCTATAAAATCATGATTGCAGTCTTCGATCCCATGGTGAATAGTTACTGGGTACGAGGTTGAGATAGGCTTAGTTCTCAGCACCTGTTTCTCCTATCTCTACACAGCCATCCTATGAGGTAAACACTGTTATTGTGCCCATTTTACAGGTGAGGAAATTGGGGCAAAGAGACTAACGTAACCACTACTGAAGCCTGAGGTTAGACGGCTTGTATCCTTCCCCTGCTCATGGAAAGCAGCTAGGGTGCCAGATAAAACACAATTCTCCATTATAATCATGTTCCAGGCAACATTTGAGACATACTTATACTAAGCAATTATTTGTTGTGTATCTGAAATTCAAATTTCATTTTTATTAGCTCAACCTGGCAATCCTCACTTAAGGTTCCCCTTCTCTACACCCCTTCCATTTCCCAACCTGGTTTATATGCCCAAGGTTTCCATAACCAATAGATGCTATGTAGATATACATGTGTCACTACACACACACACACACACACACACACACACCTGCACAACAATTGTGAATATCCTATTTGAAAGTGTTCGTTGTGATAACAGTGTCCAAATCTTACTGGGCACTTACCATATACCATAATATTCTAAGTGCTTTATGTGTCTTAATGCATTTAACCCCCATGACAACCCTGTGACTTAGGTACCATAATGTATCCCACTTTTACAGCAGAAGAAACTGAACCACAGAAAGTGCTATGGTCTAAATGGGTGTGTGCTCCCAAAATTCATATGTGGAAATTCTAATCCCATGGGCATTGAAAGGTGAGGCCTTCGGGCAGGCTGAGGTCACCAGGGTGGGGCCCTCGCGATGGGATTAGTGCTCCGATAGGAGAGACCCCCTCCCCTAGGTGAGAAGCCAGTAACCTGCCATTCGGAAGATCACCTTCCCCAGAATGCAACCCTGCTAGCTCCTTGACCTTGCACTTCCCAGGCTCCAGAACTCTGAGAAATAAATTTCTGTGGCTTATAGACTAGCTTGTCAGTTGAATATAACCATTTTATATTCAAGATATAACCATTTTATTTTCAAGAATTAACAAATGTTTGCAAATTTAGATATTATAGCAGCCCAACCAGATTAAGACAGAGAGGTTACACATTTTGGCCCAAAGCACATGAAAAGTGATAGGGCTGGAGCCCAGGCAACAAACTGGCTACAGAGGTCTTGCTCAGACTCATTGCTCTCTGTAGAATGACAGCCAGGGAGATAGGTGTTGAATGAAGCATGGAGAGTCTTGAATTTCAATCAATCACTGTAGACAATCTTGGTTGAGGGCCCAAGGCAAACGGTAGAGATCTTAGGGAAGGTAGGGAAGGGTCATGTCTTAGCACCAGAACTGAAGGAGCCCTAAAGTAAAAACAACTGTAAGCCAGCCTTAACAAGTGTTCACAGCAAGCCTAGAAGGACTGAGCTGATCTGCAGGAACTCAGCTTCCTGCTGAAACAAACGTCAGCTCTCAATGGAAGACATAGAACCAAAGTCTCACGACCTCTCTGACATCCAATGAAATACCCCAGAAAGTGAAGACCAGCAGGAAATCAATCAACAGAATTGACCCTCATGTCACGGGGACCAGAGGTAATGAAATTAGCAAACAAGGACTTTAAGACAGCAATTATAAATATGTTGAAGGATTTAAAAGGAACAAATGAAACTTCTAGAAATAAAGAGCATAATGACTGGGGGGGAAATGTGCCTTGGATGGACCTAACAGTTCTCCATTTCAAAGCTATAAAGAGTAGAAAAAAATAGCGAGAGAAACCATGGAAACTAAAGTACAGAGAGAATTGAAAAAAAAATAAAAACACCTCAGTGACTTCTGAGATAGTTTAATCTATGTGTAATGAGAGTCTGAAAAGGAAAAAAAAAATGTAAACCAGAAAAAACATTTTGAAAAAATATTGCCTAACATTTGCCCTAATTTAATAAAATGTCTAAATCCACTGATCCAGCAAAGTTAACAAGTCTTCAAAGAAAATCACAGCAAGGCATGTCATAATCAAATTCTTGAGAACAGATAAAAAGAAAACCGTAAAAGCAACCAGAGAGGGAAGACACATCACACACAGGGGAACAAAGATCAGACCTTCAGGACTTCTCCTCAGATACCAGACAATCAAAAGCAAGGGAACATTATTTTTAAAGGGCTGGGAGGAAAAAAACATCGACCTCTATCTCTTTGTCCAGGGAAGAATACTTCAAGAAAAAAGGTGAATTAAAGACTTTTTCACATAAACAAAAGCTTTGAGAATCCATGTCTAACTGAACTGCTGCCAGAAAAAAAGGCAAAGGGAATTTTTCATCAGAGAAAAAATGATACTAGACAGACCTCATGTCTACCGGGAGGACTACAGAGCACCAGAAATGATAAACATGCAAGTACATCTTAAAGACAGCTCCTCGTTTTAAAACATTTCTTGATAATTGTCTAAAACAAAAGCAATAGCCCAGTCCTCTGGATTTATAACATAGATAGGAGTAAAATAATAAAGCAAAGACAGAAAGGTGAAAATAGGACACTGCTTGAAGGTTATTACTTTAGACATGAAGATATATGAAAGATAGATTGCAATAAGCTGAAGTGTGTACATTGTCCATGCTAGAGCACTACTAAAAAGTAAAAATTAAATCTAATTGATAAATAAAATATAAAAATAATAAAAAATACTCAATTAACCCCAAAGAAGTCAGAAAATAATTAAATGGTAAACAAAGAATAGGTAAAACATTCAAAAAATAAGTAACAAGAACTTAAACTCATTCATATTGTCAGTTGCTATAACATTCATGGTCTAAACTGCAAATAAAATGTGAATTGTCAGGCTATTTATAAAAGCAATGATCAACTATTTGCTCTGTATGAGCTATATACTTTAAATACAAAGAAAGAAATGGGATTAAAAGAAAAATACTGAAAAAAGATATATCACGCAAATACAAATTACAAGAAAACCAACAATTCCATTAAAAATGGGCAAAAACTAGGATATTTCAAAAAATAATATGTACATATGATTGATAAGCTCACAAAAAGGTGCTCAATATTGTCAACCTTCAGAGTAATGCTAATTAAACTTACATGGGATACCATGGCTTAAATACACTGAGTGGCCAGATTATTATGATCTCTGAAAGTATAATATATATTAGAGGCCCAGTGCACAAATTCGTGCATGGGTGGGGTCCAGCCAGCCTAGCCAGGGGGAGGGGACATGGGCAATTGGCCAGCCTGCCTGCTGGTTGAACTCTTGGTCAAGGGGACAATTTGCATATTCACGTTACTGAGTGGCCAGATTATTATCCATTCAGAGATCATAATAATCTGGCCACTCAGTGTATACACTCTAATTGGTTAAAATGAAGAAGTTGACAATACCCAGTGTCAGTGAGGATGTGGTACCCAGAAGCCTCCTGCACTGCTTGTGGGAATGTTAAGTGCGACCAAGGGATGCCAGTTTCTTACAAAGTCAACCATATGACCCAGCCATAGCACTCATCGTCATTAGTGAAGTGAAATGAACATGTATGTCCACACAAGGACTTGTACGTAATCCTACCTAATAAAATGGTAATATGCAAATGAACCATCACTCCGTCACAAAGATGGCAGTGCCCATAGCCACAAGATGGTGGCACTCAGTCCCCTCAGCCTCACTGGAGTCCCCCAGCCTTGGGGATGGGGGGGAGGGGCTGCTGCTGAGAGCTGGTGGAATGCTTGCTTTCGCCGCAGCGATGGAGGGCCTCTGGGCAGCAGGACTGCGTGGCCGGGCTGGACAATGCCCTCTGGGGGGAGTGCAGGCCTGGAGAGGAGAAGGCTGGCCCTCCTCCCACGGAAGCAGCATGGCTCCCTCCTGGCGCCCACGCTCGCTTCTGTCTCTCATGGAAGCAGCACGGCTCCCGTGGCGCTCTGCGGTTCCAGCCTACTGTGTGCGATATCGCGTGACGGGCTACTAGTGTTTTCCATAACAGCCTCAGAATGGGAAGGACCCAGATGCCTATCAACAAGTGAGTGGGCAAACCAACTGTGAACCCACACAACGGACACTGGTCAGCATGCGGAGAAAGGGATGCAAATGCACACAGCAGCGTGCGTGGAACTCAGAAGCTTCATGCTGAGCAAAAGAAGCCAGACGCAAACAGTGCCATTCATTTACAACACATTCCGAAGCAAGTAAAACTGACCTCCAAAGGCCACCGCAGAGCAGTGATGGTGGAGGCAGTGAGAGGATGGAGACGAGCAAAGGGCACGAGTGACCTTTCTGAAGACCGGGGGTGGTTACACGGGTTCCCATTGCCCAAAAGGCATTGAGATCTACCCTCAAAATGGGTGCACTTTACTTCAGGTAAATGGTTCCTCCAAAAAGTTAACTTCTTACATTTTGATTTTATAGCATTTACTCTTTTTTGTAAAAGCAAACTTTCATCAATTAACACCCAATAGGCCCTAACCAGTCTTGCTCAGTGAATAGAATAGAGTGTCAGCCTGTGGACCAAAGGGTCCCGGGTTCAATTCTTGTCAAAGACACGTACCTTGGTTGTAGCTTCTCTGCCGCCTGGGCCCTGGTCAGGGTCCTGCATGAGGCAACCCATCGATGTGTTCCTCTCACATCAATGTTTCTCTCTGTCTTTCCCTCTCTCTTCAACTCTCCCTAAGAATCAATGGGAAAATATCCTCAGGTGAAGATGATAGATAGACGATAGATAGATAGATAGATAGATAGATAGATAGATAGATATATAGATAGATAGATAGATAAATGATAGATAGATGATAGATAGATAGATGATAGATAGATAGATGATAGATAGATGATAGTTGGATGGATAGATAGATGATAAATAAATAGATAAAACACCCAAGAGCAAAGGGGCTTTCTACATGAATCTAGGGAACCACAGGTACCCCAAATGCTGGCTATACATCAAATAGATAAATAATGTGCCACTTGAAAAGGGAATTCTTTACTTCAGTTGTTAGTTTGAAGCTGCAGTGCCTGGAAGGGTCTGTGATAGCGCCCAGACCTGAAGACGCAGGAGAAATTCCATAGACGAGGCTCCTCCAGGGAACGTCGGCAAGGTGACCGCGGAGAAATGCGGTCAGACCTGAGATGCACCTGTGCTGCTGAGGCCGCACAGCAGAGCTTGGCTCTTGGCTCTAAAAGTGCGGGGGTTTGTTTGAAATGAACCAGCTCAGGAAAAGAAAAGGTAGAAGAGGGAGTTAACGTTCCATAAACGCTTTCAGATACTCTCATGACAGCGAGACAATCAAGTTGTCACATTTAATTATTTTCCTTCCGTTTATCACTGTGCGGTGATCATGTACACCTCCAGGCATATTTACAGGGTGCGTAGCAAACTGCCTCATGCTGACGATGACAGCCATCATGTGAGCAGGGCCATTTTTTTAGGTTTTTCACCTAAAGTAGCTAACGCTCTGTACACCCTTAAAAGCAATGGTGAAACAACTCAATTATTGCTGAAACCCCCCTCTCATGCCCCGAGTGTATGACCAAGCATAAATTCCAAAGCGGGTATCAAGAATGGCTTGTGATCGATGGAGGAACGATCATCTCTCAGTCCATTTAATCCCATGTGCATTTCTTGGTTAGTGAATGATGATGGTATGATTACCAATGCACCCTCTGCTCCCCCTAATTTATCTAGAAACTCAGTAACCCCAGAGCAAGTTGTATAATAAAAGTATTACAGAACACAATGAGCAAACCCAAAGTTGACCTTGGAGAGTGAATGGGTTAGACTCAGTAAAAAATAATTGAAAAAGTACAGTATTATTGAATTCATAAAATTAAGCTCAGAAACATGTTCATTCGTCACAGCAACATTTTTAAATTTCAAAATCAGTGGATCATTTAAGTGCTATGCAAAAAACTGCATAGGAAATATTGGCTAAATGTTTAGTAAAAAAAAAAATCTACTCATAAAATGGATAACAGAGCCCAAGTTTTTATTTTTATATATCGCAGGCTTATCTTTAACCATTTTATTTTTAAGAATTAACAAATGTTTGCAAATTAAGATATTCTGTAAATTGGCTTATCACATTTTTTTTTTTGAAAAGTGCTCAGTACTGACAAATGTCAAGCTGCCGCCCTGGGTGTGATGGCCGGAGGACAGGTCTGCGCAGGAGCCTACATTGTCGGTCACAGCCGTGGATGAGGCAGGATTGAGAAGGAAGTGCGGGGAAGACCCGATACTGTCCCAGCAAATGCAGCTGGCAGTGCTCGGCTGCCGTGGGGCCAGAGGAACAACCAAAAGGTAGAAAGAAGGCAGGCTCCTGGCCGCCATCCCATCTCCCGGGCACTTAGGATCCTGAACGATTTCCCAGCCGCCTCCTTCCCGAGGGAAAAGCCGGTGCCCACACCGGGATGTCTTCCTCTCCCTGGAGTCACAGAGCTGCACGGGCACTCGCTCATTGGCATGGGTTGCCAGGCAAGTGAAAATCAAAGGCCGATAAACGCCTCCCCCCGTTGGAGAGCAGCTGCTCTTCACCGAGGCGAGCGGCAATCCAGAAATTCACGGACGGAATAGCCGTTTCAGTTAACGGCGCGCTCCTTCTGTGTGTCCATTCACTGTCACGTAAGCTACCAGGAGGAGGAGTCGGAACACAGTTCAGTGGGGAGTGAAAATGTATCTGGTAATAATGTACCACGTGAGTGAGTCCGTAGCCTGGCCTGGAGCTCGAGTGGGACGATCCCAACCCAGGGTGTGAAGGAAGGAGAAAGCGTAGTCTCTGCAGCAGGAGACAGGCTGTTTTCAGTTTATATTTACTGCTTCGGGCTTCACGGACAGGAAAACCTTTATGGTTGGGCAGCCACAGGTTTTCCCAGGAGCACACACGGACCCCAAGGGCCTACTTCTGGGCCATATTCAACCTTCCTGGGGCAATACATGTGTGCTACAGAGGTCCCAACCCGGGAAGGCGGGGAGAGGGGCGCGTGGGATTGCCAAGCGAGGGCAGATGATGGTGCACTAGCCCATGTGTTATGCTATATTAGAAACACATTTTCGGACTGTGGCCAGTTTTATCAATGAACTTGAGAATGCCTGGTGGACCAGCATCTGTGAAATACATAAGAGGTTCTAGATCCAGAAGAGTCTGGAAGGCCCCCTCCATGGATCCCTGTGGAAATGCAGAGGCCAACCCGTGCATTGATGACTCAGTGAGGTTTGGAAGCAGAATCACACCAACCTGCATTAGCAATAGCTTTGATCAATCTAACAGAAAACAGTCACCTAGAAGTTTGGGGAAAGATATATTGTAGATTTGTGAGAAAGAAAATAATGTTTTCCATTTATCAAACCATTTACTAAGGCAGAATGAAGGGTAACAACATATTGGAATGAAAAATAATAATAGTCCGGCCAGAGTGGCTACTGGTTGAGCATTGAGCTTTGAATCAGGAGGTCACAGTTCAATTTCCTGGTCAGGGCATATGCCTGGTTGCGGGCTCGATCCTTAGTGAGGTGTATGCAGGAGATAGCTGATCAATAATTCTCTCTCATCATTGATGTTTCTTTTCTTTCTTTTTTTTTTTTTTAAATATATTTTATTGATTTTGTACAGAGAGGAAGGGAGAGAGAGAGAGAGAGTTAGAAACACCGATGAGAGAGAGTCATCGATCAGTTGCCTCTTGCACACCCCCACTGGGGATATGCCCGCAACCAAGGTACATGCCCTTGACCGGAATCGAACCCGGGTCCCTTCAGTCCCCAAGCCGACGCTCCATCCATTGAGCTAAACCGGTCCCGGCATCATCATTGATGTTTCTGTCTCTCTCTCTCTCTCCCTTCCTCTCTGAAATCAATAAAAATATATTAAAAATAATAATAATAGCACTTTAACTTAACAATAAAAATATACGTAAAAGTAATTATACCCTAACATTTCCATTGTTGATAATAATCTACTGCTATTTTGAAACAGCTACTAAGCTGGCAAAATAACAGAAATGCTCAGGAATGCCTAGAACAGTTTTTAATCTGCTCTAACTGTGCTCTTACAGTTGATTCCTGGAAGAGGCACTAAGAAGCCAGGTTGGAGGGGGCTGGTCCTCCGCCTCAGTGCCCTGTCAGGAGGCACTCTCCGGTGCCCAGGCGTGCAAGGCTGGGCCACAGACCAAGACTTGATGGATTGTACTAGGTGACCTCTGAGATCCTGTGAAAATTCAAGGCAGGAATGTTGGTGTAAACTGTTCATTTTTTTAAAGAAGCTATCAATGCTCAAACAATGCTTCCTGGCTCAAGTGCTCAGGCACAGCAATTTAATAACGTCGGCCTCTAAATGATAAGCGTTCTGTTCATAATATTCTGATAAGATAAGAATGTCAAATGCTTATCGTTGCTGCTGGTTAATGTGTTATAAATAATACTAGCAACATCCCTTGTAATAAACCCTCATTTCTTTAGGAGCTATTTTTTGCTTATTTTGACATCAATCCATGTTAGAGACTTATTTTAATTTTAATAACAAATAGCATAAAATAACAGATTTAAAATTATGTGCGACCGTCTTTTTCTGAATATGTGGTAATGAAGCGCCCAAAAGCAAGCCACAAGCTGTCTGCGGCCTCGGACGTGCGAAGAATTAATTTCTGCGCTTCGTGTGCTGCAATTAGAAGTGGGGCTGTGCACCACAATTCCACAGTCACCATGGCAACGCAGGCAGGGGAGCGAAAGTGCAGAGAGAGCCCGAAGGAGCCGGCGATCGCTGTTCTCGTGTTTATTTTTAACGTCCTTGCAATAAGCGGGTCTGTCTGTAAAATGCATATTAACCCCCCCCTCCCGCCCGTTCCTGCCTTTCCTAGGGAAGAGGTTAAAACATATTGTTCTGTACACAAGCCCGCACACACACACAAACACACACACAAACACACACGGTGCCAGTCTGAACAGACTCAGATTAGTATTCCATTAGAGAGTCTTTAAAAACCCTCTCCGGGGACACTCCCCAGCCGTGCACAGGCCCCTGGCTGGCAGAGCTGCATGGCCACCCCGCAGTGACGGGCAGAGAATGTGCGGGGAAGTTCAGGGAGGGGGGCCTTTGCCTTTTTGCCACAAAGTTAGAGGCAGCACGTTCAGGCGGCGCAGCACATGGAGGGAGGGGAAGGCGGCCGCCAGCACACTCTTCCCTCAGGCCACGGTCCTGGACCCTCTGCAGCCGCTGGGAGACCCAGGTACACACACACACACACACCACGCACACCACGCACACCACGCACACCACGCACACCACACACACACACACACCATGCACACCACGCACACCACACACACACACCACACACACACACCACACACACACACTCACACACACACACATACACACACCACACACACACACATACACACACACACCACACACACACACCACACACACACACACACCACGCACACCACGCACACCACACACACCACACACACACACACCACACACACACACATACACACACACACACCACACACACACACCACACACACACACCACACACACACACCACACACACACACTCACACACACACACATACACACACACACACCACACACACACCACACACACCACACACACACACACACACCATGCACACCACACACACACACCACACACACACACTCATACACACACACATACACACACACACACCACACACACACCACACACACACCACACACACACACCACACACACCACACACACCACACACACATACACATACCACACACACCACACATACCACACTCACACATACCACACTCACTCACACACACACACCACACACACTCACACACATCACACACACACACATCACACACACCACACACACACATACCACACTCACACACACCTGGGTGGCCTAGCACTCAGGGTACAGTCTTTGGTCTGAAAAGCATGAAAGAATCGGAGGCACATTTAAAGCAGTTTGCAAAGAGAACACCAATCTGCGCTGATGAAAGGAATAAAGAGTGAGCCATCTGAGAAGAGGTTTGGCTTTTTTCTTTCTTTCATCGTTTATTGAGGCAGGAAAAGGCTCTGAGGAAGCCAGATAGGAGAGTGTGAACAGCAATCACCTCTTCATGGAAGGCAGAACAGGAGAGAATAACACAGATCTGAGGAGCACAGCCTCTATGTGTGAATCTACTTCTTATTGTGCCTGGAGAAGAGACTGGCTGTCGCCCTAACTGAGCGGCGGAGTCCAGTTAAACTGAATAAGAAAGACGTGGAAACATCATGTTCTATTTGGTACAACAAGTGCTCACTAGACACTCCCCCCGAGGTTTCAGCTCCATGTGTCCATAACAGAGTTTCTGGGTGAAGAATCACGAACCTTATTTCAATGTGAAATAAATTAGGAAGGTAAATTTTTTCAAAGTTGGGAAAACAAGTCTCTACGGGCCCCGAAGACCAGCTGACGTTTTGGTACAGTTGTAAACACTGGACGCTGATCGGCTGGTGTTCACGTAAATCTCCATTCGTTGCATTGACCAGAGAGGCTGCTCTGGGTTCTCGGAACCGAATGAGAGGCCTCCTGCCTCCTGGAGCTGCCGTTCAGAGAGGGGCTCAGACACGATCAGTGAGTAAGCGGATCACACATGCTTGGGCTGGGAGGAGCGCCTGGGGGAATCAGTGGTGATGGACAAAGGTGAACGGCCGGAGACCACACCGCCAGGCTGTGCAGGGAAGGCCTTTGGGGCAGAGAGGTCTGAGCCCACACGTGGGCCCCAGCGGTGTGATGAGGAGCAGGACAAGGGTAAGGAGCAGCGAGTCCAAGCAGGAGTGACTGAGGGACAGGACAGCAGTCCCGTGGAGCAGTGCGGGGGTGCAGGGGTGGGGGAGAGGGAGGACGGGGCCCTGGCTGGTCACACCAAGGACTAGATTTTCTAAATGCACCAGTCCTCCCAACAAGTCAAAAGGTTATCGCCTTTGGGGTGATTTCCTAAAAGGTACCGGTAAGAAGGACCGAATGTGCTCAGCTCCCTGTGAGCAGTTAGCAGGAGAGCAGCCAATCAGATGGAGCTAGACCTGGGGAGTCCATGCAGTGACCAGACGGGCAGTGCAGTCCTCTGTCCCTGCTCCCACTCCTAGGATGTCCCCCCAGCACACTCCTCTGCCCCTGCTCCCACTCCTAGGACGTCTCCCCCACTACCACATCTCCTCTGCCCCTGCTCCTACTCCTAGGACGTCTCCCCCACTACCACACCTCCTCTGCCCCTGCTCCCACTCCTAGGACGTCTCCCCCACTACCACACCTCCTCTGCCCCTGCTCCCACTCCTAGGACGTCTCCCCCACTACCACACCTCCTCTGCCCCTGCTCCCACTCCTAGGACGTCTCCCCCACTACCACACCTCCTCTGCCCCTGCTCCCACTCCTAGGATGTCCCCACCACCATCTACTCTCACATCAGTGAGATACTATAAAAGGAGCAATGACTTTTCCTTCTCATCTCAAAAAGACTGTCATATAATTTTTAACAAGCCAACTGGATGGTCTTACAAAAACCAGCTAACATCTTCTCCATAATCTGAAGAAAATCTTTTAAAAATGGTTTCACCTTGGGTGTTTTCCATTTGGATATATCTACCATGAGAAATTCCTCCTGTTATTTCCACAGCAACCACTAGAGGGAAGACTTCTATTGAAAGACATTGAAAAATGGCTTCCCTTGCTTCATAAATGTGGCGAACTCAGACATAATGGTGTCTCCACAGTGCACTATTATGAAGGCATAAGTCCCACATGCCGTGCAATGAGCCCTGACGGTAATGGGCACCCCTGCTCAAACATGCACTCTGCAAACGCCTCTGCCTGTACTGCCTCACTGCTTCTCTGCACCAATGGCTAGTGGAGCCGGCATCAGGACCACTCAGCTGACATTTTAAAAGCAAATGATTTAACAAGACACCCACGATTTTAAATACACAATAAATACTAGAACGGAGATCTGAGGTTTTTCTTTTTTGTTTGTTTGTTTGTTTTTTCATGTACATTGTCTCCTTTTTTTACATTTCAACTTTTTTTAAGGAAAACTGAAAACCTTTTAGTCTCAGTTTTCTCATCATATTCTAGACTTTTAGCCAGATACCTGGAACATAGCAGACACTGAATTAATGAATGTATGGATGAATTAACATATGGGTACAGATGAGAGAGTGAAGGAAGTCCACTCCTTTTCTTGGCAACAGTGCCTAGCAATAGGATGCCTGTTGACCTTCCCACCACATCCCATTTCAGGACTCCTGAGGGTATTATTTGCAGCTTAATAAGCCCTTTGAAGGAGGACAGGCCTTTGTAATTTTTTCTCCATTATCAGAATCCTCATGTTATGGGCTTAAGGTACCCCAAATTCATAGGTTGAAATACTAACTCCCAATGTGGTATTGAGGGGTGGGGCCTTGGTGTGATTAGGTCATAAGGATGGAGCCCTCATCGATGGAATTAGTGCCCTTTTAAGAAGAGAAACTAGAGAGATGATTTTTCTCTTCACCACATGAGGTTACAACCAGAAGACAGCCATCTATCTGTGAATAAAGGAGAAGGACCCACATCATGTACCTGACAGTCTGGCACCCCGATCTCAGACTTCCAGATCCCCAAAATGTGAGAAATAAATATCTGTTCTTTCATCCACCCAATCTGTGGTATTTGTTATGGCAGCTGAAGTAATTCAGCTCATTTTGTTTTACCTTCTCTACACTGTCTACTTTAGAAAATATAAACTAGGAAGTTCTGGTTATGCCACTAAATCTTATATAAAGCATTATTACAACTGAAATCCTATATAATAAAAGGCTAATATGCAAATTGACTGAATGGCAGAACGACCAATCACTATGATGTGCACTGACCACCAAGTGAGAGATGCTCAACACTGGGGCTGCCCCCTGGTGGTCAGTGTGCTCACACAGGGGGAGTGCCGCTCAGCCAGAAGCCGGGCTGATAGCTAGCAAGCTCAGCGGCGGTAGCAGAAGCCTCCCCTGCCTCCACAGCAGTGCTAAGGATGTACAACTGCTGGCTTAGGCACGCCCCCTGAGTCAGACATCCCCCAAGGGCTCCCGGACTGCAAGAGGACGCAGGCCAGGCTGAGGGACACCCCCCCCCCCCTCGAGTGTAAAATTTTGTGCAGAGCCTCTAGTATAGAAATAAATCCTAAGGGTTTATACAACCACAGAGGAAATCAGGAACAATGAACTAGAACAGAGAACTGTAACTGTGATTCCACCTTTGGTTTTTGCAAGAAGGTCAAAGCATTTGTCACAAAGCTGTGCTCTGAGCCTATACTGCTTCCAGTAACATAAAAATATTGATGCTACTACTACTACTACTAATAATAATAATAATAACTGTAATTACCACCACTCAACTGTTACTGAGTCAAGGGCAATGTTGAAATCGAATAAATTTTCTTGAAAAAAGCGGTAATTTCCTGGAAAAGACCAGACCCTTTTCCTGTTCCAGCAAGAAGGCTGCATTTGGTGATGTGGAGGGATGGGGACAGAGGGAGAAAGCCACTCTTCTCCCACTATAAACTCCCTTTCATGCAACTCAGGGGCCAAGACCCAGCTCCTAAAGTGAACAGCTAACCCAGCGTTTCACATAACCCCAACATATCATCAATATTTTCAAAAGAAGTAAACAGAGTGGCCAGCCTGCATGGCTCAGTGGTTGAGTGTTGACCTATGAACCAGGAGAGCATGGTTCGATTCCCCATCAGGCACATATCCAGACTGTGAGCTCCATCCCCAGTGTGGAGTGTGCAGGAGACAGCAAATCCATGATTCTCTCTCATCATTGATGTTCCTATCTCTCTCTCTTTCTCTCTCTCTGCTCCTCTCTCTGAAATCAATAAAAAAAAAAAAAGAAAAAAAAAGAAAAGGAAAAAAAACCAAACAAACAGAAGTATTAAAAGTGCTAATCAATGGCTGGTGTTATTATAAATGATACTGATATTCCTTTTCATGCTTACTATACTCTCTAATTTGAAAAACAAATTACTTTTTTAATGAAAGGGAAATTTTTTAAATGTTAAATATAAATTTCATATCAGATCTTAAAATTACTGTAGCTCTGTGTGGCATGTTTCCTGTGTAAAAGAAGAGGTTACGTTGGGTATGTTTTTAATCTAATGTGCTCAATGATCCAGTGCTATGAGACGGGCCATGCCCGGTACTGCTTCTTCGCATGAGGAGCGAGCCTTCGCAGGGACTCAGCTAAGAAACAAGGGTGCCTGCTCTGGCAGAACCTTCCTCCTCCAGCAGTTCGCTTTGAACGCAGAGAGGAGATAAAGCTGAGCCAATAGGCTTAAGGTATCTGCTCATTCCACACATTTAGTACATTCCTGGGAAAGGTGGTGTTGCAAACAGCTCCTTTGAAAATTACCTGATAACCGGCTGTAAGATTTTTGGATGACAATGCATGGAATTGAACAGGAAAAGCACTTGTAGCTGTATGAGTTCATGTGTAATTTTTTAAAACACCGTGAGTGAAACAAGATCAAATTATTAGCACTGAGCAAGTACAAGCACCGTTGAACAACAAGTGCTTTTGTAAAAAAAAAAAAAAAAAAAAAAAAAAAAAAAAAAAAAAGTAAGAACTCCCTCAGAAAACCGTAAAAGCACTCCGAGTTCACCATTTGGAAAACTCATTCATTTTATTTTGAGTATCTGAGTATTAAGGATCATGGGAGGAAGATTTCAATATATTTTAATAAAGTTAAAACCTGCTTTCTAGAGTATTGTGATATTTTATGAGTTCTATCGTAAATCCAAATACAGATATCTAATAATATCATTAGAAAAGAATAAGTAAAATTATGTTGGCTGCTATCCGCTATCCCACCATGACGTGGGCAAGGACTCCACTGTCCTCTAATGAGTCCAGTTCCTCACAGGACACGCCCAGAGGAAGCAGAGAGTCATACTTGGCAGGTTGCGCCTTGACCGAAGATCTCAGTGTACATTGTGCATATCCACAGTCCTCAGTTTACCAAATAAGGGAGGGTAGCAAGGGGAGGGTTTTATTCTACATCCAGCTAGTCCCAAAATGCCATGGTTTTTGCAGCTGAAAACCCTCAAGTACACTGTCGGGACCTCTCTTTCCCTGACCCCTCTCCACACAGAAGCATCTGGAGGATCAGAGTTTGTGCACTAGGTCTGTACATGGCTTGGGGAGCAGCATTTGGGAACCTAAGTTATAGCCTCTGTCAGAATTACAGAACACAGGAGCCAGCCACACAGGAGCCGCCCAATGCCTGCAACGTGGTGGATGGCAGGAATGTCCCGGTGCTTCCCTCAGTCTTTATATTCTTGGTTTTTACAGTATCACTGCTGTCTTTATGACCACACCCACACAGCACCCGGCCTGCTGGACAGGGGCGGAGTCACAGGCTATGCTCATATTGCCATGGTGATGCTCATGTTCCTGGGCAGTGCTCCTGGCGATGGTTTCAAATGGTTTCTTCCCACAATCACAACAGGCCGGGCAGAAGGAACCCCGGGAGGGTTGGCCCCATTAGATGCTCCGGCTCTTCCTCCCGGCCTTGGCTGTACTGTGCTTCTCCTAGAGATGGCTCAGTCTGGAGCTGCCCTACCGAGTCTATAGTCACTTGAGGCTATTTAAATACAAATGAATTAAATGAACTGAAAGCAAAGCTCAGGCCCGGGCCCTTTTGGCTCAGTGGCTAGAGCACTGGCCCTTGGACAGAAGGGTCCCCGTTTGATTCCGGTCAAGGGCATGCACCTTGGCTGCTGGTTCCCCAGCCCCGGTCAGGGCCGGTGCAGGAGGCAGCCAATCACTGTGTCTCTCTCACATCCATGTTTCTCTCCATCTCTCCCTCTCCCTTCCACTCTCCCTAAAAAAAATAAAAAATATCCTCAGGTGAGGATTAACAACAGCAGAGAAGAAACACACTATTAAAACAACCAGATTTTCGTCTGTGCCTACAGCGGGGATGCTCCTGTAGCTTGTGACCTGGTCCCTCAGGGCGCTGGCTGTGAGCGCCGGGCACTGCGCATGTTTTCCTGTAAGAGGTTCTCGGGCCACATTTGGCCCTTCAAGGGCATCTTCATCTTCAAAGCCCCTTCGGAAAGGCGGCCACTCAGGGAAACCGAAGCCACGGGGTTTGGGAAGCCCTTGTGCCCTCGGAGGGAGACCCTGTGCCGCCTGTGGCGTCGGGTTGCAAGTGTGTGAAGGGCAATTGTGTTTGAAATGTCTTTTCAAACACTGAGGACTGCAGAGTGGCTTTCAAACCCTGTTTCTAGGCCCACTGCCACGTGACGGGCAACATGCAGAAACAGCCCAGACGGGACCCTAAACAAAGATGCCGGTCTTATTTCCCCACCCAGGCCCCCCCATCCCACCAGAAAGAGGGGTTTCCACAGATCCGGGTCTCTGGGAACACCCCCTCCAGTCAGGCTGAGCAGCTATGAGGGCCCATTCGGCCCGCGGTAGATGGTATCTGGAAATGTGCTGAGGGGTATCTGCGGCACCGTGCTAGCTGCTTCCTGGAGCGCTGGTGCCAGGAGCCTGGTTACACTGAGGGCCTTTGGGTTTCCTGACAGAGTCCCAGCGCCTCTCACTGCGGCCTGACTGAGGTCTTTCCGCCGGACAGAAGCGAAGCGATCCAAATCCCTCCCCATACAAAGGACTGGGTTGTTCTCTCCAGAGCAGGGCTCATGTCACAGGCCTGCAAAGGCAGTGAGCGCAGGAAGAGGCCCCTGAGCTGCACACACAGGAAAGGACCGGGAACCCCCGCTGAGCCGCACGCTCCCGCTCAGTGCATGTCCACGGGAGGGGGCGGGGGGGGGGGGGGAGCAGCAGCGGAGGATGGGAATGGGGAGGGAAGAAACCCAATCATTCTGCAAACACGGGTCAAGAGAACTGACTGAAAACAGCAATATGCTGTTGGCTGTAGAAATGACTCACAAACTCAGTGTAAAATGCACTAAATGAACTCATTTCCAAATGTCTGGAGGGATGGGGCCTGGGGGTCAGTTATGTGCCCACCTTCATAATAACCAGTGCAGTGTTCTACCCTGTGAGAGCTCAGGCGATGTAGCCAGCGCAGCATGCCTGCCATTTAATAACCTCGCATGTTCCTAGAAATGGTCCTCAACACACACACACACACACACTCACACACACGTCACATGCACACAAAGTCACACACACACGTCACATGCACACACTCACACACACACATTCACACAGACACGTCACATGCACACACACACATCACATGCATATACTCACACAGACACTCACACACACGTCACATGCACAGAATTCAGTGACTGCTGCCATTCCACAGGTTTAATGAAAATGAGATAACAGATGAGATGAACATAACATCAGGAAGTTAGGGGACAGCCTGCCTGGTGTGGCTCAGTCGGCTGGGCACCATCCCATACCCAGAAAGGTCACCGGTTCAATTCCCAGGAGGAGGCATGCAGGAAGCAGCAGGTTGATGTTTCTTCCTCTCTCTCTCTCCCTTCCTCTCTTTCTCTAAAATCAATTTAAAAATATTTTTTTAAGTTAGAGGAAGTTGGGATTGTGCTAGGTCCGTCACCACTGACAGATGATTATGTGCAAGGAACTCTAAGGCTAGTCTTTGCTGCCCTGTGACAGCAGGTTCAATCATCCACACTCCCATTCATCACTCCCCTCTCCCCCTCCACACACACATCCATACAAAATTAGTAGAAAGGAACTATTTCAGAGGTAACATTGCAATGGCCCATCACCCATCCAGCGTGGTTTCAGAAAGGGTTTCAGTGGAAGAGGGCCAAAAACGCAAATCTTGAGAGTGGATTCTCTCTTCTCTTTGACTATCACAGCGAACACTAACTGGGAAACTCCTGCCAGACACTGTTCTAAGCAAGGCGCACATTTCCTCTGTTTGATCCCTTTAACAACACTGAGACAGAAACTATCACCCACATCCCATTTCACTGAGGAGAAAACTGAGGCATGAGACTCAGTCTGACCACTGCTACAGGCACTGCGTAGCATCTCTTCTGAACACCACGAAATCGCTGCCGAATCTTTCAATGCCAGATAGTTCCAAACCACCCGGCCGGTTTCCTTAGGCAGCTCCTATGAAGCCCAACAGGTGGGCACCAGGCTGAGCTAGCTAAACTTTTCTTTTTCAAACAGAGTTGCCAAACTTGAGGTAAGTTTTTCAATGATTTGAATAGAAATGTTCTAAAACTATAATAGAATTCTACACATAGACTGTAGCCATTCTGTGGTGCATGGGATGTGACTTTGAAATCTTCCAGGTCTCAGGATCCTCACTCTCAACCCTATTCTATAATACCATAACCCCCTCACCTAGCAGATAAGAATGGGATTATCTGAACCTGGTTAGCACCAAGACGAGGGATTACATTTAAAGAGAACGTAGTATAAGCCAGGCGATGGACAGCACTAGTGTTTTAAAGCTAGAAAAGATGCTTCATTTTTTTAAGAGGGTCTAGAAATCTCATGTCCCCTTTTTTTCTGTTTCTTTTTTAAGTGCATATTTATTGTTAAAACTATTACAGATGCCCTTCCCCCCTTCCCCCCCCAGTGACCCTCCTCCATCCCTCACCACCCTTCCCCCCAGGCCTTCACCTCTCTACCGTCTGTGTCCACGGGTTGTGCACATATGCATATCAGACACTCCACTTTTTAAGGATTGATCTGTACCAAAAGACACAAAACTAAATGGCCTTCAGGGTTCTAAAATTCATTTATAATCCCAAAACACTGCTCCATCACAACGTACAAAATCCTTTCTATTTAACTACAAGGTTGTTTGAATTGGGGGAAATGACAGTTAGTTGTGTGATGTAGCTGCTGTTCCATCATTAGGGATAAAAGCAGTAATGTAATGTGACACACACATAGTGTGTGAAGTACCCTGTGTAGACCTGATAAGCATGTATGCAGGTGAGTAAGTGTGAGGAGGTCAGTGCTGGCCAGGGCCCTGGGTGGACGGGGAAGGGGTGAGCAGGTGGGTCACAAGATGTTCATCCTGTGAGACTATCCTGGGTGATATTAGGAAAGCAGGCACTTGTCACACCTCTGACCAGGCCCGCAGAATGTACAGCATGAAGGATGAACTCTAATGAAAACCATGGGCTTTGGTTAGTGACAATGTACCAACAGCGATCCATCAATTCAACAAAATGAACTATGTCAATGCAAAATGCCGATAACACCAGAAACTGTGCTGAGATGAGGGGACACATCGGGACTCTGTACTTTCTGCTCGTTATTTCTGTAAATCTCAAACCGCTTTAAGAAAAGTCTGTTAATTTTTAAATAAGCACCACAGAGCAGCACACATTGACGTGGTTGAAGATGAGCAATCATTAAGCCTGCAAAATACAGCTATTAAATTTGTTTTATTTTTCAAGGCCAATTCAGCAACAGCTTTGAGAGGTCTCTATTGTTCTTTGAAACACAGCGCCTCTGAAATATTCCGCTGTGTTCTTCCTTTCTCTTTTACATCAAAGAAAACTTTTCCTACCGAAGAGCAGTTGGCAGATTCTCTGGAAAACAGGCTCGTTGGCCTGTGCACTTTGCCGCCTCTCCATAAACAAGCTTGTTTTCACCGGAAATCTGCTTTCTTGGCTTCTACACCAGCACAGCTGACCTGGGCTTCAGAAGAGGGAAGGAAACCGCAGGTCAAAGGTCACATCCTCGCTGCGTGAACACGTGCGCCGAGTGGCTGTCCAACACCCTGCAGTGTCAGACGCTAAGTAGGAAGAAGCTCAGTGGGGAAATATGTAAAAAGAAATCAGGGAAAAGGAAGGAAAATTACTGGTGAACAAGAGCCATAGACTCTGCAAGGTAGCTCCTGTGTGTGTGTGTGTGTGTGTGTGTGTGTGTTCTCACACAGGGATCCACTGACGACTGCACATAAAATAGGGAGCCCTACAGGACAGAAAGCAAAGGAGCTGGGCCTGGCCCTCTCCCTCTTTGAAGGAAAAACCAGTCATTGGGAGCTTATTCCTTATTCAGAGAGACTCGTAGGGCAGCACCAGGGCCAGGTGAAGCTCAATGCTGTCCCCAGTGACAGGGGGAGGAGAAAGGGTCCCACAAACCTTCTCTTCAAAGCTGTGTGCTGAAAGGGGGCCACAATATGGGGCAGGAATAGCGACTTGAAGAAGAACAAGCTTTGACATCCTGTGGCCCCTTCCACTCAGAGCTGGGAGCTGTGGGAGACCCACTCTGCAGCATGGCAGGCCGTGGACCCACCGGCCTCAGCTGCTACTCAGAGCCAGCCTGATGCCATCCAGGTGCTCGGGCTATGGGACAGGGAGGGGGCCAGCACGTGGCCAGCACGGGGCACTCCCGGGACCTGGAAAGTCGCAGCCTCGGTCAGGACAGTGAGGGCGCAGGGGAGGAGGAAGCCTGGTGCCAGAGAAAGTTGCCTGCCTGTCTAGCACCATCTCCCATGGGCATTTCAGCAGCCCCACCGCCCCAAGCAGAGCATGCCCAGCGTCTGCAGCCCAGCATCTTAGCAACAGGCCAACCTGCGGCCTGTGCCACCCACCCTCCCCGCTGTCTGGTCCAGGACTCTTTCTCAGAGGCAGCACCGGGACCAGCTCTGTCCTGGACCAGCTCTGTCCTGGACCAGCTCTGTCCGGGACCAGCTCTGTCCTGGGACCGGCTCTGTCCGGGACCAGCTCTGTCCTGGGACCGGCTCTGTCCTGGACCAGCTCTGTCCTGGGACCAGCTCTGTCCTGGGACCAGCTCTGTCCTGGACCAGCTCTGCCCTGGGACCGGCTCTGTCCTGGGACAGGCTCTGTCCTGGGACCAGCTCTGTCCTGGACCAGCTCTGTCCTGGACCTGCTCTGTCCTGGACCAGCTCTGCCTGGGACCAGCTCTGCCTGGACCAGCTCTGTCCTGGGACCGGCTCTGTCCTGGGACAGGCTCTGTCATGGGACCAGCTCTGTCCTAGAACCAGCTCTGTCCTGGACCAGCTCTGTCCTGGGACCAGTGCCTGCACCTGCCATCAGGGTAGCACTCACACCTCCGAGCGACACCCTGAGCCTAATGGATTGTCAGAGCTGGAATCAAACACGGAACTCAAGTAAGGGCTTGACATGCCTGGGTAGTGTGGGACATATTTTTTAAAAAAGGGGGACATCTGTAATACTTTCAACAATAAAGATAAAATTTTAAATAATAATAATGCAAAAATAAAATAAAATGTCATTTCTTCCATGTAAGACGGGGACCAAACCCTTTCCTAGGGGATGGCACCCATAATCCCTCTCTCCAGCTGATCTGTCTCCTCCTGCCTCCCCTCCCCGCTCTCCCTTTGCAGAGCGGAAGCAGAGCAGATGGGGCCAAGGAGAGACCCGCATGGAAAAGGGCAGGGGGTGGGCTGGGTGACACCAGAGGGGGCCCGGGAAAATATCGGCTTTGAAGTCTCTGATCGATTCTTTTATGTGAAAGTAACGCTTTTGAAATAAAGGTTTTGATGTCTTTCCCCAGGAAATGGAAGCAGGCCGGAGAGGGTGTTGGAATCAGCAATAGGAAGTGGCCGTGGTTTTCTTCACTCGCAGAGGAAACACGAGGAGATAACGGTGACATCTGGTGAGAGTGGCGGCCCGGGACTGAAGGCCATGGGGACGGTGATTCCTCCCGCCTCCCTGCCCAGGCCTCGCTCTCCACCCTCTCCACTGGAGAATCCCACGCAGGGTAACTGACCTCCTTCTCCCACGGCTGCTGTCGGCCCCGCCCTGCCCGCACATTGTGATTCTCCGCACACACTCTGTCCCTTACCGGCTCCTTTGAAGAACTCCAGCTTCGCTCAGAAACTTACGAAAAGCCAAGTGTTTTTGGCCTTGTGTCAGAAGTAGCTGTTAACGGCACTAGAACTTTTTTTGCTTTTAACTTTCTTATGCTGGAAATATATTTAAAAACAGCACAACACTCCCGTGTACCTTAACAGAAACCATAAAATGTACAGATAGTCTGCTCAAAGGTGGTTCTATTCCCATTCCCATGAAAAATCTCTGGTGATTGTTACATTCACCCCGGGGATTATTTCTGACAAGGCTCCTAGGCAGTAACAGCAACAAAAATCCCAACCTTGAAATTGGAAAGCTGATCTTAAACACACTTTCACTTGCACACCGAAAGACCTTACCGGTGACTTTCAACATTTTCTTTGAAATCTTTATTTTGAAAACTTCTAGCTTACGTATTTTTGTTACAGTTTTAGTGATTTCAGAGAGGGAGGGAGAAGGAGCGATAGAAACATCAGTGATGAGAGAGAGTCTGGATCAGCTGCCTCCTGCACACTGGTATGGAGCCCGGGCACGTGCCCTGACTGGGAATCGAACCGTGACCTACTGATTAGTAGGTTGTCGCTCAACCACTGAGCCATGCTGGCTTGTCTAATGCCATGGGATTTGTTGAAGATGAATCTGTAATATAAACTGCTTGGTCAGATCAAAGCAAACGGGGAAATATCTCCCCAGAACCTCCTATAATTTAAGACAGCGGAGTGGGTAGATGTTGATACAGTCTGCGGAGCGTGGCCATGATCTACTCAATGTAAGGCTGTGCTGCAACGGCTGGCCCGGTTGCTGTGAGCGTGTAGCCCTCTCAGGGAGGGAGACCCCCTGCTGTCCGCTGCTCACTGGGAAGGGAGGCCATGCTCCCCACCTCCCCGCTGCCCCTCGGGCCGGGCACGGCTTCGGGGCCTCAGGCCCACACTGTGGGGTCAGTGCTTTGCAACTGGGATCTCCCGAGATCCTGTGCCGCTCCCACAGCTCTCAGGGCCACACGCACAGGCCGTATCTAACATCAGAGGATGCTCCCTGGTGACAGCACAAAACAGAAGCTCAGGCCCATCCACTCTCTGTGTTCCGGGCTTTTCTCTTTTCCTGCGCATGCTCATGAGTCCCCGTGGCCTGGTCTCACTTTGTGTGGTTTGATGTCTCCTTTTCCCTTTTTCAGCGCCTTACCCAAAGCTTCCTGCCGTGGCAGGGAGGCCGAGGCCCACCCTGCTCTGGCTGAGGGCGGCTCTGTCTGTGAGCGCTATGACACTCAGCTCATCTACAGTCGTTAGATTGTATCCGGCAGCAGCCGTGCGGGCACAGCCTGGTGAGCATGGGCTGTCCCTTGAAGGAGTGGACAGTCAGGTGGCTGTCATCTCCGACCACAGACAGCTCTACTACAAGGCTGTGTCTATGAGAAGGAAATGTGTGCAGGCAGGTCATCCCAATCACAGAAGGCGGGAAAGCATGGAGCCAGATGGGTAATCAATGCCATGGCTTTGCAGGCACAGCAGCTTCCAAGGTGGGGCCACGGCTGAGACAGCAGGATGGCCGCCGGGCCCTCAGGCACTGTGTCCACCCCAGGCCTTCCCACCACCCCCTCCAGGAAGCCCACATGGAGGAAGAGCTTGTTCTAGAGGTGCTGTGTGATGCAAGAAGCAAGGCAGCTTTCATCCCATGGAAGGTGAGCGCCACCGACTGTGGCCACGTGGCTTTGCTGACGGTGGTTTTCAGTGGGGACCATTGTACTGACCTGAGATTCCTCTGATGTGATCACATTAAAAACGGACGGAAAGCGTGCAGACTGTCACAGGCCACGTGAGGTGATTAAGAGAGTCAACTAAATCATTAAAATCGCTTCCAACGCAATTAGGCCTAGGGCCGTGGTCCGCAAACTGGGGCTCACGAGCCACATGGGGCTCTTTGGCCCCTTGAGTGTGGCTCTTCCACAAAATACCACGTGTGGGCGCGGACGTATGGTGCGAATGAAACTTTGAGGCCCATGCACAGAAGTCGGTTTTTGGCCTGAGAGAGTGTTTTGTAGAGTCCCACATCTCTACACCCTAGTTCACTGAGCCCCTGACCATTCATTAAACTCCTCACGACTCCTTCACTTTGATCCTTTGTTCATACGACTTGGAAGGCCTTTGCTGACCCATGAGTCACGCAGACCCTGTGCAAGCTTTCTGGCTCAGCCCGAGACTGCCGTTCGGAACCCTTTCCTGACATTTTCGGAGGAATTTTAACTACTACTTTCTGCCCATGGATATCACACAAGCTCCACTGCGGCATCTGCTACCCCGTGTAACTCCTACTGTTTTATCACCACGTCAAAAGCGTGTCTTAGTCATCTGTGGATTGGCAACGCCTGCACTAAGCACACTGACTGACTAGCAAATTGCAAGTTTAAAAGTTGCCTGAGGAGTGGGCTCTGCAGATAGACTTTACAAGTCTGATATTCAAGTCCATCCCTAAACACTGTTGAATGGTGTCTTGCTCTTTTACATATATTTGATTTTTTTTTTTTTTTACAGAGAGGAATGGAGATAGAGTTAGAAACATCGATGAGCAAGAAACATCAACCAGATGCTTTCTGCACACCCCCTACTGAGGATGTGCCCACAACCAAGGTACATGCTCCTGACTGGAATCAAAGCTGGGACCCTTCAGTCTGCAGGCCGAAGCTCTATCCACTGAGCCAAACTGGTGAGGGCGGTATCTTGCTCTTAATTCCATTTAATTCCTAATACTATTTCCTATCCATAAAAGTCACAGTCAGCCTGTTTATTCCTAAGAAAACTCCTGGTATCCTGTGCATTGGCTACAGGGATAAAGCACTGATTTTTCTTATACTCACAAAACTAGAGTTTCCTGTGTGCCAAACTTAAAAAGAAATTAGGACTAAAGGCTCAGTTAAGGCAAGTTTACTTTCATAATTAATTTGTGTGCGTGCCTGTCTGTATATGCATGCATGCGTGTCCATGTTTTGGAGCATTATCTCTCAGTCCCATACTTCATTAGACTACCTAAAATGCATCCCCTTATTTATTCATGTCAACAAAAGTAGGTAGCGCATATTATTATCTTGCCTACAAATAACAAATAAAATAACAGGGAGATTAGGTCACTTTTCCAAAGCAGTGAATCTAGGAATTGAAAACAGAGTTTTTAAATTAAAAAAGTGCAGTAAAAATGCCATGAGTTTGCCAGGGAAAGCTGATTTGTTCAGGTTGTTTACAAATGAATGAGGTAGGGAACACAAAATGCTAGCCAAGTTGACATATAAAGTAAAATACCATAACCATTTTTTCACTATTACCCTGTCTGAGAGAAGTATAAACTTTATAATTCCATTTCCAAAAGATTATGTAGGGAGAAAACGTGTGACTTGTAACAAAAAGAAAATGGTATTTTTCTATTCATATTTTATATAGCAGCAGAATTTAATACAAAAAAAATAGACTGCCTTCCCAAATCTTCCTTTCTCTAGAAAAATAAGATAACTATTGCTCCTCTCGTTGACTACAAAATGCCCTGGGTCTTTGTTGAAAACGAAATTTAAGAATTTGTCACGTTGTGCTTACAGCATCTCTCCTTGTTACCTAGTAGGCTTAGCTTTGTCACCTAAGCAGTGGCACCCAACAAGTTGGCAAATAATCATTTTTAAATTAAAGGATTAAGCCTTGACTGGTTTGGCTCAGTAGATAGAGCATCGGCCTGCCAACTAAAGGGTCCCAGGTTCGATTCCGGTCAAGGGCATGTACCTTGGTTGCAGGCACATCCCCAGTAGGGGGTGTGCAGGAGGTAGCTGATTGGTTTTTCTCTCTCATTGATGTTTCTGATTCTCTCTCCCTCTCCCTTCCTCTCTGTAAAAAATCGATAATATATATATATATATTTTTTAAAAAGATCAAGTCCATTGAAAGCCTAATTATAAAAACTGGAAGGAAAAAAAAGGAGTGCACGTGATTTCTAACTAAGTTCAGAAATGAACATTAGAAAAAGATGCTTCATTAACTCCATGAAACTGCTCTTCAGTGACAGAATGTCTTTATTCTCCCTGGGAGCTCAGACTCCTCTGCGGTTATATAGTCACAGAGTGGAGAGACTTGCCTGAATGACAGCGAGCAGGACAGTGAGCCTGCAGCCGTTCAGCTCCCGCTGCGGTCCCTGAGAAAGGCAGTGGCTCTCGCAGTCCTGAGCTGCACTTCTAAGGATGCTGTGATCAGAGCGGAAATCTGACCTAAAAGCTGTCATGGTTGCAAAGATGCCTGGAAAAGCTTTGGCAAGAAGAATAGGACAACCACCACCAACAGAGCAGCCCGAGTCCTTAAACTTCAGGGCAGTGAAGAGCAGCAAAGCCAGCCTAACCAAGCCAAGAGCCAGCAGCCCAAGATGCTGGCCAGGGAACCCTGAGGGGCTGGCTGAGCGCTTCGCTCCCATTGGCTAGCTGTCAACAACCAAGGACTAGATGCTTTTCATACTAAGCAGCCAATAAATACACAATGAGCCACAGGCTCTGGGACGGAAAGAGAAAGCCAGTGACAAAGAAAACAGAAGGCCGCCGCTGGGGGAGAGCCCGCAGCTGCCTGGCCTGAGTGGTGAACAGTCTCAGTGTGCTCACACGGGGTGGCTCCTTCCCCTCTTTCCCCGGAATACCCACGTGGACCGGTTGGTTTGCTAAAGGAGAAGATAAGCGTTTGTTCTCGTTATCGCTCCCAGTTCCTGCCTTTCAACCTCATCGGTCGTGAAATCTGCTGACATCCCTATCGCTCTCCATCCGAAGTGCTACAACTGTACAATCCTGCAACAGAACCAATTTCTCAGTCCTCGTGTCAAGCCTCTCTCCCATCTCTGGTGCCATAATACAACTACCCACTGCCTGATCATCACACATGATCCAGCCTGCCTTCAAGGTTCTCCTTCAGAAAACCTCCCTTGATGACTGTGGCCTCCACTGATCTCCTCTGTTCCAGATCCATGGTTTTAGCAATCATTTTACTTCACCTGGAACTCCATTATCAAAACTCATAGAATTCTCCAAGTGTTCTGTATGTGAATTTTATATCTCCAATTAATACCCTTTGGCAGTAGAAATTAGAAGCAGGTTGGACATGTGATCGACCCTTAAGAAATACTTGTTCAGTCAAAGAGATATTAAAATCAGATTTTAATATAGGCTTTTTATTTTTTATTTTTTTAAAATATATTTTATTGATTTTTCTTACAGAGAGGAAGGGAGAGAGATAGAGAGCTAGAAACATCAACCAGCGAGAAACATCGACCAGCTGCCTCTTGCACACTCCCTACCGGGAATGTGCCCGCAACCAATGTACATGCCCTTGACCGGAATTGAACCTGGGACCCTTCAGTCCACAGACCAACACTCTACCACTGAGCCAAACTGGTTTCGGCAAGGCTTTTTATTTTCTTAAATATTTTCAACCTTATCGAGGTGTAACTGACAAAATTTAAAGTATGTGACATGATATGTATATATCACGGATTTGCAAAGATATAAGAACACCAATGTTCATGTTAAAATCAGTTTAATTTAAAAAATATCTATATATTTGAGGCCAGGTGCACAAAGTTCATGCACAAGTGGAGACTGGGCCTGGCTGGCAATAAGGGCCTATCTGAGCCTTCTAGCTGCTGGCCAGGGCCTTCCTTCACTCAGCACCACTCCCTGGTGGTCAGCACACATCATAGCAAGCGACTGAATTCCCAGTCTCCCGGTTGAACTCCTGAGGGGACACTTTGCATATTAGCCTTTTATATATATATATATATATATATATATATATATATATACACTATGAAATTATACAATTAGGTTAATTAATACATCCATCCTCTCACATAGTTACCTTTTTATTTTTTTATGATAAGAATGCTTAAGATCTACACTTCTAAACTGACAACAAAACAAAGAGGTAGCCAACCAGATGGGAGATATTTTCAAACAGTAGATCTAATAAAGATTTAATTTCCAAAATACATTAAGAATTTATAAAACTCAATACCAAACAAACAACCCAATAAAAAGGTGAGCAGAGGACCTAAAAATACACCTCTCCCAAGAAGACATACCAACAGCCAATAGATACATGAAAATCATTGTCAATTAGGGAAATGCAAAATCAAAACTATAATGAGATACCACCTCACACCTGTTAGAGTGGCCATTATCAACAAGACAAGCAATAACAAGTGTTGGAGAGGTGGTGGGAAAAGGGAACTCTCACTCACTGCTGGTGGGAATGTAGACTGGTACAGCCACTGTGGAAAGCAGCCTGTGATTCCTCAAAAAGTAGAGCTACCACATCACCCAGCAATCCCTCTCCCGGGCATGTATCCAAAACACTCAAAATCACGTATTCGCAAAGATATAAGCACCCCTATGTTCCCTGCAGTATTATTCATGATGGCTAAGACATGAATAGAGGACTGGATAAAGAAGATGCGGTACATATGCACAATGGAATACTACTCAGCCATAAGGAAGAATGAAATACTGCCATTTGCAACAACATGGATGAGACTTGAGAATTTATGCTAAGTAAAATAAGCCAGTCAGAGAAAGCTAAGAAGCATAAGTGTCACTCATACATGGGGTATAACACTGAAACTCATGAACACCAACAGCAGCGTGGTGGTCTCCAGAGAGAATAGGGTGGGGAGAGAAGGGAGCCCTAATGTGTGGTGACAGGAGAAGTTTTGACTTTGGGAGGTGGGCAATCTTGTAACCTAGAAACCCACACCTGAAACCTATGTGATCATGTTGACCAACGATCATGTTAAAATCAGCTTAATTTTAAAAACATCTGATATTTAAAAAATAGCAAGCATACACTACAGAGAGCTCATGTACCATGAGTGTGCGGGGCACCACTGGAACACTGATGATTTTAATATGACTCCATGAAATACACGCATTTCCATCTGTCTTTTTAAAAATCGTTTTACCTCTTGTGAGATGAGTATCAGTTTACATTTCTGTTTATTTACACCAGGATGCATTTATCCTGTTATGTAAAAGGAAGTCCATTAAGATAATTGCTGCGAAATGAATGAACGTAATTAATCACACTCATTTTTCTAGTGGTCTCCACTTCATCTCTACTAAGAAACCAATTACTTACAAATGGTGCACTTACATGAATAGCTGCTCTGGCTTTCTCCTCTCTGGGGACTTGGCACTATGGATGCACTTTCTCATATGCACAGGGGTTGGCAAGCCAACCTGCATTCTTCTTTGTAAATCTCTCTTCAGAAGGGGAAGAGTGTGAGAACAGTGACAATAATGGATAACCCGACACACTGTCTCATCTACCTAGTACGTCCTTGTGAATTTTGGTCCTTTTTGTCCTACTGAATAAGAAAACCTGAAACGGGAATGCAGAAAACCCCCTTAGTATTCAAAGTCCATGACCTGCACTTAGTTACTAAGTGCTCAGAAAGCACTTAAAATGGCGTATGGCACATAGGAAGTACTCCAGAAGTACCTGTGAAACACACAAAGTCAAAGTGCCTTGCGGTTCACTGGTACTTACCCCATGCCTTGGAGAACGCTAAGCTGCTGAAATCATAGGGTTTTTTTCCTGCAGGAAATACACTTAACCTGAGCTCATGAAGGCAGGAATCCAGGTCTGCATTTCCATGGACCACGGGTCTGAAAAGGCAGGCCAAGCGGTAAGAACAAGCATGATCAAATGGTTGGAGTAAGAATGGGTGAACCAATGAAATTGCTTGTGGGTGTGTTTGGGTTTTGGTTTTGTTTGGGTCTAACAAGCATGAGAAGATAGCAGGAACTGAAGTTGGAGAAGGCACATGGCGGGACCACAGGTGGGTTCTGACCATCCCTGGGGGTGGAGTGGAAGGACTCTGGGAGAGGGAAGTGACTGGCTGAGGAGCCACCACTGAGGCCCAGATGGGAGGGGTGAGGGGCCGAGCAAAAGCAGCTGCACCCACGTAGGATCAAACCATGCAGACGCAGAGAAGTGATATTATGACATGAGGTCAGCAGGCCAGGGATACCCTAGCCATCAAGAAAAACAAAGAGGAGGGAGAGGACACGGAAGGGGAGAGAGACCCAGTTAGGTCTGGGAGGGATGAATTCACTTTTGAGCATACTGCTGTTGAAGATGAGGGAGGTGGCTAGGCGGAGACAGCTGAGTAGGAATTTGGGAATTATGGACACATAAATGACACTGGAAACCAGCAGGCTGTGAGTCAGTAGTGATTTTCAGGGGGAGAGTGTCAGGAAACTCTGGAGAACACCATGGATGTGACTGACAGGTGAGGATAGAGAAGGCAACTAGGAGACTTAGCAAGTCCAACAGGAGAGTACCAGCACTCCCAGGACGAAGCTCCCGGTAACATTTCCTACAGTCGGAAACTGGAACAGAAATTGAAGGCAACATAGTAGAGATACAGGTAAAGGCTAACACTCATCGGGTCCTCAGCTGGCTGGTGGGGAGAGGCATTCTGGACAGCTGCTTCTGAAAGCAGCTCCAGGCATCCTGCCTGATGCCCATGGCCTGCATGTGGACATGACCAGCTCCCCCTCCCCAGCCCCAGCCTCTGAGCCTGAGATCCAGGACGTCGTATTAACATATTTTCTAAGTTACTGCAATTAGACAATAACATGCGGGTGTCTAGAACAAGAAGTTTCATAGAAACAACAAGAGATGTTTATTTTGCTATTATATACTCTTTGTATGCCTTATACATTATGGAATACATAGTGACTATTTTGACAAATTATCTTTGATTTTAAAAATATATTATTATTTATTTCAGAAAGGAAGGGAGAGGGAGAGAGAGATAGAAACATCAATGATGATAGAGAACCATTGACTGGCTGCCTCCTGTACATCCCACACTGGGCATTAAGCCCGTAACCTGGGCATGTGCCCTGACAGAGAATCGAACCCTGACTTCCTGGTTCATAGGTCGATGGTCAACCACTGAGCCATGCCGGCTGGGCTTGACAAGTTATCTTAGCAAAATGAAGAAGGTGTTTTAACTGCACATCAAGTGACCTTCCGATTCCTCAGGCATTTGTTCGGCGATGTTGGTTATGTGGGTCAGCCCTTATTTCTTGTGGAGACATGTCTTTGTTTGCTGAACAAGAGTAGTGTGCACGAAGCACACAGCTTCACGTTACTCTACATTCCTCACCTCTTGTCAAACAGTTGAAAATAGAATTATCTCAAACCAATGAAGATGAAATTATCAGAATCTAATTCTGTTTAAAGCCTCCAAGTTTCTAGGTTGAAACTAATTCTGTCTTTGAGTCTAAACCCATCTCATTTATCCCAATTTTTCTTCATTCTTAAGTTGTCTAGGAGAAAGACTTATATTTTTGTAATCGTAAATGACAGTTCTGACCCTTTCCAGTTAAAAACAATAAAATGAGATTTACATTTAAAGGTTTGTTAAGTTGAAATTTTACATATTTAATTTAGAAACATATCTTGCAAAAAAAGTACAGTTAAGCCTAGACTTACTTTAAGTTGATACAATACCAATTCAAATTACGTATTTTGTGCAAGTAGCACACATGTGAAAAATAAAGCCAGTGCTAAACAGTTCACTACAAAGCATTTAGTTTTTTGTGACAAAGGGAAGTGAAAAAAGGATTTATACCAGTTGACTTATATTACAATTTGTGATACAAACTCAATTATAAGTAAAATAATCAATAATTTGAAATAGCTTTAGAAACATCAATCTAAATTGAAGTAAGGAAGATTAGCTGGTGGTATTTGACATAGTTTTGATGTAGTGTTTCCCCAGCATTCTACTCACACATTTCCACCCAGGCATCAATGTATACACTCAAAGGTTTTCTGTGACATTTTAGCGTGACTATCTAGGTTTCTTCAGATTTCTAATTAAAGGTTCAGTCCTTCATCATATGTGTTTCATAAAACTTATATCAAGTTTTCAGTTATAAACCTGATTGTATCTATTTGTGAAGCACTTGGAGCAGACATTTCTTGTAGGACAAGCATGTCAAACTCATGGCCCACGGGTGGCATGTGGCCCACAACGAATATTTTTGTGGACCAGCCAATGTAATGGTATGTAAAAGTTTTAATAAAATTTCGTTACTTCATTTTTACAATATCCTGTTATACATAATTATCAATTATGTACTAACATATGCTGATGACTGATTACTATACTCATGTTGCATTCATTTCCCTTACACACCTTACGTGCAGATGCACCGTTTCCCTCCACTAATACCAGCAGCGAATATTTTAGCAGCTGATGGCCACGCCATTAGTCTTGGACTGACGTGGTTGGTGTGCACAACAGGAAATATTGCGCTTTTGGAGAACAAGAAAAATAGGTTTATTTGTTTTATGCTTATTAATTTGTGCAGTTATTCCACGTCTGGTAAGTTAATATTCAAGAAAAAATATTCATTTTTATTAAAATTTTCTATTATTTTATGTTAACAAATACTCATTTATTTCACCCTTTGTATTTAGCATGTCTCAATCAAAATAAACCTACGTTTCTATGAAAATTGAAGCTTTTGGTTTTTTTTGCAGCCACATGAACGTAAACCTTGTTTATCTGGCCTGTGTTAGCCTTTGAGTTTGACATGCTTGCTACAGGAATAAGATCCACTTGTTGGCTACCTCAATTCTTTCTCTTTGAACAAGTATGCTACTCCCCATATCAAGAGACGGGTCTCATGCCCTTGACTTTGAATCTGACTGCTTGGAATGCTTTTTATGACATCAGTCATCCTAGTAGAAGTGATAGCCTTAAGATGTCTACAGCAGGAGAATCCTTGCAGCTTCTGCTTGGGTCTCTTGCAACACTTGTTCTAGGAATGTTCTCAGCTACCCCTCTGTGAAAGGCCCAGCCCCCCTAGAGATGGCTCCAACTGGACTTCCAGCCAATGGCCAGCACCAACTGCCAGCGAGAGACGGGAGTGATCTTCAGTAACCAGCCCGAACAAGTCTTCAGGCGGCCGAGTGACCAGCAGACACTGGACGGCAAAGGCTCAACCCACCTCCATAAGCACTGCTCAACAGTTAGCCCACAGAACCGTGAAAGATAATAGAAATGGATGTTTTAACTCACTGTTTTGGGGGATAGTTATTACACAGTGAAGACAACCAGAACATTAGTGTATCTTACTCTGCTCAAGTTTAGACTGTCAGACTTTTATAATTTTCTAGTAAATGACCCTTAAAATTTTTACCTAGTAGTCTAACATCATTAAAATGTTCTTGATTTGGTTCATGGAAATAGCTCAACCTTATCTGCTTTACATGCCTTTTCCTCTAATTGTTACTGAATCAAGATCTGAGCTACATAAATTTATAGAATCTTGCCCATCCCCCTCCTCAACCAGAAAAGGAAACGGGATCCCCAAGATTAACAAGGCGCACCCAAAGACATAAGGGATTGTCATCTACTCCTGCTTCAAATCTTGGCTCTTTGACTTTGTTCATATCTGTCACTTGGGGGGGTCAAATTTTCTGGGAAAATGTATGAGTTCAAGATAATACCATGTCTCATTATTATTTCCCTAAGTTAGCAAACAATTTTACAGATCCTTAACCAAATTAATTTTTACTAAAACTGAATGACAGCAAAATATTTCTGCCTGAATTTCTTCTCTTATCAAGTCTATGAACTCCTAGAAAGTTAATGATATCACATTTAATCATATTAAGTGGCCAATTCTCCTCTCCCTACAAACAGTGTTTATCTTTTCTCTCCCAACCCCTCAACCAGCACCCTCCCCACATCATGCTTTCAAACAGGTAATTCATTATGTGTATCACCTCCCACTTAAGGTTGGTAATCCTCAAATCTTATTTTCCTTCTTATTCTTGTGCTCTGATTAAATTCTCATTATGTATTTCTAACCCACTCAACATTTGTGTTCAGATATCTAGCCATCACCTCTTAATTAACATTTTAAAAATAAAATGGATTTTCATCCCAAAGTGTCCAGAAAATAAGCCATCTGGTTTTTCCTTCAAATATTCTCAAGGTACCGACTATTTCCCAATATTCAAGGTTTCAACTTTCCAGAGACTCTCTCTTGTTCATGCTCCTCTGTCGATTGCCTAATTTTATAGGTTTGGTGGGTGTTTTTTTTTTTGGTTTTTTTTTTTTTTTATAAGAACTATCTCTCCTCCATCTAGTTCTATTTCCATGGTTACTGCCATTCCACTCTGACTGGGCTTGACATAGATCCTATTATCCAGATAACTATCACAACTGGCTCTACCCTCTCCAGTTTACCCTTTGTCTTCAAAACACTGCTCAACTTACCTTCCTTAAACACCAATTCCATTACAATTAGTCCCTATTCCTGAACTTCCCATGATTCCCTGTTTCCTGCCTGGAAAATTCTAGCTGCTTGTTTTTAAAAGCTCTTCAGAATCAAGTCCCACCCAGCCAGCACAGTCCCATGTCCACTGCTCCTCAAGTTCACTTCCTTCCTGCTTTGAGGAGGGCCCACGATTTTATCCAGACCACCTCTTCCCTTCCCAAGTCCTTCACATCCTCCGAACCAGGTGCAATACCGTTCCCTTATGAACCTTTTCCTAATAGTATCTGTGGAGCTAAATAATGGTCAACGTTATTTTTTAAATATGTTTGTATTCATTTCAGAGAGGAAAGGATAGGGAGAGAGAGAGAGAAACATTAATGAGGAGAGAGAATCGTTGATTGGCTGCCTCCTGCATGTCCCCCATGGGAGATGGAGCCCTAAACCCAGGCATATGCCCAGACCGGGAATTGAATTGTGACCTCCTGGTTCATAGGTTGATGCTCAACCACTGAACCATGCTGGCCAGGCATCATTATTTTTTAAATAAAACAAAGATCACCAAGTGACCTGTCGCACTAGGGCCTGAGATTCCACAATCAGAGAGCCGGCGTCTGAATCTTGCAACTAAATGTAAACACTCCTAGCAAAGAACCAGTGCTGCGTGCTGAGTATGGAATATTGCAGCAAACCCTCTCTGGAGAGCACAGTTTTGGAGTGGACGGAACCCAGTTGCATCCTTAGGTAAGCGGAGGAAATAAACAAAAAGAAAATGGAGAAAGCACGGGGTGCCAACATCTCAACGTGCTTACTTTGCAAATAACTTTTCTGTGGAGAATTAGCCTTGTGCATTATGGATATGAGAGTATCAATTATTCAGCATACCTGAAGAATCAATTTCTCTCACTCTTCCACAGCGCTAGCGTGTGGATTTCTCTTTCTGAACCAGACAGGAACTGATGCTGTATTCACCCTGAGCACCGCCTTCCTGTCTTTAAAGGATGAGTTCCAGTTGCCAGGACATGGGAAAAGACGGAGCCAACCTGCAGGCACGGCTGGCCATTTGCCTTCCCTGATTCCTCCCCTCATCGCAGCAATTTGTCCTCATCTGCTACCACCGCCAAAGGCAAGAAGCTCCAAGTGATGAGGTTCTGTGACTCTCACAAGTATTTTTAAAAAGGAGGACAATGATGATTTTAGGTGACCCACTGTTTTCTTTTTCATTCCTGCACGTATTTCTTTCCTTCCTCTGCCATCGGCCCATCTGCCTGTTGGCTCTTCCTGCACCCGGCTGTGCGCCTGGGCCACTGTGAGTCCCAGTTTCTGGCTCGCCCTCTGGGGTGCATTCTTGCCCTTTCCCGGTTCCCTCACCTCTGGGTTCTCATCTGCTTCCCTGACCCGCTCTCACCTCCCAACCAGCTGACACCAGCAGGATTTCTGAGTGGCTTAGCTATAAGGGACAGCATGGCCGCCCTCCTGGTGGAGGAGGAGCCCATGTTATGGAGGCAGCGGTCAGATTGCAGATAGGAAAGAGAACTCAACATTCAAAACCAAGCCCAGAATCTCACAAGAGCTCAGCGGTTCACTCCAGCTCCTCCCCACAGTAACGCCTGCCTTCCGGGAACGTGGGGCCATGGGAAACTTATCCCAGGGCATGGAAGTAAAACGCAGACCAACGGTTTTATCACAGTGTGGAGATGCAAGCTAGAGGAGGAATGAACTCCCAAATCAGGAGTGCCTTCCCTCTGGGCAGAACTCACACAAGCCTGAGGTTACAAGGCAAGAAAAGTGCCATTCTTTCCAAACAGTTTATGCTGGACCCAAATATCATCTTAATGCACTGAATAGAGTAAATAAATAGATTACACTCCATCTAGCACTTTGGATTTCCATTGAGAGTGTTATACTACCTGGAGCTTATAAGGCCATATACAAGGGAAGGAAGGAAGGAAGGAAGGAAGGAAGGAAGGAAGGAAGGAAGGAAGGAAGGAAGGAAGGAAGGAAGGAAGAAAGGAAAGAAGGAAAGAAGGAAGGGAGAAAGGGAGGGAGGGAGGAAAAGGAAGAAAGTAGGGAAGAAGGAAGGAAGGAAGGAAGGAAGGAAGGAAGGAAGGAAGGAAGGAAGGAAGGAAGGAAAGAAGGAAGGAAGGAAGAAAGGAAGGAAGGAAGGAAGGAAGGAAGGAAAGAAGGAAAGAAGGAAGGGAGAAAGGGAGGGAGGGAGGAAAAGGAAGAAAGTAGGGAAGAAGGAAGGAAGGAAGGAAGGAAGGAAGGAAGGAAGGAAGGAAGGAAGGAAAGAAGGAGAGAGGGAGGGAGGAAGGAAAGAAAAGGTAAGGGAAGGAAAGAGGGAAGGGGAGGGGAGGGAGGAAGGAAGGAAGGAAGGAGGAGAGGGGGGAGGGGGAAAGGAGGGAAGGAGGGAGGAAAGAAGGAAGGAAAGAGGGAAGGAGGGAGGGAAGAAAGGCAGGCAGGCCTGAAGTTCGTTCCCCTCCACTGGGGACAGTGTGCTGTCACACATCTTTAACTTGAAAACACTCTGTTTCAGAAAGTTTTAGAGACAGGCCATTCTGGAGGCCATTGGCAACACAGTTTTCTCCAAAGGCTCTGGACATGGTCTCTGAGCCTCCGGTCAGGCTGGGGCTGAGAGAGTGGGGGCCCCCTAACCGCCGCCGGCGCCTCCTCCTCCCACGTGGGCCTGGCCGTCCCCGCGGGGACCAGCGGTCGGCACCCTCCGGCCCAGCCTGGACCAGGGGCTCCCACGCGCACCGCCTGGGCCCGGCCTCTTTCCTGGGAGGGGGACCCTCTGAACAGAGGCAGGGGGGCGGGAGGGGCGCGGGGAACGGGAGCCCCTGGGGTCCCACCGCACCCGCAGGTCCCGAGGACCCCTCTCCGCCCCTGGGACTCTCACCCCGTCCCCCCTCCTCACCCCAAACACACACCCCGGGCTCCCAGCACCAAGTCCCGGGCTGGGTCCCCAGAAGCTCCAGCAGCGCCTGCAGGACTGAGCGATCAGGTCCGGATGGCCTGGGCGCAGCTCCAGCCCGGAGCACAGGGAGCCTCCTGCCCAGCCTGAGAGCACGGTTCCCGCTCTGTCCCGCCTGCTCTGAGCGGTCCGCACTGATCGTCCCAGGCCACTCCCGCCTCCGCCCTGAGCACGGACCGGGGCTGTGCTTCCCGCTCCGGGACTGTCCGGCCACAGACAGAGCGGAGGGCGCCGCCTCCTCCAGCCCGCAGCTCTGCCCCCAGCCGCTCTGCCCCCCCAGCCGCTCTGCCCCCAGCCGCCCTGCGCCCCCAGCCGCTCTGCCCCCCAGCCGCCCTGCTCCCCGCACTCACCCATGGCCGGTCCAGTCTTGTCCTTCCTGGAGCGCCAGCCCCCAAGGCAGGCAACTTCTCTGGCTCTCTCCGCTCAGGGCACAGCGAGGGCCAGCCTGGCCCCTCCCCGCAGCCTCCGGCTCTGCACCCTCCCTCCCTCCCTCCCCACCTGCCCCTCTGTGGTTCCCTCCTCCCCTTTCCTCCTCCACAGCCCCACCGCCCCCTCACTCCCAGGGGAGCACTGCAGAGGCCTCCACCTCAAGACATTACAAACACTTCCACACACTCACACACACTCACACACACACACTCACACACACACATTCTCACAAAAAGCATACACACACACAACTCTCACACACACTTGCACACACATGCACACACACACAACTTTCACACACACACACACACACACACATTCTCACACACACACACACACACACACACACACACACACACAAGCTCACAGTCTCAGCTAAGAAGGACCTGGTGGCTAGAAAACAATCTTTACCCAGAGACCAGAGGAAGATATTCCAGGATAGACTGATCTGCTGTGTAGATTTTACATTCCCTGAAATCTTAAGTTTACCGTTTTCCCTTAATAATGATGACAAGAATATTAATAAAGAGAAGAGGAAGATGAAATTCTCCTGTTAATTTACAGGATGCCTCTCTCTGTTCTCCTATGTGAAATCTATTTCCCTGTAGCCTGGTCAGCCTGGGAAGTCCTGGAAGACATACACACACACACACACACACACACACACACACACACATACACACACACACACGTGCGCGCCATAAGATGCAGCCGCCATTTTCAGAACAGGTGACTCAAGGCAGGAGTCACTAGTGGCCGGTGGAACACTGGGCTCCTCAGTGGGAGCAATGGCTTGTGATCCGCTGGGACTGTTTCCTGATCTGTAAAGTGAAGAACCTGGAAAAAATAATCTCGAAGGTCCCTCCGAGCTAAAAGCAATCATATGATTCTGCGGTCGCTGGCCTCGCTCTTTCCAGATCCACGCTGGAGAACTTATTTCAGTGAGTCAGTCCCAAAGTACCTCCCGCTGCTTCTGCACACCCAGCAAGAGGTGGCAGTAAGTGGGCCTGATTGCTAACCTAGAGGAACATGGCCATGTAATGGAGAAGACATGATGTGAAGATAATTAAGAACATGTTGGGCAGCCCTGGCTGGTTTGGCTCAGTGGATAGAGCGTCATCCTGTGGACAGAAGGGTCCCAGGTTCAATTCTGGTCAAGGGCACGTACCTCAGTTGCAGGCTCCTCCCTGGCCTGGGTTCTTGTCAGGGCGTGTGCAGAAGACAGCCAATCGATGTGTTTCTCTCACATCAATGTTTCTCTCTGTCTTTCCCCTCTCTCTTCCACTCTCTCTAAAAATCACTGGAAAAATATCCTTGGGCGAGGATTAAAAAATAAAAGGACTATATTGGGCAGAAAGAGATGACTACATGGAGAGCATATTATTAGAGGGACACCAACGAATTTATGTGTCTCTTTCTCCCATAAGGGAAAAGGGAGCTCCTAGAAGGGACCTTGTAACTGCACCTCAACTGAGTGGGAACAGGAAGTCATTCTGTGGGAGTCAGTGGGAGGGGGGGGGCGCCATTCAGACCTGCATCATCGCTCTGGAAGTGGATGAGCATGAACCGAGGCTGCAGCAAGCACCACAACGGACACAAGGGTTCCCAGAGACAGAGGACGCATGTTTGGAGACCAATATACGACCATGGCTTTCAGGTCACCGCAGACAGCTCCCCACTGACTTCCTGAGGGTCTGTCCAAGATGTTGTACTAATTCTACAAGTTACATGAAGTAATGCTAATAACATAAAGTCAGTGCAACTTCCTGTCAGGGATTGTTCTAAAAGCTGTATGTTAACTCGTATAATCCTCACAACAAATTTATAGGGAGAACTGTCCTTCCCACTTTATATCTGTGGACACTGAGCCACTAGGAACTAATGCCCTCGCCCGAATCGCATAGGTCAGTGTTTCCAAAACTTCTCTCATGATGAGCATCACCTGGTGGAGTTGTCAAAATACAGATTCCTGAATCCCAACTAAGAAGTGCTAAACTACAATTTTTGGGAACATACAGGTAAAATTGTATACTTAACTAGTGCTCTAAGCTAGTTAAGTATACAATTTTACCTATATGTTCCCAAAAATTCTAGTGCTCTAAGCTAGTCAAATATACAATTTTACCTATATGTTCCCCAAAATTCTAGTTTAGCACTTCTTAGTTGGGATTCAGGAATCTGTATTTTAACAACTCCACCAGGTGATTCTCATCATGAGACAAGTTTGGGGAACGTTGGGTGATAAACAGGAAGGTGGGACTCTGCCCAGGCAGAGCTCTCCAGAGTGCATGACCTTATCCGCTCACCACGCTCCTTCCTCGGATCTGTGTGTTCTCAAGTATTTGGGGAAGAGGTGGTATTGTCAGCATTAGCTATAATCATAAATATTTAAGACATCCCCAGTGACTTGTAAGAATTTTGGAAAACACTAAAGATATAACTGATGATATACTGCCATCTAATAATCAAAATCATGATGCCATCTCTCTTTTGGCTGGTTATAAGGAAATATATCACAATTCTGATGTTTAAGTAATCTATCTCACAGTGACCATATAAATGGCCATCAATATCTTGGATCTGCTGGATAGAGAAGCCATTGTCTTACCTGACATTTAACAAATTATATCATTTTACATGGGATTTCATAAACATGGCAATTAATCCATAGCCTCAATTAATGTATTTTATTCTTAATGCCATTGCTCTTGTATTTCTGCTTTCTCATCTTGTCACTTATTTATCCATCAAATCCTCAGATTCTGCCTTCAAAACATCCCCTCTCTCATTGCCTGCCTCACCTCAGGACCCACTCTGCCCAAGTCCTGTGGGGATATGACCAGCAATTCCTTTTTTAAAACATGGAAGTTCTTACCAGCCTTGGAACTCAAAAATTGAGGCTTTCACTAAATTCTGAGATCAGTGGGAAAGTTTCATTACAGATTCTATTGCAAACTAAAAAGGTTTTATCTAGGCCCAGAGTGACCGTAGGTCATTGGTTGAGCATTCTCTGTCTTAGTCCAATGTCATTCCAACATCACCAATGGTTTGACCCACTGAGGGAGAACGTGGTGTGAAAAGAAAACCAACAGTTGGAAAATGGGTGACAAAGGCATTTAATAACTGTGGGTAAAGGGGGTCTATAAATAGGAGCACAAGAGAATGTTCTCAGGCTAAGAAAGATCCCGGAGAAAGTCCTAAAAGAACAATTTCAAGGAGGAGGCATGGATTCGGTCAGCTGGATTAGGTACCACAGACAGAGCCAAGATGGTGAGGGCTGAAAAGCTGCCTTTGGATTTAGCAGTTATGAGATCACCGGTGAACTACAAGTGTTGCTTTGAAACCTAGGGAGCTGGGAGCTCTTTGGGTGAGCCTGAAACTAGCCACTGGACCTATCGAGGGCAGGGGAAGGCCTAATAAAGAGGCAGCCACTCCAGGGAAGTGGAAGTTACAATAAACAAGGACATTTACCTGTGAAGTTTGTCTTGGGCACTGCAATACAAGTAGACTCCCACACCTACCCACCATACATGACAACGCATTGCTCTCTCGAGGTTGTGTCCTTGAAGTGGCTCCTAGCACAGTGGGTAGAGCCCAGGATAGGGGAGGGGATGAGGGGCCTCTGATTGTCCAGGTCCAGTTCACAGGTCAACTGGCAGTTATGTCCTCTGCATGACCTCCTCCAATAATCAGCAAAGAGTATTGTCAACGGTGAGGAGCAGAGAAATTCAAAGGAAGCAGCAATGAGGAAGTGGGCGGTGGTAGGAAAACAATGCAGACAATCTATTTGGCATTCATCAGGGAGAGTAGGGAGGTAGCTAGAAGGTGTTAGGGTCAAGGGAAGTTTATTTTGTGAACTATAAAAGAAGTGAAACCATGTTTGATAGATCAGTGAATAGGGAGATAATGATCTTAGAGCTTTATGTCCCAGAATACTGGAGAAGGAAGAGATATGATCTGGAACACAGGAGGAGGAACCAGCGAGGGAGAAGAGGAAAAATCCCTGTCCTCTGAGGTAGGGAAGAAGGTTGGAAAAGAGAGAGAGTTCATTCAAGATTTCATTTGACTATGGAATTTATGATGCCAAATTAAAGCAACAATGAGGTAGACCATCTAGTGCTTGATCATCTTAATACTCTTTGGCACTAGGAAGGAAATGAGCTTGGAATGAGTAAATTCAGGCTATATTCCACTTAAAGGGAGAGATGAAGTTTGTAAAGGTGCTATGATGTTAAGATAGGGAGCTGACCATCCTATCAAATAAAATACTAATATGCAAATTGACCATCACACCAAGATACAAGATGGCCGCCCCTATGTGGTCAATGATGGCTGCCCCAATGTGGACACAAGATAGCCACCACAAGATTTCCTGCAGGGGAGAGCAGTTGTGGGAAGTTAGGGGTGACCAGGCCAGCAAAGGAGGGCACTTGGGGTAGACCAGGCCAGCGAGGGAGGGCAGTTGGAGGGGGACCAGGCCTGCAGGGAGGGTAGTTGGGAGCCAGCAGTCCTGGATTGTGAGAGGGATGTCCCACCACCCGTTTAGGCACGATCCACTGGGAACGGGCCTAAATGGGTGGTCGGACATCCCTCAATGGGTCCCAGGTTAGAGAGGGTGCAGGCTGGGCTGAGGGACCCTCCCAATGCACGAATTTCATGCACCAGGCCTCTAGCTATATACAAAAGAAATATCAAGTAGCATTGAGGTCCCCACCAAAATTAAACATAAACTTAGAAACTCATCTATATCTGTGAGATTACTTTAGGATGATTTGTATGAGACTGAGATGCGCTGTAGATTTTGCATACAAAATAAGCTCACTCAACAATATGCCGTTCTGTATGCCCCTAAGGACACTGGGAAAGTGAAGAAACTTCACTTTCTATCTACTGTGAAATGTGGTCCAGTTACCCGAGGCAAATGAGATGTCATTTTTCCCACCGTTAAATCAGTTTTAAATGCTGTTCACTTTACTTTAGCTATTGTAAGGATAAGGATGATTTGATATTCCCAGGGGGAAAAAATAGTTGATGATTTTCATAAATCGAAAGAGCTCTTGTAGTATAAATAAATTATTTCAGGACATCAGAAACACAATTGTTAAAATGCAATTCAAATGCAATCTACGTTTAATGTAGAAGAACCAGACACCCCTTATCTGCTCCGACGCTAACGTCCCTCTGAGAACTAGACGAGGAGGAGGATGGCTGCCTGTGTGGCTGAGGAGCCAGCCTTCAAGGCTCGGTTGGAGCCCCATCACCTCAGCCACACCTCACAGGTCTCGCTCATGAAGATGAGCACCAGCCAGTGTCTCTGTCCCTCTGCTTCTCTCCGGACGTCTGGTCTAGTGTTTGTACTGCGACATCTGAGTCATGATGTTGTCTTTTGTGCTGACAGACGTACATGTGGTTTAAAGTTATTTTTATTCCATTTCATATATTTAGTTTGGGAAATAAGGGGGGAGGAAGAAGTTGCACTCACATGAGAACACTCAAGTGCTGTGAGGAAGGAACCAACAGATCCATTATGAAGAATAATCATAATTTAATTGCAATGCTTTCTGTGTGCTGGGTTCTTTGCATAAACATGCCACCTGCAGTCCTCCCAGCGAGCCTGAATTTTGCAGGCATTACTAGTCATCCAGAGTCATACAGCCGCCCTCTGTGTGTGGAGGCAGGTGCGGAGGAGCCATCCGAGCAGGGGAAGGCCCTGATTCTGAAGCGACGCTCAGGCCTGTGTGAGGCCAGTCAGTGGCCTTCTCTGCAGAGCGCTGAGGATACAGAGGTGAAAGCTGAATTAAGGAAGAAATGAGTTGTTCTGAGAGCACCAGAGGTCTAGAGGTTTCTATTCTGAAGGGGCACATATGGACCAGAGTAGGACGTGAAAGCCTAAAGGTGATAACAGTGTTTCGAAGCAGAAGAAAAAAAAGTGGGGGGTGGGGGGAGGGGGAGAAAGACTTAGGGACACAGATAAGAGTATGGTGATTGCCAGAGGGAAGGAGAAGGGGGAGGTGGAGGAGGGTATAAGGGTGATAAGGTGATAGATGGAGACTTGACTTGGGGTAATGAACACACAATACAGTACACAGATTAACTGTTGTAGAATTGTACACCTGAAACCCATATAATTTTATGAACCAAAGTCACCCAATAAATTCAATGAAGAGGAAAAGTGGGTTGTTGGGAACCATCTGATTTACCACATACATCAATTTTTTGAGGGTGTCCCTGCTCCTCCCACTTTTTATCCTCCGTTCTGCCACCACATTTATGATCCTAAAACTGCAAATTGGGTCATATACTTTCCGGGATTAAAACCCTCTACAGATATACCTAATCTGTGAAAATCGCATCCTGCAGACACCCATCCCTGGACATAAAACTAGGCCCATAAGCTGTAAGAAAGCAGGGTGAGCCTGGTTAGGGGCTGAGAAAGGGGGTGGGGGTGGAGCAGATGTGGGTGAGGGGTGTGGGCGATGGGCAGGGGTAACTATGAGGTTAGTATGAAGTTACAAAGGAAGACAGATCAGTATACATGATTTCTACCCTCACGGAATCATGTGACCTTTGTCTTTTTGGCTACAGAATTTATTACTTCCTTGCAATGTCACCCAGTCTCCTTTTGGAGAAAAATAAATGCTAACATCCTTTCAATTAACTTTCTTCCTCAACCTTCACCCGGGCAAAGCAAGAAGAAAAACAACAAAAACAAGTTCCGTCTGAATGATCATACACCGTGGAGTAAATATATTAAGGTACCAACAATGTAAAGCATTGTCCCAGTGAGAAATGTTAAGGACACGTTGGTGGAAACACATTACACGTCCAGGAGTCCAGGTTGGAAGTCAACCAGGCTTTCACGGGGGCAAATGTGATGGTGGTACTGGTCACAAAACGGAAGTTATACCTGAATATCAGCACCCCAGTGGTGACTGCCACCCCAGAGCTCCCCGATTTTATCTCCCACTTTGTTACAAAACAATGTTTGCATTTTCTCTGTGCGGTCACCAATTTATTTCATTCTTAAAAGATGAAGCCCTTCTCCATTACTCTTACTTGGGTCACAAAAATTGAGCAGCTGTGGCTTGTTACTACCCAGAGATAAGGTGTGCCTGATTGAGGGTGACATCTGTGGAGTGGTAAACATGAGACCCCACCCTTCCTATCTCCATCATGTATGCAGAGAGAGAAAAATCCTTGTAACACAAGCAGAGTATGTGTATTTAGGCAGGTAATTTTTTAAATGCCATGGCACAGAGTATTCAACAATACATAATTTTAAAAACTTGTTTTGCCCAGTGTTGTTACTAAAATGGCATTTTCTTTAAGAATCATAAAGCATGAACAGACTGTTGGACCCCAGAGGGAAGGCAGGGGAGAGTGATTGGGAAGACAAGCTCAAACAATGAACACATATGCATACACGCATAACCCATGGACACAGACAATAGGGTGGAGAGGGTCTGGGGAGGGTGGAGGATGGGAGAAGGCTGGGAGAGGTTAATGAAGGAAAAGGAGGATCTCTGTAATACTTTCAACAATAAAGATTTTTATAAAAAGAATCATAATAGAGAAATTGTATAGAATTCCTGGCTATATCATATAATCTTAACCACATGGTGCCATATAGTTAAGAAAAGGGAGAAATGGAAATGAATGTCCTTTCTGATGAAACTCTTTCCATAGCTCCTTGCTCTGTGCTAACATCAGGGTGTTGTCAAAAGACTGACCCGGGGTTCACTCCTGACCTGGAGTTAGGGTCATACACAGTCATAAGGACATCCCTTTAAACACACACACACACACACACACACACACACACACACACACACAGTTGCACTCTTTAAATAATCAGTGACATTACTTTTTAAATGCTTCAAATGATATGGCTAATGCAATTACTTATTATAAGAAGGAAATGAACGATAAAATCAGTAGATTTTTACCAAATGACCTAGGAAATTTTCATGGATCTCTTAGATAAATCTAATCATGGGGGTATGGGGGAAGATAAGAACATAAAAGCCCATTAAGGAAATAATTAAACTATAAAAAAAGATAAACACAATTATAGAATGTATTTCATTTCTGGTCGGAGCAGCCCTATTAATAACGTGGATTATCACCATTTGTCAGCCATGGCAGTCATCATTAGTGCTATCAGCAGATGCTGACACTGGTGGCTTCCGTAACACACTTATTCATTGCAACAGAGGACTATAACTTCATGCAGGGAACCACCAGACACCACCCTAATGCAGGGTCAAAGTAACTACTATCAGAAACAGGACCAACCGATGCCTGGGGCTCAGGGCACACGCCTGTGTCTGCGATGTTCCTGGCAAAATGCACACCAGGAATCTCCTCTCCCAGGAAAGCAAGTGTCAGGGCATTCTCCAACACAACCAGCTACTGGTACCTGCTTCGCCACAGCCGAGGCGAGGGAGACGGAACACCGAGCTGCTCCAGCCGAGGGCAGACGAAGGGCTAAGCACCAGGAGCAGGCCGTGGCCGGGACTTCCCCTTGCTGGAAAGGATGCTAGTGGGACAACTGGAAAACTGCAAATCATGCCTGCAGCTCATCTCAGTGCTAGTGCTTTTATTGTGAACACTCTACTTTGGCTAGTGAGAGAAGGTCTTTGCATTTTGGAAACACTCCCTGAGACATTTCAGAGCACAGAGGTGTCTGCCTCTTGTTTTCACAAAATAAAGAGAAATAGAGCTACAGAGAAAATTACACTGTGTGTGATATATATGACGAAAAAAGAGCGATGAAGCCAAACAAAGGTGCAGATGTTAACATTCGGGGAATCTGAGTAAAAGGAATATGGAATTTCTTTTTAGTATTCTGGCCACTTTTTAATATTCTTGCAAAGTCTGAAATTATGTCAGAATAAACTTTTTTGGGAAAAGGTTAAAGCACAACTTTTTATCATTTTTCTCAAGCACTCTCAGTTGAGATGATCTTCTTAGTTGTGTTTTCAGCTGAAAGTCCAAGATTGTATAACTAAATCTTACTTAGCCAAAGAGTGCTGACAAAGAAACTTGCTCGTCCTCTCTGTCCAGCACTGACAGCAGGCATCGTGCGTCTCTCTACGAGCTGTTTGCGTGTCGTTGGATAAGCTCCAGGTAGGACTGCATGTGTGTGGGGACAACTTGGCCAGGACAGAGTCAGGACATAATGAATCCAAATGAGGTGAACATATTTCAAAGGAAAAATAGGTATGCCTGGTAATGGTGTAGGCCAGTGGTCGGCAAACTCATTAGTCAACAGAGCCAAATATCAACAGCACAACGATTGAAATTTCTTTTGAGAGCCAAATTTTTTGAACTTAAACTTCTTCTAACGCCACTTCTTCAAAATAGACTCGCCCAGGCCGTGGTATTTTGTGAAAGAGCCACACTTAAGAAGCCAAAGAGCTGCATGTGGCTCGCAAGCCGCAGTTTGCCGACTACGGGTGTAGGCTCTGAAAAAGCACTAATATTGATTTAATGTCAATAGATAAAGAGAAAAGAATCATTAACTAAAATTATGGTGCAAGTTGACTTAAAAGGAAAAATAGCAGCAGCAGCTACATAATCCCTATTTTATAAACAAAGTTTCGTTTAGAGACCTGGTAATGGGACAAAAAATGGAAGGGCCTCATCATTGCTCTTAAGGAACTTTTCAACTGACTGAGGTAAACGTACACAGGAAGTGTAGTCACAAGTACACATTGGTATGTGAGTAACTAAAACATAGTATGTGGAGCATATGGCGATGGAAGGAGACTAGATGGTGGGTGGTGATTAAGTATACAACATACAGTGATGTGTCATAGAAAGGTACACTTGAAACTTATGTAATCTTATTAGCCAGCAGCACTCCAATACATTTAAAAATAGCTCTACTTCCTCATTTACATACCTGGTTTGGAAATGGAAATGGTCTGTTTAAGCTAATAGTCCAGGTAATAGACAATTGGCCCATCAAAATAAGTTTTAACAAGTATTGCTTAAAGTATCTCCAAGAGGCACTGTTTGATTTAGTAAAAGATTGAGGGTCTCTCTTTAGTAGGTTCTGTTCTTGGGAATTTCCCTACCTTCTGGTGTTCAAATCTCTGATTCTCCCAGCTGTCCCCAGTTCTGAGCGCTTTCAGTGACCTGGAGTTTGATAATTCAAACAGCTGTTAGAGTGGCTGACAATGCAGAATTAGTATGCTCTGCGTGCTGGTCTTTCCTCTTCTGATTCAAAATAAAATACCAGCTTTAGGGTTTATTATTTTATATAACACAGTGAATTTATAAACTTATTTTTTTATTCTGGGCTCAAGTCTTAGCTCTAGATAAATGTCATGCTACTGTGACTAGCACAGAATAAAGAAGCCATGAAATGTTGGAGTAATAGCCAAAAGCGGTTGGCTGTGTGGATAGAGCATCAGCTTGCGGACTGAAAGGTCCCAAGTTCAATTCCAGTCAAGGGCATGTACCTTGGTTGCGGGCACATCCCCAGTAGGAGGTGTGCAGGAGGGAGCTGATCAATGTTTCTAACTTTCTACTCCTCTCTCTTACTCTCTGTAAAAACTCAATAAAATGTATTTTAAAAAAAAGAAAAGAAAAGAAAAGAAATGTTGGAGGAATGAAGAGCAGTTTTCTCTCTTGGGTACGATACAAATGAATCAACACCATTGGTGATGAGGACTACAGGAGGCAGTAAAGAGTCCTATGAAGTACAAGGTAGAAAAAAATCTAGTTAATTTTATTACAGTGTTTGCCTTCTTAATAAATAGAATGAGAAAAAGAGGAGGACGTACACATGAATCTCCTCCTACCTCTAGAAGTTCAGTGATAATAAGATTAGGAAGTCTCTATATTCCAAAGCATCTCTGCTCCTCTAACTAATAAATGGAAGAAGAAACTAAGACTCTTGCAGTGGCCCCAAGCTGTGGATGACTGATCTTGGCCACGCCGGTCTTTGATGAACTGTAAGCCGCTGAACGTAAGTTGGTGGGATGCTCAGGTGCCGGAGGGAAAGGGAAGGACCAGGCTAACGGCTGGAAGGGGGTTTCACAGAGAAGGCGCAGCGAGGGGCCCACAGGACCAATTCCCGTGGAAAGTTCAATGTCATGACTTACCCGGTCGTGCTCGGTGCGTGTCTGTGTGCACCACCGACACAGCTAGCCCTTACCAAGCAATTACCATGTGACTCTTATGGATTATCCATAATTACAGATTATCTCACTTACCCAGGACTTCATGGTGAGGAAAACAAAGAGACTTGACTGGCCTCATTTACGTAGAGACGCTTCTCCAATCTGTGCGAGCCAACTCGGAGCCTGGCCTCCTGCTGAGCACTTCCTGAAATTCCTGCCTCTCCCCTTCCATCCTTCTTGGCCTGTGATTCATCCAGCCACCCTGACCGCAGTGCAGCTTTCCCAGCCCTGATCTCTGGTGCCTCCTCGCCCAACTGAGATTGCAGATAGCTGGGGCCGCTCTGGAGAGCTGCTCTAACCCAGTGTTTTATCCCTCTCTCACCTGAGGATATGCTTTACTGATGAGAGAGAGGGAGGGAAAGATACATTGATGTGAGAGAAACATCAATCCGTTGTCTCTGGTACTCACCCCAACCAGGGGCTGAACTCGCAGCCCAGGCATGTGCCCTGACCTGGAATTGACCTGCAACCTTTCAGTGCGTGGGACAGTGCCCCAACCACCTGAGCCACACCTGCCAGGGCTCCCTCTCCTGTCTTCACACCAGCAGGCCGGGCCTGGGAGTGACACGTGCTGCCTGTTTCCCTTCGTGAAATCAGGTAACCAGGTGGATTGCTTGTTGAAGGGCAACCTGCAGTGTGGCTTTGTTTCACTAAAATCTTCCTTCACGAGGACTCATGCAGTGCGTTTGGCCCCTGGCTGTCTTTCAGAGAGCTGGTATTATGCTAATTAAAATGTGACCATTCATTCATTCATTCATTCATTCAATAAAGGTATATTGTGAACCTACTGGTACTTACTAGGCATCACATCCTAGATGCTATAGATATAACAGTAAACAACATGGTAAAGCCCCTGCCTTTTTCTAGTGGGAATAGTGATGGATAGATAGACTGTTGATACAAATGGGGTGGGGGAGAGAGAGAGAGAGAGAGAGAGAGAGAGAGAGAGAGAGGAGGAGAGGAGAGGAGAGGAGAGGAGAGGAGAGGAGAGGAGAGGAGAGGAGAGAAGAGAAGAGAAGAGAAGAGAAGAGAAGAGAAGAGAAGAGAAGAGAAGAGAAGAGTAGATAGCCTGACTAAAGAGGACTAGAGCAGGCTAAGGACAATGAAAGTGTCAGGGAGAGAATTACTATTAATATAATACATGGAGGATTAGCCAGGAAGGACTAGTTAGGAAGGACTAGTCAGGAAGGACTCTATAGTTAGCTAACATTTAATCAGAGATCTGGAGGAAGCAAAGGAGAAACACATGTGGACAATGGGGAGAATGTACATGAAGGTCGAGGGGACAACATATGTGAAGACCAGTACTCAGCAACTCGATTATAAATGAACACCTTGTCATCGATTTCACAGTAAAGCAGACCCCCCCCCCCCCCCCCACTAATAACTAAGGGAACGTGGGTATCAATGGCACCAGTGACCCCGGTTTTCCCCGCTCTGTGGTTACCCAGCCCACGGGTGACAAAGTCAATTTGCAGCAGAACCACAGAGCTGCCTCCATAGACTGAAGATGAAAGAGATTTGATTTGTTTTCAAATTTCATTCCTGACAGAGAAGGAAATATATAAAATAAAAATAAATAAATAAATAAATAAAAACCTGAAGAGAAAAATCCAATTCACTTGGACTGCTCTCCGACGACTGTAGTTGCAACCAAACCCACCAGAGGGCAGTGTAACCGCAGGAATGGACTGTCAGTCCTCAAAGCAAACTGCTCTTGGTTCTTTACAAAAATACCATTCATTGTAGTGGAATGGGGACTTAGATCTCTTTCTTGTTTTTCAAAAGCTTAGCTGAAATGCTAGGGCTTTGCAAACACTGCATTGTTTGAGTAATTATGGCTAAATTTGGGTGATAAAGTCTATTCTATTGGTTGGGTGGCTAACCTTCCTGGTTTGCCTGGGACCAAAGGAATTCTCAGAATACCGGACATGGCACATTCAGTACTGAAACTAGGATGGTCCTGGGCACCGAGCAGAGGTGGCCACCCTACTGTAGGACTCCACACATGTGTATTTAGCAGGGGCTTTTTGATTTTTAGACGTCTGAACAGAGCTAAGAGCTAGGCAGCTGAGTTCTTAACAAGCTTCTTGGTAGGTTGGCTACAAGTAGACGTGGCTGGGCTTGTAAACAAATGTTATGTGCAGTAAAGTGTAAGGACAACCTTCTTGCTTCCCTTAGAGTCAAATGACTGTATTTCAGGGTAAGACCTTCCCATCCTCCCCTGAGAGAGGATTTGTTTACACTCCACAGTAAAAGATAAAGTCTATCTCTATGTCTATCTCTGTGCTTACCTCTTTGTCTACCTCTTTATCTACCTCTATGTCTACCTCCACCTCTGTATTCCTCTATGTCTACATCTACTGGCTGACGATTTTTAAAGGGGAGGCGGGGGTGGAAGAGATTAAACGAAGATCTCATATGCATATATGCAGGACCTATGGACATAGACAATAGGGTGGTGAAGGCCTAGGAGAGGGCAGGAACTGGGGGGAGGGAGATAGTGGGGGGGAAAAGAGGGACAGCTGAATAATCTCCACAATAAAGATTATTTTTTTAAGGAGCCAGTCCTGAGAAAGGGAAATGAAGGTTAGGAACTTCAGTGAATCCAACAAGTAAAGCCCTAACCCTGCAGACGCTGAAACTTCATTCCTGGGTGGTTTTGCCCAGATGGCGAGAAGATGCAAAATTTGCTTCTACGGTGTAGTCTTCACATGCTTCCTCCTACACTGCAGCCCCTCTGTCTAACCCGCCCCCGCCCCCAGCAGCACTGAGTGTGAAGGGGTGGAAAGGTCAAAGAAGCTCTGGGGGCTCCTTAGGCCCCTCCCACTGCTGCCATCAGAGAAAGAGTCTTTCCCTCAGGGCCACACCTGTGTTTCCAGCCAGGGATCATAGCGCATGGCAAGCGATGGAGGCCAACCACCGCTAGGCAGCTTAGAGGGACACAGGGGTGACCCACTGCTCTGTACAGGTGTACAAAGGTGACCTGGAAGAGGGGAGAGGGGAGACCGATGAGTGGGTCTCAGTGGTTTGGCTGCAGATAGCCAGGCGGGATGACAGCTACTGAAGTCATGACACCCTCTCGGGGCTGGACAAGCACCCCGTGGGGCTGACGGTGGGTGTGAGCGGACCTTCGTGAGCAAGCAGACAAGCTCGGGTGAGGGGCGTGGGGCACAGCATGTCCTGATGGGGCTGTGTTCCCTTCAGAACCAACAGAAGAGACACCAACCGTGGCATTTACCGAGGATGTGACTGTGTCATCTGGTGGCAACTCAACGTGTCACTTAAAAGTCACTAGAAGCTGAAACCGGTGTGGCTCAGTGGATAGAGCGTCGGCCTGCGGACTGAAAGGTCCCAGGTTGGATTCAGGTCAAAGGCATGTAACTTGGTTGCGGGCACATCCCCAGTAGGGGGTGTGAAAGAGGCAGCTGATCGATGATTCTCTCTCATCGATGTTTCTAACTTTCTATCCCTCTCTCTTCCTCCTGTAAAAAAATCAATAATATATATATATATTTTAAAAAGTCACTAGAAAAAGTAAAATTGTCCCGTTAATGCAATGGGTAAACTCTTTCAGGAATGCCAGGAACGTTAGGGATTGGTCAGAAAAAGAGAAAAACCCATGGACACGGACAATAGCGTGTTGAATGCCGGGTGCAGCAGCGGTGGGGAGGAAGGTGTAAGGCGGACACGTGGTGATGGAAGGAGATTGACTTGAGGTGCTGAACACACAGTAGGTTCAGGGACCACAGGCTGTGGAACTGTGCACCTGAAACCTGTATAGTTTTTGTTAACCAGCGTCATCCCAATGTATCCAATAAAAAGGAAAAAATAAATAAACTCCATACTTTAGCCAAGCAAAAAATCACCAGGAGTTTTTAACATGAAGAGATTAATGCTTCTTCTGATTATATTTCATTATAATACACTCCACCTGTTCCCCGCCAAAACCTCTGAGCTCTGAGCCACTGTAAATTTGACAGTAAAGGTTTTTAAAGAGCGGTGTGAATAAATAGGCTAATATCCTGCTCCGATGCCTTGATGGCGGTTAGGTAACAGACGCTATTTTAAGCTAAGCCTTGGATATATTTCAGTCCTCCCACCCCCTGCGTCTCTCTCTGTTCCCTCTGGGAACCTGCAGCTGATGGACGTTTGGAAGCCATCAGAGCGATCAAAGTTAAGGCCCACATAGCTGTCACCTTGATCAGTGTCCCCCGTGGCCAAAGGAGCTCCCCAAATACCACCTTGAAAAGTCAGTGGAAATCATGGCGTCCCTAAGGATCTTGTCTCAGGATCACTCTGTAAGTTTCAACCTAAAATGCAGGTCTGGTTCAAGGCAAAGTTTTGAAAAGCTAAATATAATTATCTCCTTAAGTGTCAATGTATCCAATGCAAAGTTACACTTTTTAACATTCACTCAGTAAAGCCACTTCTTTTTTTGTGGTATATATTAGACATTTACTGATTGGCTTGCTTATTCACTGGCTTATTTTAGCTACGCACTCCTTTTGAGAGAGAAAAAAAATAAATTCGATATTTTGTTCTCCAGAAGAAATATTGGATCAATTGGTTTCTTATTTCTCTTCCATCCTTAAAAACAAAACAAAACATAGCATAATGTTGTGGTCAGTGGCACAGGGATATGATAGTGTGGGAAATAAAATATAAAAAAAAAAAATAGCCATGGTTAATTTAACCTACTGTGCTCTTTGAAAAAAATTCTAGGCCATAAAAATCCATCAATTTGTCAAGTTGCCATCCAGAAAAATCCAATGTAACATATATTGGTTTTATATTTCATAAGATATATATTTAGAGCTTTTCTTTTTTCTTTTCCCAAGGTAGGCGTGTTTGGAAATACAAATAACACAGAAGAGGTCCTCTGAGGTTTAATTTTACAACTGCCCTCAAAAACAAAGCCAATGGGAACTTGGTTATGCACTGAACACAACTTGAGGAACGCCAAGTTTTTACTTATTTATTGTCATAAGCATTTTCAAAACAGGAAGGAATTATCGAGTGCCCTTCAACCTGGTGCCACTAAAATATTAGGATTATGGGTTCAAAGTAAGTGTTGGCGATCATCCTTAGAACCCAAAAGCTTTGCCTCGGGGGCCTGTGTCTTCTGAAACATTTTCAGCAAATTGCTTCATGCGGGACTCTCGTTCGTGGCAACAGTGTGCTGTGTTGTTTCCACAGCAAAGCCGTCCAACGCAGCTTCTCCAGAACCAGAAGGCTCACCCGCTTTGTTCTGCCCGGGCTCAGTCTGCTGTACTGTGTCAGTCTGCTACATATACTTCTTCAATGCTTTTGGGTGGCTTTCCCAAACTGTACTGAAATACGTAGACAGTTATACATATACTAGTGACCCGGTGCACAATATTCATGCATGAGGCAGGGAGAGGGGGGGGGGGGGGTGCCCCTCAGCCCGGCCTGCACCCTCTCCAATCCAGGACTGCTGGCTCCTAACTGCTCACCTGACTGCCTGCCTGATCGCCCCTAACCACTCTGCCTGCCAGCCTCCTCGCCTCCAACTGCGCCCCCCTCCTGGCCTGATCGCCCCTAACCACCTCTGCCTCAGCCCTGCCACAATGGCTTTGTCCAGAAGGTCTCCCAGTCTAATTAGCATATTACCCTTTTATCATTTTAGATTACAATGCCCCTCACACAATCTGAATGCCGATATTGGCGAGTTTTAGATATATGGTGGTAATCATATCTATCTCAGATAAAAGCTACCTGTTATCTTATACTAAAATATAGCTCTGTTTGGGATTTAATAAGCTGAAAATGTACCATTGAAGAGGAACATGGTAAAATTAAGGGAATAAACTCAGGTGGCTGTCCATGTAAGCAAGAGTAATTCGGCCCAGGTTTCTATTAACTCAGGGCAAACTGTGTTCAAAAAGCATCTTCTGCAGAAACCGGTTTGGCTCAGTGATAGAGCGTCGGTCTGTGGACTGAAGGGTCCAGGGTTCGATTCCAGTCAAGGGCATGTACCTTGGTTGCGGGCACATCCCCGGTGGGGGGTGTTTAGGAGGCAGCTGGTCGATGTTTCTCTCTCATCGATGTTTCTAGCTCTCTATCTCTCTCCCTTCCTCTCTGTAAAAAAATCAATAAAATATAGTTTAAAAAAAAAGCATCTTCCTTTCTTTTTTTGAAGAAGTGTATTCACATAATTTTTTTAAAAATATATTTTTATTGATTTTGTACAGAGAGGGAGGGAGAGAGATAGAGAGTTAGAAACATCGATGAGAGAGAGTCATTGATCAGCTGCCTCTTGCACACCCCCTACTGGGGATATGCCTGCAACCAAGGTACATGCCCTTGACCGGAATCGAACCTGGGACCCTTCAGTCCCCAAGCCGACGCTCTATCCATTGAGCCAAACCGGTCTCGGCTATTCACATAATTTTGGACCAATAATATACTTGGGGTTTTTGAATATTCACTGGGCTTAATTGGCTACTGGCTAAGGTGGAGCAATAATTATGGGGATAACATTTACGGCTCTGATAAGACCGGAGGAGAAGGAATCCCAGCACAGCAGCTGGGCATCTCTGCTGTGTGTGGCCCACAGTTGGAGGTGAGAAGCACCACATCAAGGCCAAGCTAGAGACATAAACAGGAAGACACATAGATGAACACACAAGAGGACAGTTTTAGAAACACTGAAATAAATAACGTATCCTTGGATCACCTTTTTAGACACATTTAAGTACTTTCTAGTGGTGCATTAATAAGTATATAACAATCAGCTCACTGCAGCTCCGCAACTCCTGCGTTGAGCGTCTGCCCCCTGGTGGTTATTGCACATCATAGCTACAGGTTTGACAGTGGAATGGTTGGGAAGTTGCTTTGGCTTTTATATATACAGACTAGAGACCCAGTGCACAGATTCGTGCACATTGAAACTAAATTAGGAGGTGGCTGGTGGGGCAGGACTGGGCGAGATGGGCCAGACACACCCTGGAGCCAACCTTCTATGGTGCCCCTGGCCTGGCTGCACCTGGGGCACTGCCAGGGCTCAAAGAGTGTCTACAGAGTGAGTGAGGTCCCTTGGCCTGGCATGTGAGGATAGAGCCAAAACTGGCAGTCTGACACCCCCTATGGGTCCCAGAGTGTAAGAGGACACTGCAAAGTTGTTGTTGCTCAGCAGCTCCTGTGTTGAGTGTCTGCCCCCTGGTGGTCATTACTCATCATAGCTACCAAACAGTTGGTCGTCTGGTTGTTGGTTGCTTAGGCTTTTATATATATAGATTCCATAGAGCTAATTGTCACAGAATTCTTTCATTCATGTTTGCCAAACACTTGTATTCATAGCCAGTTGGAATTGATAATGTTATAGTTGCAACTGACAAATGGATATAGTTCTGACCTTAATTTTATTAACATTTCATTTGTGTTAATGGGTAAGTTAAAAGCAAAACAATGAAGGCTTGTTCATCATTAACTGTAGCAACTTCTTTGTAGCCATGGGTAGGTATTATTCAATGTTGGAAGCATTGTTCTTCCAAGCTGCTTACAGGGTAACAGCTATAGACACATCCCACTTCACAGTTGAATTGCATTATTACTGTTTTCTCTATCACTTTAAGTTTATACCCAGTATTGACTCATATCCTTCATTTTAAAAAGTTCCTCTTAAATAATAATTTTTTTCAGCTTATATATTTTATTTAATATATTTTTGGCCTGTAAGTGAAATCCAGCTCACCTCCTGTTTTTGTAAATAAAATGTGGGGGGACACAGTCTCTCCCATCTATTTCTGTGTTGTCTGCTTTTAAGCTACAGCAGCAGCACTGAGTGGCTGAGGCAGAGACTGTACGGCAAGCATCTCAAACTCAAAGCCCGCGGCCCTTGGCCCGCATGTGGCTCACAATTAATATTTTTGCGGTCCAGCCAATATAACGGTATCTAAGAAAGGTTTTAATAACAATTTTGTAACTTAATTTTTACAATATCCTGTAATACATAATTATTAATAGCGAACTACAATATTTGCTAATGTCTGATGACTATAATCATGTTGCATTCATTTCCCTTACTCTCCTTACGCGCAGGCGCACCGTTTCCCTCCACTAATACCAGCAGCAAATATTTTAGCAGCCGATGGCCACGCCATTAGTCTTGGACTGACTTGTTTGGTGTGCACAACAGGAAATATTGCTCTTTCGGAGAACAAGGAAAATAGGTTTACTTGCATTATGCTTACTAATTTGTGCCGTTATTCAGTGTCTGGTAAGTTAATGTTCAATAAAAACCATTAATTTTTATTAAAATGTTCTATTATTTTATGTTAACGATTACTCATTTATTTTAGCCCTTTATATTCAGCATGTCTCTATCAAAGTAAACCTACGTTTCAATGAAAACTTTTGCGGTCCACATGAACTTAAACTTTGTTTATCTGGCCCGAGTTAGCCTTTGAGTTTGGCATGCTTGCCGGACAGGAACAGCCCTGACTCCTGAAATAAGCCGGCACTCCCAACAGATGGCGAGACTGGGAGTGAGAATGCTCTCCCTGGCTCTGCTTAATGTACTGCACATGGGCCTACGGGAATGCAGCTATTGTGGATGAGGGGCTGGGCTTTACCTCTAGTCAATTTTAGTGAATTGGAAGGGAAATAGCCACATTTTGCTAGTTGCTACTGTATCAATGTAGGTCTACAGTTAACAAAACCATGGATCATGTCCCAATCTGTAGCATCTGCTGATCTCTAGGGTGCAAATATACCTCTGTGGGCAATTTCAAGCCACCAACGTGATACCACTCAATGACACGTTGGGAAGAAAAACACGGTATTACATAGTATTTCCACCACAAGACAGATGTAAGTAGACATAAGAAACATCAATAACCCCAACAGCATAGAAAACAATTAAATCCTAAGAAACAATTAGTTTTGAGTTTCGAGCATTTATTACTCTGTTTTTAAATAAATCGATTTAATTTTAAGCTCATATCATTTCACAGTAGCTGTATTTTCAGGCTGCAAAAAATCCTGAAAAATACATCATCCTTTCAAGCCAGCACAAACTGGCCTCAGTAGTTTTCCGAGTGACCACACCATGTTGTAACCACGTAGGAAATAAACTGAACGGAAAAGGGACGTTGAGGTGCATCAGTCTGAAGCTCCATTTGTGAAAGCGGAAGTGCTGCCAGAGGCCAGGCATTCCTCCTGGAGCAGAGAGAACTGTCACAGTCACACGGGACGCAGGTGGGCTTGTCACCAAACCGTCGAAGGGTCCTTGATGTGGTTTGAGAAGAAGAGCCCTCCGAATTCATATGTCAATTCCATGTGAACACGCCAAAAGCATGTTCCCACACAGTTCAGTCTGCTCATTTCCAGACAAGGCCACTTCTGCGCCTGTGCCTTTCACCCAAGTTGGTTGCTGGGCATGCACTTTGCTGTCCCAGTTCGCTGAGGAGAACTGCACAACAGGAGGCCACCTTCCTTCCATTTTGATTCTTTCAAAATGGTTTACATTCAACTGTGAGAAATATGAGTCGGCATTTAACATCTAGAGCCGAATGGAGTACCATACTAGTAGAAGATGAAGAGTCTGAGCAGCCAGTTGGACCCGTGGTTGACCAGCGGCCAGCACAGTGATGAAAAACCTAAACAAGAGGGGTCACCCACTGAGAGTCAGGATGTTACACCTGAGGAAGAGAAAGCAGATGCAGGAGCACCTGAGGTTCAAGGAACTGACCTGGAAACTGATAACCAAGAACTGGTGAAACCAGTGACTAGGGGCGGATGTGGGAATAATCCCGAAGGCATCGGGTAAGCTGTGCAGATCCAGAGCCCACTGGAATGCCAGAAGCAGGAGAAGAGAAACCACCCGTTTAAAGGAAGATGATCTGAAGACACACAAATTATCCTTATGTTGGATACTACACTGTTAAAGTTCTCACAATAAAGTTTTGCAGCATTATCTAAGAAAAAAAAAAAAAAAAAAAAGCACACACACACACACACACACACACAACACACACACAAAAAAAAAACACAAACAAAAAACAAAAAACAAACAAACAAAATAAAAACAACACCCATGTTCCCCCAAATACCAGCAGGTCCACATTAGGGGTGGGTAACATGGCTTTGGGAAATTGGATTGTAAAGTGGCTAGCCTCACTCGATATTTGGATAAGCACGTTTGAGAGCTGGATCCAATGAGTTGGGACTGAACACATAGCTGCTGCGTTTCAGGCTGAAACGGCGGGAGCAGAGGAGAGTGGCTCCAGCGGAAACTGTCCCTGTGCCCTGGGAGCCTGGACAGGGCCAGGTCCACCTCTTGGAAGCTAGTTGCTTGTTGCTACTGTATCAGACAATGTAGGTCTACAGTTAACAAAACCATGGATCCTGCCCCCATCTGTAGCATCTGCTGATCTCTAGGGTGCAAATATACTCTCTGTGGGCAATTTCAAGCCACCAACGTGATACCACTCAATGACACGTTGGGAAGAAATACACGCTATTACGTAGTATTTCCACCACACAGACACAGATGTAAGTAGACATAAGAAACATCAATAACTCCAACAGCAAAGACAACATTTGAATCCTAAGGAACAATTAGTTTTGAGTTTTGAGCATTTATTACGCTGTTTTTAATTAAATCGATTTACTTTTAAGCTCATATCATTTCACAGTAGCTGTATTCTCAGGCTACAAAAAATCCTGAAAAATACATCATCTCTTTCAAGCCAGCACGTTGGCCTCAGTGGTTTTCCGAGTGATCACACCATGTTGTTACCACGTGGGAAATAAACTGAACGGAAAAGGGATGTTGAGGGGCTAGGGGAGGGAGAGAACATAGAAGGTGCATCAGTCTGAGGTTCCATTTGTGAAAGGGGACATGCTGCCAGAGGCCAGGCATTCCTCCTGGAGCAGAGAGAACTGTCACAGACACACGGGACACAGGTGGGCTTGTCACAACCAAACCGTCGGAGGGCCCTTGATGTGGTTTGAGAAGAAGAGCCCTCCAAATTCATATGTCAATTTCATGTGAACACACCAAAAGCATGTGCCCACACATAGTTCAGTCTGCTCATTTCCAGACAAGGCCACTTCTGCGCCTGTGCCTTTCACCCAAGTTGGTTGCTGGGCATGCACTTTGCTGTCCCAGTTCGCTGAGGAGAACTGCACAACAGGAGGCCACCTTCCTTCCATTTTGATTCTTTCAAAATGGTTTACATTCAACTGTGAGAAATATGAGTCGGCATTTAACATCTAGAGCCGAATGGAGTACCATACTAGTAGAAGATGAAGAGTCTGAGCAGCCAGTTGGACCCGTGGTTGACCAGCGGCCAGCACAGTGATGAAAAACCTAAACAAGAGGGGTCACCCACTGAGAGTCAGGATGTTACACCTGAGGAAGAGAAAGCAGATGCAGGAGCACCTGAGGTTCAAGGAACTGACCTGGAAACTGATAACCAAGAACTGGTGAAACCAGTGACTAGGGGCGGATGTGGGGATCATCCCAAAGGCATCGGGTAAGCTGTGCAGATCCAGAGCCAACTGGAATGCTGGAAGCAAGAGAAGAGAAACCACCCGTTTAAAGGAAGATGATCTGAAGACACACAGATTATCCTTATGTTGGATACTACACTGTTAAAGTTCTCTCAATAAAGTTTTGCAGCATTATCCAAGAAAAAAAAACCAGAACAAAAAAAAGCACGCGCGCGCGCGCGCGCACACACACACACACACACACACACACACACACACCACTCATGTTCCCCCAAATACCAGTAGGTCTAAATTATGGGGTGGATAACATGGCTTTGGGAAATTGGATTGTAAAGTGGCTAGCATCACTCGATATTTGGATAAGCACGTTTGAGAGCTGGATCCAATGAGTTGGGACTGAACACATAGCTGCTGCGTTTCAGGCTGAAACGGCCAGAGCAGAGGAGAGTGGCTCCAGCAGAAATCCTCCCTGAGCCCTGAGAGCCTGGACAGGGCCAGGTCCACCTCTTGGACGCTAGTTGTTAGTTGCTACTGTATCAGACAATGTAGGTCTACAGTTAACAAAACCATGGATCATGCCCCGATCTGTAGCATCTGCTGATTTTGAGGGTGCAAATATACCCTCTGTGGGCAATTTCAAGCCACCAACGTGATACCACTCAATGACACGTTGGGAAGAAATACACGCTATTACGTAGTATTTCCACCACACAGACATAGATGTAAGTAGACATAAGAAGCATCAATAACCCCAACAGCATAGACAACATTTAAATCCTAAGAAACAATTAGTTTTGAGTTTTGAGCATTTATTACTCTGTTTTTATTGAAATCGATTTAATTTTAAGCTCATATCATTTCACAGTAGCTGTATTTTCAGGCTGAATTCATATGTCAATTCAATGTGAACACGCCAAAAGCATGTTCCCACACACAGTTCAGTCTGCTCATTTCCAGACAAGGCCACTTCCGCGCCTGTGCCTTTCACCCAAGTTGGTTGCTGGGCATGCACTTTGCTGTCCCAGTTCGCTGAGGAGAACTGCACAACAGGAGGCCAAGTTCCTTCCATTTTGATTCTTTCAAAAATGGTTTACATTCAACTGTGTGAAATATGAGTCGGCATTTAACATCTAGAGCCGAATGGAGTACCATATTAGTAGAAGATGAAGAGTCTGAGCAGCCAGTTGGACCCGTGGTTGACCAGCAGCCAGCACAGTGATGAAAAACCTAAACAAGAGGGGTCACCCACTGAGAGTCAGGATGTTACACCTGAGGAAGAGAAAGCAGATGCAGGAGCACCTGTGGTTCAAGGAACTGACCTGGAAACTGATAACCAAGAACTGGTGAAACCAGTGACTAGGTGGTGATGTGGGGATAATCCCGAAGGCATGAGGTAAGCTGTGCAGATCCAGAGCCCACTGGAATGCAGGAAGCAGAAGAGAAACCACCCGTTTAAAGGAAGATGATCTGAAGACACACAGATTATTCTTATGTTGGATACTACACTGTTAAAGTTCTCTCAATAAAGTTTTGCAGCATTATCCATGGGGGAAAAAAAAAAAACAACAAAAAAAGCACACACACAAACACACACACACACAGAAAAAAAAGACATGTTCCCCCAAATACCAGCAGGTCCACTGTATGGGGTGGGTAACAAGGCTTTGGGAAGTTGGACTGTAAAGTGGCTAGCCTCACTCGATATTTGGATAAGCACGTTTGAGAGCTGGATCCAATGAGTTGGGACTGAACACATAGCTGCTGCGTTTCAGGCTGAAACGGCGGGAGCAGAGGAGAGTGGCTCCAGCGGAAACTGTCCCTGTGCCCTGGGAGCCTGGACAGGGTCAGGTCCACCTCTTGGAAGCTAGTTGCTTGTTGCTACTGTATCAGACAATGTAGGTCTACAGTTAACAAAACCATAGATCATGCCCCGATCTGTAGCATCTGCTGATTTCGAGGGTGTAAATATACCCTCTGTGGGCAATTTCAAGCCACCAACGTGATACCACTCAATGACACGTTGGGAAGAAATACACGCTATTACGTAGTATTTCCACCACACAGACACAGATGTAAGTAGACATAAGAAAACTCAATAACGCCAATGGCATAGACAACATTTAAATCCTAAGAAATAATTAGTTTTGAGTTTTGAGCATTTATTACTCTGTTTTTAATTAAATTGATTTAACTTTAAGCTCATATCATTTCACAGTAGCTGTATTTTCAGGCTGCAAAAAATCCTGAAAAATACATCATCTCTTTCAAGCCAGCACAAGTTGGCCTCAGTGGTTTTCCGAGTGATCACACCATGTTGTTACCACGTGGGAAATAAACTGAACGGAAAAGAGATGTTGAGGGGCTAGGGGAGGGAGAGAACATAGAAGGTGCATCAGTCTGAGGTTCCATTTGTGAAAGGGGACGTGCTGCCAGAGGCCAGGCATTCCTCCTGGAGCAGAGAGAACTGTCACAGACACACGGGATGCAGGTGGGCTTGTCACCAAACCGTCGGAGGGCCCTTGATGTGGTTTGAGAAGAAGAGCCCTCCGAATTCATATGTCAATTTCATGTGAACACACCAAAAGCATGTTCCCACACATAGTTCAGTCTGCTCATTTCCAGACAAGGCCACTTCCGCGCCTGTGCCTTTCACCCAAGTTGGTTGCTGGGCATGCACTTTGCTGTCCCAGTTTGTTGAGGAGAACTGCACAACAGGAGGCCACCTTCCTTCCATTTGGATTCTTTCAAAAATGGTTTACATTCAACTGTGAGAAATATGAGTCGGCATTTAACATCTAGAGCCGAATGGAGTACCATACTAGTAGAAGATGAAGAGTCTGAGCAGCCAGTTGGACCCGTGGTTGACCAGCAGCCAGCACAGTGATGAAAAACCTAAACAAGAGGGGTCACCCACTGAGAGTCAGGATGTTACACCTGAGGAAGAGAAAGCAGATGCAGGAGCACCTGAGGTTCAAGGAACCGACCTGGAAACTGATAACCAAGAACTGGTGAAACCAGTGACTAGGTGGTGATGTGGAGATAATCTGGAAGCCATCGGGTAAGCTCGTGCAAATCCAGAGCCAACTGGAATGCCAGAAGCAGGAGAAGAGAAACCACCCGTTTAAAGGAAGATGATCTGAAGACACACAGATTATTCTTATGTTGGATACTACACTGTTAAAGTTCTCTCAATAAAGTTTTGCAGCATTGTCCAAGAAAAACACACACACACACTCACAAACAAACAAACAAACAAAAAAACTCATGTTCCCCCTAATACCAGTAGGTCCACATTAGGGGGTGGATAACATGGCTTTGGGAAATTGGATTGTAAAGTGGTTAGCCTCACTCGATATTTGGATAAGCACGTTTGAGAGCTGGACCAATGAGTTGGGACTGAACGCATAGCTGCTGCGTTTCATGCCAAAACGGGCTGGAGCAGAAAAGAGTGGCTCCAGCGGAAACCCTCCCTGAGTCCTGGGAGCCTGGACAGGGTCAGGTCCACCTCTTAGAAGCGACTTGAAGGAAATCATTCCTAAACTGAAATCCAGGACTGAGTGTTACATCCCGAGTTCAGACAGAGGGACAAGGCAGTTAAAACACTGACAGGAAAGTGATGAAAACGCAAGAGGTGGATTTCCCAGCTCAAATGCAGGTTCCCTTGAAGCTGTGGAAGTTAAAAACCGAACAGACACTCAAAGGAATAATGATTGAGAATCTTTCAGAACTGGAGCTTCAGAGAAGTGCTAGCAATGGGTATGGCCAACAAAGATGAACACGCTGAGTATTTAGGAGCAATAAATCTATAAGGAAAAGTGAAACACAGAAAAATACGCAAAGGAATTGAACTGTCTGTTCATTTAGAAACACAAAGAATGTTCCATTTCAACATATGCAGGAAATATATCTTTAAGTGATAAGAAGATGTTGTTTCACTCGTCTGTTGGAAAAAGTGAGAAAATATGATGTCAGTGAGGATATGGGGCAGCGAGACACTTATAGGCTGCTGGCTAGAGGGCAAATAGAGAGGAACTGGGCAATATGTGTTATATCTGAACATGCACCTACAGGTTATACCTGAACATACACATACATTTATACCTGAACACGCACGTGCATGATATACATAAATGTGTGTACATGTTATACAGGAACACGTGTGTACACATTATACTGAAACATACACACATGCCACACATGAACATGCACATGTGTGTTATACCCAGATGTGCACATGCATGTTGTATCTGAATGTGCACGGTATACAGGAACATGTGTACACTATATACATGAACACACGTGTACATTTACACGTGAAGATATATGTATACATTATACATGAACATACACATGCATGCTATGCATGAACCTGCATGTATATTTTATACGTGAACATGCACACACGTGATCATGACCCAGCGACCTCACCTTGTGGTCTGAGAAACCCACAGACAAGTGCACAGACAAGGAGATTGAGTGCATTTCACAGGAGGCAAAGGTTTGCACAACTTAAGCATCACCTACAGGTAAATGAACAAACTGTGGTCATCTGTTTGCTTCTACAGCGAGACCCATATCAATCAAAGTAAAATGCCTGCACACACCAATATGTATGAAATGTTTAAATAGTGACAGAGAATAAGCACATTTAAAATATATAGGTTTATCTATTAGATCAGTTACATTTCAGTGAAATGAGGTCATGACAAGAGAAAAAAAGGACTATTTTACTTTATCTACAAAGTGTTATTTTTTTTAAAAGATACAAATATGGCAGAAGGTAAATGTATTAAACATATATATTTATTGTGCTAGTCTCTGTATTTTCCTGTTTAAATACTTTATAACTCAAAATGTTTTAAAGAATTCAATCAATATTATCCTGGCAATAAAAATCTCAAATTTTATGCAATTATTAACTGATTTTAAGCCCCTTTGGTACACCAAGAAGTCCAAAGAGTAATGTTAGATAAGTAATCTATTTCATAACAACCAAAATGTTAACATTATTTTTTCAATGCATGCAGATATATATATATATATATATATATATATATATATATATATATATATACACACACTAGTAAAAGAGAAAAATGCTAATTGACTGTACCTTCGCTATACCCACAGCCAATCAGAGTGAGTATGCAAATCAAACCAACAACATGAAGGTTAATTTGCATATGCAGGCAGAGTAGTGTGAAGCCTGCTGTGAGGGGAAAGGGGTGGCGGAGGGAACTACTGTAGTGGTGCTCCAGATGGAAGTGAGGGCTTGCTAGAGCAGAATGTGCTGACTCTCTGGCGGCTGGTAGTGAAGCCAGGGGCCTATTTTTGCACGAATATCATGCAACGGGCCTCTAGTATATATATATAGTGTGTATATATATATATATATATATATATATATATTATTGTAAAGGTAGATTATATTTTTAAAACTATTCCAAGTTTTAAAAGTTCTTTCACATACAGAAAGTCTTAAAATATTTAGTTCTCTATGTATTTACTGCGCCTCAGTGTGTCCAGGTTTTTGGGGAGTTTTTTTGACATGCTTGTTTTGTTCTCTTTCCATTTTTACATTAAAATAGTGTGAGGGGGCCCTAGCTGGTCTGGTGCATGGACAGAGCCTCCACCAATCAATGGAAAAATATCCTCGGGTGAGGATTAACAAGAACAAAAAGAGAGTGTGAGAGGGCTTTTCATTTAGGTGAATCGAAAACCCCTTTAGCTAAATTTTTCTAAAATGTAGGGAGTTCTTCTTTTATAGAATAGTCACTGAAAAGGAACTCACCACATGAATAGCAACGAACACCTTTTCCAAGCCACTGCTCTCAGAGATCTCGCCTGGCCTGGAAGGACTAGAGTCACTTCATCCCCCTCCCCTCTCTGCTTTTCAGTCTCATCATAAAGAACTCGCTGTACTGTGTGAGGACGAATGATTGCCCGAAACTCTTAGCCTGAGTGACGGACCATTTTTTTCGTTGTAAGATGAGAGTACACACTCCATGTTCCTTGAATGTAAGAATAAGAATTAGAGATCTTTTTCTCTGAAATTAGGTTAGAGCGTTTCTCTCTGGGGTTCAAATCTAACTACTTCTGCTATTGTTTGACTCTCCCTTTCAAAACCAATGAGGGCAATCGGAGTCAAGGGGGAGGGTGCTGATTGGGCGTCTGGGATGACTGTGTCAGCTCTGCGTGACCTGACAAATGTATAACACTCCAGGCTCAGACCTCCATCTTCAGCTGCTGAATGCATACACAGGTAATTCTAATGTTCCCCTTGATGTATGATTCCTAACTGAAGAGCTAGAGCCATTATGAACCAAGTGGACATACAAGACTTTTCTATCCAATCGATGGGCCGAGCTAGGCTGGTCTTTGCCCAGTGTTTTCTTTTCACGTCCTAGTATCTTATCAACTGTCAGCATGGTGCCCAACAGAATCAGTCAGAGAAGGAAAGGAGAGTCTATTTTCCCAGAAACACTTGTTGTGATCTTCCCTCTTCATCATGCCCCCTTTCACTGTCTGCATCAGCATCTTTTCCACAAACGACTGCACTTTTCTCCTCATCAACCGTGCTTCTTTCCTGCTCTGCAGCCTGATGTCCTCTAACATCTCCAAGGCCTCTCTCCTCAAGAAAAAGCCCTGGGTTCAGAGGTCAGAGTATAATCTGAATAGAGAGTCAGTGTCCTTCGCAGTCTGGTTTTCGTTGGCTATTGCAATATATATTTTTTTAAATTCTTCTCTCCTCCTCACATCTTTAGGTCCCCATCCTCACCTCCTCAGAGAAAGCAAACGAGTCAAAATCAGGCAGATCTAGCAAGCACTTCCCCGCGCGGTGCTCTTGGCCACGCTGGTCCTGCTGCAGAGGAAGTCCTGTTTCCTTTTCCAGCAGGTAAAATCTGTTTTTTTTTGTGTGTGTGTGTGTGTGTATGTGTGTGTGTGTTTTAGTTCCTGTTCAAATAGCACTCATATTGAACGTTTCTCTGAATACACTGGAAGAAAAAAACTCTCCCTCCTTCACATGAAATCATCTCACAGAAGGTTTATATAACCTGCTGTAGAACTGAGCACATTGAATTATACTAAGTTGTTGCCTTTTGTATCTTTTCTAGAGTCTGGCGTCTAGGGGATGGGCTACTTTATTGCTTTATCCACCCATCCATTCGTCCATCCATACGTCCACCTTCTTGGAAGACTGCCCCTCACCGGGCACCTGGTCAGACGTAGGCGGCGGCTGTAGGAGCTGGCGGGCTGTGCGGAGAGGCAAAGCTCCCGTCAGGTTTGGTTCGCAGAATGAAGTAAGCGCCGGGGAGGAAACAGCCCGCGGGGAACGCGTTAGGCAGGACCCCACGGCTGAGGCGGGCAGGAGCTCGGTCCAGGGGGTTTCCCTGGTCAGGACAGGCCAGTCAGGGTCTGGAACCTAAGGCGACCGGCCAGGTGTCCCGCTTTTGAACCATTTGTCCCGCGCCCCGCGGCGTTTTGGGAAACCGGGACTGTGTTCAGCTTTACGCCGGATAAACGGAATGAAATACACTCTGCGCCAGTCCACGAAGGCTTGGTCTCTCCCGTGCGTGTGCCACGGGCCCCGGGAAGCGAAGGCGTTTCGGAGGCCGGAAGACGAAGACAGAAATGTCAGCGCCGAGTGTTTCCCTTCAGCCAGGGCCCCGGGCACAGGGCAGCGCCGCAGGCCCGGGGGCCGAGGACTAACGAACTCCCACGGCTCCCGCGACAGACAAAGCAGTCACCCGGCGGCGTCTCCCTGGGCGCGGCCTGAGCCCTGAGGCCACAGGGAGTGCAGGCCGGGCCTGAGGCCGGGCGGCGGCTTCTGAGGGAGGCGGCCTCCCTCCGCGGCCCCCCGGAGGGCCCGCCGACCGCGGCCCGCGGACTCCACCCGCTCACACGGCCCGCGGGACGCGCTCGGGCGGCTCCCTGATTCCCGCGGTCACCTCACCACCAACGGCCGACGCCTCGCGGAGCCCGGTCCCTCGTCTTCCCGCGCGCGCGGACTGCCCGTTGCTAGGTAACCACCTCCAGAGCCTTTGGTATCACAGAGCCACTTCCGCCTATCCACCAATCAGAGGCCAGGAAAGCCGTCACGTGGTCCTCGGGCGGGACCAGGAGCGCTTCAGGGCCGCGGTTGGCTGGTGGAGCCCGCCCTCCTGCCCCTGGAACCCTCCGAGCGCTGGCGGAGAGGGCGGGGCGCAGGAGGGTGGGCGGGGCCTGGCAATGTGGGGCGGGGCCTAGTCCGGTTGGGCGCGGGCGGGGAGGGGCGGGGCGCAGGAGGCATGGGCGGGGCCTGGCGAGGTGGGGCGGGGCCTAGTCAGGCGGGGCGCGGGCGGGAGGGCGGGGCCTGGCGGGCGGGGCGGGGCCCGGCGGGCGGGGCGGGGCCGGGCTCCGGGAGCTGGCCGGCTGCGCCCACTCTGGCCGGGGCTGAGTGTGCGGCGGCGGCGCTTCCTCCCGCAGGTAAGGAGCCGCGGGCCGGGCGCCGGGCGGGGATGGCCATCCCGGACCCTGTGGCGTCGCGCAGGCGATGGGTCCTGCGGGCCCTCCAGGGCGCAGACCGGGCTCCGCGCGCTCCCGGGCTGCGCACACCGCGGCGTCCGCATCCCAGCCTCGCACCCACCTGGTCAGCGCCCGCGCCGCCGGAGCCCCGCATTCCGGATCTCAGCCCTCAGAGGCGGGGATGCCGTGCTTTCTGGGTGTGGGTGGGGTCCGGGGGGAGGCCCCGATGACCTCCCCTCCGATGAGGCTGGATCTTCAGGTGGTACCCAGACAGCGTCAGGGAAAGAGGAGACATCCGGGAAGACTGAGAAATGTGAGGGCATCGGATACCTTGAATTTCATGACAGTACAACAGGTCCTGCCCCTGAAAAGAATCAGACTTTTGCATGCAAATACTGAGCAAAATTGAAGCCGACTTTCCCCCCCCCCCCCCATAGCAATTAAAAGCAATAGATTGGAATGACCTTTAATGATTACTTTGGTCATGTGTCAAAAATAAAGCACCCTTGTTTTTATAACTCCCATATAGATAGATTTACTCATGGGAGTCTTGAACAAGGGTTTAAGAGAAACACTACATTTCTGAATCTCATTTCTCTGCCCATCTCCGTCGCCCAGGTTACGGGTCCTTGTTGAATATTTTAAAGTAAAAGGTTTCCCTGAGGCTTTGTCTCTCCACAGAGTAAATTCTTTGGGGGTTTCTGCAGCTCTCTGCAGGCCTCCCTGGCTCATTATTCCTGCTTGTAAATCTCCAGGGGAAAGTCTGCCCACGGGGAGTGATGATGATGGCCCTGGGCCTGTCCCAGACCCCAGCCGGGCCTCGAGGTTGGCTGGAGGGGCTGCACTGAGGGTGGGGCTGGAGGTTGGCTGGAGGGGCGGGCACTGGTGCTGGGGCTGGAGGGGAGGGCACTGGTGCTGGGGCTGGGGCTCACAGCCCTGGGAAAGCTTCCTCTCCTGCTTAGTTCCCGCCCCTGGGTCTGGGGGCAGGAGAGTGGCTTGGCTGTCTCTGCCCTGAGGGAGTCCAGTGGTCTGCCAGTCTTGCTGGCTCTGTGATCTGAAGTTAAATGCGGTCATTGGGTGACTGTGGACTCCACAGCATTCTGGGGACCATGCTTTGGTGAATTGCTTGGAGACTGCTGTTACGATGCTACTTTACTGTCCTTGCGTTACTAGTTCCTGGGAGATTTTTCTAAACTGGAATAAACCAATACCGATTTCCAAAAGCACACATGGAGGGAAAAGAAAATAATGTATTTAATTACTCTGTATAAAACAGGCAGCTGAGTATGGTTATTTAAAGAGATCTCATGTCCCCCTGTACGGATACCAATAGAAATACTTAAAGAACTGTGAATATCTCTGGGGGGGGGGGGGGGAGTATTTATTTAAAAAATTTAAAATTCTTTATTCTTTTTGTTTTTAATAATTAAAGTCTGCTATACCAATTTGGTGACACATTAGTAACATAATAACTCCACTGATTAGAAAGCCACAGGTTTAATTTATCAATAGCTTAGAGAAGAGTGTTTTTGAGTTCCTCTGCTCCGAATAGAGAGATTACCACAGGGAGAAGGTTTTGGTGGTGGTTTTCCATAGTCTCCATCTGGTGGCCCTTGGCCTGGGCATAGGGAGGTCAGCGGCAGTTCTTTAGTGACTTAGAGAAGAGTAGGAATCGTTTTGCTTTTGCTTGCCTCACCTTCATAGATCCCAGATGTCAAACATGGGTGATTAGGTTGTCACTCGATAAAGTGTGCACCAACTCTCCAAAGTACATAGTTGTATTTGCTTCAGCTCTGTAAAGAAGGCTAATGTGAAATTCAGACAGTTTGAAGGCTTTTTCTTCCTTCATCCCAGTATTTATTTGAAATCGGATGGATGCGAGGAAGGTAACAGTCGACCAGATTACCCAATAACCAGTTTACCCAGCCAGTCATGATAATGATGTATAGGCAAGCGTTACTACTACTTTCTGCAATTGCCAAGCTCTCATTCTATATTTTGTTTATCTATTCCATTGCGCAGGCTGAGATATTAAAGTGGAGTTCTGTAGCTTCCAGTGTGTCTTTGAGACAGGGACTTGAGAGTATTGTAATCCACAGGAATTGTATTAGGAGATTGGGAGGGATTTCTTATTTACCCGACTCCTTCTTTTCTTTTGTATCAGAAACATGGGTTCAACCAAGAGTTGGTTGGCTCTTTCAGGCTCCGAGGCCAGCCGTGGTCCATGATGACCACATGGGCATTGCTCTCTTCCCGCTGATGAGACTGCTCACCTTGCTGTGAGCAAGAAGTTAGACAGGGATGGCTGCCGAGAACGAGAAACCCCACACCGAATTACTCTGCAGAGAAACAAAGCCTGAAGGAGAACGTTTCTCTTTCCTGAGGTTATTTAAACTGTTTAAGAAGGACTTGTAACCTTGGTTTTAAAATATGGTGGGGAAATGCTATAAAAAGATCAGCTTTGGCCTACACCTTTCTATATATTGAAGGTGAAAATCCAATCATTCATGAAGATTGCAACAATTTTCATGGTAAAGCATAGGCTGTCCCATTAGGAGACTGTTGAGGTTGTTTTCTCTTGATTTCAGAGACTAGACAAATAGAACTGGAGAGAAAAAACTAGAAAGGCCAGACTTTCTAGAAAAGACAACCTAAAACGGTAGGCCCAGGCTCCCTTGTCAAAGGGATGTCACATTAGCAGCTACTTGAGTGATACTTTTTTTTTAAACCATAAGGATAACAGTCATAACTTGTTATTATTTTACATTCACTTACAAAGTATAATTTAGTGGCCTAATTACCTCCCCAAACTCTGCAATTCTATTATATTCTAATGTAAGAAATCCATAAACTAGTATAATGGAAACAGATAGTAATATAAATCTTATGCAACAAGATTATACAAGAGAGAATTTGTCAGTGTTATTTGCCATTATTGGGATAGTTGATCATTGTAATGTTTGAGAAAAGTATCAAAAGATGTAAGAAATACTTTTCCATGGAGCATCATTGAATTCTTGGTTCATAGATTTGAATGCTCAGTCATGGACAACTAGAGGCAATTAAATTATTTTTCTTACGTGTAGGTTTGTTGTTTTCTTCCAGATTGTCAGCATTTTAAGCTGTAAGCATGTACCAGCATCCCTGTAGGCTCACTTTCAATTACGTATAATAAATTCCATTTCATACTAAACACACAAAAATCTTCCTTTCCAATTGGACAGTAGAAAATAAGTCTCATTACAAGGAGCACTCATGTTTTAGATGCTGTAGGAAAACCTTCATTCCCAATAAAAGCAGCTTCACCAGGAGGGTTGAAGTCTTGGTTAATAAGAAATAGGTAATATTTTATTTAGTTTGGTCCTTTAAGACAGAACATTATGAATAAGTCATAATGAAAAGTTATGCCACATTTTATTTATTTAATCCAGGATATTTTTCCATTGATTTTTAGAGGGAGTGGAAAGGAGGGAGGGAGGGAGCATCTATTATTTCAATAATAGCTATCATTAATTATATCAGTTCATCTTTAGGGGGGATTTTATGTTGGCGAAGGTCATTCTTTCCGACAGGCGGTCTATCAGAGTAGAGTAGCATCTGATCCGATCTAGGCATTGGCCCTGCCTTTGCTGATACAGCCTTTTACTTCCCAAAGCTGAGGATTCATTCCAGGCCATTCATCATGGTAGGGGTGCACATATTAAAGACATGTTTGGATAGACTGACTTTATGTGGGCTGCTTCTTTTCATTTTAAAGCTTCCAAGATTTGTATTCCTTTGATTTCCTTTGCTGTTTTTTTTTTTCCCAACTGACTTGCCAACATAATTTTTAACATCCTTTGCCCAGAATATGAAAATGCCAGTTTTAGTGACTGTCAAATGGAAACCCGGATTGTCACAGATAGATAAGCATAAAGGTACACAGCCCACTTAAAAATCTCACCAATACAATCCAACTTCCGAAGCAGAGAGTTAGAAGGTGCGGATGCTCAGGTCTTCCTTCCTGAGGACCGGTCCCATGGACAGAGACTGCTTCTTCCTGCCACACTTTATTACAGAAATAATCCGATATCTTATGGCAAGTATTTCCATGTTTGCATGATGATGTCTCTCCTAATGGAATATTTACGTCTAACTTCTTAGTTAGATGAGTGAACATACGTGATTTTACCCCTTTCTGGTATTTTTGGCTGACGTTCAGAATGTCACACTGAAGGTATGTGAGTAACCCTGCTGTTCAAGAAAAGTGGATTCGTTCTTCTGCCAAATTAAAACGCATTTCCACATTCCAACCAAGGAGATCCTGTAAGCCTCCGAGCACCCAGAGAAATCCAGTTCTTTCGTTCAATTCCATAGAATTTTCAGTCCGGTGGTTACCATGTGGGGAGGTATGACAGTGACTGTGCAGCTGGACGGCGGCATGCATTCGCTTTGCCACCTCTTTAAGCCAGTTTCGTGGTCCCGCATATGATGCCCGCATTTGTAGATCAGATTGGGATTCACACTGGGAGACGTGGTTTATTGTATGGCCCAGACTCCAACTAGTGCAACTACTGACCTTCTCCTCTTCTACTTGCTCCCTAATCCAGGGTTTTAATGTAGCTTAATACTGTGCTTTCCGTGACCTATTTTATAATCCAAGCTCTAAAGACATGGGGACCTGACATATGTTGGGAATGCCTCGATAGAGTGCCCTGCCAGACGCATGGGAGGGACGCTTCAGACTTCAGAGTGATGGAAATTGAAGCGCTGACTCTCAGCTGGGAGAAATTACCCTTTGCAGAAATCCTCGATTACTTTCCTGTTTCTGGATGAAGTACGTGGCTCTCCGCTTCCCTGTGCACATGAATCCTCTGGGAATGATGCTGCAAAGCAGGTTGACAGGCCCTGCAATGCTGACCCGCTGGCTTAGTGTTTGATCCAGGAATCTGCGCCCTGGGCCCGTTCCTCTGTGAATTCTGACACGAGACAGAGCGCCCCACCTGGAGATGCGCCGATGTAAAGCCTCAGGCATCCCTGATTACGGTGGTTTTACTTTCTCTGGGAGAAAGTGGTCCTTTAGGGTCGTGGACACCAGACAGAGGAAAAAGACCCCAAGCCAGTTAACTAAAGACGAATGAAAATAAAGTCTTCTCGTTTTCTGCAGTTTCCAGAGTTTTCTAATGAGCACATATTGGTTATGCAATTACAAAAATATATTGGCAGAGCCGTGAGCCTATAGTGCGTTCACATTTTAAACACTGATTTTCAACAAGATGTGGTTAGGGTTTTGATTTTTATTAATACAGGCAACAAATTTCTACTAAGAAAATGTACACTGCCTGAAGAGGATAAAGGTTCAACAGATCTATGTGGCATCTCTGTATCATGATGCCTGTGAGCTTTGAGGACACATTCTGTATGTGCTGACTGATTTTTCTTTCTATTTCTCAGACCTGCCAGCGAGCTTCAGGCCAGGCCTCTGCTTCTGCTGCTCCCTCTGCTCAGCTCTCTGGCGAGATAGCTTTGTGTTTTGCCTCCCCATCTCCAAATATTTGCTCAGAATCAACAATTTAAAAATTATAGTGTTGGCCCTAGCCAGTGTGGCTCAGTGGATAGAGCATCAGCCTGCAGACTGAAGGGTCCCCGGTTTGATTCCGGCCAAGGGCACATACCCGAGTTGTGGGCTCGATCCCCAGTAGAGAGCATGCAGGAGGCAGCCAATCAATGATTCTCTCTCATCATTGATCTCTCTCTCTCTCTCTCTCTCTCTCTCTCTCTCTCTCTCTCTCTCCTTTCCTCTCTGAAATCAATAACAATATATACTTGGTATTAAAAAAAAATTATGATAGTGTCGGCTCTATTTCTATGATTGCTTACCCTTTTCCCTGGAAAACTATGGAAGGGCAGGCTTTTATCTGCTTGCACAGTGCTTTATCTTCAGTGCCTGACTGGCACATAATTGGTGCTCAATAAGTATTTGTTGAATAAATGAACTGAGGAGTGATTATTATAATTTTAGAAAATATAAATACCTAACAAATTCTCAACTATTAATTAGCTAGCTATTCACCTTGTAGTCTGTATTCTTTTAAGTTTCTTTTTTTTTGTTTTTTAATTGTTTCCTTATTGATTAACTTATTACATCTGTGTCCTTATAACCCTGTTGGCCCCCCTGCCACCTCCCCACTCATGCCCTCCCCCCTCCCCTGGTGTCCGAGTCCATGCAGGCTCATATGCATGCATACAAGTTCTTTGGTTGATCTCTCCCTCTTACCCCCTCCCCTCCCCTGCCTTCCCTCTGAGGTTTGAGCATCTGATCGATGCTTCTCTGTCTCTGGATCTGTTTTGTTCATCAGTATATGTTGTTCCTTATATTCCACACATGAGTGGGATCATGTGATACTTATATTTCTCTGACGGGCTTATTTTGCTTAGCATAATGCTCTCCAGTTTCATCCATGCCGTTGCCAATGGTAAGAATTCCTTCTTTTTTTTTTTTTTTTTTTTTTTACTACAGCATAGTATTCCATTGTGTAGATGCACCACAGCTTTTTAATCCATTCACCTGCTGATGGGCACATAGGCTGTTTCCAAACCTTAGCTATGGTGAATCGTGCTGCTGGTTTTCAATGTTGATGTGTGTGTCTGTGTGTATAAGATTATGTGTGGTGCCTCTTTGCATTATGTAAGAGTGGGATTAAGATGTTTTACTTATTTTTCCAGAAGGGTATTCCGTTGACCCACAAGCAGTTATTGAAAAGTCTCTTCTTTCCCCAGCTGACGTAATATATCAGTGAACACTATGCAGGGATCTCCTCTGGAATCAAATTCTGTGCTGGTGATCAGCTGTGCAGCCTTGTATCCCCGCCACAGTCTGAGCTGCTACAGCTCTGTGGTCAGTATGGTGAGCGAGAACACACATTTTCAGCTTTGCTCCTCTTCTGCAAGACTGCCTCGCCTATTCCTGGCCACTTCATCTCCTTATGAAGCTTAGAATCCGCTTATCTGCTCACCCACGCCACAATGACCATTCTGGGATTTGATGTGACAGCACTGACTCTGTAGACTAACGTCTCAGAGGATCTGTTTGGTGTGTGGCATTAACAGGCACCCACTGTGGCTGACCATGGCCATCCTTAAATTGCACAGTGTTGTATTTTGGATCCCAGGTGCATATTCTTTTTTATTTTTTTGTTAATCCTCACTGAAGGATATTTTTTTATTGATCTTTAGAGAGAGTGGAAGAGAAAGGGAAGAGAGAGAAACATCGATATGAGAGAAGCACATCGATTGGTTGCTTCTTGCATGCACCCTGACCAGGGCCCAGGCTGGGGAGGAGCTTGCATCTATAGACACTTATGGCGTGCAGATGGTTAAGACGTAGGCTCAGATGGTTCTTGCTGAAAGGACACCATTATTAGGTCATTTTCCCCTCCAGCCCCATGACATTACCAGAAGCTCTCCATAGCTTACTCGGTATTTTATTTAGGCAAATGCTGTTGGAGAAAATGTAGCATCCACCGCACCCCCACCCCTAACCCATCATCAATGAAAAGGTGCTTGGTTAGGCTCTTTGGACTTCTTTTGAGAATTTTCATAATTTTATCCATCTTTTCTAGTTGCTCTCAGTGGATGAACTAGAATATATATGCTTGTCCACCATAGCTGGGGACAAATATATTTATAACTAAAAATATATATATTTATTTAATTTGTCTTTATTGTTGAAAATATTACAGATGTCCATGTTTCCCCCCATTGTCTTCCCTCTCCCTCTCCCACCCCCTTCCCAGGCCTTCACCCCACTGTTGTCTGTCCATGGCTTGTGCATATAAGTTCTTTGGTTGGTCTCTTCCCTCCCTGCCCCCACCTTCTCCCTGAGAATCCTCATTCTGTTGCATGCTTCCATGTCTCCGCATCACTTTTGTTCACAAGATCTCACTGCTATGTGGAATCTAAGGAATAAAAGAAACTGACAAACGAAATGACAATCTTTCAAAAATGAGAAATCATTCTGACTACTATTCCAAGCATGCTTTTTAAACCATGTCCCTGCTCTCTAGCTCTTCCTTCTGACACTTTAATGGAGGTTTTGATGTAGGTGGGGTAGGTGAATTGCCTGAATTGCAATGACATACATAGTGCTTTTGACAGCTGCCTTCCACGAATTGTAGTTCCTCCAGAGGAGAGTTATTTCTGATGAGAGGAGGCAGGCAGGCGATCCCGGGTCTGCGGCACCCTGTGCACCACCTTCAGGAGGGAGGGGTACGCTCCCTGTGCCTCTCTTCCAGTCCCATCGTCCCCTCTGACTGTCCCACCAGGGCTCTAGGCCAGTCAGAGGCGATCAGAGGCAGGGATGGGGAAGAGTGATTCTGGGCCAAGGGGGAAACCTTAAGCAGGCGGTGGTACCCATCCTGGAATGTCCTCTGTGAGGCTTCAAGCAGGTGGGATTGACAACATTTCTAGAGAGCAAGGAGAGGACTTCTGCAGAGAGGGCCGTGGCCCAGTGATAAACTTGCAGCCATAGGCTGTTCTCACTTACCTCCAGTGACATTCACATGCCACACACGTCTGTCTGTCTGTCTGTCTGTCTGTCTGTCTCTCTCTCTCTCTCTCTCTCTCTCTCTCTCTCCTCTCTCTCCTCTCTCTGTCAGAACAGCTAGTTTGCTTTGGGGTATGAGAAATGGAACACTCACATTATTCAGATGGTTTTCTTTTTCCTTTCCACCACCACCCCTCTCCCTTCTCCGTTCCTCTCCCCTTTCCTCTCCCCAGGTGTGAGGTTAGCAGTCAGCTGAGCTGGAAGCAAATAGATCTAAAGGACTGACCTTGTTCTCGTACAGCTGTTAACCTGGAAACTTTCTTCCAGCTGTCTTTTTAACTAGCTGTCTTGTTCCTTCCCTGAGGTGCGAGGGTTTGATGAGTTCGGCCAGGACAAGATTACACAAAACCTGCTCCACAGCAGTGGGTGATGCCTCTAAGCTTTAGGGGGGCTATTTTCTTTTTAAATATATTTTATTAATTTTTTTACAGAGAGGAAGAGAGAGGGTTAGAGAGCTAGAAACATCGAAGAGAGAGAATCATCGATCAGCTGCCTCTTGCACACCCTCTACTGGGGATGTGCCCGCAACCAAGATATATGCCCTTGACCGGAATCAAACCCGGGACCTTTCGGTCCGCAAGCTGCCGCTCCATCCACTGAGCCAAACCGGTTTCGGCTAGGGGGGCTATTTTCAAGTTCAGCTATCCTCCCAGGACTCCCAAGAAATCTCTTCTTTAGCATGGCTAGTAGATAACTTCTTCTGGAAGTGAATAAAACTAAAATGAAGTCAAGTGGGTGTGGTTTTGATTCTCTGCTGAACATCTTAGCACTCCATTCAGTCCTGTGCTGTCTGTAAACCATTTCAGGTGTGAGGTTAGCAGTCAGCTGAGCTGGAAGCAAATATATCTATAGGACTGACCTTGTTCTCGTACAGCTGTTAACCTAGAAACTTTCTTCCAGCTGTCTTTCCAACTAGCTGACTGTCCAACTCCTAAGGGTGACAATGAAACTAATTTTTTGCTTCCTAGTTTGTGTGTTTTTGTGCTAACTCAGTAACTTCTAGTAGAAACTCCCCTGTTTCTTGCAAAAGTTAAAACTAAGATTTTTAGGATAAAAACTGTAAGCCAAATAAACTATTTGATACAGCATTTTCTCAGCTACTGTGCAATAACATTATTGATTTATGTATTTTTTCCTGGTTGCATGTTGGCGTCCATTTTCTGGTTTAGCATGATTTGTACAGACACTGTTCCTTGGAAATAGTTAACTCTGCTGTGACTGAACTGTGTGTGCACGCTCTCCTCTTGTCCTGAGCAGCCTTCCTCGAGGCAGAGCTGTGAGCTGCATGGCTGAACCTCATTGTTGTCGCTTTAGGTGCTGCCTTGTGATGCCGAGGGTCCGTTTGCCTTGATTGAGGTAGAAACAGCCTATGGCTTGGATGACTTACATTTCCAGTTGGTTTGAGCAAGATGATTGGTATGAAGGACTGCAAAGAGTAAGCCATATTTATGTTGTAGTTATGATTTTATGCTTTTTTTTCTTCTTTTTTTTAAATTAAAATTTCTTTGTTGATTAAGGTACCACATATTTGTCCTCAACCCCCCATTCCAATCCCCCATCCCCACCCCCACTCATGACCCCACCCCTCTATTGTCCTTGACCACTGGTTAGGCTCATATGTATGCACATAAGTCCTTTGGTTGATCTCTCCCTTTTATCCCCACCCTCCCTCTGAGGTCCAACAGTCTGACCCATGGCTCCTTATCTCTGGGTCTGTTCTTGTCCATCAGTCTATCTTGTTCACCATTTCCCCTAGATGAGTGAGATCATGTCCTACTGGAAATATACTTGTAAGAATTGAAAATGAGACAAGCAATAATCGTTATGCTGAAAGGCATATGAATCAGTCTGTAGTGAGCTTCTTTCTGGACCACCAGTTCTTTTAAGACCAAATTTCAATGTCAAACAGTTCCTTATGTGTACATGCCAGCAATGATATTTCAGTTCTGGATGGTGGGCAAATGGTGGTAATGCAGGTCCAACCCTCTCTGGTTTGGTCCTGGGCAACCGGCAGTGATACACAGCTGCTGACTGCTATTATGGTAAGGTGTCATCAGCGACTTATTTCTCATGTAATTGTTTCGTGTTACCACATCATTTATATTATGGACAATTTTGCATTGCCAAATTTTGAGTGCAAGTAAGGTGTTTATTTGATAGGTTTAAAAGCAGAGGTAAGAAGAAGATATGTGCCAATAGTCCTAATTGCACATTGAGGAAAAGGCATTTTTCTATCCTGGTTTAAGATGAATTCCTAGCGTTTTCAGATTGTCTTTAGGCTTAAATATAAAGTGGGGCAAAATAGCTTTACAGTTGTTTGTATGGAAAATAAAACAATAGTAAATAATAATACAAGAATTCTGTGTTTCGCACACTCACAACTGTAACCCTACTTTTGACCTACCCTGGAAAAACTAGAATTCTTTTTAATGAGGTTAATATATAAAAATAGCAATAATTTCAATGAAATAATTTTTCATAGAGAAATGCATTCAATGAATAGATGCATATAATAATATCTATAATAATAATAATACTATCTATATATATAAAAGCTTAAGCGACCAATCGTTTGACCGATAACCATGACATGCACTGACCACCAAGGGGCAGACACACAGGCATGGGAACATGGAACTGACTGATGAAGGGAGGAGCAGAGAGGGAAAAAAGAGCTTAACCAAAGATCTTATATGCATACTAGAGGTCTGGTGCATGGATTCATGCATCCGTGGAGTCCCTTGGTGTAGCCTGTGGGGATCAGGCCAAAGCCATCAATCCAACGCCTCCTGCCATTCTGCCTGCTCTTCCTGTCACCCCGGGCCCCATTGTGCCTGCTGCCACCACCGTTCAGTAGGCTTGCTGCTGCCCTGCTGTGGTCTCCAGGCTGCAGCGGCCATCCGGGCGCCCTGAGTCTGGCGCCGTTGGTCAGCTGAGTGGCGCTCCCACTGTGAGAGTGCACTGACCATCAGGGGGCAGCTTCTGCGTTGAGTGTATGCCCCTTAGTGGTCAGGGCACATCATAGTGACCAGTCGACCAATCCTTTCGTCACTTAGGCTTTTATATATATAGACTCGAGGCCCAGGGTCCCTCGGCCTGGCCTGCAGGGATTGGGTCAAAACTGGCTCTGTGCACAGATTCATGCACTAGTGGGGTCTTTCGGCCTGGCCTGTGGGGGTCAGGCTGAAACCGGCAGTCTGACATCCCCCAAGGGTTTGTGAGAGGCTGCAGGCCAGGCCGAGGGGATTTATGCACCAGGCCTCTAGTAATATTATAAAAGGAAATGTCAAAAATTCTCTGAGGAAGAGGGCTATGTTACATTTGATAAATTTTTAGGCAATTAGTTAAGTTTCAAAAGGATTTGCATTGTTACTATGGCAACTTTGGCATAGTATGTTGAAAATAACTATCCAGATGTATTATTGCAATAGTACAGAACTGCTCTTTAAAAATGCACCTTATTAAAATGGATTTGTTTAGAATAACATGATTTCTCTTAGACTTTTTACCCTTTTAATGAATGAATTATAAATTATTCAAATTAAGGCAATTAATGGATACATTTTTTCATTAATGAGTGGAACATTTTCCTGTAGTTTCCCCAGGGAGTGTTTAGGGGGTGATCAGGCTGGCAGGCAGAAGCGGTTAGGGGCAATCAGGAAGGCAGGCAGGCAAGCAGTTGGGAGCCAGCAGTCCTGGATTGTGAGAGGGATGTCCGACTGCCCATTTAGATCCAATCCTGGGCAGTTGAACATCCCTCGAAGGGTCCCAGATTGGAGATCCCCCACCCTTTCACAAATTTTGTGCACTGGGCCTCTAGTAAGGATATAAGTTCTTTGGTTTATTTCTTCTCGTTTTGCTTAATTATCTCTTTCACTGTAAATCTTCAGCCATTTAAAAGCCTCTTGCCTACTTTTTAGAATTATTTTTCTTCAGCTGTGAACCAAATTGGTAAACAGCTCTGGAGCCAGTTAATATGTAACTCTGGAGAAAACCCCCCAGACTGTGAAAGCTGAGCATTCTGCAGGTTTGAGATTGAGAATTCCAGTCCTACTGCAAATCATAAAATGTTTCCGTTTATGAGTTTAACACATACTCCAATCCCCCTGGACACACACACACACACACTCTGCAATGCCAGCATCCTTTGTATTATGTCCATGCATTTTAAATGTCATAGTGCATTTCTGATGTTGGAACAGGAGGTTTAGTTTCCAGCACCGTCCATATTTCCTCATTGGGAAGGGACATGAATGGTCATCTAATTTGGGGAAAAGAGTGTCAGAGACCAAGAAAAAAAAATGCTTTTTATGAAAACATGTTTCCCCTTATGGTGTCTCTGGGGCAGCTCATGGAGAGTGTGAGGATTCAAGCCCCTCCTCCCACCCCCAGCTCAGGGCTGCCCTTTGCTGACACCCCGGCCTTTACAGATGAGTTTCTGGTTCTGAGCTGTTCCAGGGTAGTAGCTGTTGCAGGCACGGTGTGACCCTAAAATTACCACATTGTCTTCATGAGCGTGAGCTTCTCCCGGCTCAGGTCTCCATCAGCTCTTATCCAGACCTACACGAGAAAGAAAGATTCTACCCTAAATAATGAAAACGTGCACTTGAATAGTGACTTTTATTTTCTCCCAAAACCCAGCTGTTACTTTTCAGGTGAGGTGTATGTGGATTTACACCCTGTATAATCAGCGTGCAGCGTGGCAAACCTGTCAGTAGGTTGTGTTTTAAATATTCACAAGATGTATTTTTGAGTTAAAAATTGTAATGGAGATTTGTGGTGTTTGAAAACTCGCATACAGGCGTGAGTTTGATCTTTAGAGCACCACATTGGCCTTTCCCTGATACACATTGATGGGATTCTTGCTTATGGCATATGTACATCTACAGTCTCACAGACACATACGCAAACTTGATTTTAACTTAGTTGTAACGTTTTATTTTTTTGTCAGGGTTATAACTAAATAGCTGTGTTTTAAATGTTATTGTGATCATTTTATTTCATAATACTCTTGCATTTTCTAAAGTGAGCTCTCATAGCGTGAAATTAATGAAAGTACACTCGTCACTTTGCGTTTCATATACTTACTGTGCAAAGCATCTTCACTGCAATTACAGTGTGAGTGTGAGTGAGAGACTGTGTGTGACTTCGTGAAAGTGTCTGTGAGTGTTGTTTGTGAGTATGGGTATGTGTGTAAATATGTGTCTGAGTGTCTTGAGTGTGTATGTGAATGTATGTGTGTGTGAAGGTGTCTGTGAGTAGTTGTGAGTGTGTATGTGTGTGTGAGTGTGTGCAAAGGTGAGTGGATGTGTGTGTGAAGTTGTGAGTGTGTGTGAGTGTGTGCAAAGGTGTGTGTGAATGTATGTGAGTATGTGTGTGAGTGTATGTGAGTGTATGTGTATGGGTGTGATAGTGTATGTGAGTGTCTGTGTGTGTGAGTGTGTGTGTATGAGTGTGTGAGTGTATGTGAGTGTGTGAGAATGTATGTGAGTGTGTGTGTGAGTATATGTGAGTGTGTGTGTGTGTGTGAGTGTATGTGTATGGGTGTGATAGTGTATGTGAGTGTGTGTGTGAGTGTGTGTGTATGAGTGTGTGAGTGTATGTGAGTGTGTGTGTGAGTGTGTGTGTATGAGTGTGTGAGTGTATGTGAGTGTGTGTGTATGAGTGTGTGAGTGTATGTGAGTGTGTGAGCATGTATGTGAGTGTGTGTGTGTTTGATTTAACATTGTCCTCAGGCTGGAGAAATACACGCCATCCCTCCGCAGGGCTGTGGTTGCTGGCTCCTGACACCAGCATTTGGCAGCTCGGGCGTTCCTCCTCCCAAAGCCTTTCTCCCTCTGCTTCGCCATGAGCTGCCCACCCGGCGCCCCAGCTCCCAGGGCATGCGTTGTATCGGCCACAAAGACATAGTTCTGAGCAACACGTCCCTAGAGCAGACGTGCAGTTCCGTAAGTGGTTCAAATAGAAATGAAAGGTATTGTAGCATAGAGAGAGACAAGGCTACACTGTTTTTCTGAAGCACATGATTACCTGGCACCTAATGTGAAGTCTATCTTCGGGCCGTGGGACATTCTACGGGATTCCTATTTAATAGGCAGGTGCATGTTTCAGATGGACCACGGCTGAGCAGATCTGCTTCCAGGAGTGCTGGTCCATTCCCCTGGCCGATTCATGCCAACCACAGAGATGACAGAAACTGTATCTCCTCAGAGACTCTAGGCATCACTTCATAAAGGCTACACAGTGCTATGTGCCAAATATATCTTATAATAATACTGTCGGGAAATAACCTGGAAATTTCAAATACTTCCAGGTTAAATATATAACTCAGATTTAAAAGTCATAGTATTCATATTTAATAATTCATTTTAAATATTTCACTGAAAAGGTTAGATTTTTTAAATAAAATACTTTTTTCATTTTTTTGTCCTATGCAGTATTTCCATGGCTGCTGTGGATGATCATTCAGCTGTGAGTTTAGGAAGGACCTAAGTTGGTGAACCCTGAGATTGAAAGGGCATACACATTACATGACAAAACAAAATGTTTCCATTCTCTATGAAAATTAAGAAGTAGTAAATTAGGATACACTGATAGTTAAAGTAAAAATATATGAGCATGGATTTCAGAGTAATTTATTTGATTTTAACCCATAAAAATGGAGCTGAGGGGCTTCTAGTTTCTAGTCAGGCATGTAAGCAGTCAGAAGTCCTCACTTGGGCCTAAAGCAGTAAAACCCGAAGGAACAGAAAGTGGACAACTCTTCTCATTCACAAGAGAAGCGAGGTCACAGGACACTGTGGCCCCACACCTGCAGCCACGGACAGACCGACAGACAGACAGACGCAGAGATCCCCACACTCACACACGGTATGTGATCTGCGTCTCGGCTCCCTCCGGCCCCTGTTCCCAGCTCCAGCTCTCCCTGTGCAGTGCAGGCGTTTGTGTAGGAACATAGTGTCCGGGTGAAGATGCTGGAGTTCTGTGACAAACACCACCTTCCTCCCGATGCTGGCTCAGAGTTTTACATTTGAATTTGATGCCTTGAATGAATTGCCCCTTTTTAAAAATTGGTACATTTTACATAAAAATGTATGTTTGTTTTACTTAAAAATCTGTATATTTCTGCCCAGCCGATGTGGCTCAGTAGTTGAGGGCCAACCTAGGAACCAGGGGGTCAGGGTTGGATTCCTGGTCAGGGCACAGGCCCGGGTTGCAGGCTCCATCCCCAGTGTGGGCCGTGCAGGAGGCAGGCGATCCGTGATTCTCTCTCACCATGGATGTTTCTCTCTTTCTCTCTCTCTCTCTCTCTCTCTCTCTCTCTCTCTCTCTCTCTCTCTCTCTCCCTCCCTCCCTCCCTCCCTCCCTTCCTCTCTGACATCAATAAAAATGTATAAAAGTATCTGTATGTTTCTGCTTGGGAAGCTCCCTGCGCCTGGCACCACCAGGGCCTCCCCAGAGGTATCGGAGGGGGGATGTGCACCCTCCGTTCCACAGAAGGCCCCTCACTCCCCGTGCTCCCCAGCCCCTGGCCCATGTCCCTGTCCCGTAGCCTGTGACAGCCTCCTGCTGCCCTGACGGAAGCGGCCTGCCTTGGTGTGCGTAGACACGTGCGGATTTAAACTCTGTTCTCTGCACGTGCCCATCGAGATGGGTGGCAATAGCAGAACACTGCTTCAGGGCCGAGAGGTGAGGATGGAGGGAGACGGCGACATACGATGGAGAGGAAGGTCATTTCGGGATGACAGTAACGGACCCTCCCCCCCGTTCTGTCCCCAGGCCAGCATGTCCCGGGTGCGGCAGGTGGGGCTGCTGGCCGCCGGGTGCCAGCCCTGGAACAAGGACGTGTGCGCGGCCAGTGGGGACAGGTTTGCCTACTGCGCCACCCTGGCCATCTACGTGTACCAGGTAGGTGCCCGCCTCCACCCGGCGTCTCTCTCATCGGGGCGGGGACCAGGTAAGTCAGGAGCATCTTCCCCATCGTCCGGTTCTCACGTTACCACGCACTCCTGCATCCGGCAGAGTCTCACTCAGTGTTTCCTAAGTGATTTCTTTAAATCCCGAAACACCAACTCATTTCAGTTAAAAGTGGGGGGGAAATGTTGCTTTATTTTCAAGTAAATTTCCTTGCAATTGCTAATAATGTCATCTATTGAAATTTTGGAAATAACGGTGTTAATTAATCTAGACACTGATGAGTTTCCCGCAGTGCAGATAGGGGTTTGTGGGGCGCATTTCTCGAACGTATGGCAATGTCAGCCCGGGTCCATCAGCTCGGCTGGTTGCAGCTTCGTCTCAAGTGCCAAGGTTGAGGGCTCAGTCCCTAGTCAGGGCACATACGTGAACCAACCAGTGAGCGCATGACTGAGGGGAACAACAGATCAGTGGAAAGTGCAGCTCCCATAGAACTCACAGTTTCCCACCCACCATCCCCCACATGGAAGACGGCAGCAAGCTCAATATATACAGATATCAGATCATAATGAAGCAAATATAACATTCAATGTGCGTTATAGATCCATTTTAAAGGTTATAGAAAGACATGGGCCCATTTCTGGGAAGGGGCATGAGGGTTTTTTTTTTTGTGTGTGTGTGTGTGTGTGTGTGTGTTTTTAATATATTTTACTGATTTTCTACAGAGAGAAAGGGAGAGAAATAGAGAGTTAGAAACACCGATGAGAGAGAAGCACCCATCAGCTGCCTCCTGCACACTCCCTGCTGGGGATGTGCCTGCAACCAAAGTACATGCCGTTGGCCGGAATCGAACCTGGGACCCTTCAGTCCACAGGCTGACACTCTATCCACTGAGCCACGCCTTGGTCAGAAAACAGGTCTCTGAAGAGGTGTTTTTGAACTGGGACTTGGGCAGGGGAAGGGACACCTGTGGGCAAGTAGGGGAGGAGGGCATCATGGCCCAGGGGCTGCATGCAGAGGCCCTCCAGCAGAAATGGTTTGGCCATGGTGGAGAGACAAGGGCAGAGTGGACCAGGAAGAAAATGCAGCCAAATGATACTGGCCAATCTGGGTCCCGAGGTAGGGTGTTCAATATCACATTAGCAGTCAGGATTTTCCTGTGACTGCATCGTTAAACAAAGATTGGGATAATAAGTAACTAACGTAATAATGACCAGTAAAACCCCCAATAACAATGTGAAAAGTTCATTGTATGTTAAAGGAGAAATAATAAAATGACACAATATAATCCCAAATATGTCAACAATGATAAAAGATCGATTGGCTCACTAATGAATGGCACATTTATTAAGGGAATAGGAAAATTAGGCAATTCCTTTTGTCCATATAAGAACACAGTATATGCCCCATCCAAAAACAATGATCTAAAATAGGTTCATTGCTTCAAAGACTTTGCACATCTTACTAATGTAATAATGAGAGTCGGTTTATTTACCTGTTTTTATTTAAATATAAGTGAAACATTGCATTAAAAATACTTTGAGATGAAGAGTGTGTTCCTCATAAATAGATATAGCTATAAAATATGATAAAAATTCAGTTATGCATATTTCAATGTACATCATTTATTTTTACTTGCTTTTAAAATTGATACATTTCATTTCAATTCTCTCATATTTTTTTTCAAAGTAGTTTCTGTCAGCTGATCGAATATACCCGAAAGTAGACCAAGGTTTGAAAAATGTGTTCATATTTTGTTATGAGAGATCTGCTCATTTTCATCGAGGTAGCTTGTGAAAATGTGGTTGATGGAAAGTGTACGATCTGAAAAGAAGCACTGAAATGTTTTATTTATGTATTTCTTTTAGTTGGATCACCGTTATAATGAATTTAAACTCCACGCAATTATGTCCGAACACAAAAAAACTATCACAGCTCTCTCTTGGTGTCCACATAACCCCGATCTCTTTGCGAGTGGCAGTTCCGATAACTTAGTGATCATTTGGAATGTGGCAGAACAAAAAGTCATTGCTAAGCTCAACCACACAAAAGGTATCTTTGGAGCGGGGATGTGTCATGGAATGGGACGTGTGTATTTCAGCGGGCAGAGGGTTTTATTTTGGGGAGCTCAGGCTCTGAAGGAGCCCAGCTCTCTCCTGGGCAGCTGCACAAGGGCTACCGCTCACGCCCTGGCTCCTTGCTGTGTGTGTGCGTGTGCACTCAACGGACACGGAATCCCATGAGAAATGACACTCAGTCCACCGGACCATTAGCACCAGTACATACCACGTCACTTTGTTTAAATAAAACACGAACGTCTCCAAAACACAGGGTGTGGGAAAGGTAGTTTACAGATGCTGGTACCTAAACTACCGTGTTTCCCCGAAAATAAGACATCCTCCGAAATTAAGACCTAGCGCATGGAAAGATAAGACATCCCCTGAAAATAAGACCTAGCGTAACTTTGGGAGAAAAAATTAATATAAGACACTGTCTTATTTTCGGGGAAACAGGACATTACACTAGGTAATGACTAATAATATAAGAGTAACTCTGTTTTGCATACTCACAATGTTAGCCTGCTTTTGCCGGACCCGGTAAATATAAAAATAATTAGATAAGATTTTCTTAAAGGGACAATTGGCCTTGCCTAAGCATTGCTCCGTTCCAATCCGAATGCCCTGCTGGACGGGTTTCTGTCCTCCAGGTCAAGGTGGCAGGCCCTGGTTCACACCGGGGGGGCTCAGTGAAGCGAACAGTATCACTACACCGCTCCTCCCACTACAATCAGACCCTGCCATCATGGTGAGGTTAGGGCACCCTGCCTCCCCATTAAATGTCACAATAAGGCAGCCTCTTGCTGAGCACCATGTGTGGCTCAGTTAGTGATTATGAATCTGGAAGCTACTGCTGGATACATTTTCCACATTTGACTTCTCCCCTGAAACATTCTGATGACGACTGTGGGGGAGATCACGGAGAAGTGACAGTGTCACTAACTTTGTCTTGCTTAAGGGTTCTTTATGGCATTCTTTCCCGTGTGCAGTGACAATGCTGAGACCCCATAGGCCATGATAGGTCAGTCTTGCTTCCAAAATAATAGTTATGCCCGTTGGAGTCTTCGGATACGTTCAACATATTTCGCTTATTGCTTTTTCCTTGTCTTTCAAATGTAGGCCATTAGGAATGTTGAAAATACTGGTAAAATATACCAGTTTCATTATGTAAATTTTATTTTTAAAATATTTGCTGAGCCCCAACTGGTTTGGCTCAGTGGATAGTGTCAACCTGTGGACTGAAAGGTCCCAAGTTCAATTCCAGTCAAGGGCATGTACCTTGGTTGTGGGCACCTCTCCAATAGGAGGTGTGCAGCAGGCAGCTGATCGATGTTTCTCTCCCATTGATGTTTCTAACTCTCTATCCCTCTCCCTTCCTTTCTGTAAAAAAATCAATAAAATATATTCAAATTTTTTAAAATATTTGCCAAACAAGGTTGATTTTTCAACTAGAAAAGTGCAAATTTTATTTCCAGTTTCATACTCCCTACTTACTATTTTTACTTACCACAGCCAGTGAACTTCAGTATTAGTAATTTGCTGTAATCTGTGAATATTTAAAGGTATCTGAATTTTCAGTGAGCTTCCATTGATGCAAGTAAAACTTGCCCTTAAGGCTTTCCATACATGAATCCGGAAAGCCAACTTCCTTTTGGTGCAAGCTTTGTGATGTATAAAAGCATGGAGCCCACCGGTGGCTCAGCTGGTGGCATGGCCCCCCATGCACCAAGAGGAAGCAGCCTGGATTCCCGGTTTGGGCACATCCTTCAGTTGCAGGTTCAACCCCATGGAGCAACCAGTTGATGTTTCTCTCTTTCTCTCTCTCTCTCTCTCTCTCTCTCTCTCTCTCTCTCTCTCTCTCTCTCTCTTTCTCTCTCTCCCCTTTCCTCTCTAAAAATCAATAAAAACATATGCTCAGGTGGGAAATTTAAAAAATTATAAAAGCCATCGATTGCCTCAATCAAGATTTTTCATGTTTTTCGAGTCCTGTGTGTTTCTCCAACAACCACAGACCCGCCCAGATTTCCCAGTATTGTTTATTTTTAAAAAATATATTTTATTGATTTTTACAGAGAGGAAGGGAGAGGGATAGAGAGTTAGAAACATCGATGAGAGAGAAACATCGGCCAGCTGCCTCCTGTACCCGCCCCCCCCCCCCCCCCCCACTGAGGATGTGCCCGCAACCAAGGTACATGCCCTTGACCGGAATCGAACCTGGGACCTTTCAATCCATAGGCCGATGTATATCCACTGAGCCAAAACAGTATTGTTTATAATAATAAACCATGTGTTTCCCTGGTACTTTAAATCTAGCTTTGTGTGAAGTTAATTTTAAATATCACAATAAGTACACCTAAAATTCTGTCCGTGTTTTATGTGACATAAACCAAACATATCACACAGTGTCATTGTTCTCATGAAGTAGTCACACACAGTCTACAGGAGACCATGCTATCGAAATGTTCCGCTCACGTACAGATGAGACCGTGTGTTGTATGAACAGCCAGTTTACCCCCTGCTCTGCCATCCGCCACCGGCTGCATCGCCCCCACTCCTGGAGGGAGAGTTTTTCACTCACCAGCTGCGTGTGCCATAGCTTCCTTTGCCACTGAGTACCGTATTTTCCGGCATATAAGACTATCCCCTAATTTTACAGTTAAAACATAGGTTTAGGCCTATATTCGCTGTATAAGACTACCCCCCACTTCCGAGGCAACACCAGTTCTTTTTTAAATTAAATTTTTAATGAATGACCCCCGATTTTCGGTTGACTTTTTTTCGTTTCAAAAGTCGTCTTATATGCCGGAAAATACGGTATACAAATAAAACTCTTCACTCACATTGGCAGAATGATTAACTAATTTTGGTAACAATTTAAATCAAGTGTGCATACCTTTTCCTCTGAAATTTTCAAAGACATAGCAATAAGTTCCTCATGCTATTTCTAAGTATCTTCTTAATTTGAAGATCAAAAACTTTGATATTTTATTTTCAAAGTGTTATTGTGAATATTTTTGGTGACTTTCATTTTAAATAGTTCCCTTGAAAGGGCTTAGACTTTGTTTTTCTCTTTCTTTCCAGAATCCAGGGTAAGCAAAGTAGAAGTTTGTGTGTCAGTTTTTTAATCAATATTAGAACTTCCCCATCCAGCAGTTGAACTCAAACCTGCAGCTGTAGTTTATACTTCATCATTACTTTTTCCCAATAATAAAAAAAATTAATTTGAAGGAAAAATGTATTAATTGGTTTAATTTTAAAATGTTAAAATTGTCACCAACTTGAGAAATGTCACAAATATGCTGTCAGAAAACAGAACCTTTAATGGTGGATAATTATGTGTCCTACTCATCTCCGAGTCTTGTTGGGAGAACCCAGTGAGTGAGCACGGATAGAGCTCCGAAAAGCACTTTTATACAGCAGGCCCCTGCGGTAGAGTTTTCTGTTGTAAGGAGAGGGCCTTGGTTCCTGCCCCTTCTCTCCCTCGCTGCTCTTCTGGAAATGTCCATCCAGGAAGCCAGCATTCTCATGGTTTCTCATGTTCTGTGGTGGTTTGGTCATACAGAGTGTCTCATCCCTTACTGGGGAAATTCTGTATCTGTTAATGTACCCTACAACCACATCGTCTTTTTAATTGGCCTCATTTATATATTCACGTGTTCATTCATTTAATATACCTGGTGGAGTTCCCCTTACATGTCCAGCCCTGAACGAGGCATAAGATTTCCAGTTTCTGCCCTTTGGCTCATTATAGACACAGATTGATTTTACGGTCAGCAAACAATGACATAAAATTGTTCATGTCATTTTCTCTTCCTGGGAAATAATGTTCATCTCATATATTTAAACTCCATGGCGCCTTTAAGATATAGTCTAAATCCCGTTTACTTTCCAGAACAGTAGCCCAGTGGTTCACAAACCCTGTGAAAGTCAGTCCCCAGACCCTAATTCCACTTCGTCCGATGCCCAGCTTCAGTCTGGTGATTCTGATGCGATTGGTCAGTGTCCCTGCTGGAGGAGTTACCATCCCTGTCTTGAGTCATAAATCCACCGTAACCCTTATTTCACTTGGGATCCATTTGGTTGCAGTAACAGTGAGGAGATTTACAATGAGATGTTCCATTCTGTCTTACAGTGTAAAGGGGGCGTTTACGTACATTATTATATTTTCTTTTTCTCTTCGGTGCAGTAAGTGGTCAGATGATAGTAGTTGTATCCAGCGTATGGATGAGGAGACGAGTTCAGACAGAAAGTGACTTGTTCTATTCACCTGAGGGAGAGCTGAGGTTTGATTCTAAACTCCCGATAAGACAGATTGTAGCATGAACTCCATTGTTATGAAATCCTTATAGTAACGTCTAACTTCCTGCATGTCATCCTTGTCTTCCCAGTTTTCACTGAAGATCCTTTAAAGCAGGAATTGTTACTACGCTAATTTGAATAGGGAATGCCTAGAGCAGGTCTCACACCCAACAAATTAGTCACAATTAATTGCTCTGTTAAGCACATAGTTTTCTAAAAGAAAGAACTCTATATCCTTCTTGTAATCATACCGTGTTTCCCCGAAAATAAGACATCCTCCGAAAATAAGACCTACTTACAGGTTTCCTTCTGAGTGAAATATAAGGCATCCCCCCGAAAATAAGGCCCCCCTAGGCTAAACATGAGAGATTTGGTCCACTGATTCTGAAAGAAATGGAGTCATAAGAAATTCACCAGGAAATTCAGGAATTGGATTGTGATGATGATGTTCCAGAAGATGATGACATGATTGTCATTGAATAAATGAGTAAATTCTTGATACTGTAGGATTCTTGATGTGTTGACAACTACCGTACTACCGTACCGTATACAGGTAATAAATTTCCTTTATTTTCATTTAACAATAAAATGTGTACCGTATTCTTCTTCATGGAAAAATAAGACATCCCCTGAAAATAAGACCTAGCGCATCTTTGGGAGCAAAAATTAATATAAGACACTGTCTTATTTTCGGGGAAACAGGGTAGTAGTTGTTTAAACCTAACTAGATGCTGTCCTTTCACCGACCAAGTATCCTCCATACGTCCCCAGCGGCCTCAGGGATCAGTTTAAAAACCCCGTTCCCAAGCCAGGAGGCCAGATGCTTATAAACCACGAGCATGCCCTCCCACGTTGCTGCGGAACTCGCACAGCAGATGCGGCAGTGGCAGTGCTGGCCGGAGCCTCCGCTGTGACGCGTTTCCTCTGTTGCAGGGACGCCCGCCTCCCTGAGCTGGTGCTGCCACGCGGGCGAGGCCGTGGCCTTCGCCCCCCGCAGGGGCCCGCTGCTCGTCTGGACCATCGCGGGGCCGGACAGCGGGGTGACCGTGCACCGGGACGCCCACAGCTTCCTGTCCGACATCTGCACCTTCCGGTGGCACCCGCAGCGGAAGGGCAAGGTCGTGTTCGGCCACATGGATGGGAGCCTGTCGCTCTTCCAGCCAGGTGAGGAGGCTCCGCTCCCAGTGCTCTTCCCAGGCGCAGGTCCCCTCTCAGGGACACGGCGGAGAGACAGCCGGAGCAGGATTCTGATTTTAAAGTAACAGCTGTGCAAACAGTACCCAGCATCTCACTGACTCTACGGGATCCTGGGAAGCTAATTTACGTCTCAGGCCTGGCCAGGCATTGAGCTCAGCTGGGCAGATTCTACTCTGATGCATCCCGAGTCAGGCATGCGCCCCGTAGTTTTGCTTTTTAAGTCAATTCCTTGCTTCTGCACACTCACTCAGAAAACGGCCTAGTGGAAGAGGACATGGAGCTGGAATCCTTGATGGGCTCACCAGTCAGAACTATTCTCCCACTGCGTGCAGAGTACCATGCGGACGCCCCAGATTCCCCGCCAGGCCTGTGGTCCTGGGTGAAAAAGAAAGACAACTTTCTAGACCCCGTTAGTCCATAACACTGGTTGAAGGAAAGGGTCTGGACGTGTAGTTTATTTTTTAAATTTGAACGATAACAAAATGTACATAGGAAACTCCCCTGAAGGGGTCCCCACTCACCACAGAGGCCTGCTGGCACCCACGTGGCCGGGGCTCCTGCTCGCACACCAGGTCACATTCTCAGCAACGCCACGGAGACCCCACGCCCTCTGAAGGGACACGGTCCCATCGCTAAGAACCCAGCTAGACTTCCTGCTCGCACGCACACCCAGGGCTTTAAGAATCCATGCACGTGTGGTGGAGCGAACGCGAGTAAAGACCCCTGGTTTCCAGACCAAACTAAAATTCCGGGAGCCATTATTGCCGGCCGGTGGCTGTGCTGCCTTCCAGACGGGGGTCAGAGAGCAGCCCGGCCCTTTCTTTGTGCAAGACCCCTTTTAAGCACAGTAACCACTTCCTGTTTGTGTAGAGTAAGCAAACCAAGACAAAACACTTTTTCCCAAATAATGGCAGGGCCATGCTATTGGCCACCATGTTGTTCACAGGGTCATCCTGTTCTTCAGAAAGCTCACAGGGTTCTATCTTGCAAGTCTATTTTGTGAGGTGCAAGGGGAAGGGGCCATGAGACCGTATCTCAAGGCCTGGCCTGCTGTCAGCACTGACAACCCTATCTGGGGCACTGTCCACGGCCTCTCCGGAAGCACGCTCAGAAATCCCCGCTCTCCAACACACACACGGTTAGGGAGGGTGGCATCTGGCCATGCCTCTCCCTTTGGCGTAGACAGGAGCGAATGGGTCCTGGAAGAAAATGCTGCTTTTGGATTCGGACAAGACACTGGGCTGTGAGTTTGAAGCGTCGGGGCTGCAGCCTGACTACTTAGCACTCAGCTTCCTGTCCCCGAGGAGCCCTCCCCCGCCCCTTGTGAGTGACCTCGTGGCCCCCAGGGGTTCGGTCTCTGCCTAACCCACATGTGTCAAACACAAGGCCCACGGGCCAAATCCAGCCCGCCAGGCCTTGCAATGTGGCCCGCACCGCGCTGTCATCACTGCACTCCGCTGTCAGTTTATGACATTGTCAGTTTATGACTGTTCAGTAAACCATTCGGCCCGCGATTTAGGCTGGATTTTAGATTTTGGCCCCTTCTCTGATTGAGTTCGACACCCCTAGCCTAACCAGACCGAAAGTCTGTCCTCCGGCTCCCGCAGGTGCCACTGCCCAGCTTTCTCTGTTTTGGAAGAAGCAGGAAAGGGCACTCTTCATGGAGGACTGCCCACAATAAGGCAGTTCACCCATTATTTTAAACCCGTGGTGTTAAAATGGTGATTAGTAGTGTGTTTCATGTTTGTGTGTGTGTGTTGGGTGGAGGGGAGAAGGGGGTGGGTAGGTGATCCAGGTGGCTCAACCAGTCTAAGAGCACCAGCACCTAGTTCCGTATTACCTGTATTTTCATGTAAAAATCCTCACCTGAATAGAGGGTTCCAGGACCCAAAATGTGGGGAAACCACTGCTGTACCCATTTCCAGGTATATTCTTGGACAGAGCCAGCTCATCCGAGAACGGTCTCACCTTCGTAACAGAGCTGTTTTAATTGGCTTGACTCTGCTATGGCCCCGAGGAGGGCAGTGATCAAGTGGGCGTTGTTTTATCTGAGAAATGTTGTTGGTGACATTGTCCTCACACAGCACTGTGTCCCCGCTGGAAACGTACGGGGGAGAGGCGCCTATTTCCGGTGTCAGTTCCAGGAAACCTCGTGCTTCTCGGAACATTGTCCTGTTTGTCATTTTGTTTTATTTTTATCCTGTTGTGCCACCTTTCATGGTTTTTGTCCTCTTGGCTTCAGCCACCAGATCTCGGAGTTAAAATTTCAGCAGCTCGTTGGTTTATGCATCATCCTCATTATGTTATTTTTCAACCGTAATTCTCCCTTGCCCCAGTTTTTGTCTCTCATACAGAAGTTGTCAACCTCATCTTATCAATTTATCGCATGCATTTGTCCTTATCTGACAACTCAAGGGGCCGGATATTTGTGTAAAAAATTAGGACACAAGTAATAGTAAAATAAATAATAATGTAAACTCAAATATTATCAGCGGTTATTCTAACTACTGGCTTTACATTTATAGATTAATTTTTCTATCTTTTATAATAAAAATGTTGATATCTGATAGAACGGAAAACAGTGACTATAACCCTTTATCATTTTGACTGTAAGATCAAAGGGCTTTGAAGCAACATGATCTAGATGTTATAACATTTGCATTGTAAATTTTACCATGTTCTTTGTTGCTTTTTTTTTCATATCCTCCTGAAATATCTTTATTAAGTCATAGATGCTTTACTAATTTTTATTAGTAAAGTTGTACTTTACTAGTAAAATTAGTAAAGTACAACTTAGCTTCATAAATCACTTTTCTGCCTCTTTTGGCCTTGTAATGACCCACTATGTTAATATTCATTATTGTTACATAAAATAGCAGTTTGGATGATGTTTATTTGGGGGAAGAAGAAGCAAACAAACTTTCCTTGATGGTTATTGTGAAAATTTGACAAATCCAGATAAAAGAAATCTCTCCCTTTCTATGACTATATGTGCACTAGATTCTGACTAAAACAATACCTATTTAAGACCCACCTTGCATTTACATAATATATTATTCTGATGAAGTTAATGTCAAGGCAGAAGCTGTAAGGTTTTCAATTCATTTCATAACATCCGACAGAACCAAAGGACTCGCTTTTCTCTGCTTTTATAGCCTGAAAGGTTGGAGAACTGTGTGCGCTGATGACAGAGCTATGGAATCTCTCGGTTGTGTTATTTTTTAAGTAAAATAGGATTTTAAGGTGGAGGGCACGCAGGGATAACTGGGCTCTCCTTGAGGGTGTGGTCTCTCCGTGAGAGTGTGGTTTCACGGCCGTGCTTTGGAGCATGAGGGCGTCCGCAGAGTGGATCCCGGGGGGTGCACTGCAGAGGCGGATTCCCCCCATGGCCAGTTGTGTAAGTGATTGGAATGAAAGGAGGATTGTTTGATGGGCCTTGGCTTCATTTACTTTGTTTTTGTGGGGTTGTGTTGTTTGGTTAATCCTCACCCAAGGATATATTTCCATTGACGTTTAGAGAGTGGAAGGAAGGGGAGAGTCCGAGAGAGAAACATCGACATGAGAGAGACACATCGATTGGTTGCCTCCCACATGACCCACAGCCTGGGCCAGGAATGGAGCCTGCAACCAAGGTACATGCCCTTTGACCAGAATCAAACCTGGGACCCTTCAGGCCGAGGGCCAATGCTCTAGCCACTGAGCCAGACCAGTGAGGACGGTCCCTGGCTTCATTGAATTCCCCTTGGTCTGCCCCCTGTGTGTCCAGCTGCCCGGGTTGTAGTGGAGTCAGGAGGGAGTGATGGGTATGACAGAGGTGGGACAAAGAGTGACAATAAATAGAGATGTGCTGCTCATGCTATCCCCGCTGTTCAAAGCACTTTCAGCAACTCATCCACGTAATCTTAAAAAAGACAAAACTCTACAAGGCAGGTGTCGTTATGTTCCCTAAAAACAAACCCTAAGCACACGGAGATGACATGTCTTGTCCAAAAACACGGAGCCCCTAAGTGGTGGGACTAGGTCGGGCTGGACCCAGAGTCTGTGCTTTTCATCACAGCAGGACGTGCTTCCTTCGGGTGAACCCTGTCCTGTCTGTGCTGTGTCACTTGGTGGAATGGTACTTGATGACAATATCTTGTGTATTCTTGTCTTTTCCTTACAGTGTTTCAGTAACACATAGGGCCAACCTCCCAGGTACTAGAGATCGCCAACGCAGAGCAGCCCCGTCTGACCTGCGTCACTGGGACAAACCCTAGCTCCGTGCCGTCACATGTCATCAGCAGCTTCTTATTCCCGTGCTGCGGGGGTCCGTGGTGTGAGCGGAGAAAATCAGCACCCTCTCAGTTACTGGTCTTTCTCTGAGGATGCCGTTTAAAGTCACTTTCTTCGTGTCTTAACAGGTAATAAAAGCCAGAGACACGTTCTGAGGCCCGACGCTCTGGAAGGGACGGACGAAGAGGACCTGGTCACGGCCCTGGAGTGGGACCCGCTGTCCGCGGACTACCTCCTGGTGGCCAGCCTGCACCACGGGATCCGGCTGGTGGACACCGAGTCGCTCTGCTGCATCACCGCCTTCAGCCTGCCCAGCGCCGCGGCCTGTGTGCAGTGCCTGGCCTGGGTGCCCAGCGCCCCGGGGATGTTTGTCACCGGAGGTGAGAGCACCCACCCACCCCCGTGTTAAATGGGCGTGTGTTCTTTAATTCGGTCAGGCAGATAATACTCCTTCATTGGTTACTTCTGTGCAAGACTTGTTAATATTGCATATGTTATTATTTATTATAGTAAACTAGAGGTCCGGTGCATGAAATTTGTGCATGGGGGTGTGGGGTGGTCCCCTCAGCCCAGCCTGCGCCCTCTTGCAGTCCCGGACCCCTCGGGGGATGTCCACCTGCCGGTTTAGGCTTCTCCCCGAGGGATCAGGCCTAAGCTGGCAGTCAGATATCCCTCTGGCAGCCCAGGAGCCCTTGGGGGATGTCCAGCTGATGGCTTAGCTGCAGTTGGACATCCTTAGTGCTGCCGAGGAGGCAGGAGAGGCTCCTGCCACGGCCACTGCACTCACAGCCGTCAGCCCAGCTTGTGGCTGGACGGAGTTCCCCCTGTGGGAATGCAGTGACCACCAGGGGGCAGTTCCTGCATTGAGCGTCTGCCCCCTGGGGATCAGTGTGCGTCATAGCAACTGGTCATTCCAGGAGTCAATTTGCATATTACCCTTTTGTTATATAGGAATGTACAGTCTTATTATTTGAAGAAGGCCCATTAGTAGTGCTAAAAATCTTGCAAGTTGAAGATTCTCTTATTACTCTTATGTCTCTTATTCTCTTATTCTCTTATTACTCTTATTACTCTTATGTCTCAAGTAAAACTTGTTCACATGATGCTTTTTTCCTGCCTAGATTCTCAAGTAGGCGTTCTACGCATTTGGAATGTTTCGAGAACAACGCCGATTGATAATTTCAAACTGAAGAAAACAGGATTTCACTGCCTACATGTACTGAATTCTCCACCAAGGAGGAAATGTGAGTAAGAGTATCATCAGAGTCTAATATCTTAAAATATTGTACCTGCTGCTTCCAAATGAAATGGCTGCTGTGGTGATAGAGGCATAGCAGATATGTGCTAACTGAAAAGCCAATTTAAAAATCAGCCTTTGACAACGTCTGTGCTGATGGAATCATGAAAGACACACAAGTTAAGCTTTTCTGTCAGGCCTTACTACCTCTAAATCCTGAGAACCGGGGTCTGGGGATGCTGAGACCAGAGAAGTAACATTCTGGAGGCTGAGACGGTGTATATCCTGCAATTCTGTGTGTGTGTGGTTATTTGTTTCTTGGTTTAGATCAGGGCTGAGGAACCTTTTTTCCACCAAGGACCATTGGATATTTATAACATCAGTCATGGGCTATACACAATTATCCACTTAAAAGTTAGCCAGCCTGCGGTATTTGGTCAAATGTTTCGTTAACTCACCCCTAATGCCTAGGCAGGGCCAGATCACATGACTTTTCAGGCCTTATGTGACCCGCGGGCCCTAAGTTCCCCACCACTGGTTTAGCTGCTGTGACGTGCATAACACAGGATGACTGAACTGTCACCGATTCGCTTCTCTCACGTTTGTTTTTGTATTACTAAAGCGGTGCATGTGTATTAGAGGAAAATCACCAAACATGAAGAAGCGCATACCAATCTTGTCATTTGTGAGTAATTCCTTTTAGGGAATCTATTGCTAGACGTCTAGTCTTTTACCCCGTTTTTAAGAATCCAACCAAGTATGGAATAAGAAAAATTATGTGAAAATGAAGAGTTTAAAATACAGGCATACCAAATTCTAAAAAAAAAAAAAAAAGAAAAAAAAATGACTTACAGATAGATAAGTACATAAAGGGTATCAAAACCACCCATAATGTCAGTAAATTAAAATGTTATAGCAGTGAGTCATGGACTATATTAGTTTTTACCAAATGGTCAATAAAGCTTCATGGAATCAAATGCCTCTTTTATCAGTAGAAGTTCATTCTAGCCTGGACTTCCTGCCATTTGAATTGATTCTGAGAAATAGCATTATCCAAATGAATGCAATACGGAAGGCGATTATATTTGAATGAAAAAGGGAGCATACTAAAAAGGAGAGAATATCTGGGAAATATTTATCTATATTCCAGTATGTAATTAACATAGGTTGGTCTGATAATTTACAGTGGTAGTGTTATTTTGAATTATGTTTGCAAATTCTTGTTCTAAGGAAAAACTTCTTGAAAAGAAGACACAGTAGGAGATACAGACTAGGCAGAAAATAACTAAACGTGGGGACACATGCAATTGAAAGTTGGAGAAACGGAAGCATATGAACAATAAAAGTAAACCTGAGGAGGAAGAGAGAAAATCTAAGATGAAAAATGTACCGCCTGCATGGTTCAGTGGTTGAACAATGACCTAGGAACCAAGAAGTCACAGTTCAATTCCAGGTCAGGGAACATGCCTGGGTTGCAGGCTGGATCCCCAGTTGGGGGTGTTTAGGAGGCAGCCGATCTATGATATTTCTCTTTCATCAATGTTTCTGTCTCTCTGTCCTTCTCCCTTCTCTCTAAAAGTTTATAAGAGCATATTAAAAAAGTAAGTTGTAAAAAAATGTATGTCAGATCATTATGGTTCTTAATTTGGGTGCTAAATTAAAGTGAATTATATAATCTCAAAGATAATTACTTTCATTAGCATAGCAATTACTAGAGAGTTGTGAGCTTTAAAAGAAAAAGCTCACATGCATGTGTGTCTGTGTGTGTATGGAAGGGGGAGTAAGCTAATATATCAAGATTTTGAAAGAAAATTCTAATTAAAAAATAAGCTTCTGCCCTAAACAGTTTGGCTCAGTGGATAGATCCTTGGCCTGCAGACTGAAAGGTCCCAGATTCTATTCCAGTCAAGGACATGTACCTTGGTTGTGGGCACATCCCCAGTAGGAGGTGTGCAGGAAGCAGCTGATCAATGTTTCTCTCCCATCGAAGTTTCTAACTCTCTATCCTCTCTCTTCCTCTCTATAAAAAATCAATAATATATATATATATATGTAAAATAAGTATTCTATGCTTTATTCTATGGGGAGATAATAAACCAGATATTCACAGCATATTGTGATTCTTCACACACAAATTTTTATCCAGGTTGCTCACCCTTCATTTTATACACCTCTTTTTAAAATAATATCCAATTTTCTATATTAGAGGGTGGGATAATATCTGTGCTAAAGGAGTCAGTAGGTTTATAGTTGTGAGTTCTCAAAGCCCAGAGTTTATTCTTATACTAGAGGCCCGGTGCACAAAATTCGTGCATGGTGGTGGGGGGTGTCCCTCAGTCCAGCCTTCACCATCTCCAATCTGGAACCCCTTGAGGGATGTCCAACTGCCCGACTGCTCTCTCACAATCCAGGAATGCTGGCTCCCAACTGCTTGCCTGCTTGCCATCATGATTGCCCCTAACTGCTTCTTCCTGCCAGCCTGATCACCACCTAACCACCCCCCTGCCAGCCTGATTGATGCCTAACTGTTCTCCTGCCAGCCTGCTTTCCCCTAACTGCCCTTTCCTGCAGGCCCAGTCACCCCGTTTTAAACTTCTCTCCTCTGCTGGCCTGGTCACCCCAAATTGCCCTCCCCTACAGGCTTGATTGCCTCCAACTGCTCTCCCTTGCAGGTCTGGTGCCTCCCAACTACCCTCCCCTGCTGGCCATCTTGTGGTGGCCATCTTTGTCCAAATGGAGGCAGCCATCTTGTGTGTTGGAGTGATGGTCAATTTGCATACTACTCTTTTATTAGATAGGATAGAGGCCTGGTGCATGGGTTGGGGCCAGCTGGTTTGCCCTGAAGGGTGTTCCGGATCAGGGTGGGGGTATCCTTGGGGTGTGGAGTGGCCTGGGCGAGGGCCCTGTGGTGGTTTTCAGGCTGGCCATGCCCCCTGGCGACCCAAGTGGAGTCCCTGGTATCTGGAATTTATTTATCTTCTATAATTGAAACTTTGTAGCCTTGAATGGAGGCCCAGCAGATGGGAAGCTTGGCTTTCTCCATCACCGGGGGCAACCTAAGCTTCCTGCTTGGTCCAGCTCTGTGGCTGCTGCCATATTTGTTGGGTGAATTTGCATACCTGCTCCTGATTAGCTGGTGGGCATGGCTTGTGGGTGCAGTGGAGGTACAGTCAATTTGCATATGTCTCTTTTATTATATAGGATTATGACTGATTAATTACTGTAGTAGTTATAAACCTCCTTTGCCTCCCTCCCCTCCCCCAGCCCTTCTCACCCCTGAATTTTGGAAAAACTGTAAAAGTACTCCTGAGGCAGAAATGTGATTGTTGCCTACAGTTCACAGATCCCAGTTCTGGCCAGAGGAAATCAATCCCTGAGGTGTCATCCACACACAGGAAGCTGCTTCCATAAATGTTTACCTGCTGATCTTTCTCTTTTTCAGTTTCAGTCCAGCCTTCCACCCCAAATCACTACACGTCCTCCACGAGCGAGGCCCTGCCCCCCGGCCAGGCGTCCTCCCTGCCCCCCGGGCACGCCCTGTGCTGCTTCCTGGACGGCGGCGTGGGCCTGTATGACCTGGGAGCCAGGAAGTGGGACTTCCTGAGGGACATGGTATGTCTGCGGCTGTCCCTTCGCTCACAAGGGCACTTACTGTGTGACGCTCATGGTGTTTACTTTTACTTGTATATTAATACTGTTAACATTTATTTTTGTAAAGAATCATCCTAGCTGGTGTGACTCCGTGGTTGAACAGCGTTGACCCATGTATCAAGAGGTCACAGGTTCGATTCCCTGTCAGGGCACATGCCCAGGTTGCTGGCTCAATCCCCAGTAGCCTGCCTGCAGGAGGCAGCCGATCAGTGATTCTCTCTCATTATGGATGTTTCTATCTCTATCCCTCTACCTTCCTCTCTCTTTAGAAATGTATATATTTTTTAAATAAATCATATCATTAGGACTTTGCCCCCCGGGGTGGCTGAAACATTTTTGGAATGATGTACAAAATGAGGACAAAACTATGAAGAATCTTTAAGCTTTAAACATGAGAGTCCAGGGAACATCCCTGCCTGCGTATCCTGGTTGCCCGCATGGCTGGCAGTGTTCCTTTGCTGTGTGGACCACGCCAGCCCCCGTCCAGCGCTGGGAATTGCATTGCTGCGCCACGTTTTGGAAGCAGAGAGGGAAAGAGAACAACCCTTTCCTAGTCTGTCTCTGCCAGCTACTCCAGCTTTGGTGTTCCCGTCTGGGAGTGAGCAGGCGGATGGATGAAGCATTTCTAAGATTTATTTTCTATTATTCAATCATTATGATTCTGTCATATTCTTTTCTTTTTTAAAAATGTTTTTATTGATTTTGCAGGGAGAGGAAGGAAGAAGGAGAGAGAGAAACACTGACGATCGGCTGCCTCCTGAGCACCTCCCAGGCCTCTGCCCTGATTGGAATTGAACCGGTGACCTTTGGCTGCAGGGACAATGCTCAAGACCAACTGAGCAGACTGGCCAGGGCTCTTCTGTGCTCTGTCCACTCAGCCTCCACACACGATAAAATACCGTCTCAAGGAGGACTCGCGTTTTTGCTTGGTTTTAATCTATGCTTTATCTCCACCACCTAACACAGGGCCTGGCACATAGCAAGTCTTTATTAAGTTTTGTCGCATGAATGACTCCATGCATAATGAATGAGCGAGCGAGTGACTGTAATCATGCATATTGTGTTGTAATTATTATTTGTCAAGAATCATCCTTCTTAATTTTCTCTTGTTTATTAAATGCCCATTTCCCCCCTACAGGTTTGAATTATACCAATCTAGACATTTAAGACTTTTAAATGTTAATTGTTTTTCCCTGGAAAAACTTAGAAAGGACTCTACAGCTATACTTGCCCTTTTTTTTTTTTTTTTTTTTTTTTTTTTTTTTTTTTTAAAAAAAAAGAGGGAAATAATCAATAATACTGTTATTTGAAGGCCACTTTAATTTTATTCTCAAATAAAAATATGGAACATTAGCAAAAATATTGTTTAACAATGTGTAGCTTAGTTATATAGAAACATTCCTTTTATAGATATTATTTTGATTGGTATTATTTGATTGATATTTTGTAGATATTATTTTGATTGAATTTTCGTTCCCTGTAAGCCTTTCCTTCCATGCAAATGCTTCCCCAGTGTGGGAAATTTCTTCCATATTTCCAATTACCGCCTACTTTTAAAAGAATTATGAAAAGGAAGAGAGAAAAATATAACAAGTGTTTTAAAATTCACATTAATAAGGAAGTTACACAATCTAAGTTCAAAAGACTTTCTATTGAGTGCAAATCCTCGTATTAAAACATGTTTTATTTTAAAACACTATGCTAAATTTATAATTCCATCAAAACTAAAACATTTATTTTTTATTTATACTTAACCTTTTTTTAAATTTCTTTATTGATTAAGGAATCACATAATTATCCTCATCCCCCCATTCCCATCCCAAACCCCTCCCCACACATGCCCCCACCGCCATGTTGTCCATGACCACTGGTTAGGATTATATGCATGCACACAAGTCCTTTGGTTGATCTCTCCCCCTTATCCCCACCCTCCCCTGCCTTCCCTCTGAGTTTGACTGTCAAAACTAAAACATTCCTTGATCATAAATTATTTCACTGGCTCTTCCCACCTTCAAAGTGCCTGCCAGTCAGCGAAGACTTAGTTTTATCCTCATAAAGTCGCATTGCTAACGCAGACTCAGATGGGGCTGCAGGACAGTCACCAGCACAGACATCCCATGTGATGCTCTGTGCACCAGGCACCTCCAAGCTTTCACGTTACGTGGCATCAAAGCCCCCTTCAGAGGCTTGTGAACAGGCATCTTTCCACGTGGATATTGGCTTGACTGAAATGAAGGGAAATGCTTCCATTTCTTCCTTTCACCCCTGCAGTCCTGCTGCTAAGAAGACAAGAAACAGTCACCGCTCAGTCTTGCTATATGATGTTTCCAATGAGATCTGAAAGCTTAGCCCTGAATTAACATTGAAGAAGGCACCTGCAGGCAGTCCCTGTGACATGAGGACATGAGGACAGGAGTAGCCCCGCCCCTGCCCCTGCCCAGCCCCTGGGGCTGCACCAGGGGCAGGGCTGCACCCACCTACCCTCCCTCTCCCCTCCCCTCCTCTCCCTCTCCCAAGGAGAGGCACTTTGGCCTTGAGGCCCTGTGTGGTTTCCTGAGGCCGGGCTCTCTGGTCTCGCTGCTGGATGCACAGGAGTGTAAAGGATCCCCTGTACCTTTAGGGCAGGTGTGGGGGGCAGGGAGAGCCCGCCTGTCCTTGTGTTAATTCTCCCCAGATCCCGGCCTGCTGCAGCGGCTGCTGCTCTGAGTAGGAGGGAAGGTCAGTTCCCATCCCCGGCGCTGGGGAGACAGGCATGGCAGCTGGCTGCTTACCTGACTCTCCCCAGGTTCCCACAGGCACCTGGCAACTGACCTCCACTTGCAAGTGTGTTTGCACACATCCTCACCTCCCGCCACACAGCCTGCGGGGTGTGTGTGTGTGTGTGTCTGGGACGCGTGTCACCCTGTCAGGGAAACAGGATTGGAGTTCCAAAGAATAAACTTGCTAGGAATCTTTGGGACTGTTTGAAAACTTGGTTAAAAACCAAGCCCAAGCCAGATGCGTCCTCTGTCAGTTGAAGCTGTGAAGTCTTTTTGGAGTGTGCCATTGGCATGAAGAAAGCAATAATTCCACTGAAGGATGTTTTCAGTTTTATCTTGTCTTTTATCATGTTCCCAGCATTACATAATAACTGTTAAGAGTTCATTGCTTTGTAAATTCCTATAATAGCATAGTCCTCTGTGCATGACACGTATTCAGAAAAGATGTGCATTGAATGGCAGCTGAAATTGGGCTTTTGGGCATTTTGGCTTAGTTGCTGACTTAGGGAACTGGGGCTGGATAAATCTGGGTCTGGGCGGTGTGTACAGCCCCAGCCTGGGGACCCCCCTCAGGAGCAGCACGCAGGCTCTGTGTCTCCGCTCGCCCTCACACGTTTGCACTCGTATTTAGAATCTCTGGTCCAGGGTTGAACTTGACTGCACACTGTGGGTTGCTTACCCGTCACCTGGGTTTGCTCAGGGGCTGTGCCTGGTGTGCTGCCTTCCTAGGGACACGTGGAGACCATCTTCGACTGCAAGTTCAAGCCCAACGACCCCAACCTCTTGGCGACCGCGTCCTTCGATGGCACGGTGAAGGTGTGGGACGTGGACACGCTGACCGCGGTGTACACGTCCCCGGGGAACGAGGGGGTGATCTACTCTCTCTCCTGGGCGCCAGGTAAGGAGCATGTCCTTCCAGTGGGGAGGACGGTTCAGTGGCCTCTGGACTTTTATTTTCCTTTGAGTTACCTTCTTCCCCTCAATGTCGTCGTCTCCCAAGCGCCAGGTAGAGGCCCCGTAGGAAGGACATATTTGTTGGGTGAGTTTTGGGGAGATTTTCTGAGTGGACTTCCCGCATGGACACCTGGATTTCTGGGCCCTTTGGTATCACGTGACCAAAGGGAAAAGCCACGGTCAATCAGGCTAATGGGGACCCATCTCATTTGAGTTGCATTTGTATAGGCATGTCTTTAACGATAGGACACCTCTGAGGTGACCATTTCCTTCGCAGTGCTATGCGAATCAAATACATGAAAGTGTTAAACATTTGCCTTCTAAAGTTACAAAATGTGTTTTCTAAGTTACGATGCAGAGTTTTCCCCGATGCAGCTGTTTTGTAAATATGAATGGTTATATGTCAGCACAGTTCACTTGTGACCTTGTGATGAATTCTGTGGATTTTCACATAAAAAAAAAAATTTTTTTTTTAAAGACTACTTAGCAAATCTTAAGTCTTTTTCAAAAATGACATGTTTGGGAAGCACATTTCTGGCAAGCATTTCAGATAACGTCTGTCACACTGTTTGCCAAGGTGATCTGGATTGTATTGCCGGAGCCACATCCCAGAATGGTGCCTTCATTTGGGACCTCAAGAAGGGCAGAATGGTGCAGCGCTTTACTGAGGTAAGGTGTTATTTCCTGGTGGCTGAAGAGCCTGTCTTAGGCTGCTCCCATGCTTTGTATCTTAACACAATAAAGAATCACCAGGTGGCAGTGTGTTCTCTGGATTAGAACAGAACCCGAGAGGATGTTTATGTGTTAAAATGAATTCTGAAAAGTCAATCCACCTCCAGTGGCACCAGGTCTTCGCAGGAACCTGAGTCCTCCCGGGTTCTCTGGGCACATAGTCCGTGGCCGGAAGAGGTTGAACCCAGAGCAGGCCCAGGCCACCGCGCCAGGCCTCCCGCTGGTTAGCTGCTGACGGAGGGAGAATCCTTTGTTGCCTGAACCCGACTCTTCAGCTCTAGGACGGGAAGTCAGTTATACAGTTCCTTAGGTTTCCTTTTGGTCCTCAAGTCCTTCTCGTCCATGACAAGCCCGCAGACCTCTCCGCCTCCTGTTTGTGGTGTCGCAGATGGTGGTTGGGGTCAGTTGTCACCCAGAGTTGACGGAGTCCCACTCATATTTGGGAAACACACATGATCTCGTGACTGCGAGTTAAGATAGGAATCAAGGGAAATGCCACAGAATCTGGGATTGCCTCTTGCTACTTTGAAATGTCATTCGTTTCAAATGATTGCTGTTAATGTCTATTAAGTATAAAACCTCTATAAAATCGTGTATATGTTTGAGGCTTTAAAAACCATTTATACTGAAGACTTACCCCCTTTGAGGATCAAGCAGCCTTAATCTCCAGGGGTTGGAGAGTGGGGATTTCCAACACCAGGGGGCAGTGTTGCCCTCAGCAGAGGAGACTCCCACAGAGGCCTGGGCTCAGCTCCTGCCCTTTCTCCATGTAACAGCCACACTCCCCTTGAGCACTGACACCCCCCCCCCCCCCACTTCTTCCCCCCAAGCACCCAGTGACAAAGGGAGCAGGGAAAGAAAGGAATCAGAAGAGGAACCCTCAATACCAGGCATTTATTTGCCCAGGGGTCAGATCTGGTGGACTGTTTTTAGGCATCTTGTGACCCACAGTAGCTGTCCATTAGTGCCAGAGCTGCCCCAGCCCCAGCCAAGAGCCCAGCATCGTAGCACCGTGTTCCTGTCGCCTGGATCCACCGTGTCTTTCTAGTGAAGACCGGGATCAAATGGCTCGGATCTAGGAGGATAAATGTGGGGAAAATGAGCAGCGCCCGCTTGCCTTAGTGGTCTCCGGGCCTCACCCAGGAACAGCAGGATGTTGGAGGGCCGGGGTACCTGCATCGGGGAGGGGAGGGGGAGGAGAGGGAGGGGATTAGGGGGCCTGTGCTCCAGGTGACGGGGGTGGACACGACCCCATTTTGTATCCATTTTTGTAAGCCTCCCCCTTGACCTCCAAAGAGGTAAAAACAGCGGCTGGAGGTTGCCTTAGTCAAACGGCCATGAAATAGGAAAAAAGGCATGTTCTCTCCCCTAAAGCAGCCAACAGCTCAGTGCTTGGAAGATTGAAATGATGACATCCTCTGGAGCCTTACAGGTTCTCATCACAGCACTGGGCCTGAGTTCCTTTCCCTGCCTTCAGCCTGAGAGTGCGAACACATAGAAAAATGACGTCCTTTGTTCTAGGAATGACCTTAAGTCGGCTCTGCTTGGCTTCCATAATGGTAAACCTTTGAAGTTGAGAAGAACAGTCATGGCCACAATGCCTGATTGCCCTGGGGTAGGAGGCAGGCCGTCACCCTCCCTGCAGCCCTGTGTTTGCAGGAGAAGACGGGGAGCAGAGCTTCATCTGCTAGCCCAGTGGTCGGCAAACTCATTGGTCAACAGAGCCAAACATCAACAGTACAATGACTGACAATTCTTTGGAGAGCCACATTTTTTAAACTTAAACCTCTTCTAATACTACTTCTTCAAAATAGACTCACCCAGGCCGTGGCATTTTGTGGAAGAGCCACACTCCAGGCGGCAAAGAGCCGCCTGTGGCTCGCGAGCCGCAGTTTGCCGACCACTGCGCTAGGAGCTTAGCAAGCACTTCTGGCTCTTGGCCCGGGTCCACAGAGGAGAGGCAGAAGCCACCCGATCCATGCTCTGAAACAGTGATCCTGGGTGAAGTGTGAGAACGGGCACACTCAGAGTGTGTATTCTCTCCCTGTCGGGGTGTGGCCCCAATGCTGGCATCACCCACAGCCAGCTCCTCGTAGCAAAATCACTCTTAGACGGAGTAAGCAAATAAGAGAACAAGAGGTGCGTTATTTCTTATTGATAGGTGTTTTGCATTTTTTGAAGCACGGAAACAACAGGATATTCTGCGTCGCCTGGAGTCACAAAGATTCCAAACGGATAGCGACCTGCAGTGAGGACGGTCTCTGGTGAGTGCTGCCGCCGCTGTCCCATCCACAGAGCGGCCTCAGGCCCTGCCAGCGTGTCCTGGCAGCTGGACACGCACATCCTGATGAGGTTCACGTGTGCACACCTGTCATCAGTACCATGTACAATAGAAGGCCACACAGGCCTCTGCTGTGTTGCTATGATGCGTCAGTAATAAATAACCATGAAACGATGTTCAAAATAAGAAAAAGAGCCCAGCCAGCATGGCTCAGTGGTTGAGCATCGAACCTATGAACCAGGAAGTCACAGTTCGATTCCTGGTCAGGGCCCATGCCTGGGTGGCAGGCTCCATCCCCAGTGTGGGGTGTGCAGGAGGCAGCCGGTCCATGATTCCCTGTCATCATGGATGTTGCTTTTTTTCTCTCTCTCTCCCTCTCCCTTCCTCTCTGAAGTCAATTTTTAAAAAATGAACAATAAATAAGGAAGAAAAAGGAACCAGCCTTGGCTGCACAGTGACAGCACAGCCCCAGGAACAACGAAAAGAGAGCGAATGGCCTCAATGAGGCATGAAGGGCTTTCCATGAAGAGCCTGCACTTTTCTCCTCAGATGGTGGCGGGTCAGGGTTACAGCAGCTCGGGAGCTACTCAGTGCTCTGGAAACTTCTTCCCAGTTTGGGAGGTGCTGTCATTTAGGAAAGCCTAGGGATAAAGGAACACATGTGGGAAAACCCGTTTTATAGAAGCTCGGTTCTCTGACCCCAAGTCTCAGAACAAGTGCTTTCTCAATTCCGTTAAGCCTTTGGGGAAGGCAGGTTTCCAAAACATACTATGCAAGGCGGAAGTTGCCTTTGGGCTGAAATAGTGTTTTAACCTGAAGGTGCCGCTCAGCTGCGGGGGCTGCTGTCTCTGCGGTGAGACAGACGCGCCTGGTTGCTGGACGGCAGTGATTGGTCCCGTCTTCGGTTTTGCTGTGCAGGCACCAGCTTTATTATTCTCACTTTTTCATTTCAGTGGGAAAGGTAGTGCTTATGGAAACTTAAAAGTTCTTCACCGGGATATTAAGATTTTCGGAAGTAACAATATTAGTGATATTTCCCTTGAAAGAACTATTTGCAGATTGATACAAACCAAAATAGGAAAGCTGTGCCTGCGTGTTTGTTTGTTTTTAAGTTTTACTCTTTATTTCATTATTACTATTTTTTAATATATTTTATTGATTTTTTACAGAGAGGAAGGGAGAGGGATAGAGAGCTAGAAACATTGATGAGAGGTTGGGGATGTGCCTGCAACCAAGGTACATGCCCCTGTCCGGAATCGAACCTGGGACTTTTCTGTCCACAGACCGACGCCCTATCCACTGAGCCAAACCGGTTTCAGCTGCCCACGTGTTTTTGATGGGGTGACCTGTGTCCGTTCAGGGCTGTGTTTATTTGATGACGGAGCACTGTCAGTGACTAGGCACTTATACACAGGGGTCACCACTGCACCCCGTAACCTCAGAAGGCTGGTGGACCTTACGGTGTCTTAGGGGGGCTGTTCTAGAAACGTTTCAAAGCCTGTAATACATTGGTTTGTACACAGCTTACTTTTTTCTTTCTGAAGGAATCAGTGGGCCACATTGTGGTGTCATGTATATGGTATTGCAGGTAAAGCACACAGGGTCCTTTTAGGGAAAGGGGGCCTTTCACATTTCTACTTACATCACTTAGAACATGCAGAGGAATATGACAACATGTACGTCTTGGACTTGGTATGATGGGACATGTCACCAGCATTAGAGAGTTATTTTAAATATAAATCCTGAATCTGAATACCTAATGCACATGTTAGCTATATCGTTATGGTTTACAATAGTTGTATACGTTATGCTTTTCCTCAATAAAAAATTCTATAAGAAATCATTTCTCAGTGAAAATGTATCTCCTTTAATGGGTATACCTAGATTACCGTAACGTAGATAACATTTACATAGATTACCATAACCAGTAATATGTGACATAGATAACATTTATATTGATTACCATAACCAGTAATATGTAACATAGATAACATTTACATAGATTACCATAACCAGTAATATGTGACATAGCTTACATTTACATAGATTACCATAACCAGTAATATGTGACGTAGATAACATTTACATAGATTACCATAACCAGTAATATGTGACGTAGCTTACATTTACCCAGCATGTTCGAATGTGCCCAGTGCTGTGCAAGCAAGTCCCCTCTCCTAACGCTCAGGCTGGACTGAGCCGTCCTTTGTTCCCCTGAACGAAGCACTCACAGTGTCCATTTCCAGTTACCACGCTGCTCTCGGTTTCAGCATCATCCGGACCCTGGATGGGAGAGTGCTGCACAAGTACAAGCACCCTGCGGCCGTGTTTGGCTGTGACTGGAGCCAGAACAACAAGTGAGTCTCTTCCCCCTGAAACCAGGAATCGTTGCCGCCCTGAGATTTCAATCGCCACCGAGTTCAATGTCACCCCCGGGGGCCTCTCCTCACTCTTCAGGCAGCATCCCCCTTGCCCGGCCCCGGCATTGCTTACTGGGTCCAAGTTCTTTTTATCTCATGGTTTGTCCTTGTAAGACTTAGAAACATCAATTCCCTGCTTTCAGAACAGAACTCTGATGCCTTGGGACAGTGGTCGGCAAACCGCGGCTCTCGAGCCACGTGCGGCTGCGAGCCGTGGTTTGCTGCTCTGTGGACTAATGAGTTTGCCGACCACTGCCTTAGGATAAAGTGTGTGGCTAACTGATGAAAAACATAAATCAGTCCAATCTAGAGGGCGCCCCCCAAAGTGTATATACACGCTTGGAATAACTATATAGGCAGTGTTGTTTAAAATGCATGTCATTTCCAAAATTGAGCAGTCAGCTCTCAAAGTGATACCTTTTTGTAGCCCTGTGTTCTTAGCCAAACACTTTTCAATACACAGATTCCCTGTGTCTGACCAACATAACCGTTCCACACTCTCATCTCTCAGTTTCGTAGGTTTAATAGGCATTTGACAGTTGAAATTAAAACTAGTGATTAATGCAATATGCTTTGATGGCTAAGAAAGGTTTTTCTTTTCAAAAAGTCCTTCATACCTAACTATTATACTTTCTACCAACCCTACCTAATAAATTTCATTTTTATTTTTAAGATTTTAAAAAAATACTCTAATTGCTATATTCATATTTTACTTAGCATGTTAGGAGAATAGTGAGTAACACCTTGAACTTATAAAAGTTTATTCATAAGGTATCTCTGAATATTAATTTTGATGTTTATACGTACTCTCTTTGAATGTTTATTATTTCATCTCTAAGATTTTATACTTAGGTATCTGCATATACATATATATATATTTATTTATACATGTAAATATTGTATTATGCAAACGATATTGAAACCAGCCCCTGTATCAGTGGGCTTGGGCAGATGTAACCAGCACATCTACAGCTCAGCATGCCCGTTGGAAAACTGCTGTGTTTCTTCACATAAGACTGTATAAGTACAGTTCTTACAGCCCCTGTGACAAGGGGCAGCCCGCAGTACAGGCCTGTGCCCTGTGATGTGGCCTCTTGGCCTCTAGGGTGTGGGAGCTGCTCATGGTGGGTAATGGCCCTTGGGGAGCTGTTCTGTTTGGCCCAGGACCTCACCGTCTGCCTAGGAATCAGACTCCCTTTGGAAACAGTATCCCAAGCATGATCACTAGGGCATAAGCCGTTGCTTAGCTTATTCTCACGTTCTTGAGAATGTGAGACAAGGCCATTTAAAGATCAGATCCACTTGTTATATTCTAGTAGGTCCTTAGTTGCCTCTAGCAGTTGGAACAGTGGTTCTCAACCTTTCTAATGCCATGGCCCTTTAATACAGTTCTTCATGTGGTGGTGACCCCCAACCATAAAATTATTTTTGTTGCTACTTCATAACTCTCATTTTGCTCCTGTTATGAATCGTAATGTGAATGTCTGTGTTTTCCCATGATCTTAGGCGACCCTGCTAGCGGTTCTCAACCTGTGGGTCACTGCTGTAGAACCTAACATCATTGAAAAACACAGATCTTTACATTACAATTCATAACAGTAGCAAAATGACAATTATGAAGTAGCAATGAAAATAATGTTATGGTTGGGGGATCACCACCACATGAGGAGCTGTGTTAAAGGGTCGTGGCATTAGAAAGGTTGAGAACCGCTGAGTTAGAGCATCTCAAGCCAAGAGAGAATCAGCCAACAGGGCAGTGACCCACCCTATATGGACAGCCCTCGTTTGGGGGTGATCCCAGCGGGCCTTCCCAGGGGAGCGGTTTGACCCCAGACGCCGCAGGATTGACCAGAGGGCCCGGCGGGTGTAATTGACAACCTGCTTACCAGCAAGCAAGCACATCCCATCACTCCCCACTGGGACCCGCCCTAAGTACCAGTAGTTCTGAGAAATAGTCAGCAAGTTCTCAATCTGGACATTTTGAAAAAAGAACATACAGAAATAGAAATACTGTTATCTCGGGTCTAAGATGCGTAAAATAAAAATGTAACTGGTTAGAGGGGAGCAGTCAGAGAGACACATTGTTGGTATTAGGGCAGTTTCTGTAAATTATGTTTTCACTTGTGTAAGATTTAAGTCTCACGTCACAAAGGAAGCTAAAACTTCTACCGTCCGACGTTAGAACTGTGCGCGTTTTAAAATCATCAGCCACAAGTAACACCACACTTTTCGCGTTTTCCTATCTCCACGGGCCACCAACGAACGGCCTTCCAGAGACATGATCGCCACGGGCTGTGAGGAGAGAGGCGTGCGCGTCTACTACGTGGCCACCAGCTCGGACCAGCCGCTGAAGGTGTTCAGCGGGCACACGGCCCCGGTCTTCCACGTGCGCTGGTCGCCCCTGCGGGAGGGCATCCTGTGCAGCGGCTCCGACGACGGGTGCGTGGCTTCGGTCCGAATGTCCCAGTCCACCTCTGTGACCCAGCTGGGGTGGGAATGTTTTAACCATGTACTTCACATGTGGGCATTAACAAATACCTAATTGCATTCAATTTAATTGCATTAATTTTTTAAAAAATCAATATAGTCTTATCTAGGAAGGTGATATCAAACAAAATACTTTAAATATATATAAGAAATGAGCACCCAAAAGTAGATTTTGATTCACCTGGGTACATCGTGCTGTCCTAGAAAAGGGGGGAAAGAAGAGTTCTTTTTCTAGAAAGCAGAAGAGAGATGCCTTAGAGAAATACAAATATATATAATGTGTCTCCTTTATAGTGTCATGTAATCTTAGAAGTGTCAATAGTTTGGTATCATCAGATTGTTATAAATCTGTGACTAAAACATTAGTATGAATTGTCTAAGCAAAGTTGGCATTTGGGGCAGTCTTAAGTGGATTTTTAATTCAAATTTTATTTTAGTAATATTTGCACTTTGTTTAATCAATAAATTCAAGTCATATCATGAATCCAGTTATATTTAAGTTTTGTAATGATCTGAGAGTAATTCCACACTGAATAAGCAACTTATTATACTGACAGAAACATGGAGGGATGACTTACTGTACTGATATAATCACAAATATGAATTGATTTTTCAGGTATCAATAATATCCATTGCAATATAGACAGTATTTTCATGACTTACAAAAAATTTAAATGCTCTTAAATTTTTGTATCGATGTTATTACTCGAATTTTTCTTTGGTTTTATCTGTTTTGGGTATTTCATTTAAAGAAATAAATTCTTTAAACATATAAACTGTGAAATAGTACATGTAGTATCATTAGCAAATGACCAGTAAAAGTCAGGAGAAAAAATACTCTATTGCAGTACGCTAGTGCTGGCCTAATTATTCATTTCCATCTTCTATGAAGAAGAGAGTCTTAGCATATCTTGAAACATAAAATGCTTTTGTAATACACTGAGAAGTAACCATTGTGCTCCAATAAGAATAGGTTAATATTTCAGGTAGATTATAACTCCAATGGTATTATACCCAGAATGCTCTGTTCCAGGTCTGTTCGAATCTGGGATTATACTCAGGACGCCTGCATCAGTGTTCTCAGCGGGCACTCGGGGCCCGTGCGGGGGCTGGTGTGGAACCCCGAGATCCCGTACCTCCTGGTCTCCGGCAGCTGGGACTACACAGTGCGGGTGTGGGACACTCGCGAGGGGACGTGCCTGGACACCGTGTCCGATCACGGCGCAGACGTGTATGGTAAAGTGTTTCTCCTCTTTTACACTGTGCCCCTTCATGATGCCTGTCATTTCTGAGCAGGATAGTGTTCTTAAGAAGTCTTACACTGTTTCATTTTTAAATAACATTCTCATTAGGAACCATACAGACAAAGAAAAACGTCATCAGAAACTTGCAGAATATAACTTTGGTTTACATTGTGGTGTCTTTACCTGCAGGTGTACTTGTGTTTATACACACACACACACACACACACACACACACACATATTTGCATGTATGGCTTGGATTTTTCTTCCTCTCTTACCCTCAGTCCAGAGATTCGTTATAAAACAGGAAATTAGTAACGAAGTAGATGTAATTGATTTAGCCATTCCTCTACCTCCATTCTGGGATATGTAGAGTGGTGTTTTGTTTTTTAATATTACTGAGTTAAGAATGGAAAATCACATTTCTTATCCTTTGCTCATCACTTCACTCTCACTTGCTGGGCCCAAGTAGGCCAATTCCGATGGCACCAATGGTTCCTCCTAGGAAGTGCCCCTAACCCAGCCATGCGTGTCCATGTGCTTCAGCCGAGTGGCCTTTTCCCTGAGCAGCGTGGGACTGAGCGTGAGAGGGAACCGCACTTCCGGTCATTTTAAATCGACAGGGCCCCACCCTTGTGGCTAGACCTTCCATGGAGTCACAGAGGGCTGCGTGCTGCGTCGGTATTAATAAACCGAAATGTGATCCCAGCATTGTCATCCAGGGCCGTTTGCTTTCCCACAACGGTTCCATTTATATCCATCATTCATGGGATATGCTAAATCGTTTATTCCATTCTTACGGTGTTTTCAGTCAAGGTAGAAACACTTCTTCAAAAGTGCAATGCTGTGTGTGTTCGCTGAGGCCCAAGTAAATAAAATGTATTTCCAATGTCGACTGCAGTTAAGGCCGTTTCTCCTTCCTTCAGGCTTAACGTGCCATCCCAGCCGCCCCTTCACCATGGCCTCCTGCTCCCGGGACTCCACCGTGAGGCTGTGGTCGCTGGCGCCCCTGATCGCCCCGGTACAGATCAGCATCCTGGCGGACAGGCCTTGGAAGGAGATTGTCGGGAACACTGGTACTGACAGCATGCATGAGTCTGCTTTTTATTTGTACTTATTTATTTACTTACTTTTAAACGTGTTTTTATTGATTTCAGAGAAGGGAGGGGGAGAGAGAGAGAGAAACTTCAATGCTGAGAATCATTGATTGGCTGCCTCCTGCACGCCCTCCACTAGGGATGGAGCCCACAACCTGCGCATGAGCCCAGTCTGGGAATGGAACCTTGACCTCCGACCTCCTGGTTCATAGGTCAACACTCAACCGCTGAGCCACACCAGCTGGGCCAGCTTTTTATTTTTAAACCAAATCTCCTGACAGCCTTTCCTCACTGCGCGATGTCTGTCCTCAGATGACGCCGTCCTGCCAGGCGCGCCGCCCGTGCTGTGCGGCAAGGTGTCGCGGGCCATCAAACAGGACACAGAGAAGCCGGGCGGGCACCCGCGTGGGGAGAAGCTCCGCTGGTTTTCGGAGTGTCTGTCCGTGAGTATGAGCGTTTCCCTCTGCCTGACACGGGTGGTCACAGCCGTGGTCATGAAGTCATCACACATTTACATGTGTCACGGGTTCGATCCGTCCCTCTGAACACGCCTGCACGGCGTAAGCAAGCAGGTGAACCCGGAGACGGGCGGGGGGAGGCGGCCTGGCCGTTCCTTCTCATGCTCAGTTCCCTGTGCCTGCTCCGCGCGGTGCAGAGGCAGCGGCTGCCGGTCTCTCCCTCCAAGCACGTCCTTGGCTGTTGACTCCGCGTCCACTGTTAGCCTCCAGGCGGCAGTGACAACCTGTGGGCCTTGGTGGCCGTGATCAAAGGGCAGGATGACAGCTTGCTGCCTCACAACTACTGCAAAGGCATCATGCACCGGAAGCACCTGCTCAAGTTCCGCACGGTGAGTGCAGGGGCAGGCGGGAGGGGCTCTGGCAAAAGGAGTTGTGCGTTCTCCCGATCCTATCTAATAAGAGGATAATACGCAGATTGACTGTCACTCCAACACACAAGATGGCTGCCCCCATGTGGTCAAAGATAGCTGCCCCCATGTGGACACAAGATGGCTGCCACAAGATGGCCAGCATGGGAGAGCAGTTGGGAGGGACCAGGCCTGCAAGGGAAGGCAGTTAGTTGGGGGTGATCAAGCCTGAAAGGAAGGGCAGTTAGCGGTGACCAGGCTGGCAGAGAAGGGAAGCTGGGGGTGATCAGGCCTGCAGGGAAGGGCAGTTGGAGGCGGGGACCAGACCAGCAGGGGAGAGCAGTTAGGGGCAATGAGGCTGGCACGGGAGGGCAGTTAGAGGTGACCAGATAGGCAGGGGATGGCAGTTGGGGGGGGGGAAGGCTGGCAGGAGGGCAATAAGGGGTGACCAGGCCAGTGGGGGGCGGGGGGAATTGGGGGTGACCAGGCATGAGAGTCTGACTATGAGAGCAGGAATGTCCTGAGAACCGAGAAGGCAGCAGCAGTTCTCCTAAGGCAAACTTCGAGAAACCCCACAGGTCACCTGGACCTGCTTGCGATGCTTCCCATGCACCTGCAACTGGGTGACAGGGATGCGGGGGCCACTCTGGGTCTGGCCTCAGGGGCCGGCAGGCTGTCTTCTGAGCTGTTTTATTAACCTGATGGTACTGCGGAGATCTCGGTGGATTGTCATGCACAAGTATTCTTTACCTCACACCTGGGTGACCCGCAGCACCCACCACACACCAGGCCTGGGCCTGGGAAGAAGAACTAGCTTAGGATTGCAGTGCAGTGTCCGCAGTGAGCTTCCCTGTCAGCATGGAGGGAACTGTGACAGCTGGACGTGTCTGATGGTCGCCGTTCCCTGTTGGCTGTACAGGAGCCGGTCAAGGAAGTCAGTCACTTACCATCTGACAGCGGCCTTCATGACATGAGCCGCCCCATCACTGCTGCATCTTCCCCTCACTGCCTCCGGCCTCGGGCCGGTGTCACCACAAGTAACCCAGGAGCTTTAGGGACAGTGGGAGTTCGCCTCAGGCCACCCAGGTCCACCCACCCACACTGTGAGAGGCAGCCTCCTTCAGAGAGAAGTGCTGGCTTCAGGTCTGCTTCCCCGGCCGAACGCTTGTCAACTGCGTGTCCATGGGGTGCTCTCACGGCGGGTGCCTGGCCTGCGCTGGTGGCACACAGTTCAGGACAAGGGCCTTTTCTTTGCCCCCAGTCTGAAGCCCAGGAGCTGACCACAGTCAAGATGTCCAAGTTCAGAGGGGGCATCGGCGCACCGACCACGGAGGAGAGGCTGAAGGAGGCCGCGGAGATCCACCTGCGGCTTGGGCAGCTCCAGCGCTACTGCGAACTCATGGTGGAGCTTGGCGAGGTGAGGCCATCGGGGGGAGGTGGGGGCCATCGGGGGGAGGTGAGGCCATCGGGGCGAGGTGAGGCCATCGGGGGGAGGTGGGGGCCATCGGGGGAGGTGAGGCCATCGGGGGAGGTGGGGGCCATCGGGGGAGGTGAGGCCATCGGGGGAGGTGAGGCCATCGGGGGAGGTGGGGGCCATCGGGGGGAGGTGAGGCCATCGGGGGGAGGTGGGGGCCATCAGGGGGAGGTGAGGGCCATCGGGGGGAGGTGAGGGCCATCGGGGGAGGTGAGGGCCATCGGGGGGAGGTGGGGGCCATCGGGGGGAGGTGAGGCCATCGGGGGAGGTGAGGGCCATCGGGGGGAGGTGGGGGCCATCGGGGGAGGTGAGGGCCATCGGGGGAGGTGAGGCCATCGGGGGAGGTGGGGGCCATCGGGGGAGGTGAGGCCATCGGGGGAGGTGAGGCCATCGGGGGAGGTGGGGGCCATCAGGGGGAGGTGAGGGCCATCGGGGGAGGTGAGGGCCATCGGGGGGAGGTGAGGGCCATCGGGGCGAGGTGAGGGCCATCGGGGGAGGTGAGGGCCATCGGGGGAGGTGAGGCCATCGGGGGAGGTGGGGGCCATCGGGGGAGGTGAGGCCATCGGGGGAGGTGAGGCCATCGGGGGAGGTGGGGGCCATCGGGGGGAGGTGAGGCCATCGGGGGGAGGTGGGGGCCATCAGGGGGAGGTGAGGGCCATCGGGGGAGGTGAGGGCCATCGGGGGGAGGTGAGGGCCATCGGGGGAGGTGAGGGCCATCGGGGGAGGTGAGGCCATCGGGGGAGGTGGGGGCCATCGGGGGAGGTGAGGCCATCGGGGGAGGTGAGGCCATCGGGGGGAGGTGGGGGCCATCGGGGGGAGGTGGGGGCCATTGGGGGGAGGTGGGGGCCATCGGGGGAGGTGAGGCCATCGGGGGAGGTGAGGGCCATCGGGGGGAGGTGAGGGCCATCGGGGGAGGTGAGGGCCATCGGGGGAGGTGAGGCCATCGGGGGAGGTGGGGGCCATCGGGGGAGGTGAGGCCATCGGGGGAGGTGGGGGCCATCGGGGGGAGGTGAGGCCATCGGGGGGAGGTGGGGGCCATCAGGGGGAGGTGAGGGCCATCGGGGGAGGTGAGGGCCATCGGGGGGAGGTGAGGGCCATCGGGGGAGGTGAGGGCCATCGGGGGAGGTGAGGCCATCGGGGGAGGTGGGGGCCATCGGGGGAGGTGAGGCCATCGGGGGAGGTGAGGCCATCGGGGGGAGGTGGGGGCCATCGGGGGGAGGTGAGGCCATCGGGGGGAGGTGGGGGCCATCAGGGGGAGGTGAGGGCCATCGGGGGAGGTGAGGGCCATCGGGGGGAGGTGAGGGCCATCGGGGGGAGGTGAGGGCCATCGGGGGAGGTGAGGCCATCGGGGGAGGTGAGGCCATCGGGGGGAGGTGAGGCCATCGGGGCGAGGTGAGGGCCATCGGGGGAGGTGAGGCCATCGGGGGAGGTGAGGGCCATCGGGGGAGGTGAGGGCCATCGGGGGAGGTGGGGGCCATCGGGGGGAGGTGAGGCCATCGGGGCGAGGTGAGGGCCATCGGGGGAGGTGAGGGCCATCGGGGTGAGGTGAGGCCATCGGGGGAGGTGGGGGCCATCGGGGGAGGTGAGGCCATCGGGGTGAGGTGAGGGCCATCAGGGGGAGGTGAGGCCATTGGGGGAGGTGAGGGCCATCGGGGGGAGGTGAGGGCCATCGGGGGAGGTGGGGGCCATCGGGGGAGGTGAGGCCATCGGGGGAGGTGAGGCCATCGGGGAGGTGAGGGCCATCGGGGGGAGGTGAGGCCATCTGGGTGAGGTGCACAAGTTTAGCCATGCAATGTGTCCTGGTTAGTTGGGGGCTGTGTAGCGGAACTCTCTCTGGATCTTGCTGGTCCCTGGTCTGTCAGGTGTGGGCCATCACAGTGGGTCTTGGGCTCAGGAACCTGCTAGACAAGAACTTCCCACTCCAGGCCTTCACTCAGAAACTCCGGGGGGAGCCAGTCACCTGAGCTTTTGTTTTTGTTTGTTTTTTTAAATATATTTTTATTGAGGGAGAGAGAGAAACATCAGTGAGGAGAGAGACATGGATCGGCTGCCTCTTGCACACCCCACACTGGGGATCAAGCCCACCACCCAGGCCTGTGCCCCCTGGGGATAGAATCTTGACCTCCTGGTTCATGGATGGCACTCAACCACTGAGCCATGCTCGCCGGGCTAATCTGAGCGTTTATAAGCCTCCCGGTGCCTCTGAGCAGGAGGAGGGCTGAGAACCACTGCCCGAGGCTGGACTCTGGTTCCTGGAAAGGCATCTCTGGGGCTCACCTGCCCGTGGGTCCCCTCGTGAATACTGTTTGTGTTCCCCGAGTCCCACACTGGCCAGAGTTCCCACTGAGGGTCATCTGGTGGCACAGCCTGATTCCTGATTCTGATTCTTTTTATTTATTTTTGCTTTGTTTTTAGTTTTTAAAGATATTTTATTGATTTCTCACAGAGAGTAAGGGAGAGGGATAGAGAGTTAGAAACATCTATGAGAGAGGAACATCAATCAGCTGTCTCCTACAAAACCCCCACCAGTGATGTGCCCGCAACCAAGGTAAATGCCCTTGATTGGTATCGAACTTGGGACCCTTCAGTCCACAGGCTGGCGCTCTATCCACTGAGCCAAACCATCCAGGGCCACAGCCTGATTCTTAAAGAGGACGGAGCTAAACAGAGTTTCCATGAGAGGTTCGGATGAAGCTGCCCTGTTAAAATCCTACACAAGTCAGGACCAGTTTGGCTCAGTGGATAGAGCGTCTGCCTGCGGACTGAAAAGTCCCGGGTTCGATTCCGGGCAAGGGCATGGACCTTGGTTGCGGGCACATCCCCAGTAGGGGGTGTGCAAGAGGCAGCTGATCAATGATTCTCTCTCATTGATGTTTCTAACTCTCGATCTCTCTCTTCCTCTCTGTGAAAAATCAATAAAATATATATATATATTTTTTAAAAATCCTACACAAGTGCTTACGCTGGAAGGTGGGCGGTGACTGACAGAGCAAAAGGGGGCGGGCTCTGTTCCTTGATCCCGGTGCTGATTACATGAGTGTAGCCAGGGTGGAAACTTACTGAGCTTTTCCTTTTTCTACATGTCTGTTTACTTCAACAAAACTCTCCCACCCCACCAAAAAGCAAAAACAGCAAAACTACAATGATGTGGACTCATTTCATACTTGATCATTTTTTTAAATGTCCACGTTGGTTAATTTCATAATTACCATAATTATGACATACAAATAAGGATACTTTTAAATAATATAAAGTAAAGCTAAGCAATAGTTATAATAAAATATATCAAAATGGAGTTTAATGCACTTTTTAATTGCTTCATACTTTAGAGACAATTACTTCCTGACCTTAAATAATAAAATGCGTCATTTAAAAGCATTGTTGAAAGACACTGCAAATTAAAAAGTGTTTAATCTAGGAGCAGCATAAAGGTTTTACTTGTGAAGAAGTAAAGAAATAGTGCCCTGTTAAAAAAAGTTCTTTTGTTAACAAGGCACTACTAGAAAGAATAGCATCTATTAAAAGCCAAAGAGAAAATAAATAAATTTTGATAGAACAGTATAATTCTTTATCTTTATGAATTTTTTTATTTTGGTATATGTAATTTTTAATTATATTTAATTTAAATTTAATTAAAGATCCTTTACTCAGGGCAGTTTTATCAATGGACTAATGATCTAGAAATGTGCTTAAAATCCTTTAGTAAAATGGGTGTCCTTATCATTGTTCATTATCACCTCCTTACAGATCACTTATTTCTGCAAGGTGAGTACTATGAGGTTAGAAAAACATGTAATCTTTTCCCTTACAAGAGCTGTTCTTACTGAAAAACCTTGGTGGCATTAATTTAATACATTTCAACTTCTTTTTCCCATTTCCTCCTACCACAGTATAGTTAATTCTCCCTTTAAAATGTACTTAAATTCCCTTTCTTAGGTAACATGATTATAAATTATATAACATTTAAAATTACCTGATTAAATGTTAACATTATTTTTAGGCTAATCACCAGTTTTATAGCCTTACTTGCAGTAGAGCGCTGTTCTGAAAAGCCTTAATTAAAATGAAGCTTTGCACCCTATCTGATGGCTCAGTTGTTTGGAGTGTCACCCCATACCCCGGAAAGGTTGTGAGTTAGATTCGCAGTCAGGGCACATACCTAGGTTGTTGGGGTACATAACTCATGGCCGACTGATCGATGTTTCTCTCTCACATTGATGTTTCTCTTTCTCTCCTCCCTCTCCTTCTAAAAATGAATTTAAAAAACATATCTTTGGGTGAGGATTAAAACATTTGTTAAATAAAATGAAGTTTTGATTTAAGTAGTGATCTTTCAGAATATTTTTCCCTCACTTCCCTTCCAGACTTGAATGTAGTGAACGCCATCCTTTGAAGTCACAGTCACAATCAGCCTTGGTTGAGCAATGAGCTTCTTTATTAGGAGTCTGATATTTTAAATATGAAGACCTGTGATACCAATTGTAAAGGAAGGATTTACAATAAATATAACTTATAAAAATGAGTAAGGAAAGAATAGGAACATATATATTCATTAAACATAACAGTGGAGTAAAATCTCGGTGCAAATTACTTTGAACGTAGGACATAGAATACCATGGAACAAATTACTCTGGTGTCGTGTTGGATGATGAGTTAATATATTTTTCAAACTAAAAACTCCCTCCCCCGCCATCACCTTCTTTCTCTCTCCCTCCCCCTTTTTCTAGCTCTGTCTCTCTGTCTGGGACTAGTTCAGGATTTTCCCTGCTAAATGATACAATTTACATATCATTTCATTTTAAAACTAGAGACCTGATGCATGAAATTTGTGCAAGGGGCTCAGCCCTCACAGCTTCGGTGGCTTCCTTCGGCCCTTGCAGCCCCAGCTTAGTCCAGAAGGTCATGCAAGAGGTCATTTGGCTGTCCGGTCTAATTAGCATATTAAGCTTTTATTATTACAGACTAGAGGCCTGATGCATGAAATTCGTGCGAGAGTAGGCCTTCCTCTCCCCGTTGCCAGCACTGGCTTCCCTCGCAGCCCGGGCTTCACTGGGAAGCTCGACCAGGACGTCTGGTCTTATTAGCATATTATGCTTTTATTATATAGGATATGGTAATATTTATACTATGTGGGATGAATGAGCTAGAAAAGTAACTCTGGAAATGCTGACACTCTAAATACCCTCTAAAATCTTGTTTCACCAATGGGAGTTCATTAAAGAACATGCCTGCTGGGCATGAGACTGTGTGTGGGAATGGCTGTGTTTCTGCTCTTCTCCCTGCTGCAGTGGGACAAGGCCTTGTCCGTGGCCCCGGGTGTCTCGGTGACGTACTGGAGGAAGCTAACGCAGAGGTAAGGCCGTCCGTGCCCCAGAGCCCTTCCAAGCATGTTCGCGTAGGAACAGCAGGGGCAGAGGATGGCAGCTTTTGAGATTCATACTTTATGTTCTTTTAAATAATAACTGATTTCGTGTCCTCTGATACAATAAACTGATCGGTTGCAAGTCATTTTGCTGCCCTTTTGTTTGAACTGCCATCCAATAAAGTCAGTGGAAGGCCAGTTCCCCATGTCAGTGGATGGAATGGCAGGTCCACGGACATGCTCACTGGTCACTGTGCTGCCATTGAAAGGTAAGTGGTGAGATTTTCTGAAGGTGCCCAGATGCTTGTGGGATACTTCCTCAAAACAATTTTGCCTTCACCTCAGAAAAAGCTCCTTTTCATTTATCCTTGAAAACTGACGCCAGAGTTCCCCTGTTCCGCGGTTCACATGGCGGCCAGGAAATGATCTCTCTCCCCAAGACTCCCAAGTCTGCATTCTACAGACCCGGCCATTGCGTTTGATTGGCGGTCTCTCTTCCTAGTTCCAAAGGCCAATGAGAATACTGTTTCTAATCAGCTGTAACTAAGGAGTCGGGGTCACAGGGTAACAAGAGAGCTGTTGGGAGGAACCCCATTGACCCTGGCCATTGGGGATGGTGAAAGGTGAGCTGGGAAAACAGCATGAAATGCAGCTACTGCTCCTGCCCAAAGGCTGGCCGTTGGAATGCAATTCAGTGCAAATGCCAACACCAATTAGATAAACCAGGTTCCTGCTCAACACAGCAGGTAAAGCATTACTAGTGGGAGGAACCAGGCTGGTCTTGGGGAAAGTACCTGGGACGACGGTAGGGAAAGAGAAGCAGAGACAGACAGACAGGCCTGGGTACAATAGAGACAGAGGGACCCCCGGGAACCCTTCTGAATCTTCAGCGTCAGGATCCCTGTACCTGTCTGGAACGTTCCTGGGTCACTTACAGTACCCCGTTTCCTGATCAATGTTTATGTGCTGGCATCGTTCTTGTTAATGATTCGTAAGCAAGTTGCCTTTAGAAGCTCTCTTTTCCTTCGTTGTGTGTTCACGGTACCATTTAAAAGTCTCTTTAACAAAGCAGACGCCCTCACATTTATTAATCCAGCTGAGAGCAGATCTGCCATGGCACCGGATCTAGTCTACGGCTCACCTTCAGAAAAATGTATCGCGCGTGTACATAGACACGCTGTACTGATTTTAAGGCCTGGCCGGGTCAGTACCTTTAAAATCTGAATATACGTAGTGGTCTAAGGGAAAATAAGTACCTGTAGTATCTATTATTTCAGAAAATCTGTCTCCTGTCTATGATTTGATCATAAAATCTGTCTAAAAACTGATGCACAGGAAAGCTTTAATGACATCTGCCTCCAGGTTTAGATCTTTCAGAAAACCCAGTCCTCCCGAGAGCCTGGAAACGCCTGGGTTGTAACGAGAGAAACGTTCTCCTTTCGCAGGAGAGCCGACCAGCTGATGCAGGAGGACAAGGACGCCGCCATCCCGTACTGCATGGCCGTGGGCGACGTGAGGAAGCTGGTCCGCTTCTTCATGGCGCGGGGCCAGCTGCCCGAGGCGCTGCTGGTGGCCCAGGTACAGGGCAGCCACACGCGGGCGTCGGAGGGCGGGCATCGGAGGGAGAGGGTCCTGCTGATGGAGCGCCGTCTGGGCGGATAGAGCCAGGGCCGCCCGGGTGTGTGAGTGGCCACGCTGACCTGGCTTTGGGTCCCCACCTGCCCACACTTCTCGGAACCCGGAGCCTTTGCTCGCCGCTGAGCATTGCATGAGCTTCACCGGCTTTCCCTGGTGACCGAGTGCTGAGGCTTCAAGTTCACACAACAGCGTCACCTGCTTTTTTGTGTGTGTGGTGTTTTTGGTTCTTTCAAATTCTAAGGTGGCTCCACATTCTGGCATAAATTTCAAACACGATTTAGGAATCCTTTGTTCAGAATGCGAGTCTGAAATGTGTCCCTCATCCGCAGTCTGCCAAGGATCACTTAAAGTGGCAGTGTGTGCCCAGCCCGGTGCGAGCATTGGCCCGGGACCGGGCTCATGGGTTCCGTTCTGGTCAAGGGCATGGACCTAGGTGCAATCTGGACCTCTGGCCTCAGTCGGGGTGGGTGTGGGAGACAGCCAATCTGTGTGTCTCTCTCACATCTCTCTCTCTCTCTCTCTCTCTCTCTCTCTCTCCCTCTCTCTCTCTCTGTCTCTCTCTCTCTGTCTCTCTCTCTCCATCTCCCTCCTACCCCTCTCTCTAAAAATCAATGGGGAAAAAATCCTTGGATGAGGATTAACAAAAAAAGGGGGGGGGGGGATAACGCAGTGAAGGCCCGGGGAGGAGTAGGGAGGAGAGGAGGGCTCAGTGGGGAGGGGAGAAGGGAGTATCTGTAATACTGTCCACAGTACAGATTACTCTTTAAGAAGAGTGATGCGTTTTCCTTCCTCTCCAGGCTGCGTGTGAGGGGAACATGCAAACCTGCCGAGCGCCCACCCTGCCCGGGGCCTCGGGGCCGGATGACGCCCGCGGGGAGGACTTCACCGAGTGAGCCCGCGGTGCCTGGGCCCGAGTTTCTACGGGGTCCCCTTAGGCGCAGTGCAGGGCCCGCCGCCCACCCTCCTTTCACTCAGAGGTGGTGGCTGCTCGGCCCCTGCATTTCCCTCCAGAGGGGGGTCTGCGGCTGCCTCGCCCGGTGCACAGGAATGGCAGCCACGTGGGCAGCCTGGGCACAACACCTGAGCTCCCAGAAGGCCAGCGGGTCTCCCCGGGGAGACTGCACGGCCAGCACCCACATCCTAGCAGAGCCACCTGTGGGAGCAGGGGGTGGGCTCACCCTGTTCCCTGTGGCCGGTGCAGACCGCGCCGGTGACCTTGTCATTACCCGGGGCCCGTGTTAGTGACAGAATAATGTGCCAGCCTCTTGTGAAGAAGCCCAAATAAACACATTCGGAAAAGCAAGAGGATTAGAACTCTCTGCTTCTTCCCTCTCATAATCTCATTGCCTGCCTTCCCCCTCCCCTCAGGGCTCCCATTTTAGCCTAGAAAATGGGACGTTGGAGCGTTCAGGACCCTTAACCGGGTAAGGGGGCCTCAGGTGCTGGCAGCGCTGTGTTGGGGACCAGTGTGCCCTCTGGTTCTTGGTGGCTGCCCTCTGCCAGCCGGTCCTGCCTCTGCAGCGCCAACACACCCCTAGCCTGTCCCCCCTGCACCAGGAAAAGTCCCCATCCCCCTGCAGCTCTTCCCGGTCACTGCCCTATGGCCTGGTCCTCACTGCGCCCCCCTGTGGCCCGGTCCTCACTGTGTCCCCTGTGGCCTGGTTCTCACTGCGTCCGGAGGGGGGATAGACTGAAAAGTAGGCTTTTCCCTGACGTGTGGGGGACTGTCAGCTCCTCTGCTAAGGAAGACGCTCCCTGATTCTCCCCGTCCAGCTTCCTCCCTAAGTCAGGGGTCCAGCTGGGTCCCTCCGCTCCGCTCCCCAGCCTGGGACACGGGGCGCGGGGTCCCCCGGGGCTCCTGCTGAGCTAGGCTGTCCCCCTTCCCCCCAGGCTCCTGCACATGGCAAGCGCGCAGCTGGCGGAGTGGCACTTCCAGGGCGGCCGGGCGGTGCGTGCGGCCTGCTGCCACCTGGCCGTGGACGACGTGGAGGTAGAGTGTTGGAGAGAGGTGGGGGAGAGTGGGGGAATGAGGGAAAGGGCGGGTGTCTGAGGGAGTCATAGCCGGGTCTGCATGCGTTCCAAGCCCCAGGGTGACACTCTGCAGACCCGATCTCTGCCCCCACATTTTTAAGTCCCATCACAAGCTCCTATTGTGACTAGACGACTTGAAGTGTCACAGGTGAGGAGCAGGAGGTGGTAAAGAATGGATAATGGCTGCACTTGGGCTCTGTCCCTGATGTGTGAAAGAGCTGGTTTCCCTTCAGTGTGTTCTTCACCGGTTACACTCTTAGGGTGACCCCCACTGACCTACTGATGGAACCAGGGCAGTCCTGAGTGCAGATGCAGACTCAGGGTTCCCGGCTCCTGAGAACACTGGCTTCAGGGACAGTTGATACTCATTGTACACTGTTTATGAAACTTTTAAGAATCGACACTTTTGCCCTGCCAGGCGGCTCAGTGGTTGAGCTTTGACCCATGAACCAGGAGGTCACAGTTTGATTCCTAGTCAACAGCACAGGCCCAGGTTGCAGGCTTGATCCCCAGTGTGGGGCGTGCAGGAGGCAACCGATCCATGATTCTCTCTCATTACTGATGTTTCTATCTCCCTCTCCCTTCCTCTCTGAAATCAATAAAAATTTATTTAAAAAAATAATTTACATTTTTTTAAAATATATTTGTTTTGATTTTTTACAGAGAGGAAGGGAGAGGAATAGAGAGTTAGAAACATTCATCAGAGAGAAACATTAGTCAGCTGCCTCCTGCACACCCCCTACGGGGCATGTGCCTGCAACCAAAGTACATGCCCTTGACCATAATCGAACCTGAGACCTTTTAGTCCACAGGCCAACGCTCTATCCACCGAGCCAAACCAATTAAGGCGATAATTTACATTTTTTTCTTATAGAAACTGAAGGACATATTGAGGACATTGCAGAGAGACTGTTATTAATTATAAAAATATGGGCAAGTGCTCTAAATTCTTAAATTCTAACCTTAGAGAGTATTTCCTGTGTGCCCTTTATCAGCTTTTCCACTTGAAGTTGCAGTCAGGCCTCCATATTGGGTAGAAGTAGTGCAGGGCATTCTGTAAGAGGGACTGAGCGTGGGCCAGTGCACCCCTGTGTTTCCTGAGCGGCGGGAGCAGGGCAGGAGCGGCCTGCCCCGCCTGCGTCTCTGACCCGAGGCCGTTGTTTCTCCCTGCTAGCTGGCCATGGCCGCCCTGCTCCGCGGGAACGAGCTGGAGCTGGCGGTCTGCGTGGGCACGGTCCTGGGCGAGGCGGCAGCCCCTGCCACCCACTACGCCCTGGAGTTGCTGGCCAGGAAATGCATGATGATCCCAATGTGGTAAGAGCTTCTAAACGTAAGAATGTTATGGTGATGGCATGCATCTTTTCAGGCTTGCAAGTCACATTAGATCACATGTTGGGCGTATACAGGGTGTCCTATCTTTTTCTTATTATCAGAAGCTAATATATATTTGATACCTACACTGGACTAGGACAGCACAGAAAGGAAAGCTGCCAGAGAATCTCACTCATGAACATGGATGCAGAAATCTGGAACCAATATTTAGTTAGCTGGTCAGTCCTGCATAGAAAGAATCAAGGGTAACTTGCCTTTATGCCAGAGAAGTGAAGATGGATAACTTTAGAAATGCAATTAATATAATTTACCTCATTAATGGAATAACATATTATTCGATAGAAGAAGCATAATATTGTCCCAAAGATACAGGAAGTCATTAAATAACAGTCAGTATTGATGTATAATCATCGTATTAAAATCTCTTAAATGAGGAATAAAAAGAAATGTACTTAATCTGGTAAGGAATATTTGTAAAAACCTACCACAAACATTCTTTGTATCGGTCAGTAGCAGGAGGTGCCTTTTCTGAGAGCAGGGATAAACAGTGCAGGGTCTCCTTTTTCAGTGAAAGGGGAGATTGTGAGGGGAAGGGGGTGAGAAGGAAGTAGTGGTTGTGGAATGGAACCTCCTGGGCAGCCCATGGTTCTCCAAGCCCACAGGCGTCAGGAGACAGCCGTGTGCATCTTAGGACTATCAGGACCGCACATTCCCGCACGTCGATTCCTGCACCCGCTCCTCCTTGTCAGACCCTGTGTCTGGGTTTGAGGTTTGGAAGAGAAAGTCACTTTTCCACTGGAGAGAAATAACAAAGACGATTTCCCGGGGGCTCAGCCCAGGCCATTGCCCTGAACTCGGGCACTGCTGTGGGAGACAGACCCTGGGAAGTGGGGGCGGAGGGTGACCTGGGCTTCCCGGTCCAATGGGCTCCCGCTCCCCTCTGCAGAGCCCTGTCCTCTGGGCCGACCCCCCCTTGGTGAGGGAGGGACTTTTAGGAAAGATGCGGCTGTTGCTGTCACTCTGAAGGTGTGTGTTGAATAAAGATAGTTTTAGACTTCAATCTTCTCTCTCACCAAAGTACTGAGCGCCTTGAGACGTTTGGATGAGCTTGTTTGCCAGGGCTGTGGCCTCTCCCCGCTGTACGCCCATTGCACATGCGCCACCTTAAGATGAGCTCTCAGATGGGCCTCGGGCCTCAGCGCGGTAACAGCCAGGGTTCAAGGCCACGTGAACGGCCTCCAGAGCGTGCACTGTCCCCGGGGTCTCAGCCAGTTCTGCTGCTGTAACAAACACCCAGTGGCTTTGAACAGCAGAAAGGCGTTTCTCACGGTTCTGGAAGCTGAGACCTTCAAGACCCAGGCGCTGGTGGATGAGGGTCTGATGGAGTCGGCCTCCTGGTTAACAGCTGGCATCTTCCTGTGGCCTCATCTGTGAGGGCACCAGTCCCGTTCCAGCGTCTCTGCCCTCCTGACCTGGGCACCTTCCAAAAGCCTGACCTCCAAGTACCATCTCCTTGGGGGGCTGGTTTCCACGCGTGAATTTGGGGGGGGGCACACATGCAGGCTGCAGCAGCCATCACACTGCCCGCCTCCTCAGGGGGCTAACTCAGGAACACTGTCCTCTGCCTTTCCGCCCGCCCATGGGGCTCTCAGTGAGCCGGGCACCCCGAGCTGTGCTCTGTGACCCACATGGCATGGGGGGTAGGAGAGCCTCTTCCCCACCAGCACGCATGGTCCCCCCACACTCCCATCTATGTCTGTAACGCTGACTCTTTGAGAGACCCGGGCGTCCCTCGGTGGAGAACTGCAGTGGGCAGTCACCTGCTCACCCTGGCTTCCCTCAACCCATCCCAAGCATGAGGTCTGTTTGGAGAGGTGACTGCCCCTATGCTGAAGTCAGCACCCAAGCTAAGGAAACGTGTGTGTGTGTGTGTGTGTGTGTGTGTGTGTGTGTATGTGAAAGCAACAAAAAAACAAACAGGAATAGATAGTGAATTTTTAAAAGTTTTAAAAATCTTTCAACTGACTACAAGGTGCTTTTAATATAAAACAAACGCCTGTTTCCCCGGAATTCCGGGAGTTCTTTCTGTATGTACCTGTCGTTGCATAGATATTTGTGCCAGAAACCAGAGCGACATTCAAATTCCGAAATAGTTGATGCTGATCGGGTTGTACCCGGGGAAGGGGGTCTGTAAGTCCAGTGGCTGTTAGCAGTAGAGCTCCTCGGATTTTAGAGAGTAATTAAGATAGCAGCAGCATCGCAATAGAATGTGTGTAACTTCCTAACCAAGAACCCTTCACATGTCTGTGTTTGCTGGTTAGACTTGGCATTGCCTGTCTATGGTATTCATATCCAGAACTATTTTCCTTCTAGCTTTCCATCTGATGAATACAGGTATCATCTACTTTTATAGAAACTGCTTAATCAAATCTTTATATTCTACATTTTTGGGACACCCACTCTATATTAAGAAGTTATCATTAACTATTTTCAAGTTGTCTTACAGAATGCCAATTTATTTCCACAATTTATAGCATATAAAACCTAACTATAGAGGAGTGACAAATGTTCCTGTAACCTAGGCACAAAAGCACTGTGGTTTTATACCTAAAGGAGTATAATAACTGAACTGTGGCTCTCTACAATATGAAATAATAGCTAATTCAGCTAAGCAAATAAAAGTGCCTGTTCTGATAGTGAAATTTAAGAAATTAGATCACTTGTTTGGTCCATATCATTAGTTGTAATATGGTTTACTAAATTTTCAGTAAATAGTGATTTCATCTAATGAGTGGATAAAATTAGATAGCATCGTTGTACATTTTACTGTATCAGGATATAATTCAATACAGATTTTTGTCTGTAGTTGATAGAAGTTTGAGTGGAATTTTAGGGTGGCAATTTTATACATTATAAAAGTAAGTAATTTCTATATTCTCATGGACATTATTGAAAACTGCTATTAAATGTTAGTGTCAGAAAACAAAGTCATTCGTAATTTTAGCAAGAACAGATGAAGGACTCTTAATTTGGAGATTGTAAACATATTCAAAGATTTACCTCTGCAATGATAATAGAAAATCAGACACACCAAATTATCTCTATTGTTGTTCTGTGCTCACTATATTATTGGTTAAATATCTCCTAATGCTTTAAAAGTAGCTTGTTCACACCAATGACCAATTTAGAGCTCCCTGAAGGCTACACACAGTGGGGAAGGAGGGTTTGTCTCAGCCCGAAGCACACCCCTCCTAATTCACACTTGAAGTATTGCCTCTTCTAAAGTCGTGCTGAATGTTTATCAGTTTCTTGAAAGTTGAATAATATCACCTCAAACTATGAAAATCAGTGTTTTCTCAGTTATGATGCATGAACCAAAAACCCTTCATCTAGTGATTTTAGAAAAGAATTTTATAAAAAATACTTTTTTATTTTTTAAAATATATTTTTATTGGTTTCAGAGAGAGGAAGGGAGAGGGAGAGGGAGATAGACATATCAATGATGAACTAGAATCATGAATCAGCTGCCTCCTGCACTCCGCCTACTGTGGATCAAGCCCACAACCTGGGCCTGTGCCCTGACCAGGAATCAAACCGTAACCTCCTGGTTCATAGGTCGATGCTCAACCACTGAGCCATGCCAGTTGGGCAAAAAAAATTATTTTTAATGTAAAGCTGCTGTACCTGCAGTTTCTTTAGTTTTAAGTGATTTATTCCATTGATCACATCTTGAAAAATGTAAATCAGAAAACTGCATTTGTGTGCGATTTTCCCCGAAGATATGGTCAGCAACTGCGGATTGCGAGCCACTTGCAGCTCTTTGGCCCCTTGAGTATGGCTCTTCCACAAAATACCACAGCTTGGGCGAGTCTATTTTGAAGAAGTGGCATTAGAAGAAGTTTAAGTTTAAAAAGTTTGGCTCTCAAAAGAAGTTTCAATCGTTGTCCTGTTGATATTTGGCTCTGTGGACTTAATTAGTTTGCCGACCACTGCCCTAACGTTTCACAGGTATGCCGAATGCCCAGCTTCTAACGTAACCTAAGTGCTCCAATGAGTGACAGACACCCCTGTCCACAGCTGGCCAGTGTTCACTTCACAGCCTATAATTCATTCCAAAGCACAGACCTAATTCAACTCAGTGTGATCAGGCAATTATTACATAGTGACAGAATGAATTGTGAGTTTGTGAAGACTCTGTTCAGAGCTTTAAAGACCATTTAGAAGAGCCTGGCCAGTGGTGCTAAGTGGTTGAGCATTGACCCTTGAACCAGGAGGTCAGGGTTTGATTCCCAGGTCAAGGCACATGCCTGGGTGGCAGGCTCTGTCCCCAACAGGGGGTGGTGCAGGAGGCAGCCGATCCATGATGCTCTCCCTTTCCCTTCCTCTCTCTGAAATCAATAAGAACATGTTTTTAAAAAGAACTAGTTAGGCATTTCATCCCACGTTGTTCCTCCCCGCCCTTCAGACCGTGGGATCTGTGCCGAGAAGCTGACAGTTGAGCAGGAGGTCAGTGCTGTGTGCAGCTAGGACTGCCTGGGAGGAATCCTGAGTCTCCTTCCTCCCACATGGCTCTCGTGTTGGGTGTGGTTTTTCTGTTCTCATGGGCGTTTCCCCTTTGGTTGTGCGACCAGGAATTTGGCAGCCGATCTGCTCCTGATGATTCCCGATAATGAACTTCAGCTGGTGAAGCTCTGCGCCTTCTACCCCGGCTTCGAGGAGGAGATGAAGGACCTCCGTGAGAAGGTAGCTGGGGACGCAGCGCGTGCCTGAGCTCCTGGCAGGTTTGGGGGCAGATCCAGCACTAGTTCCACTCTCACAGCCCGGGCAGTGCCCTCCCCCTCTTTTATTAGGTAATGTGTGATAAATACTGCTGACTCTTGGGCAACATCCCACTTATTATTATTCATTGTTATTGCTATTATTGTCATACCTTAAAGATCGTTTCATAAATATATCTCAGTACACGCTGTTTTATTCACATCTATTCTGAGCAACTTCCATAAGAAAGAACCATGAAACTGATTTAGTACTCACACTGCTATACCCCCCTACACGTTTTGGTGGTATTGTCCTCACCCCGGTTATTTCCTAGTGCAAGCTGCCCACCGAGGAAGAGTGCATGCAGCTAGCCGAGACAGCGCACGCAGGGGGCCATGTGTTTGAAGCTGTCAAGTACTACTTGTTAAGTCCGGAGCCTGAAAAAGCCCTTCCTGTTGGTCTTGACTTCGTCAAAGGTGAGTGTTTAGTTGGTAGAGACATTTAACATCTCATTTGTTTCACGTTTTCATTCATACTGCTAAAGTTTTCACATCGAGCACCAGCCACCCCACCTGGAGAAAGGAAAGACAGTGCTGACCACATGGCGTGGGGCTTGGGAGAGGGTTCGGTGGGCAAGTAAATGCCTGAGATCTGACCCCAGAGACAGAGAGGATTCGCCAGGAAGGAGCTGATCACGTGTGTTCAGCAGTGGGTGAATACCGTTACCTAGAGACTCTTGACTTCGTTCTGTCTTGCCAGAACACATCTGTAGAGCAGACTGGACTTTGGATGCCATTCATCCTGTTCTTGACCTGCTGAGTTACATTCGTACTGAAAAGCTACTCCTGCACACATGCACCCAGTGAGTACCTTCCCCCAGAACCCATCCCTGCAGCCACCTGGTGTTCCATGGTGGCTCTGCGAGTTTTGGTGTTTAGATCAAGAAATAAGATCAGCCGAAACTGGTTTGGCTCAGTGGATAGAGCGTAGGCCTGTGGACTCAAAGGTCCTAGGTTCAGTTCCGGTCAAGGGCATGTACCTTGGTTGCGGGAACATCCCCAGTGGGGGTTGTGCAAGAGGCAGCTGATCGATGTTTTTCTCTCATCGATGTTTCTAGCTTTCTATCCCTCTCTCTTCCTCTCTGTAAAATCTCAATAAAATATATTTTTTGAAAAGGAAATAAGATCATCTTAGAAGGACCTGTAGAAAAAATTACATTTTTATCTGTTGTCATCTTAAGAAAAAAAATGCAGAGGTCAATTTGTACCAGAAATCATAAATCTTCGTGGCCTCCTTTACTAATAGTGTTTGTATGTTTATGTATGTATGAACACACACATACACACATACACACATACACACCAGTTCAAATAGGGCTAATTTAAAGCTTTTGGGTGGCTTTGGACCTCTATCTAATCCCTGAGAAACTGATGGTCTTATCTGTTAACTCTCCATGTGTGCACAGTGTGCTGGGTTGGGGAAGAACTGAAAGGGCTAGGACTTCAGACGTGACGCCGCCCTGGGAAACAGGCATCATTTAAGGCAGGGGTGGGGAACCTTCTCTGCCAGGGCCAGTTGGATATTCATAACCTCATTCGAGGGCTACATTAAATTATCAGCTTTAAAATTAGCCCGCTCTATTTGGTCAAACATGTAACTAACTCACCCCTCATGCGTCGGCAGGGCCAGACCAAATGATTTCACGGGCCTCACAAGGCCCGTGGGCCAGAGGTCCCCCGGACCCCTGGTTTAAGGTCACTGTTCCATGTGGCTGAGGTCCCGAGACGGTGGATAATCTGTACTAGCGGCCGTGGGCCGGTCCCTTTTGCTTGATGCCCGTGTGGGAAGGCGAGGCTGTGGCTGCACGCACGGCAGACCCGGGCGGGAAGGTGGTGGGTGAGCAGTCCGCGGGCCGGGGATTCCTACCCTGACCGGGAGCTCCCAGGGAGCGAGCACACGAGGAAGCAGCGGGGCAACGGGGAAAAACAAGAAGGCGAGGGTGCGATGGCGTTGAAGATCGTGTTTTGACCCGAATCGTCACAGCACAGCGCCAGGCCGAGTTACCCGATGAAGGCAACATCCTCGAGCTTAGGACATTTTCTAAACGGAGTTTGCGGTCAGCGTCACCCATTAGAACAGGGAGGCACCAGTACGGTCACCGCAGAGGAGAACGATGGTCCAGACCTCCAGGTGCGGACTTCTCAAACCCAGCCGTCTTCCCCGCAGGGCGCGGAACGAGCTGCTCATCCTCAGCGGCTACGCGGGCGCGCTGCTGGCCGCCAGGAGGCAGTACGCGGGCATCGTCCCCGCGCTCTACGAGTACACGAGGTGAGGGCCTGCGGGGGAGACGGGCTCCTTCGCCCGGGTCCCCAACACCGCCGCCCGCGTCCCTCTATCCGCTCAGCCTGGCGCTGTCGCTCCCCAGGATGCTGGGTCCTGCTGGTGCGGGCCCTGCCGCTTGGCTCAGCTCCATCCATGGAGAATGCAGCCGCACCCAGTCCTCCCTGCTGGCTGACTCTGTCCCTGCTCTCCGGCTCGCTTTCTTACTCCCAACACTCACTTTAGTGCAGACACACACTGTGCGTACAGCCGCCGGCGTGGCCATCGGTCAGCAGAGCTTGGCTTCTCCAACCGTCCTCCATACATTATGCAGCTCCCGTGTCCGTCCCTCACTCCTCAGCCTGCCACCAGCCCACAGCTGTGGGCCAGCTAGGACTCGCCAGCACTTACAGGCGAACTACACAGTGAGCGCGCACACACACACACACACACACACACATTTAAGTAGACACATACATTTTTGAACAGTCGTTGTTAACCCTAAAATTGCAGTTGTTCATTCGCGTTTCTGGTGCCTTTGTCTTCGATGTGAGCGGTTGGTTTCTCTCTCTCGTTGCAGCCAGCTCTTGAAACGTCGGGAGGTGTCCGTGCCTTTGACCATCAAGCGCCTCTCGGAGGAGCTGGAGGCGTGGAGAGCCTGCACGCAGCCCGTGCCCCCGTGAGTGATCGGACAAAACTCTGGGGAGGTTGGGTATGTATGGGAGGGGGGGGCAATGGTAAAATATGTACACAGATAATAATTTAAATTTTAAAAAAGTTAAAAAAAAAAAAAGAAAGGACTTTTGGTTTGTTTGGCAGATGTTCAGTAATCGCTTGCAGTACTGCCTTTTTTAAAGTCCTTCGTGTTTACTGTAAATTGAGTCTAAAGTTGATGTGGCATCATCTATGAAGGGCGCTAAAAAGCCATCGGGACTGTGTCTCATCTCAGCCTGAACTGTTCTGTGGTTTTGCAAACATGGGAGTGCCATGTGTGTTGACCATACAGATCCTCAGAGGACTCCCCCTGCACGCCGGCTTCCGAGGCACAGAGAAGGGTGCACGCAGCCCTGCTCCGGAGACTGCGGGCCGAGCCGCTCAGAGGCATGGTGGGGCCGGACTTCGTGACGGGGTCGCACCTGCCCAGCCATTCTGACGCGCACATCTCCTGTCTCACGGGGCTGAAAATCCAGGTACTGTCTGACGGCGGGCAGAAATGACGCATTTCCATCCTCTTATCCGTGTCCTCATTCTTTGAAATGCGATTCTGATTTAACTGTCATCTGGATGCCTGAGGCCCCGCCAGACGACCCCCTCAGCTTCCGTGGTTATGCAGACGGTCTCTCTCCACTTAAAATAAACTCAGAGAGTCCGCTGCTGCTGTTGTCATAGTAGGAACCCACATAACAGGCAAACGATGTGTCTGCTCAGCGACAAATGTTTTAAAGTGCATGCAGATCCTGTCCTCGGGGACATCCCCTAAGGGAGACAGTCTGCAGTCTCCATGACAAACTAGAGGCCCGATGCACAGAGATTCCTGCAAGAATGGGCCTTCCTTCCTCTGGCTGCCGGCACCGCCTTTACTGCGGCTGGAGCTGCCTTCCCGCCTTCCACGCTGCCCAGAGGCCTGGAGCAGCTGGGCGGTGCAAATGCCTGCATCCCGCCCCTGCCACTCCATCCCTGTGTATGCAAATTAACCTGACATCATTGTTGGATTAATTTGCATACTCTGATTATATATATTTTATTGATTTTTTACAGAGAGGAAGGGAGATGAATAGCGAGTTAAAAACATTGATGAGAGAGAAACATTGATCAGCTGCCTCCTGCACACCTCCTACTGGGAATTTGCCCACAATCAAGATCCATGCCCTTGACCGGAATTGAACCTGGGACTCTTCGGTCTGCAGGCCAATGGTCTATCCACTGAGCTAAACTGGTTAGGCCATTTTTTGTTGTTGTTGTTGTTTTTGTTTGTTTGTTTGTTTGTTTTGCATTTACTTCTTTAGAACTGCCCTTGACATAGGGACTAACTGATATAACTAAATTACAGATCTGCTGGCAAATCACATGTTTGGCGTGATTTTAATTATACACACACACACACACACACACACACACACACACACGGCTGGTTCAGAGGTTCTGGCTTGAATAACTTCCCAGCCGTTATGATTAAACATAAAATATGCTTAAGGCTATGATGAGACATATGCCTTTATAAAATGGTAATTTTGCAGTATTTAACAGATTAACACTACCTGTTATCTCTGTTAACACTGCTGAATTGAAAGATCTCAAATTATCAAACTAAATCCCATTTTGAAAGACATCAGGATGTATTTAACAGTAAGATGTTTTAAAATGTTTCTACAATGGTTAGCAGTTCAGAAAACTAATTTTCTCATACTTTTAACATTTGCATTGGATTTATTGGGGTGACAGCGGTTAATGCAATGATATCAGTTCCAGGTTGTACAGTGTTCAGTACATCACTGCACATCGTATTGTGGGTTTGCCACCCAGAGTAAGTCTGTAGCTTTTCATTTCCTGTCAGCACCGTGCAAACATCTCCCATGGGTTTTCTGTGGGAGGGATTGTCTCTGTTTAAAAACGTGCTGCAGATTTATGCTCCTCCTCTTCCTTCACCTCTCCCCGTGCGCAGGGCCCCGTGTACTTCCTTGAAGACGGGAAATCCGTCATCTCCCTGAACGATGCTCTGATGTGGGCCAAGGTGAACCCCTTCTCGCCTCTAGGGACTGGCATTCGACTCAACCCGTTCTGACGGCAGGCGTTACCCCGGCGTCGCTGTGTCTAGAACACCTTTTATTGGTTCGTATTAACCTTGGTTGCCCACGCGCTGAAGGTTGGGAAGGGGAGAGGGGGAGATATGGAGTAACAGTTGATTTTATTCATTAACTTCAAGAAGTAAAATATTTATATGTTTTTGAGAAAAACATAGGTGTCTCCTTTATAAAATAAAACAGCCATATTTGGGAGGAAGGGATTATTTGAGTCGTAAAGGACTGAATGAATAATCTAAAAGAGCCCATAAAATGCTCACAACGAGCAGGAGGAACCCAGGTGTTTGCTGTAGAGACATGAAAGGGTGGGACCCTCGGAACAGCGCTTGGATGCAGTACAATCCGACTGACCGTTCGAAGGACCGGGTTTCTCAGGCGTCGATGAGGAAGGTGTGCGGGCCGAGCGTCCGCCCACAGACGCCTACCTTGTCTTCTATTGAATGAAGAGTGAACCACTCGTTTTAGCTCATCTTTAGTCAAAGTTTACAGTTATAAGTTTAATGTATACCAATAAATAGATACACACTCAACATACTTTATTAATCCTCATCCAAGGGTATTTTTTATTGATTTTTAAAGAGAGAGGAAGGGAGAGAGAAAGAAAAACATCAATGTAAGAGAAGCATACACCCATGGCTACTTTTACATCCCCCGACTAGGGATCAAACCCACAACCTAGGTATGTCCCCAGACCGGGAATCGAACCTGCAGTCTTTTGGTGTTCAGAAGAGACGATGCTCCAACCAGCTGAACCACACGGAGAGACCATTACCAAGGATTCCATCTAAAATTCAAATGTCCAATTGTAAAGGAATCGGTTATATAAGCATGAAAAACATTGGGGGTTGGGGAGTAAAAAACAAAATGCGGTGGTATCTGTATGAAAATTTGCATTTTATGATAATTGACTGTTTTAAGAGACTCGGTCTGTATAGATAATAATTTTCATTAATGCATGTAATATCGACATAATCTCTAATGGATTTATATCAATATAACTGAATTTATTTGATGAAATTTAGTTTGAAGTAAATTTCCTGTAAGTAGGATATTAAAATTTTGTATATATTATGTAAATTCGTGATTTTAAAATATTAATTAAAAGAGTAAAGCTATAAGAAAGAAAAGCCTGAGGCATGACCATAAGCAGCTCAGTTGTTGTAGAATTCTGACTTTGAAATTTAGGAAATGAATGCATATCAGGAAGAACAGTCCTTTTATACTCAAGTCGCTGTGTGGAATTTGTAATATAGATCTTTTTGTCTAATAATCCTGGTTATTATCTCTAAACTTGTTGCATTTAAAATACTTTAACAATTTTCTTAAACAGCTTCTTAAAACAGAAAACAATATATAATATAATACCTATCTACCACATTGACCACTTCTAATTCATCATTAAATTTCATTTTATTAAAAAATTTAATATTATAAACAAGAATGTTTCCAACTCAGAGATGCAGTAGATAATATAAAGTGTATCTGAGTATTTATTTTAACCTTTGGTGATAAATATAACTCAGAATTGTTTATTAATTGGCTTATGTGTACTAAAATTTCCTTACTTCAAAATGAGTCTAAATCCCACTATATTTTTCTTTATTTTGTTTTAAATAAAGAAGCCTATCTTTTTTGCTTTAATTCCTTCAAAAGATATCATTGAGTTTAAATTATACACATATAAACAATCACAGTTTGTATTTTAATGAATGCAAAAAATATTTTGTGTATAAAATGAGAAAAAATAAACATGTAGCACATGAAGAGAATGGAGAGTAACCCAGGTTCTGTCTGAAATCTAAACTGGGCAGATCAAGTGCAATTCCGCTATGCTTTGACATCTACCATGTTCTGTACCTTAATATTAATTTTAACTATTAATTCTTTGCAGAATTATAAATGTCATTTGACTATGTCAATCTGTATATATTATTGTACCTTAATATGAAAAAAAGTAATTTTTAAAATTTGTAAAAGCATTTTCCATTGTTAGATTTTATATGCATGAAAATCCAATAAATAAGATGAGCTTATTTTACTGATTGAAGATGTCCATAGCATAAACAAATCATTTTGCATTTTTAAACCCGCCTTTATGAAGGAAGTCTCATGAGACAGTGAATGTTGAAAGCATTGGGAAACATTGTTCTCTCTGACATGACCAGGTGTTTCATGAAATTGCAATATCAGGAATGTGTCCATCGTGTGAAAACCTCTGACTTTCATGTCAATCAGTGAAACATACACGTATTTCCACAAGACCATCCAGATGTGCTCAGGAACGCGGTTGCATTAGCAATGACTGCGTGTTGTAGTACCGTGACAGGAAAATTACTTTTTTTTTTTGTCTTCAAAGGTATTCTGAATAGATAAATACGTCACCCGTTGTTTGTAAGATCGGGATTTCCTGTTGAGTGCACTCAGACTGCGGGAGTTGTGTTTGTGGCGCACTCCTAGGAAGTGCTCATTGTACCATGTCTGTGAAACGTGTATACTTAAATAAATGAAAAAACGCTTTCATGCCGACTTGAGACAGCAGGTGGCTGTGCATGCAGTTGTCTAGATTGTTATGTGTGTACATGTTCTGGGTCCCTGGTTGTAGTCAGTACCTATGAGAGCCAGTGTGGCCTGGTCCCCGGCAGGCTGAGCATCCGTCTGTCCCGAATGCCCCGCTGAGCATCCGTCTGTCCCGAACGCCCCGCTGTCTCCCAGGTCGCTGCAGGGGCAAAGGGCTGAGTGTCCGTCAGCGATGGCCCTCCGGGGGCGGGGGGACCTGCAAAAGCCACTCCGTGGACATCGGGGGAGACCCTCTGCCCGCAGGAAACCCTGCCCCCGGGGACCGCTGAAGAGGAGGGGAGAGGAGGGGGTCTTCCATGTCCCGGGGCCGGGGGAGCATCCTGCCCGCTGATGGGCAGGACCCGCTCCTGAGCTGCCTGGCCACGGGAGAGTTCCTTCCTTCCGTCAGAGAGCCTCTGCGCCGGCGGCCTTCCTCAGTGTGCCCAGCGGTGGCGTCCGGGCACACGCATCCCGGGGGTCCTCACAGCTCCCCGCTATGACGTTCCCGCTGCCCGCACTCACTCACCCACCCAGGTGAGGCCCCTGGACCATTCTCTGACCCCCCAGCCTCCGTGGGGCCCGCAGGGGCCGGGCACCTGCCCCAGGCCACGAGGGATTGGCTTTCTCAGGAGGCTGGACGCAGTGTCCAGAGGACAGAGCAGCGTGATTGACTGATTATCCCAATCCGGTCCTTTCTCTGGCTCTTCATCTGACTTCTCTCTAAGCCCTCCCCTGGGGAGCGGCCAGGGGTGGCTTAGGAGTGATCCCACTGGCTTCGACCTGAGATGTGTCCCTTGAGGGTGCAGGCAGCAGGCGGAGAGCCTATGGCTGGTTAAGGCGTGCATTTGGGTTAAGTCTTTTACCACAGGTCAAACCAGATTCCAAACTCCTTCCTGAGAAGGCACCTCTTCCATGGGGGCTCCCTTTACTTTCTTTTCCTATGTATGCTCTCCCCCAAATGTAAGATCAGCCAAGGGCGTCTCAGAGGCGGAAACGCTAATGGAACTGTGCCTCCCACTGCGGGACCGTGGTCGAGTGTAGCTGGGAACGGACCGCACGGTGGCACTCACTGTCCTCTGGGGGCCAGAGGGGCTGGGAACGAGCTGGCCGCCAACGGGGTGCCAGGTGGAGAAAACGGCCCAGATACAGACATAACATCACCGGAAGGTGAAAGAACCCTCCTTTCAGGAGATCCGCCTGCTCTTGTCTCCCTTCAGGAAGGCACGGGGATGCAGCCACCAGGGGGGGTGTAGCAGGGGGATGGCAGGCACCAGGGGGGATGTAGCAGGGGGATGGCAGTCTCCAGGGGGTTTGTAGCAGGGGGATGGCAGTCCTTAGGGGGGTGTAGCAGGGGGACTAGCACTGCCAGGGGGATTAGCAGGGGGAATGGCACCGCCAGGGGGATGTTTGGGTGGAAGAAATGGGTCCCTCAACCCCAGAGCCAGCTTCTGAGCGGAGCGCTTTGCCTCCCTACAGGGAGGACACTGTTTGTGAGAAATGGTCACAGCCTTTTGTGGGCCTGGGCTACATGGTCCATGGGCCAATGTGCAGCCATCACCGTTCAGAACAAATGTTCTTGTTCGTAGATGTGCTGTGTGAGTGAACACTGTCAGGCTGCCTGGTAACTCTTCGTGTCTAATGAGGAAAATGAGACAGAGGACAGTCACCGTCCTGCCACCCTCTCCGAGGAGGCCTGCTGCTCGTGGTGGTGAGCATGCCGGCTGCCCTCACAGCGCCCTGTGCTCACTCTACACCGGTTAACTGGACTCCGTGCTTTCCACAGGCTGTGGCCCAGTGACAAATGGGTGTTGAATGGAAGTGATAAGAAAAAGCAGTCCGCGTATGGATAAAGGACCACTTTAATTTACTTCTCACTGAAATATAAGCCAGAGGAGGCAGTTCTGTCCCTTTAACGTGGCAAAGGCAGCGGCAGCCCATCTGCAAAAGCAGGAGGTGTTTCCACGGTGACGTGTCCAGGGCCACACGGCTCCCTCTCGGGGCTCTGGGCTGCTTCCTGGGGATTGCTCCCCTAATTGCCAGCGTTGCCAATGTTTGCTGGAATATTTAAAGACAAAACAAACCAAAGTGAAAATCAATGTGTGGTTATTAGCTATGTGCGCACCCACCACCGTTTCTGATGTCACACGTCCGCACAGCGAAGGCCGCAGGCAGAGCCGGGCTCACCCTGATCGTAGCCTTAAACAAACACACGGCATGTCACCCACCCCCAGGAGTCACCAGCGGTGCCTAAAAATACCCGCGGCTCATGTTGATCCTGAGTATGACTCAGCTGCTTTTGAATGTTGCTGCAGAAACAGCTGAGGCCGCTGCACACAACGCCAGCGCCTAGCTCTGGCACGCACAGAGCACACCCGGAGCTCTGAGCGTCCAGCCCCCCCGGTCCCTGCAGGCCACTCACTCCTCTAGGGAGGGTCCTGTCACAACTGAGAAATCTACATTCTTTGGCCCCTTGTGTGTTTATGCTAGATATACACTGAGTGGCCAGATGATGATGATCTCTGAACGCATAATAATCTGGCCACTCAGTGTGTATCCTATAGAATAAAAGGCTAATGTGCAAATGGTACCCTGGACCAGGAGTTCGACCAGCAGGCAGGCCTGCCAACCACCCATGTCCTCTCTCCCTGGCCAGGTTGGCCAGACCCACCCATGCACGAATTCATGCACTGGGCCTCTAATATACAATGAACAAAGCAAAACAAACAAAGAAATTCCTCGTCACAGATAAAAAGCTAAAAATGAAACCACAGCAAAAGCACATACGTAGAACAGGAGCAGCCTGTTGCTTTGAAGCCGATGCTTTGGCCCTGTGGCGAGCGACCAGGGCAGAGAAGTGGTCCAGAGTGAGTTCTCCCACGTTCGGCTTGACTTCAAACCGGCCTGTAAAATGGACACACATCGTTTCTTAGGGATTCACTGGGCCATTGGCAAAATAAAGCCCCATGATTTAGAAATCCAGCCAATTGTGTAGCTATCCATTTTCCCATAATCCTAAGAGTTCTGTGACAAAGAACTTAACCCCCATCTCCTGTATCGTTCACCTCCTTCACGCCCGAAAGAGTTGCTTTAAAAAGTTACTTTAAGCCCAGCCCGTGTGGCTCAGGGGTTGAACATGGACCCATGAACCAGGAGGTTTCAGTTCGATGGATTCCCGGTCAGAGCACATGCCTGGGTTGGGGGCTCCATCCCCAGTGTGGGGCGTACAGGAGGCAGCCGATCCATGATTTTCTCTCATCGTTGATGTTTCTCTCTCTCTCCCTTCCTCTCTGAAATCAATAAAAATATATTTTTTAAAAACCAAGGACATCATAAGGCAGGAGGGCCATGGCTCCTCAGCAGGAAGGGTGGAGAATGCTGTCATAGAGCATGCTCAGGGGAATGGAAGGCATTGGTGATATTCTGTTTACAAGGGGGCACACAAGTGTATATGCATTATACACATGCACGTACGATAAGCTTTAGTGTTTGAAAACATACCAAACATCTGAACGCAAAGCTCACAGCTCTGTCTCTGCTCCAATGCACAAGTGGAACGAAGAAGACACACAAAGAATGACAGAAGATGGGAGAGCGGACAGGCTAGAGGAAGGACAAATATCTGCCCCACAATGGATTAGGAAGGGAGGCCAGGTTACCGCTCTCTGCTCCTTCCGAGACTAGAGTAAGATGGCTCTTCGGAACACGGGGTTCACAAAAGGGAGAGAGAAATCCTGATGATCTGCGCCCCCTCGCTCCCGAATGGCGTGGGTGCCCAGGTAAGGACGAGGTCTCCCAGCGTCTGCCATCAGGAGGTCAGGCTCCCAGGCACGAGGGGCGTCCTGAATAAGGGTGAGAAAAGCCACCACCACCACAAGACGCATGGGTTGACCCCATAGGCCTGGCCATCTACACACCAACAGCTACTGCCCACAGGCCGGAGAGCAGCTAGGGGTCCAGCACTTACACCCTGACGGGCTCTCACACACTCCTGTCCTCCTTGATCTCCTGAGTGATATGGACACTCTGAACCCCCACAATATTTTACACAAACAGATTCACGTAAAAGGTTTTCTAAAGAGAAACGTGTCTATACACTGGTCACCAATGCTTTCATCAAAACGAATGAGTTAAAACATAAAGCAGCCCGAGAAAAACAGTTCCTCCCACAGCTTGCATAACAGGGACATGTTCCCGTTACACCGGTGACCAGAGACGGCAGACAAGAGTGTCTTTCCTTCATTCGGGCCCACAAGGAGCATTGTTAGGCGCGGAGGAATTCCGCCGAGGATTTCCAAGGAAAACTTACTTGGGTGCAACTTTCTGCTCAGTTTCCTTTGCAGCATCTGCAGAAGGAAGAGGAAGTCGATCTTCAGCTCGTTGCTGAGCGTGCTGGGGTTGCTCATGAGCTCTGACAAGCGGATATTGTCCTTAATGAACTTGGAGGCCGTGGACCGGGGGAGCAGAGGCAGTTGCATCTGGTAGCTGTAGTCGGTGAAGTTCACGAGGTCATCCTGGATGCTTTGCATTCTGGAAATTAAAAAAAAAAAAACACACAAAATACTGTTCACGAGCCCCATTCTGGGAATGAGATGGGCAGTACCCCAAGTTTCAGCTGAAGCAGCATTTCCCAGAACCCCCAGCTCACTCACTCCTGGTGCGTCAGCAAGGTGTACACCTCCTGGATCAGGATCTCCGGCACCCCGGCTTTGCAGTGGATCGTCCCGTAGATCAGTTCTCTGGGCAATCTGATTTTCTTTTTGGCCAGGAACTGTAATAGAGGAAAGAGAACATTAGCATCGTGAGAATTCCTATACCAACGTTCAGTCGCTATGGATTCACGTCAATCCCCCTTTTCTCTCTCCACTGATTGTCTGCTTCACGTGCTCATTATTAAAGGATGTGACTGGGCAAGAGAGCCATGGCATCCCACTCGTCTGTGAAGTGAGCGCGTCAATGACCTTTCCTACCTCAGGAAGCAAGCTGCCAACTCGGCAGTATCACCTCCTAGGCCAGTGATACTCATTCGTCAACAGAGCCAAATATCAGCAGTACAATGATTGAAATCTCTTGTGAGAGCCAACTTTTTAAAACGTAAACTTCTTCTAGACTCGCCCAGGCCGTGGTATTTTGTGGAAGAGCCACACTCGAAAGACCAAAGAGCCTCATGTGGCTTGAGAGCCGCAGTTTGCTGACCACAGTCCTAGCCCATCACATCTAAAAACCCAGACCTTTTATTTTTTTAACATATTTTATTGATTTCTTTTTTTTTTACAGAGGAAGAGAAAGGGATAGAGACCTAGAAACATTGACCAGCCACCTCCAGCACACCCCCCACTGGGGATGTGCCCACAACCAAGGTACATGCCCTTGACAGGAATTGAACCTAGGACCCTTCAGTCCACAGGCCGATGCTCTATCCACTGAGCAAAACCGGTTTCGGTGAAACCCAGACCGTTGAAAGCGCCCACAGAACAAAGCTGTCCCTGGTTGCGAATTTACCTTTTCCAACTGCGCCCAGTTATCCAACTTGACCCTTAAGGAAGTGCCGTTTTCAAAGGATGCCAAGCTGAGGTCCCAGGGGTAATGTATGGCGAATATCTCCGCTATCAGGTAGCCATTGGAGAAATCCCTGCTCCTCGGCAGAAAGGACAGGAGATGACTGGAGTCACTATACCCTCTGTGCTCCAGTTAACACCGAGCTAACGTCCGTCCTGACAGCCAGGACCTGGTCTAGTGACTCCGAGGAGCCTCGGCTGTTTTAATACTCTCCGCTCAGAAGTCACCAAAGCACCCTACCTCTGTCAGCATAGGTCTAAAATGTAATGGATTGAATGAATGATTGAATGATTGAATGAATAATTGAATGATTGAATGAATGATTGAATGATTGAATGAATGATTGAATGAATGATTGAATGAATGAATGAACGAGAAGCTCCATCACACTGTCCTCAGGCTGCTCCCTAAGGGCGGGGGGTGTGTGGGCCAGGGCGGCCTGGAGGAGGCAGGCGCGGGTCCACCTGCGCCCACCTGCTGATGTTCCTGGGGAAGAAGGTGAGGTCCAGGCTCTGCAGCCAGCGCAGGACGGAGCGGGACAGGCGGGACCGCCGGGGCGGGTGCGGGTAGACCAGGCCCTTCCTAGGCCGCCCCGAGCCCGCCTCGGAGGGCTGCGAGGAGAGGCGAGGCAGCTTGGCCTCGGCTGCCTGAGGCATCTGCAACAGCGCCCTCTTCCCTTTCTTCCCGCGGATGGCTGCCCTGTGGCTTTCTGGGTTTCCATGGCAGCGCCAGAAAGGGGGCGGGGCCTCTGGGGCGGGGCCTCAATGGGGAGGGCGGGGCCGGCCTGGTGGGAGCTGGGCCTCCTTGCAGGCTTCCTGGGCCTGTTTTGGGGATCTGAAGCTCTGCCTTGGGGGGCGTGATCCCTGTGGGAACTGGACGTGGACACGGTCCGGGGAGCTTCAGCCTGGGGCTGGGAGCGAGGGGCTTCAGGCTGTGTTCCTGTCTGCCCCCTTGAGGTTTACTTTTCATTTCATTTTAAAAATATATATGTGTATATACGTATATATACATATATAAAATAAAAAATTTTTAAATAAAATTTAAAAAATTAAAAACATATATATATATATATATATTATTTTTTGTCTTTTTTAAGTGTTTTTAATTTCTTTATTAAGGTATTACATATGTGTCCTATCCCCCCATTCCCCCCACATCCGCCCACTCATGCCCTCAGCCCGCTGTTGTCTGAGTCCATCGGTTAGGCTTATATTTTTATTGATTTCGGAGAGAGGAAGGGAGAGGGAAAGAGGGATAGAAACATCAGTGATGAGGGAATCCCTGAGAGGCTGCCTCCTGCAGGCCACACTGGGTGGAGCCTGCACCCCCCGCCCCTGGGCGGCAGGGCGCAGTGGACTTTCACTGTGGGCCTGTGGGTGCCAGCCCAGCGCAGCCCCTGCTCCAGCCCAGCGGGGTAAGGAGCGGGTGGGAGGCTGAGGGGACCAAGGCAGTGTTGTTTGGAAACTGGAAACGATACGGCTTTCCCTCCCAAACACCGATGGGAAAAAAGGCCTTGGAAATTAAATGTTCAATGTCTGAATGTTTAATAAAATGCTTAACGTCTGAATGAAAGTTTAATGTCTAAATGCACCCGTTTCCTTGGTTATGACAGGAAGTGTTATTGTGCAGTATTTGGAAACCATTTGTACGTTGGATTTTCCCACCTCCTGTGCGTGCCCCAGTGCGTGCAGTTCATTCACTCAGTTTCACCCCGTCCCTCCTGGGTGCCCAGCACCGGTCTTGTCCCCTGGGGTTTATCATGAACCATGTTTCCAGAGCCATTTCAGGAGAACAGAAGTTTTAAAGGTCTCTCTCCAGCCACAGGAACATATTTGAACACACTTGCTGCCGCCTTCTTTCTATTTGTGAAACTCTGAACAAATGATTTTTGATGCAAAACGTCATGATTTGGGAATTTTAAGCAATAAATCCCCCAGGGGTCTCTGGAAGTCAGCAGGAGAAATAAGGAGACAGGAAGATGGGCCTCTGAGTTATTGAAATAGGAGTTACATTGTTTTTACCAAAATGAGATAAGTTTTAAAACCTCATCAAAATATGTTCTTCTACTTAACAGAGTTGTAAGCATCTTGATGATCTTATTTTTAAATCCGTAATCTACTCAACTCCGGCCTCGAGGACGAAGGGGACAGACACGGTTTTGCCATGGCACCAGCACAGTTAAAGCAAGAGAATAAAGACGGTATTCACCCTGCAGAGGGCGCTGTCTCAGGAGTAGACTCTTTGACCCAACGCTCCCTCACTCCCGTGTGTGCTGACAGCATGGCCTGGTTAAGGAGAGTTAGAAACACCCTCCTGGTGTCTATCCCAGGGGGGCATTTTTAAGGCCTCTAAGTTGGCTAAGTGGACCCCGCAGTTAAGGAGCTCTTGCTCTCTCATTTTCGAAGGCCTTGGGCTGCCCTGCTCCCCGAGGTGTGACCAGGGCAGGGCCTCTTTGCCAGGCAGACACGACGTCCAGTCCCTTCCCCTCCTCCCGGGAGCACCAGCTGCTGGTGATGCCTGACCCTGGAGGAGGCAGGAGTGATGTGTCAGAAAGCACTGGAGAGAGACCTCTCCAGGCTGCCCTTGAGGAGGGGCGGCCTTAAAATAGCCCAGCAGGTGGCGAGGTCCTCACCCTCAGGGTGTGTGTGTGTGGGGGGGGGGGGGGGTGGTGGCAGCATAACTCCCAGTCCCAGCTGGACCAGATCTCTGCAAGGAGAGGGACTCTCTTTCCCTGTGAACTGATCTCTGTAAGGACAGTGCGGGTGCCACTGCCCCGATGAGTCCTCTTTATTTCAAACGAGTATTAGCGGCTCTTTTTTGAAAATATATTTTTATTGATTTTTATTAGAGAGAGGAAGGGAGGGGGAGAGAGAGATGGAAACATCAAAGATGAGAGAGGAAGTCATTGATCGGCCGCCTCCTGCACCCCCCATGGGGGATCAAGACCGAAACCCGGGCCTGTGCCCTGATTGGGAACCGAACCATCAGCCTCTTGGTTCCTGGGCCGATGCTCAACCACCGAGTGACCCCAGCCAGGCTCCCTGCTGTTTGCTAAGCTGTACTCATGGTTCGTCTTAATATAAAAATACAGAGGATCATGGCACACCAAACGAGAAAGGTGAACACATTATTTGAAGACTATAGACCTTTTTAAATACACCATATAAAGAAGAATATTTCCTTTTCACTCAAAAAACAAAACCATAAAATGGAGACCTCTGTTTTCCCCTAAGCCAACAGAAGGGTCTATGGAAATAATAATACATAGGTGTGTTAGACATACTATGTCCACAAACAATGACAACGCCTACCTAAACAGCAGTGCCCTCTAGGACACTTAAAGGTGAAACCGATATTTCCCCGCTCCCCTGGGGGGGCCCCACCCACGTCTCCCCCCTCGTGAGCACATTTTAATGTGAAATATGCAGCGTGCGGAGGAAGCGGAGCTGGGACTGTCGGGCTCAGAGGCTGTTTACTCTCTATCGGTACTGCAGGAAGTTATGCAGCAGCGTGGGCAGCTGGAGCTGCGGGATGAGGTGCAGGCGCGGCCTTCCGATGCGGCGTCGGATGCAGAGGCGGCACAGCTGGCAGAGGGAGCTGGGCGTGGCTGCAAGAGAGAAGCAGGTGTGTGTCCGTTACATCAAAACACGGATCTCCAGACGTTACAAGGTGCATGAAGGCACACCAGAGAAATCTACAGAGCTTTGTAGCAAACTGGCAGCAGGACCCCTGTACCAGAAAATTCATGCAAGCATTTACACTGCCTTCGTAAGGCTGTGTTAGAATGGAGGTCTATTCCATCCACCTGCTTTAAGGCATGGAAGCCTTCGGGCTAGAAATTGCTCAGCCGGTGTGGCTCGGTGGTTGAGCGTCAACCTATGAACCAGGAGGTCATTGTTTGATTTCAGGTCAGGGTACAAACCAAGGTTGGGGCCTCGATCCCCAGTGCAGGAGGCAGCCAATCAATGATTCTCTTTCACCATTGATGTTTCTAGTATGTCTCTCTCTCCCTCTCCCTTCCTCTCTGCAATCAATAAAAATATATTTTTAAAAAAAATAAAACCTCAGAAACAAATTCTGCTTTTTGTAGGAGCTACAGATCAAAGGAGGGCCTGCACTAATTGTTTTTCTCAAATTCGATTTATCGTTTAAGCCAAAGCCAATTGAATTACTGTGTCCGGGCCGGACTTGGGAGATTCCGTCTTGGATCTAAGTGGTAAGTGTGGAAGTATTTCCTGGTCATGTATCTACCCACATCGTAGACGGTGCCGCCCCTAAAAGTGAGGAGAGCTTCTAAGGGTCTATTTGTAGATATGATACAGAATTACATGATATGTAGGGTCAAAACCGAGTCTATTTAACTTAGCCAAAGGAACAGAGAGTTTAGGTCGAATGAAGAAAAAATAAAAGAAAATTAAGATCATTGTGATTGTCTTTTTCATCGATAGAGCCTGAGTTAAAAAGTATTTACTTTCACAAAAAATATTCCAGCTCGCACAGCATCACTGTCTCGCATGCCCTGGGCGGTCTCTGGTGCCCCTGCTCCCTCTCCCCGCAGACGCGCCGCGCTGGTCCGGATGCCCGCCCCTGCCCGGACCTTCGTGCTGCAGCAGTGTCCTCTCCACCAGGCTGCTCGACGAGGCCACGTCCACCGGCCGCAGCAGCTCCGTGTTCTTGGCGTTGATGTCCGCCCCGAACTCCAGCAGCAGGTGGACAATCTCCGTGTTGGACTGCTGGGCGGCAGCGTGGAGCGGCGTGTCCCAGTATTTGCCTTTCTGTATGTCAGCGCCTACGGGGAAATAGGACGGCGATGGGGACAAACAGAGATGTTCTAAGGGTCACCTCAGGGCAGGGAGGAAGGGGTGGCAGAAAGGACCTCAGCTCCATTGGCACTGAGTGCCTCACTCATACATACATATGGACATGTACATACATATATGAACATACACATACATGCATACACATACTATATACGAAAGGGGCCACATGCTAACCCTGACAGCTCAGGGGATGCCTGCATGGAGGGCTTGCAAACTTAGAGACCTAACGTCACCACACAGGGTGGCCTGAAATTACACTTTGACTAAAGGCAGTGATGGTGGGCAGTCCTGTCCTAGGCCGGTATCTTCCCTTACAAGGTCAGCCCTCACCTTCTCTGAGCCTATTGTCCTTTTGCATCTGTGATAACATGCCTATGAAAGGTCTGGGCAGCGTGTAACTTCCCTTTTCCCAGACCCCTTGGGGCACAACCTCATGTGCTGGGCACCAGGACGGAGACCACAGAGTCCTTCATTGTCATTGTCATCGTGTTAATTGTTGACTGTTAACTATCCAGTACTCACCTAAGTATGTGTCCATCGTTTAACTTTTTATCCAATCCCAGAGACTTCCCCGCTTTGCTTTCTCCAGCCTCCCTAATCCATCACCAGTGGATTTCATGTAACCCACCTATGTCCCTCCTTTGATTGCGATGTATAAAAATAGATGAAAAACCGCCATTCTCCGGAGCACTATCCCAATCCGCTGAGATTCTGCTTCCCAGCAATTGTGGATCGTTCAGCTCAAATAAACTCACAAATTTTCTTTACAGGTTTGAATGTTTTTAACATTACACAAATACAAACATACACACATGTACATATACATATACATATACACATACATACATATACATATACATACATATACATATACATACATATACACATACACACATATACATACACACTTACATAATCTTAAAACTTGGTAGATCTGGATGAAAAATGCACATATTCTTATACTGTCTACTATTCTTTTTGTTAGGTGATATGGTTAAAATATCACCTAACAAAAATAACTTTTAAATTTAAACAGTTCCAATGTTCCTCATATCAGCTATCATCTGTATTGTAAACAGTGCACAATTAGGTTGACACATGTCTACTTGCATCCTGACTGATAGCTCTCAGGAGAATTCAAGAGCTTATTGCTTTTCTTCTTCTCATTTATTTTAAGGCAACAGAGTTCTTTTGTTTCTTGGGAAACTTGTGATTCCAGAGACATAGGCTCTTTGGATAAAATGTAGTCAGATGTTCCTGTCACTTCTCACTCGTGTAGTTGAAGGCAATAACTGCACACAGGCTCCGAGTCTGTCCAGTGGAAAGGCACATTCTGTTTCTGCATGCAAATTGTCTTAAGTGCTTCCATTTAAAAATAACTCCCGTGCTAAATCACCTAATGCATTGCCCTTTATCTCCGTGGCGGCCCCTGAATGCATGGCTGACTGAGAAACGCTGTTTAATGCGGTACGGGAGAAGAAGAATCCCATTTTCCAGCACCTGAGTGGTTACAACACCGAGAAATGTATCGATGAAAATGCATTAGTCCCTTCAGCCCAGCTCCCTGGTCCTGTCTGTCAAACTCCTGTTGGTAAGAAGCAGGGCACTCTAAGCTGGGAGCGGCCCTCCTGCCACTCTCAAGGTGCAATCAATGTAATTGTTTCCGACATTTTAACCTAATGGAAATGTTTAATGGGAACATTGCCTTGCATAACAAAATCTCCATCCGGGGAGCATACACGCTGCTGGGTGCGTCGGTGTTAGGAGAGAACAGAGCCTGAGAATGGAGGTCCGTCCAGCACTTTTCAGTATTCTTCTACCCATAAAATATTCAATGAAAAGAAAATATTCCCAGCAAAGTAAAGAAAGGTAATGAAGAACACACTCTCCTGGTTATGTAAGCTTATGGGAGACACGGCCCGGAAATAACAATCTGCCAACGATTATTAGCAGAACTTGTGTTATGAGTCTTATTAGTAAAGGGAGTGGAACAGATGGAGACTGCTTGCCAGAAATGAGTAATTTAGAAAAGATACTGTGAGGAACAGTAAGGGGTTACCAAAGACCTGTCAGGATGTATCAGAGGTCAGACGATTGCCATCCTATATAATAAAAGGCTTATATGCAAATAGACTGAATGGCAGAATGATTGGTCACTATGACATGCACTGATCACCAGGGGGCAGATGCTCAATGCAGGAGCTGCTCCCTGGTAGTCAGTGCATTCCCAAGGGGGAGTGCTGCTCAGCCAGAAGCCTTGAGGTGGACTCACAGCTGGCGGGAGCCTCTCTGCCTCTGTGGCAGTGCTAAGGATGTCCGGCTCCTTGCTTAGGCCTACTTCTCCCTCCCCGACTGTGAGAGGGCACAGGCCAGGCTGAGGGGTCCCCCACCTCTGGTCCTGAGTGCATGAATCTCTTGCACTGGGCCTCTAGTGAACAATAAAAAGCATAGAAACTTATTTGCTCATTTTAAGACTATTTAAACACCGCCATGAGAAGCACTGTGCTGGAGGGAAGAGAGGATGAGAAAAGAGAGAAACCATACTTAACCAAGCTCCCAGCCGTGGTCCCAAGGTCAGGAGAAGGTTCTCAGGACTGGAGTTGAACCTTGAGGACTTGGTTTGTTTCAAGTAAGTGGGCAGTGTGTCTCTTCAGGTAAGTGAGACGGAGGACAGTCTAGGACCGTGTGGGAGTTAGGGTCGGTGGGGTGTAAGGAGACAAGGCAGTTAACTATCCCTAGAGTTTCTTTTGACCATTTTCTTCCCAGATATATTCACATTTAGCAACATTGCATTCAAACGTGAAAATCTGAATGTTATGACCTTTGACCTTTGTAAGTAGAGGAGTTGGAGCTTTGGGGTGAAGTGGAGTTATCAAGAATGAAGCCTTGCCGAAACCGGTTTGGCTCAGTGGTAGAGCGTCCGTTTGCAGACTGAAAAGGTCCCGGGTTCGATTCTGGTCAAGGGCATGTACCTTGGTTGCGGGCACATCCCCTGTGGGGATTGTGTAAGAGGCAGCTGGTCGATGTTTCTCTCTCATCGACGTTTCTAGCTCTCTATCTCTCTCCCTTCCTCTCTGTAAAAAATCAATAAAATAATTTTAAAAAGAAGAAGAAGAAGAAGAAGAAGAAGAAGAAGAAGAAGAAGAAGAATGAAGTCTTGCAGGGAACAGAGTGAGAAATCTTGGAGGGAAGATGGGGGAGGGTGGGTAGGTGGGAGGTAATCAACCAAAGACCTTGTATGCAGATATGCATCACCCATGGACACAGACAGTAGGTGGTGAGGGCCTGGGGCAGGGGATGGGCTGGAGGGTGTCAATGAGGGGAAAAAGGGGACCTATGTAATACTTTCAACAATAAAGATTTTTAAAAAATGAGGTTCTTATTCATAGGCTATAGGCCGATATGTGAGAAGCTTAGAAGAAGAACATTTTTTAAATGAGATATAATTTTAAAGCAGCTTATGTAGAGAAACAAGTGGAGCCCTGGCTGAGTAGTTCATCAGCTGCTAGAGCATCACCCCGAAATGCCAAGGCTGAGGGCTCCATCCCTGCTGGGGCACACACAAGATTCCACCAATGAACGCATAAATTGGTGGAACAGCAAATCTCTCCCTCTCTCTCAAATCAATCAACACTTTTTTTTTTTTTTTTTTTTTTTTTTAGGACAAAGAAATAAGAGCTGTAATACTGCTTGTGGGTATGGATGGGATGGGAGATGTTTGAAAGGACCTTACCAGCGTAAAGAAGCTTCCGGATGCAGTGGAATTGCTGTGACATGCAAGCTACATACAGCGGCGTTCCCAGATGAGGAATGTCTTGGTCAACATCTATGCCCCAGGAGATGAGGATCTGCAGACATTCGTGGTGGCCTGAGGACACACAGCACAGACCCATTTTCCTCCAGGCCCACCCCCCACGCACCTGCGCCCACAGCCCCAGCCTGTCAGTCACCGCAAGGTCCTTGCAGCCCTGCAAGTGGCCCGCTGGCTGCCCTTGCCACTTGCCCGGAGCTGACCTTTGCTGGCGGCCTCGTGGGTCGGGGAGGGCAGGCAGGACTCCAGCTGCGGCTTGGCTCCGTACTCCAGCAGCAGCTCCGCGCAGCTCGGGCTGCCCTGCGAGCAGGCGTTGAACAATGGCGTCACGCCATCTATGGTGATCGCGTTGACCTGAACCGAACCAAAATCTGAGAGTGAGATTCGGAGGATCGCACGTGATCGACTCGCGGGCTCGTCTAAAGGTGTGGGGATCTGCCCATGGAAATAACTGGGGACACGTGTGTGGTAAATATGACAAAGGGTGCTTAGCTCAGACACATGGGTAAGGAAAGCTTTACAGCTTCAACAGATACATATTGATAGAAAGAGGATATGGTGGATAACTCATAGGAATGAACCTACAATAAAAATGATGAAAAAACTACATACTCAAGGATCAAATACACAAAAAATGAATTTAATGGTTAGGTACTTTTCAATAGGTAATAAAGTCAACAAGCGTGACAGTGATTGATGAAAATAACGACAAAGCCACTTTTCCAGGAGCAGTTTCAATTGAAAATGAAATTTCCGAGGACTTATCTAAAGAAAATCATCCAATTCAGCAGGCGTGGCTCAGTGGTTGAGCGTCAACCTATGAACCAGGAGGTGAGTGTTCGATTCCCAGTCAGGGCATAAGGCCGGGTTGCAGGCTCAATCCTCAGTTTGGGGTGTGCAGGAGACGCCAGCCAATCAATGATTCTCTGTCATCATTGATGTTTCTATTCCTCTCTCCCTCTTCCCTCGTCTCTGACATCAATAAAAAATATTTTTTAAAGAAAATCATCCAAAAGATGGGCAAACATTACAGGCACAAACAAGTTCATCTATTCCTATGGAGAACCGCGAAAGCAGGGCACAGCCCACGGAGTACCCCATAGGATGCAGCGTGCTACCCCGCTTTTGCAATGATTGGGGTTCCTTCTTGGAGTGCGAATGAGAGAAGGCTGGGCAGTTGGAGAGCTTTGTTTTTATCCCACTGTATCTGAGAACCACCAAGAAGGAAAGGGAGGCAGGATGAGAACTTCTCTTGATCTGAGCCCTCTCAGTTGATGCAAACATGGAACAGGGACTTACATTAGCTCCAGCTTCCAGAAGAGTCCGGGCACAGGCCACGTGGTCGCCGAGGCAGGCTTCGTGCAGTGGGGTGACATGGTCTATGGTGACGGCGTTTACGTTGTAACCCTGGAGGTGACAGGAATCGTTTTGAAAGGTGAGAACAAGTCCTGTCAAGTCATCTCTACCGTGGCCCCTAAAGAGTGATGCCAAAAGCCAAGGAATGCCCGGCAAGGCAGGCTTGTTCAGCAGGAAAGGCCAGTCCGAATGCCATGGAGGGGCACCTGGGCCCGTAATTGTGACACCGCCTACCCAGGCCAAGTGCCACTTTAAGCCTTGCGCTCAACAGATTCTGCAAGTATCACTGACATTTGCTTAGGTAACTTTTTCTTCCTCTTTAGGAACGGCTGGGGTCGCTGTCGGTTTTTTGGTCTGTTTTGTGGGACTGCAGCCTGTGTAGAGGCCAGCTCAATTGCTTGGGTTGGGCTACAAAATCCCACGTCAGCTCCCCCTCGGGGAATGCCCTGGACTGTAAGAATCCACTTAGGCACGATCTGGCAGGAAGGGGGGCTGAGGAGGTTCTGTGCTGGATACTTGGCTCTGTGGACTAATGAGTTTGCCAACCACTGGTTTAGGCGGCTGGTCTGACAAGCCTTTTTTGGATATTTTAGGCTGAACTGGATCAGCTGCACACATTGTAGGATGAAGGATACTTAACACACTTACTAAATAACACGCGATTCCAATGATTTCCTGCATACGTGTGTCTGTCAATAAGCATACACTGCACAGGAAATCGGAAATGCTAAGACTTAAGAGCAGACACCAACATATTCATAAAGAGCTTTCAGAGACAGACAAGAAACCTCAGACTTGACCGCTTGGTGAGTTCAACTGAAAAGGCTTAACAGAGTTACGGAGCGGTGTTAGCATTTCCGAGCTGATGACTCTGGGGCTCATGGTCTCTGCTCAGGGCCGGGCTGTTTTGAGCACAGGGGACACCTCACCTGGGAGAGGAGGGTCTGCAGAGCCAGGAGGCGGCCTTGGCTCGCTGCTTCGTGGAGAGGTGAGCGGTCTGCCCAGGAACCTGCGGAGAGAAGGCACCCAGTCTGAGTCCGGGCGAGCCCCCGAGCCAGGACCGATCCCGGGGGAGCAGGGACCCCCGACCCAGGGTTCCCACAGGGACCAGGACATGTATCCCTGCCACCAGGAAACTGGATTCTCTCCAGGATCCTGACTGGCTGATCCCAAACCCCTCACCCTTGGGATTCTCTCTTTCCAAGACTAGGAGAATTAGGGTCACAAGATTTGCCACCAAAACCAACAGACAAAAAACCACCCCTGTCTCATGGTTGTCCAGACAGAACCCCCCAAATTCTGGCTTTGACACTTTTAGCAGAGAACCAGCTGGCCAGACCACCTCCCCATGCCCTTCCCAACCTTCACCCCCACTCTGCTGTTTCCCCGCCTTGAGGTGTGAGGGGCTGCAACAAATCAAAATAATGTTATTTATGCAACAAATAATTGTAAAATAAACTCTAGTGCAATTTAAACAGTCGCTTAGCTGCTAGTCAGACACACATTGTGGGCAAAGCACGCCGAAAGCCTGGCAATGGGTCGGGACAACTATGGGGAAGTCGGCAGGGCACTCATTGTCCTTTAGGCGACTCCGTGTCGTCTCTGCACGTTGTGCCTTCGGCAGAGTCCACGTCCGCCTGTGCTTCTGCATTGTGGTTTCACAGTGAGCCTTCCCACCCGTCAGTGAGGTCCAGACCACGCCACTGAATGCGACGTGGGGCACACACCACAAGGCGATGGAACGGCCCAGTGAACCTGCTCTGAGACAGAAGTCAACGGCCAGTCACCAGCCTTGGTGGTTTTTTTTGTTTGTTTGTTTGTTTTTTAATATATTTTATGGATTTTTTACAGAGAGAAAGAGAGAGAGATCGAGAGTTAGAAACATCGATGAGAGAGAATCATTGATCAGCTGCCTCTTGCACACCCCCTACTGGGGAGGTGCCTGCAACCAAGGTACATGCCCTTAACTGGAATCGAACCCGGGACCTTTCAGTCCACAGGCCGACACTCTATCCATTGAGCCAAACCTTTTTTTTTATGACCAGTGATACTTGGGATTTTATTGAGAACACTGCTCCTAATGGGGAGGGGAAGAGTCTTCTATGCACTGGCATTGAGTCATGACTAATGGTAATTACAGCTAATATTGAACAGTGTTCCCCCCCGAGAATGAGCTAGTCTAAGCACCGTGTTCGACCGCTCAGCTAGTTCTCACCGCTGGGTCAGGTATAGGCAATGATTATGCCTATCTTACAGGTGAGGTGCTGAGCACTGGAAGGAAGGAAGTCACCTGTAGGGCGTCACATGGCTTCCTCTGGAGCTGAGTGAGTCAGACACTGCATTCCCTGGCTTGGGTTTGCTTTCCCTCTAGCAATGTTTCTTGCTCATCCAGAGGATTACTAAGCCAGACAGCCAACTCCTTGAGTTTTCAACGGAAAGAAGAGTTACTGTTGTTAGCTTTTGTGTGTTATTTCTTTCCATAGGCAACGCTCCTGCTATATATTAGAAGCAGGGTTGAAATAAATATTGCACACCAGTAACTATCCATTGATAGGACAGAAGTTGGTGGCCAGATAATAATTTATAAGAACCTGGAGCATTATGTTCTCACCTCCTGCAATGCAAAAGTCTCCATTGGAAATAATATTATTTTGGGGAACATGTTTTGAGTTGTAGCTTTTAAAATGAAATCTGATGCGTTGCAAATCATACATAGCCTTGAACAACTTGATTGAGGAGTGAAATTCTGGAGCACTGGAACATATATCCATTCTCACTGTGAATGTTTAAATAAGAAAATTATAGCCTGGCTGGTGTGGCTCACTGATGGAGCATCAACCCATGAACCAAGAGGTCACAGTTCAATTCCCCATCAGGGTACACACCCATGTTGCAAGCTGGATCCCCAGTAGGGGGCGTGCAGGAGAAAGCCAATCAATGATTCTCTCATTGATGTTTCTATCTCTATCTCTCTCCCTTCCTCTCTGAAATCAATAAAAACATATTTTTAAAAGAAAATGATAATATTCACTTCCCAGAGAGATTGCATATGTATGAAACCACTATGTTCTGTTTATTCAGCAGAGCAGTTGATAAGGTGTTGAGTATTCAATGCTTAAGTATGTTTGAATTTAAATGACAAGCTATAATATGTATAAGGATCGTGTGTGCCCTCCTGCATAGGGTCTTCTCGGAGTCCGTTACCCTTAGCTTATCTCTAAAAGCTGTGCTGCATTAAATGGGCCCATGGGCCAGCTCTAAGCGTTCTTCCCTCATCATTAGCTTCAGCGGCAATTCACCAGCTGCCGGGGCGGGAGGGCGGAGAAAGGGCCTTCTGGGACTCATCCTGGGCTCACTTGGTTCAGAGAGATCATGAAGACCTTTCGGGGCAGCGAAGTGAGCAATGTGTGCAGCTACGAGCAACCCGGTCTCCTCTTCTGCACACTCGTGTGTTTGTCCATCAAGCGGACTGGGTGGCCCTCTGGCCCCCGTGAGCACCACTTGCTGGTGGGCACAAGATAAAAAAGAAAAAGAGGGAAAAGGGTCACTTAGAAAGTAGGCTACGCTTGCCGAAACCGGTCTGGCTCAGCGGTAGAGCGTCGGTCTGTGGACTGAAAGGTCCCAGGTTCGACTCCGGTCAGGGGCATGTACGTTGGTTGCAGGCACATCCCCGGTATGGGGTGTGCAAGAGGCAGCTGGTCGATGTTTCTCTCTCATCGACGTTTCTAGCTCTCTATCTCTCTCCCTTCCTCTCTGTAAAAAATCAATAATGATATATTAAAAAAGAAGAAGAAGAAGAAGAAAGAAAAGAAAGAAAGAAAATAGGCTACACAAGGACCAACATAGAGAGCAAAGTATATGTATTTCCCACCTACATCCCACTTCCCGGGGTTCCTTCCCAGGACTGCCACATACCTTTCTGTCCCAGTCTATTTTGTTTGTTTGTTTGTTTGTTTGTTTTTTAAGGCCATTACGGTGGAGGGGAAAAAATGCTGATGCCAGATCTTTCTTATGTGTATTTGCTATTATCCCTATTAATATGACCTCCATTGACATGGCATGGAAGTTAAATGTCACAGCAATCTGCTGGACAGTGTAGGCAGGTGGTCAGGGACAAAACCACTGAAAACACAGCATGTGGGGGACGAGGGACTCCTCGGCCCACTGGGCGTGGACCATGCTTAGAAGAAGTAACTGCCAGGTGAGTATTTTCCAGCTGAGCTCAGCCCTGCGCACTGCCTGGGGCCCCCGCTGTGTGTTATTATTGCTTCCAGCAGGGGCAAGCAAGAGCAGGAGGGGGACAGAGGGAAATGGAGCCCAGGAGGAAGTGAGAAACCAGGTGAGGTGGGGCCCAGAAGCTTGGGGAGGAAAAGGATGGCCAGGCAGGGCGGGTGGCCTCCACACAGCCATCTAATGGGAGGGCCAGTGTCCTCATCCAATGGGCAGCACTGCCTGTGGGGCAGGCTGCCGGGATCAGGAATGAGCTCCCAGGGCCTGCTCTACAAGTAAGTAATGCTGAGCCTCCTGCGACACAAACCCAGCCAACAGGGGAGATTTCAATGGGAACTTCAGGGAGCAATCCTTCTCCAAAATGTAAGGAATCCCACGCCATAAATATAACATCTATTTTTAAAATATATTTCTATTGATTTCAGAGAGGAATGGAAAGGGAGAGAGAGAGAAATGTCAATGAGAGAGAATCATTGATTGGCTGCCCTCTGCACGCTGCCCCCCATGTGCCCTCCTGGGGACCGAGCATGCAACCTGGGCATGTGCCCTTGACCGAATTGAACCCTGGGACCCTTCAGTCCACAAGCCAACGCTCAATCCACTGAGCCAAACCAGCTAGAACAATAGCAGCATCTCTCAAGTGAAATGATTTTCAGAGTTATCAACTTAATTAAATACAGTGTAATAAGCAATAGCAGGACTTATAAAGGCATTTAAGCTAGCAACAATGGCTACTACATTTTCTTTCCTATTAGCTGTAAGAAATAAAGATATACCAATCTATTAAAGGAGTAGTTTACAGAACACAATGCTGTTCAATGAAAAACAAAACACAATGTTTATTGGGTTTTTGTTTGTTTGTTTGTTTGTTGTTTAACTTCTGCTGACTTAACTCCCCAGCAACCCCACCTCATGTGCCTCCTTGTAAGTCCTTAGAAGAATTTCTGCAACTAATGTGGACAGAGGTGAGAATCAAAGGGACTATCTCATGTTCCAGTTTCTGTTTTAAACTCAGTTTTCAACCTTCCCCCGCTCCCCCCGAGCCTGAAATTTAGCACTTTTCTAGTCAAATGATCTCAATACTGTCTCACCTTTCCATACGAATATGCTTCCTGCTGGAAAGGTTTGCCAGCTTTCTTAAGATCCAGCAAAATAAGATAGCTTCACACACAACCCTTCAATCACTTCACAGCCTTGATGGACGTCAATCCGGTATCTGAGACTTTTTTCAATGTCCGATTGAACTCTTTGGGGTAATTCAGGGTGAGATTATTCAGTGTGAAAATCACTTTTACAGACTAGCTGTAAGTTCCGGCCCTCTAATCAAATGCCTGCTGTCACGGCCTCCCGGTCACCACGCAGGAGGTGACTCAGAATAAATTTAGAAACGACACGGGTTCCCAGACATCTGGCATTTAATTTTCAGGGAGCGAGCCTGCCCTGATGGGGAAACACCACACCCAGGACAGCAACATTCCCGTCCTGAGACACATGCAGCTTGGGGGGGGGGGGGGGGGGGGGGGCGGGGGGAAAGAGGGGGGGCCTGCACCCACCTAAGTCGCCGTCTCCCCAGGGCACCTCCAGCCAGCCACTCTCCAGGTAAATCCGACTCATAGCTCCTTTCTCATCAGCATAAAGAAACAAGTGACTGGTCAGGTGCTGGCTCTATCCGGCCATTTTAAGGAACGCTCAGCTCCTTGTAACATGACCTTCCTCCTCCAAAAAGCAAAGCAGCTTTGGGAAGTCTGACTTATTTCCAAAATGGCCTCCAATGACCACTGCTCTCTGAGAAACCGCCGGCCTAGCCTTCCTGGTGTCCTCAGAGGGTGTGCCCTGCAGGAAATAAAGGGCCGGCGTTTAGATCTCTGCCCCCAGCTGTGATGAAACCGGGTCATTTTTCCGGGACTCTGACCTTTCCCCATCTGAGTCCCCCCCCCTAGAGGGGGGAGGGTGTAGACATGCCGGAGAGGTAAGGGGCAGGGACATCTTCATAAAGGAAGCAGAGCGCAAACTCCGAATGCATGTTACAGCTCCCTCTGCCACAGAACACATCCACCATCTTCTCCATAACAGACGTGGGAGCCCAATTACACAGACTCTTGCTAAGACTCTGAATAATCTCATGTTACCTTTCTTTAAAAATATATATATATTTTTATTAACTTCAAAGAGAAAGAGAGAGGGAGAGAGAGAAACATCAGTGATGAGAGAGAATCAGTGATCGGCTGCCTCCTGCACACCCCACACTGGGGATCAAGCCTGCAACCTGGGCGTGTGCCCTGACCAGGAATCAAACCCTGACCCTCTGGCTCATAGGTCGACGCCCAACCACTGAGCCAGGCTGGCAGGGCTCATGCTAGCTTTCTTAATGGAGATCCCCATATATGGATCAGCTGCAGGCTCAACAACTTCCAGCCCATCCCCACTCACACGTTTACAGAAAAACTAAAACCACCAGGCGTTTGCAGACCTCTGTTGCTTACTCTTCTGGTGACCAGGTGAAGCAGAAGAGTGGAGCCACAGAAACCCTGGAGGACATGGCTGATTGGGAGGGAAGAAATGTGTTGCCAAAACCTCTCCCCTCAAAGACTGAGACTGACCCTGTCTCTACATTCTCATCACCTCTCTGAAAATTCCCCGAATAAAGCTAGTCAGTATCTGAAACCACCAGATTTTTCTGGGCCCTGGGCCCTTCAGGAGTATGTACTGAATTACATGAGCACGCAAGTTACCCTAACTGATTTCTTGTTCATGGTCTAGACTAGAGCAATGGTTGGCAAACTGTGGCTCATAAGCCACATGTAGCTCTTTGGCCCCTTGACTGTGGCTCTTCCACAAAATACCATGGCCTGGGCGAGTCTATTTTGAAGAAGTGGCATTAGAAGAAGTTTAAGTTTAAAAACTTTAGCTCTCAAAAGAAATTTCAATCATTGTACTGTTGATATTTGGCTCTACTGGCTAATGAGTTTGCCAACCACCTCTCTAGTCCCATTGATATAAATATCCACTTGTTGATCACCCCAAGTTACATCTCCAGACCAGCTCTCTTCGTTCCATACCTGTGTTTCCAGCTCTACACTTGTATTTCCACACAGAAACAGGAAAGTCAACATCACATGTCCGATGCTGAACCCTTGCTAAAGCTCCCTCTTTTCGGCACAGGGCACCACCACTCCTCAGGGGCTTCGAGGCCCAAACCTTGTGTGATCAATCGCTAACTTCCCTGCTTCTCATACCCCAGTGAATCCTTCTGCCTCTGCCATTCACACATGACCCTGACTTTGATTATCATCTCATGACGTCCACTGCTGCTACCCTCACTCAAGCCACCATTACCACCACCCCCACCCCCACCCCCAACCTACTGCAAAGGCCTCCTGACTGTCTGTGTGTCTGCACCCATGTCCTTCCATCAGTCAGTCCTGAGCACAGGAGCCAGAAAGAATCAGTGGCCTGTCTACTCACCCAGAGTGAAATCCACAGTCCCTGACATGCCCAGTAGGGGTCTACCTCTCCTTCCCTCCATCTCCCAGGCTCAGCCGCACCTGCATCCCTGCTTTTCCTCAAACACACCACATACCCTTCTGCTCACTCTGACACACACACACACACACACACACACACACACACACACACACATGCTTCCTCCCTGACTTCCGGTCTCCACTGAAATACCATCTTCTGAGAAGTCCTCCCTGGCCCTCCTGTCATCTTCAGCGAGATGCAGCGACCGTCCAGATCGCTTTTCACTATTTGTTTCCAGTGGTGGATATCAAGGGTTATTGTTTCATGTCACAAAATACAACTCTACAACATTTTAAGAGCTACTATATAAGATTATGAAGCCTTAGCTCTTCATTCCTCTTGACTATGTATATGTAGGAGATATAAATAGATAGGAAATGCCCAAAAGTCAGGGACAATTATCACATTCACATGGAGAGCTCTCTAATCCAGTGGTCGTCAACCTTTTGGACCTCACGGACCACCAGTGGTCTGAGGACCACCGGTTGGCGACCACTGCTCTAATCCCCAGCTCTCACCTGGCCTCTTTCACTGGTTTTAGTGGCTGGTGCATGAATTCGTATACCAGTGGGATACCTCAGCTTGTGAGATTGGGCCAAAACTGGCTCTCTAACATTCCCTGAGGGGTCCCAGATTGGGAGAAGGCACAGGCCAGGTCAAAGGACCCCACTGGTGCATGATTGGGACCAGGGAGGGATGTGGGAGGTTGGCCAGCCAGGGAGGAACCATGGGAGGGCTCCAATGCATGTCCAGCCCATATCGCTCAGTCCTGATCAGCCAGACCCCAGCAGCAAGCTAACCTACCAGTAGAAGTGTCTGCCCCCTGGTGATCAGTGCATGTCATAGCAAGTAGTTGAGCAGCCTTACATTATCATATTATGCTTTGATTGGTTGAATAGATGACCAGATGACCTGACACTTAGCATATTAGGCTTTTATTATATGGGATATTTCATTCTATAGGTTTACCATTACCATTTACATTCTCACTAAAAGTGCTTGGAAAAATTTGAAATAAAAGCTAAAGAAAGTTTTCCTTTTTTAAATTTTAATCAAAGCATGAGACATTTTTACAATAATTTCACTATATTTAAACCATATCAAACTGTGTATATTTTCTTTACACAAAATTAGATTTTTCACATAATGTTATAATTTATTTTCAACTTCCTCTGGAATCTATCCTCCTTGAAGATATGTGAGCCTCCCCTAGGTGAATTAATGTACTGCTATTTTAATCACCTCACCCAACTCTGTGATGTTGCTCAGACCTGTGGTCACGAGCATATTTGGTGATTGACTCTTCATTTCAGGAAGGACAGGAAGCTCTTTATTCTACTCTGATTGTCCATCTTCCTTGTGGACTCAAGACTATTCATTATTGTTTTCTAGAACCCAGCACAGGGCCCAGGACACAGTGTCAATAAACTCCTGCTGAATTGTTAAATTGTCTTCTCTGTGGTTCACCACCTTTTATCTAAGCTAATTTGTTCTTAATCTTTACTGATAAATACATCACTAAAAAGTAACTAAAAGGTCCTGGCTGGTGTGGCTCAGCGTCTCCTAGTGCACCAAAAGGTCACTGGTTCAATTCCCAGACAGAGCACATGTGCTAGTTGTGGGCCTGGTCCCCAGTCAGGGTGCATATGGGAGGCCATTGATTGACGTTTCTCTCGCAGATTGGTTTCTCTTTCTCCCTCCCTTCCTCTCCTAAAATCAATGAAAACATTTTTTTTTAAGTAATTAAAAGGACATGTAATTTGGGGAGAGGAAAAAGAATCAAGCTGCTTCCTTGGTCTTTTAAATAAATGATAGTATTTATTCTATTTAAAAATATGCTTGTATATTTTAAAATCCTATATAATAAAACCCTAACATGCAAATTGACTGAATGGTGGAATGACCGGAAGAATGACCTGTTGCTCTGATGCACACTGACCACCAGGGGGCAGATGCTCAATGCAGGAGCTGCTTCCTGATGGTCAATGCGTTCCCACAGGGGTATGCCACTCAGCCAGAAGCTGGGCTCAGGGCTGGCAAGCACAGCAGTGGTGGCAGGAGCCTCTCCCGCCTTCACTGCAGGTAGGTGGTAAGGAGCGAGGGGTTCCAGACTGCCAGAGCTCTGGACTGCGAGAGGGATGTCTGACTGCCAGCAGGCGGACATCCCCTGAGGGGTCCTGGACTGTGAGAGAGCGAAAGGCAGGCTGAGGGACCCTACCCCACACAGTGCAGGAATTTTGTGCACTGGGCCTCTAGTTTTATAATAATTTATGTATAGTTTTCAGACTCCAACCATTACAGAGTTTGGGGGGAAGTAGAGTGTCATTTTCATTTCCAACCTTTACGTTGCCATTGACCACACTGGCATTCTACTGAAATGAATCCTTAGGTTGGCCTTTCTAATATCAGCTTCCGCACCGAGCTCCTCTTTGGTGCTGTGCCCATTCTCCTCCATACCGTCCACGCTTTTCTACTGTGGAAACCGGCGAGCTTATGTCAGAGCACTCTGAAAAGTTCTACTCGTGTTCTTGCCCACATCACCCTAGTATGTTCTGGTCCAATTTATTATTTATTTAAAAAAATATTTTTATTGATTTCAGAGAGGAAGGGAGAGAGATAGAAACATCAATGATGAGAGAGAATCAATGCTCGGCTGCCTCCTGCATGCCCTACACTGGGGATCAAGCCTCAACCTCAGCATGTGCCCTGACCTCCTGATTCAGATGCTCAACCACTGAGCCAGGCCAGCAGGTCTCCGATCCAATTCAAATGATTCAAAATTTCCGTATTTAATTGCTTGTAAACAGTCTTTTCCTGCTTAGCTCGCCTTTTCTGTCTCCACGCCGCCTGGAAACACCTGCCGAAACGGAAAGGCGCGCACCAGGGGCCACAGGTCTGACACGCAAATGCAAGTGCAGGTGCGTCTCCAACACTAGCCGGGGCCCCAGGTGCCTGCTGCGTATTGCGCTGGCATCTCACCATCTGCCCCTGGAATGCAGCCCGGGGAGGGGCGGGGGCAGTTAGTTTTGCAAATACAGCTAGCTCCACAGAGTTTATTTCAGGAGCCAGAGACCCGCCGTGGCTGCCACTAACCTTGGCTGGTCAGGAGGCCCCAGCTAGTGTGTCGTTTGGAGGCCCCTTCTTCTCTCCTCTCCAGCCTTCTTTTCGGGGGGGCCTGCTGAGGGCGGCCCCTGTCCCCAGCAGCGTCCCCAGGCATCGTGGGCTGGGCGCGTGTCCGCCACCACCGGGCGGGTGGCATAGGAGCAGGTGCCCCAGCCAAGAGCAACCCCCGCGGCGGGTGCTGGCTCCCTTCCCCCTCCCCGGCCGGCACAGGCCTGCGTGTCACCAGAGAAGGGCCTGACATTGAACTCCGTGCAGAGCGACTGGGAGGTGCAGGGTGGGGGAAGGGCCAGGCCTGCAGGACCGTTTTCTATTTTTAACGCTGTAGCCGGAAGTATTTAACTATTTCTGCGATACAGCAAGCAAAAACGTGTCCACGTGCCTTTCCTGGCCGGAAACTGGGCAGAAACGAGAGCTCTGTCCTTCAAGCATGAACGATGCCCACATCAGTCGGGCGTAAAGTGGTAGTGGCTACGGCTGCAGCCAGCACTTCGCAGCCAGAAAGCTCAGAGGCCCTCAGCCACAGTTCCTCCCTCCTCCCTCCTTCCTCCTCCCTCTTTCCTCCTCCCTCCTTCCTCCTCCTCCCTCCTCCCCCCTTCCTCCGGGGGAAGAAAGTGTCCGTGATCCGGTCAGCTGGCCGCTGGCTCCTGCTTCACCTGGTGAGGGTCTAAGTTTAGAACTGGCTGCCCTACAAGATCACAGTCTTTTTTTTTTTTTTTTTTTTTTTGGCACAGCTCAAGATTGTGTGTTTTCTGGAGGTCACTCCTAGACCCAAAGACGTCAGCAGGCAGTGTAAGAGCAGCTGAGGGTTCCCATCCTCAGAGGCAGAGGGGAGCGCAGCGGGGAGAGGGCAGGGAAAACCACACACGCACCCGGCGTGCTCGGCTGGCACGGGAACGGGACCCTGTCCGCGGCCGAGGGGAGCGGGACGGGGCTGGGAGGATTAGCTGAGCAGGTGATCCCGTTACACGGCGCTCACAGCCCAGGCCCACCCTGAGGGAGACGGCCACGGCCCGGTGACCCACCCGTCTTTATCTTTTTGATCACTGTTTTTTAGACTCTGCCTTCTGTGGGCATCTATGGGAAAGAACATCACAGGGGATTGTCTTCAGAGAACACGCAGGAGAAACAAACCTTGTGTGAGTGAAATTATTTCCCATGCACTTCCTGCCATAGTGGATTGCCAATATTTACCTCCAGGTTATCCCCAATGATACCAAGGAAAAGAGATTGAGCATGCTCCCTCCGCTGTGTGATTCCCTAAAAGAACGCACAGGGAAGCAGATGCGCTGGGACGGGGTCATTCGGATGCTGTGATGGGTAAGGAAGGACGCCCGGGGACCTCTGAGTGCGCAGAGAGCCTGGCCGCTCCCTCGGGGTGAGCACAAGCGTGGACAGGACAAGCCGCGGGAGAGCGATGGGTCTGATGAGTAGGAAGAGGTTTCAAAGCCGACCAGGATCAGAAGAGACGCCAGGGACATCGATGAACATTGTGTGCCACAGGTGACAAAGGACTGGGAACTGTATGTCAGCGAGGAAGCAGGGGACATTCCATAGACGGGAGGCTGCACGCTGTTACTACCCAGGAGGGTTGGCGTGGCAGTGCAAAGCTTGAGGGAGCGTGCAGCGATGGGTGATTCCCTTCCCCAGGGCTGTTCTCTTCCCATTTGAACCAACCCCCCCGGGAGCTTCTGAGAACTCGGGGCGTGAGCCTGTCTGGCTGCCACTCCACAGAGAGAAAGTGAAGCAGTGGAGATCCTCAGAGAAATGAAGGCTCCTCAGCGGGAAGGAAACCCTGATGTTTTTAGATGCTTCACAGCGGAAAGCTGGGATCAAAGCGGGATTGTGATGCAAATCTACAGAACCATGCAATGGCGCTGAGTGAATGGACGTTTTCAAGAAATTCTGTAAAACCAGAACGTTGGGCCGATCGCCAGCCACAGTTTTAACAGGTGAATTTGGGACACAGGTGTAAAATGTAAGCTTTTTTTAGTTTACACAACCAATCACACATGTCAGGAGCTCACTGCTTCCAAAAGCTGGCGTTTAGCTAAACTCGGAATGAGTAGTCCACAGACACAGACTCCGGAGGGCGTACTTCTGAATCTGGGGACTTCGATCATGAAGTCCCTCCACTGTCAGCAAAAGATCAAGCGGAGCAGACCCCTGCTAGGATCTGGGGTGGCAATCTCCCCCACTTATAAACTCTGGAATATTCCAAACATAGAAGCTACCTGCCACCCAGCTCAACAGTTACCAACTTCCAGGGAGTCTGGCTTCATCGGCAACCCACTCCCCTCCATCTCATCCCTACTCCTCGGATTATTTTGAGCAAATCTCATGATATAGTTTCACCCATAAATAGTTCAGTGTGTATTCTAAAAGTCGAGGACTCTTTCTAATCATAAGTGCAATAGGATAATCACACAAAAACCATAATTTTAATATATCTGCTACTACAGGGTGGACATTTTTATTCCCAAAGAGCAGCCCCGTCCTTACACTGCTTCCTGTAATTAGACCTAAATGGATAGAACCCTCAAATCCTTTATCTTGGAGCAAAAGTCTGTGTCTATCCGTTTTGTAGAATGTCCTTTAAAAAATATAAGCCGAAACCGGTTTGGCTCAGTGGATAGAGCATTGGCCTATGGACTGAAAGGTCCCAGGTTCAATTCTGGTCAAGAACATGTACCTTGGTTGCGGGCACATCCCCAGTAAGGGGTGTGCAGGAGGCAGCTGATAGATGTTTCTCTCTCATCGATGTTTCTAACTATCTCTCTCCCTTCCTCTCTGTACAAAATCAATAAAAAATATATATTTTTAAAAAGATCCCCAGCCCTAAAATAAATGAATGTTTAGTGATTCTCCATTACCAAGAGCTCACAAAGAACAAGACAAAACCTTCGCCTGGCATCATCACAAAGGTCTTTGCTACCTGTGGGCGCTAAACTCCCGCCGTTGCCGAATCCCATCTGGAACTGGCCATCACTCAGAGCGTGGGTCCTCGTTGCCGCGAGATTCCTTAGGAAGCCATGCATCTGTGCGACTCTCAGGAATCATTTCTGAGCCCCATTTTTGTTCCATGTTATCCCTGATTCTATGTTATTCAAACATGAGTGCCTACATCTGTTGGCCTAGTAATGGGGACTGAGGAGATGAGGTCTGGGGCAAGCCTGACCTCTGACCTCGGTGTCCTGGGGAAATGGAGCAATTGTTCTCTCACAGTTACCCCCTGTTTCAAGGGTCACTCACAGCTTACACAGAGGTTGCTGGGAAACTGACAGAGACAGCGTGTGGTCCCTGGGAGGTCCCCTCTGAGTGGGAGCTGAGTGGTTGGGAAAGGCAGGGGGTCTGAGAAATCACTAGAGAAGACAAAACTGGGATCATTGGAAAACCACACAGCTAACATCAGGGCCTCAACACCTCGGTGAAGCAAACATTATTAGCTTGTGCTTTCATTGCCGACACGGAACCAAAGGGGAGGGGCTCCTATTGAGGGACATGTGCCTGACCCCATAGCCCAGGAAACTTCGCACTGAGGACTAATTCTCCTTCGCTGGTGCTCACAGCTGACTTCTGCCCTACTCAAATTGTGTAACACCGAGGGCTGACATCTTCTCAGCATGTTTAACATATCTTCCATGATGTTACAAAAGAAACGATGTCCATGAATTTAGAGTATTTTCAACTATACAAAAAATAATAATAATCATTTTTTTAGGACACAAACACTAATCCCTATATGTAGAAAGAAAATAATAAAATAAGATTTTAATTCAAAGTGCCCAAATGCTTAAATCATGAGACACTAGCATAAATTCTAACTCCTAAGGTATATTCATCTCTCATTGTGTAATGGAAGAATAAGGTGGTGGATGTCATTCATTCATTCACTCACTCATTCATTCCTTCTCAGGTGCCAAGTCACACAAAAATGAAAAGAGAGTTGCTGCCCTCTGGAAGCTGAGGCTCCAGGGAGGCATTTTAGAATCGCATGGACCTTGTTAACTATCTAAGTAAACTTTGTACATCTGGGGATCAAAGGTTCTCCCGGTCATGACAAACTCAGAAATTGCCATCGCGGGATTATAGCCATGGCCCCATAACCTACTAGAACGATCCACAAAGTGTCTGACGTACGCGTACTTTGATTGCGCAGATGGGAAGCAGGGACCGTGGTCCTCAGGAAGGGAGGACACAACCTTGTGGGAAGCAGTGCATTTCCATCACTAAGACTGTGTGAAGCCCAAAGCATTCTGAGGAAAAGGAGGCAAAAACGGTCCTGGCTGTCGCCATTCTTCTTACCACAGTGTCTTCAAAATCGTTGAGCTGGCGTGTGAAGTGTGAAATGAATGGAAGGCACCAAAATGAAGGCACCCTTGTGTAAGAAAAATAACAAGGAAGATCTACCCAAAGACATCGATTCTGTCTTTGGAAACAGGATGAGACATCTCTCAGACTCCTGATAATCGTGTATATAGAAGAGCTTATATAGTGCATTTAAAAAAAAAAATCCTAGTTTTATATTTGGACACAATCGATAGACATAAAATATGTTAAACTCTCATGGATGTGACATTTAAAAAATCAATTTTACTCCCATTAGCAATTTAACTGCCTCCGACTTAACAAATCCCAGGAAAGCCACTCCGTGCAAAATAAGGGTGCAATTAGGAGCCTCAACTGGGCCACAAACCACCAGAGCTGGGTCTCTATTCTAGGTCAGCCAATTGCTAACTTGTTACTTTGGGGAAGTCACTTAATTTCTTGGTGCCTCGATTTCCTTATCAGAAAAATGGAATAACAACCCCACCTCCTAGGATGTCTGTGAGAATCAAATGAATTACTAAACAAATAAGAACAACGCCTGGTGCCCAGCGCTCAATTAACGTTAGTGTTTACGGCATTATTCTTACTCATGTATAATGTAAATACAAATGTGCTATTCATGCTAACTTTAGCAAATCCTTTCTCTCTGTATAGTAAAGTTCAGAAGCAAACTAAAAACTAGCAACTCTCAAGTACTTCAGTTACCCGTAAACACCACACCTTCAAGTGGTTCATCCACGGCTCAGTGATGACAGTGTATGTAAAACAGCTCCTGTAGCCTGTAACTTCACTGCTTTGTAACCAAAACACAACAGATGAGCCAACAAACACAGCCCACAAGATGAAGCAACAACAACAAAAAGAAGACAGACCAGAAGAGTTACAGACTTAGATGATACATCAAGCCTAGCTCATGGTGAGTCTACAGGTTGAAATGCTAGCTGATATATAATATACTAAAAGCCCAGCATGCAGAATCGTGTGGTCCCACCCACCCATGCGTGTCTCGTTATGCACGTAGCCTCCTTGTGACTGGTCTTTGGTCGTTACAGCGTTATGACCGCTGGGTTTTTATTATATAGATAATGGACCAGCCATTTTCAGGTAAAAGTTGTATTTTAGAAAATACTTAAAACATTAGAAATAAAAAATAAAAAGGGAAGAAACCACAGATTTCAAATTAATTGAAAGCACAATGTATCTCGAATATGCTTTACTATTTTTATAAACAAACCTGTTCTGGAAGATTGTGTCAGGGGGGATGAAGGAAGAAGATTTGGACAGTTCCCTAGTGAGCTTTGCTGAGTTGAATCAAATTCAACCCAAGTTGAACTTTGGCTGTTTGTTGCTGGGTAAATTCCGGTTTAACAGACACAGACCTAACGGCAGTCATTAGATGAGCAATAATGCCCATGTCTTGCACTGAAAATGCCTTGATAAATTTAATGGTCACTATCCCGGGGCTTTCCAGTGTTGATGTGAAAGCAGACATAGTCCAAGTTGTGACTTCATCCTGCCCATGTTTCCTCCCAAATTTCTCATGTCCATGTTCATTAACGTTCAATACCAGCAACAATGTTGGGTCAAGGGTCTGGACCACGCTCCCGTCTATTACTGTTATTCACTGTTTTCCCAACAGCCATTCTGGCCATCATCCAACCCCTTTTCTCTGTATTGATTAGGTGGTATGTCAGGGACTTGCTTCACAGTAATCCCCACAGTAACTTTCGCAAGTTTGGTCATGAGCTACTGCCAAAGCAAGGTCGTGTCTCCCAATAGGACATTATCTTTCTGCTCAATCTATGGGCCAGTGTGTTATTTAAGAAGACTTGATGAGAATAGATTTCTTAGAAAGCTACTTCCTCTTGTTAGATTTGGCTTGCTGATATTTTATTTAAGATGTTTGTATCTATATTCATGAGTGAGATTTGATTAATTTTTAAATTCCATTTCCCTTCCTCGTCTCTGAAAGTTATACATCATATTTAGTTTTTAAACATTGTCTGTGCCTAAAATTTTATGCAGATTCGTCCTTAAGGGGAGTTAAAATAAGATCGGAGCTATAATCTTGTCTCTGTGAGAGGAATCTCTCCAGTATAAATGGGGACTGACACGGGCCTCCTGTGCCGAGCACAAACCCATTGCTGTGTGGAACGTCAGAACCTACTTTTGTCCACGGCACAAAATACAAAAACTGCTGCTTCCTTTTTGCCAGGGATTGCTCCAAGGCACCATATAGGATTGAGGTCTGGAACCTTCTTCGGAGAGAAGACCTCACCCCAGTGCAGTGTCTTCCTCTAACTGTGGCCACCTCCTTTTTTTTCTCCTACAACCAGGTGCACATCCCCACCTGCGACCTGTCACCTCAGCTAAGGTGGCCCAAGCCTCGCTCCAGCCACTGTCCTCCCGACACTTGGTCCTCCAACCCTGAGCTCTCAGGCGTGTCCAGATGGCCCGGCCAGTCCCCGCTCACCACCAGGAAGCAATGAGACACCTTCTGTGAGCCATAGACACTTAATCATACACACACAAAGTCCCCAAATGGGTCTTGGCATAAAATGAGTAAAGGGTAAGCCTTCTGCAGACCCTATGATGACAAGTGATGGACCAGGATATAATAGGGAGGGAGGAAGAATGACGCTGTTCAATCGGATTTTTCTGGGATAAGCTTTAAAAATGTTGAGGGGAAAAAAAGCTCATCTTAAAAAAGACCTCTGCAAACCATCTGTCAGAAATGTGCAGGCCAGCATCCCATGGCCAAGAGCTGTGGATGGGACGCTGAAAGATCGAAAAGCTTAAATCAGTGTCACAGAAGCAGACGTGAGCAGAGAATGCGGCGTGGGTACCTAAGGGCAGCTGCTAGGGAGCCTGGGAGGACACCGCGGACCGTCTGGCAGACAGGAGGCTCACCCTGAACCACATCGCAAACCTCACTTTACCCACCAGGGATGTCGTCACAGGAGGGAAAACCATCAAGAAAGGCAAGACGTGATGGCCATCCCAGCCAGGCGCCCTGTCTGGGCACCGGGAGGGCACCAGGGCTGGGCAGGTGACCTGGGAAGCTTCCGGAGTTCCAAGAACGTTGGCTATGTCTGAACTAGGATGGTGGTTAGGCAGCTTCCGGCTTCACAGCCTCTTAGGAAAGCCTGTCAATGGGCTCTCCTTCTCCTGCTGCAGTGCAGCTCGCGGTGAAGAAAATGCTCATTAACAGAGGCCAGCCCAAAGACTGCACTGGAGGAGGGCGCTAACAGGGAGCAAAGCTCCCGCTCTTCTTACCCTGCTCCCCTTTACCCTAAGGTGGTGTTTGTGAGCCCCTCCCCCAACGCCCTGACCTCCCAAACCCTGGCACGCAACTCAGACAGGGGCCCAGCGCAGAGCAACCTGCACACCGTCCTCCTCTTCCCCCACTCGCCGAGCCACAGACCCTTCTTCACCACAACCCTGAGCTCCTGGGAGGTGTGGGCGATGGCAGCAGTGAGGGTGTTTTGGGCAGAGATTTCTCAAGACGGGGCAGGAGAGGGTGTTTGCTCCGCTAGTGAACACCTTGCAGAAGTAGGTCCTGGAGCCGTACTATTGTTTAATGTGTGTTTTTGTTTGTTTCTTTGTTCTCTGTGTGGTTTTTTGTTGTTGTTGTTGTGTTTTTTGTTTTTTTTTTTGTTTTGTTTTGTTTTTGTTTTGTTTTGTTTTTTTACTGATTTCAGAGAGGAAGGGAGAGGGAGAGAGAGAGAAAGAAACATCAGTGATGAGAAAGAATCATGGAGCGGCTGCCTCCTGCATGCCCCCCATGGGGGATGGAGCCTGCAGCCTGGGCCTGGGCCCTGACTGGGAATCGAACCGTGACCTCCTGGTTCACAGGTCCATGATCAACCCCTGAGCCACGCCGGCTGGCCCGGCCTTCCCCTCGGAGAAAGGTCTCTGTCCCTCAGCCTGTGCTGCCCAGCGTTCAGGGGGACGCTCCTTTATGATTGAGGGGGAGATGGACGCCTCGTCGTGGATGTGGAGGAGGAAGGCCTCTCTCAGGCTCACAGGAAACCGTCCTGACGCTCCCGCCACCGAAGGCAGCACTCTGCTCCCCGGTAACACCTGCGGCTCAACAGCCTGTGCGGCTTAATGGTCTGGACTGAAGAGAGAAGGCAAGGACATTCCATGTGTCTCACTCTCTCTGAAAGGGGCCTGGCCACCTTCAGCTCCTCCTGGAGTCGGGGGTGGGGGAGCAGGGGGGAGACCCTGCAGACCCCAGCCAGGGGCCCAGATGGTGTAAACCAGTGATGGGTCCCAGGTTGTCCGAAGATTCTACGAAATAATTCTGCCTCCTTATTTCCGGATATGAACCTGCTAATTCCAGAAGGCTTGTGTTTCTCCCTCCACAGGAGGAAAGCTTTCTGAGTTGCGTCCTGGGAAGAGCTGTGTTTTGCTTCCTGGAGCGGCCAGCTGGCAGAAAGGAGAGGAGGAAATCAGGGAAAATGCCAAATCCCTACACTCAGCTCTGAACTGGAGTGCCGCTCTAGAGGCTTTTGTTTGTTTGTTTTTCCTGTCTTCCTTCAGCTCCACTGGTTAAGGGAGATGAGAGGGGAGGGGAACAGAGGGAAGGGGAGGGGAGGGAAAGGGAGGGGGATAAATAGGTTTGGCAGGAGGCAGTGTGGGGCGCAGCCTGCTGGAGGTGAAGCATCAGGCACCCCCCTCAGGGAGCCGGAAGTCACTAACAGGCCCTCCCAGGGCTCTCCGGACGCCCCTTCAGAAATCCCGGGTGTCCCACAGGAGAGCCACCACCAGCTATCAGACCAGGTTTGCCCAGAAATAGGTTTCTGTCCGAAGAAGTTCTGGCCAGAAGAGTCTCTTAGAAAGAGTAAAATTGTGGAAGAAATTTCTGCAAGTAATGTTAAAGCTCCCGGAAGGGGCCTGGCAGCTGGCCGGGCAGGGCTGGCATGCCTGGCTGCTGCTCAGAACATCTGCATGGCAAGCACAGTTTGTGTCTTAAAGACACAGAACCCATGGGTTATTTTCGCTTGAGTTTTTGGAAGATGCTGTCTTTTAAATCCTTTTTAAACAGTTAAAGTTCTGCGGGATAAGGGCCAGTGGACGGCGGATGGACGGCACAGGGACCTCAGGGGCTCGGGGTCCAGTGTGCCGTCCCCCAGCTCAGCTGGTGTGGCAGACGCAGGGTGGGAACATCTGGCCCACGGTTCCTATGAGGCCTGTGGATCATCGGGTCTGGCCCTGCCAAGGCAACTGCAGGTGGGACTCAAAATTCAAAAAATCTAGGAGATGTTTTCATAGCAGCATCTATACTAATAAAAGGGTAATATGCAAATTGGCCATGACGCCCTCACAGTAACAACTGAACAGCAGGCTGTGTGGGAGGATCAGGCCGGCAGGGGGGTTTGGCGAGGGACGACCAAACGACTGACCAGCAGGCTGCATGGGGTGACCAGGCCAGCAGAGGGGGGCAGTGAAGAGTGACCAGGCTGACAGGGGGTGGGCAATGAGGAGTGACCAGGCTGGCGATGGTGGTGGTGGGGGAGAGGCAGTGAGGGGCAACCCACCGAGGTGTCCTGGATTGGAGAGGGTCCAGGCTGGGCTGAGGGGACCCCTCCCCTGCACGAATTTCATGCACCAGGCCTCTAGTACCTTTATATTAAGTGAATTAGTGAAGCGGATGATGATATCAATATCCAATGGCCCTTGGCAGACAACAGGTCCCCACCTGGAAGAGGGACTGGGGGGCAGGGCTGCTGGTTAAAGCTCTGCTTCTTCCCGTCACTGACTGAACACGCTGACAGCTTCCTCGCCTCCCTGAGCTTCAGTTCCTTCTTCAATCGACATAAACGTAAAAGCAGCCACTCGAGCCCCGAAAACATCTCCCTGAAGAGCTCCCTGAGCCGGCAGAGTGCCGCCTGCTAACAGCCGGTCCCACTGCCGGCCTGCGCTCAGGTACTGGTTCTACTTCCACCGTCCTCCCTCACTGTGCTGCTCTGTGACTGCACCGGGCGTTCTCGCCCTGGTTTTGAACATGTTTAAAGGGCAATATCACATGTGTGGCGTGTTAGTTACCTGCCAGACACAGGGGCACATGGTTTAGGCCATAAATTGTATCTCATTTAAACTTGGCAAGGACCCTTTGCAATAACATCACTATCCCCATTTTACAGGTGAGGACACTGAGGGCGACAGACCTTGAACAGCTCTCCTACAATCCCAGGCACGGCTAGAAAGTCTAGAGCCATCGCAGAAAAACATCAGGTGGCTAACCCACCATGTTGTCTGCAAGGTGATTTTAACACGCTGTTTCCCACTAATTTGAGGTCTCTTATGATTGCTGAGGTTCTTCAATGCCCAAGGCAAGGTGTGCGAGTGTTGCTTTGGCACGCAGTGTATAGCACATGGCTCTCCACCCCAGCCACGCTTGTTCTGTGGATCTGAGTCATGACCGACAAGGAGCCACAGCCTCGCTCCTGCCCTGGTTTTGCCAGGTGGGCTATTGCATCGTGGCTGCAGGGAGAGATGCTCACCAACATTTTCGTTGATCCCCTTGGCTTCTCAGTTCTGGGGGGCTGGGGCGGGGGTGGGGGGTCACTATGGGGAAGTGGTCCTTCTTTCTCAGACTCAGTGGGTCTGCGATGCTGGGCACTGGAACTCAAAGGGAACTGGCCTTCTTCCTTTTCCTAAGTCTCCATTCTGGACTGTGGCTCAGGCAGGAAATAGATCACAAAGCTCCCGCATTCTGAAATTTGTATGTGGGTCGTTTCATTCTAAAAGCCACCTGCTACTCTCCCGGATGGGTGACAGGACCGATCATCTCTCCAGCGACAGAGGGGAAGTCCGGAAACGGAACTCGAGTATCTCTAATCACAATGTGCTTGCTGTGGCCAGGCGGACAGTGCTGAGGCATCGCCCACCGTCCCCATCGCACTGCTCTCCCAGGGAGGCCTCTGCAGAAGTGGAGGAGGAGGAGGAGGAGGGGAAGGGGGAGGGGGAGGAGGAGGAGGAAGAGGAGGAGGGGGAGGAGGAGGGAGAGGAGGAGGATGAGGGGGAGGAGGAGGAGGGGAGGGGGAGGGGGAGGAGGAGGAGCAGGAAGAGGAGGAGGGGGAGGGGGAGGAGGAGGAGGAGGGGGAGGGGGGGGAGGAGCAGGAGGAGGAGGAGGAGGAGGAGGAGGGGGAGGGGGAGGAGGAGGGGGAGGTGGAGGGGGAGGAGGAGGAGCAGGAGGAGGAGGAGGGGGAGGAGGAGGAGGAGGAGGAGGGGGAGGGGGAGGAGGAAGAGCAGGAAGAGGAGGAGCGAGAGGAGGAGGAGGAGGAGGAGGAGGAGAAGGGGGAGGGGGAAGGGGAGGGGAAGGGGGAGGAGGAGGGAGAGGAGGAGGAGGAGGAGGAGGAGGAGGAGGAGGAGGGGGAGGGGGAAGGCTTCCATTAGCCAGTGCAGCTGCCTCCCTGACTCAGCCGGCCAGCGGGAAGGGCCAGGTCCTGATGGCCGAGGGCAGGTGTCCCACCCACCGGCCTCCACTGAGTGGTCTGGGCCTCCGTCCTCATCTAAACCAAGCTGCGCACTTGGCGACGGAGGAGCCAGCGCTTCTATTTAAGACGTGGATGGCGTTGGGTTTCACCTTTCAGCTAGTTTGTAGCCTGCCCGCAGGGGGACCGCCGCCTCCGGAGAGGGCCTGCGTTCCCCGTTCTGTCCACTCAGGGGGCAGCGGTGACAGGGACCGAGCTGCCGGGGAGAAAGGGGGAGAAGGAAGCGTCCGGGCCTCTCACGTGTACCCCTGACCCTCCGGAAGGAGCGCTGAAAGGATACTGAGTTGTGACTCATTTCATAGGGGTCAAATTCTGGAAAGATGCGTGTAACTTACGCTACCTCTGACATAAACTGGACAGTTTTGTTTAAAACCTCATTTTATAGAAAAATTCCTCCTAGCCGAAACTGGTTTGGCTCAGTGGTAGAGCGTTAGTCTGCGGACTGAAGGTTTCCGGGTTCGATTCCGGTCAGGGGCATGTACATTGGTTGCAGGCACATCCCTGGTAGGGGGTGTGCAAGAGGCAGCTTAGGGGTGTCGAACTCAGAGAAGGGGCCAAAATCTAAAATCCAGCCTAAATCGCGGGCCGAATGGTTTACTGAACAGTCATAAACTGACAATGTCATAAACTGACAGCGGAGTGCAGTGATGACAGCGCGGTGCGGGCCACATTGCAAGGCCTGGCGGGCTGGATTTGGCCCGCAGGCCTTGTGTTTGACACATGTGAGCAGCTGGTCGATGTTTCTCTCTCATCGACGTTTCTAGCTCTCTATCTCTCTCCCTTCCTCTCTGTAAAAATCAATAAAATATATTTTTAAAAATTCCTCTAAAGCCCAGCTTCAGGAGACCCATCCAAGCCGAGCTGTTCTGTTAGAGGGGGAGGGGCGCCCAGGAAACCTGTCCCCTCCCGGCACCCAGCCTCTTGGTCCCCAGGCCCTTCTAGAAAACTCCTAAATCTACTCAGAGGGCCAGTTTTTAAAGCCTGCCCCACAGTAACCAATGGAGAATGATGAGAGTTTCTACTATGTTTATCCTCAACTCCTCAGAGTGCACCTGTTCAGTCACAGTCCCTGGGAGTCCATGTCTGAGTTCCGTCAGCCTCCTCCTGGGATCGGCATTTTTGGGGCATTTTCAGTCTGAGAGCCCATGGCCTGCTGGGTAGCCCTGCTGAGAGCAGGCTGGAGAGAATGGATGATTTGTTTTTGTGCAGCTGGTAAAGAAGAAAGCCAAAGGTCGTCCACATAGCCCTTAGCAAGTCTTCTTTCCTCCCTCTTCCCTCCCTCCCTCTCTCTCTTTCCTCCTCCCTTTCTTCCTTCCCAAACTTTCTGAGGTGTTTCCGGAAGAAGAGGCATTCCAAATACTCCACCAGCTTTCAAGGACACGGTTTGTCTGTCACGGAGCTAAGCTTTCCTCCCTCCTCGGGCCAGGAAATGAGTGGAATGTTCTAAGACTGAGAGCATGGAACGGCCACAGAGCCCCTCTGAGTGTGCACTGTGGGGTCCTTGTCACGTAGGCATTCTGTCTCCCCCAAGCCGTGGTCCAGGGGGTTACACCTAGGCTTCGGTAAGGTGCTTACGGTGGTCATCATTAGCTAATGACCCTTCTTTGTAGGTTAAATCCTGGAGAGGCATGAGAAAGCTCTTACTAGGACTATTCCTTTTGGGTGTGTACTGTGAGAGGATGTGCGCTTATTTTTCATGTTAACACCAACCACCAGACTATGCTTCCTTATCCAAGGTTTATCTTCCATCTTCATCACAGATAAGTCCGGCTAGTTTAGTTCCATGTCCCTCACTTCCTCTTTTTCTTTACATTCAGCTTGGTTTCATCTTCACTTGTGCGGAACCAGATAGGATCTGTCTTAGAAGTTTAACTGTAAGTTCCGCCTTCTCCATGAAGTTCCTGATGCTCTCGATGGATTTCTTTAGGGAACATTCATTGCAGAACTAAACTGCTTACCTAGCACCTTACAAATCTCTACTTGCTTGCTGTTGGGGTGTTTGACATATACAGGGTTTAGCTTCACTCACCTAAGTCTTCTTTTTCTCAAACAGCAAGTCATATGTTGTAAAAAAGTAAAAAAAAAAAAAAAAAAAAATATATATATATATATATATATATATATATATATATATATATGCACAGCCACATACATACAGATCCACAGGCACCTAACTATGAACATGTGTCACATGATATTGTGCCAGGAATAGAGTAAGCAAGTATTTATTGAATTGAATTAAATATAAAACTCTCAGTTAGGTCCATTAATAAGAAAAAATTGCTTACTTTAATAATTAACCATTTCTTAAAGAGATAGTACATTGAAAAGCAGAAAACTGAGACTTAGTTTTCATTCTTTAACTGTCATTATATAAAAATTTCAGAGTTGAGTATAACAAGGGCATCTATCAATATATACAAAATTCATTCTGAAAAATATCACTGAAATGCTTTTAAGTTTCAAAAAGCTTAGTGGAAAAGCAATGGCCATACCTGTTCTTTTCCCAAAATAAATTCTTTTAACAATAATTCTCTGAGGCTTTCAGTAAAGATTTAGGCAGGAGATGTGAGTTAGAAATAATAGTGCCAGTAGGCTGGGAGGTGAAGGTACACAGGAGTGAGAATGGGGAGTTGGGGAGCACTGGGACTAAGGACAGTGCGTGCTTATGGGAGAGAGCATGCTTGTTGTTGGCACAGCCTTTATGTAAGAGCCACATCCCAGGCAGAAGCATTCTTATCTATCCTTTCTCCTCTGTGCTCCCACAGCCCCCTCCTTACCCATGCACAATAGCTCTTAGGATGCTTTTAAATGACTTGGTTATCTGTCTGTCTCTCCCACTAAACTATACGCGCCTGTAGAAGAGAGTCAGGGGTATGTTTGTATATTTTATCCCTAATGCCCAACACACAGTGCCTTTGACATAAAAGATACACAAGAAAACGCTGTACTAAATGAACAAATAATTGAATGACCAAAGGAAGAAAGAGAAGAACAGCCGGGACCAGTTTGGCTCAATGGATAGAGCGTCGGCTTGGGGACTGAAGGGTCCCGGGTTCGATTCCGGTCAAGGGCATGTACCTTGGTTGCGGGCATATCCCTAGTAGGGGGTGTGCAAGAGGCAGCTGATCGATGACTCTCTCTCATCGATGTTTCTAGCTCTCTATCTCTCTCCCTTCCTCTCTGTACAAAATCAATAAAATATATTAAAAAGAAAAAAAAGAAAGAGAAGAACAAAAGGCATGAGAAGGTTATTCCCAGGAATATGGATCCCTTCTCAACTATCATCAACTATGCCAAGTCCCTTAATTCCACAAAATAATGCAATTCTCCAAATACGGAGGAAGAAGAAAGATATTAATGCATGGAAATGACAGCCTTTGCCCCCAGATTCCACGTTACACTCATGCGATAATAACAGTTTCCTCCCCAAAAGTGGCCTGGCATACCTGAACATTAGTCGAGCTTGGGTAAAATGAAAATCTCTTTAAAACATTTTTTTAGCACTTTTGATTATAATGTTAGGCTTTTGTCATAGAAGAGCCGTTCTATTGATCCAAGCTATTTTAGGCAGTGTTCCACCTAAGTGTAGAACATGTGCCCCAAGCTCTCACTTTTTCATACCTTTCTATAATGAACACCAGGAAAAGAGCCATCCTACAGATTTGCCTCTTGAAATAGCTCGCTGCTAAGGTTCTGAGAAATGTTTCTAACATAACTAACCTCATAGCTAATCCACACAGCACCACCGAACACCACCTGAATGGAGTTCCTGGGAAGCAGGTGTGAGAAATACCCATGTGCGTCTCTGGCATCTGCTGTCAAGTTAAATCCCTGGCGTAGCTTTAAGACCTGGGATGGACTTTACTGATAGAGGAAAAATGACATGACATTATATAAAACTAGAGACCCGTTGCACGATATTTGTGCAAGAATAGGCCTTCCTTCCCCTGGCTTCACTCTCAGCCACCCGGGGAGCCAGCATGTCTTCACTTCTGTCTGAAGTACCGCTCCTATAGCTCCCTCTGCCATCCCTCCTCCCCCTCATAGCAGGCATACCCTTCTGACCCTCCATGCCTACATATGCAAATTAACCCGCCATCTTTGTTGGGTTAATTTGCATGGTCAATCTGATTGGCTGTGGGTGTAGCAGAGGTACGGTCAATTTACATGTGTGTCTATGATTAGGTAAGATTCCAGTTGCTTTTCCCATCCAGTTCACACTGTTCTCCAAATGACATGCCCTTTGACTTTGGTGACACGCTTACACAGTAGCTAGTTTCCAGTTATCAGCAATAGACAGGTCGAGAAAAGCACTGCATGCTTCCTGGAAACCCTAGGTCCAAAGTTATCAGATCACAAACAGGGATATCCCGTGCGATGATGCCCCGTCTCTCCTGTATTCCACAGAAAGTCTCAGGGATGGGAAGAGGGCTGGAGAGCTTGGGAGTCATGAGATTGTCTTTCAAGCAGCCTCGCAGAGACAGTGCCTTGATGAGTTTTCCACAGTCTCGGATGTGTCCATGGCCTCACAGGCTTAGAAACCTGATCTGGCAGCGAAGCTGGAGCAAATTCACATCTCAGAGGTGCGCTTACAACTCACAGAGCACAAACACTACGGACCAATACCAAGACGCAAGTACATGAATTTACAACAAGGACCGCTAGTGTCGGCTGGGCTGATGAAGTGCTGGGTCAAACCAGCACATTCTCCTTCTGCGGACAGGTCTGGAGGGAGAGTCAAGTAATAATCAGAGGTGGCTTGGTGATGAAAAGGTGGGACAGAGGGAAAATACATTAAAAAAATCAAATGCAAGAACAGAGTTCAGATTCTAGTTGATTTACCCTGATCTTTCTCACCAGAGAGGAGGTGGCTAAGCAGCCAAGGACCCACCTCCCTGGGGTGGCTGGGAACTGCAGATCTGCCTGTGTATCAGTGAATCCTGTGACTGACATATTTTTCTTTAGATAGGTTAAGGAATCGTCAGGTTCATCCATTCTTCCTTTCTCCTTTCTTTAATTTGTATTTCTTGTCATTCTTTTCTATCACTGCCAACACCAACAAACAAGCCTCATCTCTTAATGGCAGGGAGCTCCTCAGCTACCTATCTCAAGCCTGTCCCATTGCCCAACTCCAAAGATCACGGATATATAAATCTATCTTAAATTAGGATTTTATGCATGTGTTTTTCCATTCACCAACTCTCCCCACCTCCTGCGCGCGTGTACACACACACACACACACACACACACACACACGCCAGAAACTCTCAATGACTCCTATGGCTTTCAAAGTTAAGTTCAAATTGCTTAGCCTGCCATTCAAATTCTTTCCATATCTGTGCCCAAGTTATTAACATCGTTTTATGCTTCATAAACCTTCTACTGCAGTCAAATCCAATGCCTCTTCATAGTCTAGGCTTAAATGCACGCTTCAGCTCCTCCCTCTGTCAACTCAAGGTCTGCCTCACCATGAATATCTCCGAAAGTCCTGACTTGAGACTTGTCTTCCCATTCGCCAGATTCCTTGGTAAGAGTGTACCTGGAAAGTCATTATTATATGCTGATATACTATTTCCTCAATTAGGTGGGAATGGTACCTTTTGTCTTTGTTGTATTCTGTTTCTTTAGTTCCTTGTTATCAGGGGAGCTCAACAAACAAGTGCTTAGAACGGGGCCTTGTGGGTAAATCTACTGAATTTCCTTCAGAGCCTAAGACAGAACTTGAAAATATTGCCCTTAACTGAGCAGAGGAGCCAGCTAACTCCCGCGGTGTTCTTGGAATATCAGCAGCTCGTGGCTTCTCTGGAGACCTTGGAGTGACTTCGGAAAATCGGTGTACTCCCCGCAGCCTCATTTGCTCTGTTTCTACTACTGTTAGTCTCACAGTCAGTCTCAAAGTCCAGGGCTAGCTATAAAAATGGACTAGACTTCTGGTACATAGCAATTGCCACCAAGACCTTAAACAGCAAGAGCAATTCAGGCGGTAGTTACATAACAAAGTGTATGGCAAGGAGGTCCCTTCTACTTGATGTGGTGTGGAGAAAAGTCATTGGGACAGAAGATGAAAAGGCAGATTTTAGTTTTATCAGAATAACAACGGGGGCTAGAAGGCCTTAAGCCACATTAGCTACCATTGAGCTGTGCTGCATTTTCACTCTCGCTGGGTAATCACCCCTGGGTCTCAGGCCTGTTGGGAAAGCGTGTTAGGACCACCTGACATCTGAGGAGCACAGAGGGCTGATTCGGGTGAGTCTGAGACACAGGCTATTTCATTTCCTACTGAGCACACTGCTCATGGGGAGGACATCCAGAGGGCTGTCAGCAGGGTCTTCTCTGATTATGAAGGATGTGGAAACACACACACGAGCTCCTATTTCACGGAATTTGGCACCCCCACATCAGAAATGTTGGGGAGCCATCTGGCTGAGTCTTGAAAGGAGGAAGAGGAAACCTAATTCAACGTGGAGTAAAGGTGACAATCTCTCCAAGGAAGGAGCCAATTGCCAGATTAAACAAAGATAATTGAGCCTGATTAGTTAATCATAAAAATATAATCGATATAAAAATAGCTTATTTGTAGTAAATAAAAGAACAAGCTACCTTATGATGAAGAAAATAATAATTTCCTGGGCAAGAAAGAATGAATGCTTAGATGTAGGAGATCAATAAAGTGCTTGCTAGGTATCTGATTATCCTTCTAATACAAAAAGTTTTTTGTTTTTTTTTAAAAAAGGAGACTAATTATGCTTAAACCGAATAAAATTAACAATATATTCCATTACTTAATATATAGATTAATGCAAGATATTAGAAGGCAGAATGTTGTTAAAAAGATCTACCACTAAAAAACAACACAAAATAAAAATTGTTAACAACTTACTTATTCCTAGGAAAAGGGTTTTCTATTAGTGAGTGTTAATTTCCTTCCTCCCCTTTTTGGGAAATAATCCTAGAGTTCTCATACATCTTAACACAGACTCGTAAAAAGCAGGGGGCCATTTTGATTATGCCTGTCACACCAGCTTAATCACACTGGGACCAGGCTGAAGAGAAGCTGATGGTTGCTTTTTATTTGCACAAAAATATGTGCAAAAATGAGCTTCCATAGCTTCTTCTAAAACCCTTGTCAATTCACACAATTCACACACACACATACACGCACACACACACACAATTATAGCATTTTAGCCTATATTTTAAGCTTTTACATATGGCAATTCTCATAATTTGTAGACAAGATTTGATTAGGAATCATGGTAATGAGCTGTAGGCTGCTATGCTGGGACCTGTGATCACATCATCTATTTAGTCCTGTATCTAGAAATGCAGTTTTGTTTAAAAATCTAGTCTTCGTGTTTGATGTTTTTAAACAAGATGTTCAGTCTACCAGTGAGTTTTTAAACAAGATGTTCGGTCTGCCACATTTCCACAGCTCCACCTGCTCTGAAGCCGGCTGTGGGCGCAGGTCAAATGCTGCCTCCTGGCTCCGGGGCCCACCTTCCTCTCCTCCTGGGAGTTGCACCCTGGCAATTAGGTCCCGCCCACTTCTAATGAGCTCATAAAGCCCTTGCTTTGCGTAAGAAAACATTTCCTTAGGAAAGATATACTCGTGATCTACCTCACACACCAAAAACAGATTTCCGACCTTTACTCAACTTTCCATGTACACACAGGGTAACCTGAGTTAAAATGAACCATTTTCACAAAATGAGAAACTGAAGCAATCAGATTTTTAAGAGGTCAAGGTCTCCACTCTAAGTGTTCTAGGGAAAAAGTTGCCTTCTATAGTTGTGTGGTAGGACATTTCAATTCTGAACATGTCAGTTATGGTAGAGATATCTGGCGATCTAAAATCTGTGTGTGCTTGCCTGACGATTTTCACAACCAGAAATTAACCAAAAGACTTACCATCAGAACTTAAAATGTCACCATGAAACCTGCCCCAAGAACGGATTTGATTGCACAGAGTATCAGACTGGTAGAACATAAGTGGTTTTACAGCCTTTAAAGTCTATGATCCAAACCATTGTGTCTCATGTGGTCTCACACTTCCATTTCTTCTGGGCGGCGTGGGGGCTGTACTTGGCTACACACACACACACACACACACACACACACACACACACTTGTTAACTCATGTTCCTATCCTCTCATCATCCCTTTCTTACGAATGGAGCAAAACAACAACAAGCCACCAGGAACACCATACCACCCTTCCTGCTGATACGCCTTATCCTATAACCGCGTGCTTCATCTCGGGAAAATGGAAGTGGTGGCAAACACATCAGCTCTCAAAATCTCCTCTTCTGAACACAGACTTCCCCTAGGCCTAAAGCTTTGAACAAAAATCATAAAACTTTGGCTCTCCGTTAACGGACCATTCGGGGGAACCAGAGCCTGTAAAACTCTGATTTTAAAGATTTAAAATAGGTATGCACAGGTCAGTGTATGGTTAGTTGATGTATGCGGTACCGCTCCACCCAACAGAGCCGCCTCTGCCAGAACAACGTGTGTTGAAAAGTAGGTTCCCCTCCATCTGGTTTGCAAAGATGCCTTCCTTTTACTAACTCAGTTCCATAGCAAACATTTTCCACAACAAGAAGTGTATGACATCCCTCCAGAGGGACCAGGAGAGGAAGATGCTGCTGGGGTGGGACTCCGCGGACCGGAGAGAGGGCACCTACCTGGGCCTGGGGCGGCGCCATAGAACTCGGCTGCGATGCGGGCCGCCTCCTTGCGGTTGCCTTTGACGATGTAGAAGTGACTGAGAATGGCCAGGCTGATCTTCACGAAAAGCTTGAAGCAGAAGAGGGACAGGATCGTGAAGTAGACGTTGGACAGCTGCTGGGCAAAGGGCCGGCCCTCCTCCAGCACCGACATGGCCGCTGGGAATGTGGGCAGCGGGCCGCTCAAGTGCCGGTGCCCGGCCACTGGCCGTTGGGTGCTGGGTGCTGGCTGCCCGGCTGCTGGCTGCTGGGTGCTGGCTACTGGGTGCTGGCTGCTGGGTGCAGGCTGCTGGGTGCTGGCTGCTGGGTGCTAGCCGCTGGCTACTGGCCGCTGGCTGCCCGGCTGCTGGGTGCTGGGTGCTGGCCGCTGGCTTTCTGGCTGCTAGGTGCTGGCTGCTGGCCGCAGTCCTGTCCGGAGAGACAGCTGGGCCGGCAGCAGTCCCGGGGCCAGGGCTCCGGGCTATTTATACCGTCCACGCCTATTTATACCGTCCACCAGCCCATTGGCCGGACCGGTTCCAGGGGGCCCTGCAAGGCGGGCCCGGCTCAGACTCCTGACTTTCCATCCTGGAAATAAGCACACGTCATGTCTCTCCGATCCGGATTCCCAAATCCGGGCTTTGAGATCCACATACACATTGTTGCCTTTTTAAATTTTTATTGTTTAGTATGAGCACTCTGAAGGCTTTGTGCACTGGGGTTCCCGCGCGTGACATTCGGAATAGCTGGTGAAACTGAGTCCGTCAGTCAAGCCTTGAGCATGGTCCTATTTGCAGATCCTGAGCTCAGTCCTCGGGCAGCCCGCAGCTCCATGATCTCAACGAGGACTCATCCTATTAGCCCGTGATGCAGCTTGGACTGATGTCAGAAAAAAAAAAAAAAAATTATACATGGATTGACTGGAAAGCTATAGAAAAGTAACTTTAGTTTTCATTCAGTGAAAGCTTTTTAAAGCACCTACTATGTGTCAAACATTTCCCTGAATGCTGGGGAGACAAAGAAAAATATATCCTTGCCACAGGATCTCAGGGTCTAGAGATGGAGACAGATGAGACATCAGACCCATCCAGGTGAGGACAGGGTGTGGGGTGCGCCTGGAGGAGCAGCTCCCCCCGCCCCCCCGCCTCCTCCAGTAGGTGAAGGCTCCAAAGAATTACCACGAAACAGGTGTTTGATCTGAACTGTCCAACACCAAGCAAAACACTATCCTCTTTAAGCCTGTGATTTTTGTAATCCCTAATTTGATGTATTTTTAGGAATGAAATGCAACTACCAGGGAATCCGTAGACAAGCTATATTTTAAAAAGAGAAATAGAGTAAGTTATTAAGGACAGTAAGGTAGCATGGCAATCTTTTTGTACATAAGCCAAAAATAATATGACAAAGTATAAAGATGGCTATCGTACAGGGCGTTAATGCGCGTGCATTTATATGACCAAGTTCGGGGCCTGTTAATTGAACTATTTTCCCAATTCTTCCGAGAAGCTCCAGAATAACAAATAAGCCACCCTGGCTGGGTAGCTCAGTGGGCTACAGCACCATCCCTATACACCAAGGTTGTGGGTTTGATATCTAGTCAGGGCACATGCAAGAAGCAACCAATGAATGCATCAGTCAGTGGAACAACATATATTAATAGATGTTTCTCTCTCTCTCTCTCTCTCTCTCTCTCTCTCTCTCTCTCTCTCTTTCTCTTTCTCCCTTCCTCTCTCTAAAAAAACAAACAAACACAATTTAAGAAATCAAAACAGAGTGGCAGATAATAAAACAGTCAAGACCAAAGCAGAGGGCCTTCTTGGGATCAAGGAAGGTAGACGGCAGCGGTGACCAGTCACGGTGGCCAGTGTGGCTGCTTCCCCGCCTTGGTATTTGCCTCTTAGGCTGCGTCTCTCATCTGACTCCCATGGAACATTCCCGAGACGAAGGAGTGGCATCCAGAGCGATAAGGCAGGCCAATGGGTTAGAAAGAAATCGCTGAGCTCTTTCTGCAAAGGTCTTATTTCACAGGCAGAGAGCTAGGCTCAGCGGCCATTCCCTGGGCCCAGTGCCACTGACTTCAAAGCACTGAAGACAAAGGAACGAAATGCTCCCCTGGCAGCGGCGGTGAGGTCCCGCCAGGGAAACAGCTGCGTGGCCGGCACCTCCCATTAGGCCCCCTGGGCGTGGTGAGGGGGACCACAGGCGCCTGGGAGCCCTGGGCGGGACAGCTGGCCATTGAGTCACGGTGCCAACTTCCACTGAGGCACCCCAGGATTACCAACAAATCCTGCCTCAGTCACGTCTAGGGTTTCACGTGGTCCCCTTTATCAGAAGTGCGATTATCACTGTCCCCACATCAGCCCCTGGGGGCTGGGACTCTTAGGGGCTGGGGACACTTTTACTTCAGTAGGCTGCTGGCCTTGGGCGTCTCCTTTAAGTCCCCATAGCTTCACTACTAGGAACAAAAGATGGTGATATTTAGCCGAAACCGTTTTTTGCTCAGTGGATAGAGCGTCGGCTTGCGGACTGAAGGGTCCCAGGTTCGATTCAAGGGCATGTACCTTGGTTGCAGGCACGTGCCCAGTAGGGGGTATGCAGGACGCAGCTGATTGATGACTCTCTCATCGATGTTTCTAACTATCTCTCTCCCTTCCTCTCTGTAAAAAAATCAATAAAATGTACTAAAAAAAGACTGTGATATTTAGGATATTAGGTCAAGATGCCTGCATTTCTGTGTTTTACATGCTCCTTCAGCAACTTTTACCATCTCTAATTCTATTAATCAATACAAACAAAAACTAAATAAAACCACAGGAAGCAAGCTCATCAGGTATAAACTAGATGCTGTGATTGTCACATTATAGACCCTCCCAAATGACTTTATTAATTTCCGGAAGCCGATCTTGTTTTATTTGTGGAGAGGTGTGGATGGGGAATCCCGAAGGCTGGTGAACCTTGATTGCTCTGAAATGTCAGGGCTAATCACTCACTGTTTGGTTGAGACATTGGTAGATGAAGCAGCCTCCACCTGTTAGTCATATGATTGGCTATTATTGGAGTTTCCTGTCTGAGGGATGTGGGTGTATCCCATAATCTTAATAATAGGGATGGCAAAGCCAGAGCGAGGAGAAGTCCTCTCTTGGGCTTCCGCCTGGCCCCCATCTCCCAAATTAATGCTTTCCTAGTTTCTTTTCAGTTGTGTGCGGCCTTCTCCAAAACCCGAACCCTGAACTGGAACCCTGAACCATGAACCAAGGACATGAAAGGGGTCCCCACAATTAATATGTCAGAGTCACCTGAAACATATTGTGCCCCTCTCTTCCCTACATTAGCATTTCTTAAAAAATAAAATCTTGCCGAAACCAGTTTGGCTCAGTGGTAGAGCGTCAGTCTGCAGACTGAAAGGTCCCAGGTTCGATTCTGATCAGGGGCATGTACGTTGGTTGCGGGCACATCCCCGGTAGGGGGTGTGCAAGAGGCAGCTGGCCGATGTTTCTCTCTCATCGACGTTTCTACCTCTCTATCTCTCTCCCTTCCTCTCTGTAAAAAATCAATAAAATATATTTTAAAAAACAAAATAAATAAAATCTTGGTTAGTAATTTATTGAGATAAAAGTGATTTATTGAGATAAAACTTTACATTATTGAGTGGATATGGTGGAGGGATTTGGTTGATTAGCCAGACTATTCCAACTGTTCTAATCTGCCAATTAGTCAATCAGTCAATGGAGCTCGACTATTGTGTCACTGAAATGGGTGATGGGAGGGAGGTTACAAGCACAGGGAGAAATCAGGGTTGAGTCTCCTGTACTTGTATGCTGCTCCTTTCACATAAATCTTAATTGCCAGCTCTGTCTAGAGGGGTGAGTATCATTGTCTAATTTTAAAGATGAAGAAGTTGGCTTTAGGCAGCTTTCGTGACAGAGTTCCTATGAGCAAGTGCATTATTCGAACACAGTTCTGGCTCTGAAATACATGCTCAAATCACTGCTCATCCTTTCTACTTGTAAGCACTTACAATGTGAAGGAGCACATGCATTGAGACAGCTACCCAGATTCCCATCCCCCCTTCTCCCTCTCTCTCCCTCTCCCTCTCTCTCTTTCTCTCCCTCTCTCTCTTTCTCTCTCTCTCTCTCTCTCTCTCTCTCTCTCTCTCTCTCTCTCTCTCTCTCAGGGATCAGCCTGAGACTGTATTAATTGGGTACCTAAATGAGTATCTAAAGTCATAGGGCAGGCTATACGTGATGATTTGGTGAGATGGAATCTTGTGTGTGCTCCAGAAATAGACAAAAAGGAAAGGGGATGGGCAGTGACTCGGCTAATACTTTTGGATTCTTCAAAGCAAAGAGTTGGTGACTGACTCCCACAGAAACAACAGACAGGAAGGAGACAGAGGCGTCAAAATACAGGGTGGTCAAGAGTTAGTACATTAATAACAATGAGTGTTCAAACCAGGATCAAATGATTGAGTAAGAAGAAGAAGAATGTGGGGAGGGTGGGTATGTATGGGAGGGGGGGCAATGGTAAAATATGTACACAGATAATAATTTAATAAAAACAAACAAACAAAAAAAAAATCCAGTTAATCAGGAAAAAAAAAAAAAGAAGAAGAATGAGGATGAAAAATAGAACATTAGATCTGGTTGGAGTAGTTCCCGGGTAACTTTCAACTAAGTATTCTAATAAGATGATGGAGTGGGTGAGACAAGATAGCAAGAAGATAGAAAAATTCCCTGATAAGTGGCATAAGGGGAACAGAAAAAAAATAATTAAACAAGGCCACACAGTTGGAACAACTTACAGCCAGCTAATGAATCACAAGGTTTGGTCTTCCTCAACCAGGACACTGAGAACGGACAGTTAGTGCACATTGCAGACAGGCCAGGGCAGGAAGGCTTTGGTGCTAGTCCCTCTTCCCTGAGGTTCTTGATGATATTCTTTAAAAACGAAACTAATGGGAAAATAACCCCTGGCCCCTCTGTATGCACATTTGGATGAATCAGCATCCTGAAGAACACATCTAGGATGCTAATGACTATTCTGGTACGACTTTGCCCTGAGACCTCCTTTAGATCCCCACCAGTCAAAGGAAGACAAAAAGTCTCCAGACAAAGGTCCCACATGCGCTCTCGCTGGAGTACACCCACACCTTGTATCTCTCTGCTCTCTTTCTCCTAAACTCGAAGGGCCCCTACTAGATTTGCCACCAGGGGAGCAGCCAGCAGCAGAACTTATCCAGGGCTCACCCCTGAACCTGTCTCCAAGGCCCTCCTTTTCTCTGACCTTCTCTCTCCTGTTGCTTCTTCTACCTTCAGCCCTTCCTTCGGTTCACTGTCCCCAGCTGTAATAACCATACTCTCAAAGCGTGTGCTGCGAAATCTTTCCTGCACAGGGTCACGAACCCACACACCGCTGGCCAGCCCAAGACAGACCTGCTCCGGGCCCAGACCCCATCTGGCAACCATAACAGCAGTGTGAAGGGTGACCCTAAAAGTTACTCCCAAATGGAAAGGTTCCTTGGCTGCCTCCTCCTGTCACTCTCCTAAGTGTTGGCTCCGCTCCTCTCCACCACATGGGTGTTAGAGGGGGTTCCTGGGCTGCCCTGGGCTCCCAACCATTCTCTGCCCACAGCACCCACCCACCTTCTGTTAGCATCCCAGGTACTGTACTACATAGGTTGGCATTATTGTGTGTATGCTTCAGAAGCATCATTTCATGTCCTTCAGATGCTGAATGTGATAATGACTTTCCAATGTAGCTGTATTCGTCTTTAAGTCCTCAGAGAAGAGAGCATCTCACTTGCAGAGGTTACAGGGCGCACCTGCATTGCCTCAGCTACAGTGCAGACCCAAGTCATTGGACTGAAAATGTCAACGGGACACAGTGCTTTCCAGCTGATAAATCTTAGCCTATTTTTTAAAATAATTTTATTTGCTTTTAGAGAGAGAGGGAGAGAGAGAAACATCAATGAGAGAGAGAGGAACATTGGTCAGCTGCCTCCTACCTCCTCCCACCCCCAACACTGGAGATCAAACCCACTCCCTGGGCATGTCCCCTGACTGGGAATTGAACCAGCAACCTCTTGGATCACGGGACCAGGGTTAGCATAAGTATTTTTATGTAGAGGAACTACAATCACTCCATTGAAATGACCACTTCCTTTTCATATATTTCTACAATGTGATCCCTTAGTTTCTGGTAGAAATCTAAAGGCTCTAACTGACATTTTTATTCCTATTATTTCAAAACAAAAACACCCTCTGAACTACAGGCCTGCACTGAGAGCAGGGAGCTTGCTGGTGTTCGGTGCAATGGCAGCCGTCTGCCCAGCCCCCGCAGGGGCTTGACGGGAACTTGAATGCAGGGCCTGCACACGAAGGCTGTTGGCTGGTGTGCAGAAGGTAACTGATGGCTGACACAATGAAAAGGGAAACATTATGCTGGTTGTTTTCATAGGAGGGTAGCTCTCTGCGGTGCTGTTATAACCTTCATTCTTTTTATTTTGCAAAATCTCATGAGGAAAATAGGAAGGCAGATGAGCATCTCCGCTGGCTAGACCACCCTGGAGCCTTCCATGCTTGGGCCACCTAGGGATGTGAAATAAAAACAGAAATGTTCACACTGCGCCTTGAAACAAGGGAATTAACGACCGAATTTGCCTTATTCCATTCGGCAGAGGCTGCAGACCCTATTTAATTAGCGTGTCTTCCCTTTCCCAAAGCCGTGCCATGGAAACAGGCAGCAGAGGCCACGCTGAGTGCCTGGTGGTGGCTTCCGGTGTGGAGGAAACGCTGTGATGTCACACCCCCAGACAACGTGCTGGCCCCCAGCTCAGGTGCGGATGCCTCGGGGCCTGTGAGGTGTCTTTCCTGTGGATGAGGAATGCACACCATGGAGACCTACTTCATCGGAGACGTACTTCATCGGAGACGGTCATCATCGCAGTAGTCCCTCTCCACAAGGGCAGCCGGGGAGAGAGCGAGTCCATTCTGCTTGACCGTACCCCCTGGGGACACACTCTTGCTGCTGGCATCCAGCCATGTAATGGAAGGAGAGGATAGTTGCCTCCAGCATTATGAGGATCCACAAGAAAAACAAATCGCACCGAGGTGTTGAGAGGGCAGGGCAGGGTGAGGATAAACTCCGGACTCCACTGTGGAGCAGGGTGGAGTTATCCTCCAATTTGTGTAACTGGACCCCCTCACCCAACCAATCAGGGTCAGCCGAAGCAGTGACATCACCACCGTTAGGGGCTTGGCGAAATTCGTTCTCTTCCGCCATGCTGCCTGTCGGCATGAGTGGGACAGAGCCCATGCTAGCATGGAAGAGGCTCTTTTGTTTATTGCATCAGACTCCGCTCCCTGGTGGTCCCTGGGGGTCACGGAGTCTGGGCGTAACAGTGTCACTTACTGAGGTTGCATGCAGGCCCGTTGGGGGGTGGGAAGTGGGGAGTGAGGGGCTTTCTTCCACACCCAGCCAGGCTCTGTGCTCTGAACTGAGGCAGCTGAAGACCACAGACTATGGCTGCCCTCCCTTCGCGCTGCCTTTGGTTCAGCAGGCTCCATCACCCACATTTGAAAGTTTCAAAACCAGATGCCATTTTATTTTATTATTTTTTATTTTTATATATTTAAAAAAAAATATTTTATTGATTTTCTTACAAAGAGGAAGGGAGAGAGATAGAGAGTTAGAAACATCGACCAGCTGCCTCTTGCACACCCCCTACCGGGGATGTGCCCGCAACCAAGGTACATGCCCTTGATCGGAATCGAACCTGGGACCTTTCAGTCCGCAGACTGATGCTCTACCGCTGAGCCAAACTGGTTTCAGCCCAGATGCCATTTTAGAATGAACACCTTCCTAGTGTTTACCAGGGAATATGTAACATGCCAAGGTTAGGTGGCTAGAAAAGCTGACCTTAGAGAAAAAATTTGCCAAGAATTAGTTCTCTTAGAATTAATGTAAACATCAGAAACATTCTACATCTCCATCACCTACCTATTTTATTCTAGGAATTCTGTAATAAATATATTTAAGTAACTTTTAACAGATGCTACACACAGAAGCAGTAATTCCTTTCTCAAAAACACAGACCCTAGGCTAGTAGGAGAATGTCAAGTTCACTCTTCGAACCCAAGGCAATGCGGATCCCCCCTCTGTATCCTGTCCATGCCCAGAGGCTCAGTGAAGAGGAAAGGGAGAGGTGGGGGCTGCAGGCTGACACATGGTTTGCTCTTCCTTGGTCTTCATTTTCCTTCCCGAGGAGGATCACGTGATCTGCTCCCTGCTTTCTGCTTGGGATCTTTCTGGCAAGAACCACGAAGGATCTTTCCCTGCGAAGTGACCACATTCAGCAGCTGCTAAATGCGGCAGCTTACAGTGAGCCCGCCTTCCATGAATGAGCAGGCAAAGCAGAGAGGCGCCTGCGGCCGGGGTCAGTCCGGTCTCCGGCTGACAGCTGCCTGACTCACCGCGGTCCTGGCCGCAGCCTTTATGGTAAAACCGGGGCCCAGAGCCAGGCCACCTTCTGGCGTCTGTCACGGAGCTTGCGCCAAGTCACAAGCCCCTCAGTTCACCTGCTCCTCGTGTCACGGACTCAGTGATGACTGACTCTGCAGGATGACGCACCATGAGAACAGGAAGCAGGATCCGTGCCTCGAGGGTTTCAGTTTTCCTCACATATTCCAGTCACCTGAGCGGGGCTTCCCACTTCCTCCCCACGCACACTGACAGTGAGGACACCTTGGCCCAAACCCAGCATCCAGAGCCGAGGCCTCTGAGCACCCGGAGCCGAGGCCTCTGAGCACCCGGAGCCAAGGTCTCTGAGCACCCGGAGCCGAGGTCTCTGAGCATCCGGAGCTGAGGTCTCCGATTCTCTTGAATAGTAATTTCCTGTGACATAAAGTCTGGGCTCCTTGGCTGACATTTCTTCAGTAGGACTTTACATTGCCTTTCTAGCCTCATTTCTGCCTAATCCTTTATACTTACACAGAGGCCTGGTGCACAAATTTGTGACAGGTGGGGTCTGGCTGGCCTGCCCCCTGGGGGCAGATCAGGGCCAGGCCAGGGGGAGGAGGGGCCGTGGGTGGTTGGCTAGCCGTCCCTGTCCCCCATCGGGTGTGTGTGGGGGGAGATCAGGGGCCGGGCCAGGAGGGGCCACAGGAGGTTGGGAGGGGGGATGATTGGGGCCCCAATCGGGTGGTTGGCAGTGCACATTACAGCAACCGGTAATTCTGGTTGTTCTGGTCACTTGGCTTTTATATACTATTAGAGGCCTGGTATACGAAATTCGTGCATGGGGTGTGTGTGTGTGTCCCTCAGCCCAGCCTGCACCCTCTCCAATCTGAGACCCCTCAGGGATGTCTGACTGCCCATTTAAGCCAGATCCTACCAGCAGTTGGACATCCTACGGACAGTCAGACATCCCTTTTACAATCCAGGAATGCTGGCTCCCAACTGCTTGCCTGTCTGCCTTCCTGATTGCCCCTAACTGCTTCTGCCTGCCAGCCTGATCTCCCCCTAACCACTCCCATGCCAGCCTGATTGATGTCTAACTGCTCTCCTGCCAGCTTGTTTGCCCCCAACTTCCCTCCTCTGCCAGCCTGGTCACCCATAACTGCCCTCCCTTGCAGGCCTGGTCCCTCCCAATTGCCCTCCCCCGCTGGCCTGATTGCCCACAAGTGCCCTCCCCTGTTGGCCATCTTGTGGTGGCCATCTTTTGTCCACATGGGGGCAGCCATCTTGTGTGCTGGAGTGATGGCCAATTTGCATATTACTTTTTTATTAGATAGGACGTAGATAATTTAGCTGTATCACACTACTGCGTATCTCACATACCCATACTGTCTCTTTTGGAATACTATCCTTGGACATCAACATCTTTAACTCACCCCGTAAGAATACCTAATCCACATAGTTCAGGCTCTGTGCTGAATATTTCACAGACCTTGCTTGGTCCCACATTGCCACAGACGTAAATTCTTCCTCTGAAGTCCACAACATTCTGTAACCTCCTTGGTATTTATGCTTTGTTTCAGGTTTGTGTGTTTTTATCAACTCTAGTAGATTATAAGCTCCATGAGGATAGAAAGTGATTGTTATACATCTCTGTACAGTTAGCAACACGGTAGGCATTCAATAAACAGTTGTTTTATTGAATAAGCTGTGGCTGTCCGGAAGACAAAAAAAAACTTTAAACTCAACCTAGGGTCTCTCCATTTTTCATGGCGGGCTCTATTCCGACTTGACAGGGGTGTTCCCTTATTGGAGCTGTGCTCTCTCAAAGCTGGAGCTGGCACACAGTAGGCACTCAGTGATAATCCCAACAGCAAGGCTGTATGAAATTGCATAATGAATAATGCAAAGAAATAAGGGCTCATTAACTGACGGCAAAAACCAGCACCAGGGCAGACCATTTCCCAGTTTGTTCTAGGCCAGGTGTGCTTAGCCAACCTCTTTTGGTTTATTAGATTTAAAATAATCCGTGCAGATTCCTGGAGCCTCCGGGTTCTTTTACAATGACCCAAACCCACAGCTCTGAAAGGAGTCTGCAGACCTCCGAGGCTAAAGACTGGCACAGTCAGAGCCTGCAGCCCCCCAGGGCCACGAAGCACCGATGCCTCAGCCGGCACGTGTGGCTCAGCAGTTGGGTCTCCACCCAGGAACCAAGAGGTCACAGGTTCAATTCCAGGTCACAGCACATGCGGGTTGCAGGCTCCATCCCCAGGAGGGAGTGTGCAGGCAGCAGCCAAATGATGATGCTCCTCTCTTATGGACTTTTCTCTCTATCCCTTTCTCTAAAAAGCCACAAAAAATATTAAAAAAAAAATACCGATGCCTTGCTGAGTTTAAATTCTTACACAAACTGCACAGCAGTCTCGGGGTCACTGATCGCCTTGGGTTTTCAGAGCCCCGTGAAGTCAGTTACAGGAAACCCCGTGGGACATGCACCTCCCAGAATCTGCAGCGCCAACCGTTAACGCCTAAAACCGCTCCAGCTGCCACAGGAAGTGGACGCGGTCGAAAGTGGAAGGTGCACGGGGCGCCTGGGGGTGGGGGTGGAGGATGAGGCATTTTCGGGCCCCGCTCTCCTAAGAGGCATCAGTTTTTGGGCCCAAGTGACACAGGCAGGAGGACCCCGCGGGCGGTCAAGCGCTGCTTCCAGCCGCGACTCGCCAGGGGACACCCCAAACTCTCCGGCTGCATCTCAGCGCCCAGCAGCGGCGCCCAGGCGGCCGCCCCGCCCGCCCCGACCCCCCGGCGGCGGCCCCGGGGGAGCCAGCACCCGCCGGGGACCAGGTGGGCCCGCCCGGGCGGAGGAGGCTGGTCTGCGTACGCAGCGAAGCCCCGCCCTCCCCTGCGCGCCGCTGATTGGCGGAGGAGCCCTCCCCTGCGCGTCGCTGATTGGCGGAGGCGGTAGACCGGAAGTAGGGGCGGGCCCGCGCACGCGCTCCCGCCGGAGGACCGGAAGGGAGGCGGGGCCGCGGGGCGCGCGGCGCAGGCGGCGCGGATCGCTGGCAGCCGCTCCGCCACCGGAACGGGGTCCGGGAACAGGGCTCCGGGCGCTCGGCCGCGATGAACACGGTGCTGTCGCGGGCGAACTCGCTGTTCGCCTTCTCGCTGAGCGTGATGGCGGCGCTCACCTTCGGCTGCTTCATCACCACCGCCTTCAAGGACCGCAGCGTGCCGGTGCGGCTGCACGTCTCGCGGATCATGCTGTGAGTGCGGCCCGGCCCGCGGCCCCTCCGCCCCTGCTCCGCCGCGGCTCCCCGCTCCCCCTCCGCGGCTCCCCGCTCCCCCTCCGCGGCTCCCGGCTCCCCCTCTCCCTCCCCGGCTCCTCTCCCCGGCTCCCCGGCTCCCGGCTCCCCTCCGCGGCTCCCGGCTCCCCTCTGCGGCTCCCCGGCTCCCGGGCTCCCCTCCCCGGCTCCCGGCTCCCCTCCCCGGCTCCCCGGCTCCCGGCTCCCCTCTGCGGCTCCCGGCTCCCCCTCTCCCTCCCCGGCTCCCCTCCCCGGCTCCCGGCTCCCCTCCTCGGCTCCCGTCCCCCCGGCTCCCGCTCTGAAATCGGCTGGCGCTGCCGCAGCCCGGGCTTCCCTCCTTCCTGCGCCGCCTCCCCCGCCGGCCAATGGGGGAGCTCCACACCAGCCCGGCGCGGCCCGCCCTCCGGCCGCTCCCCGCGGCCCCCGGCCCCCGGCCCCCGGCCCCCGGCCCCCGGCCCCTGGCTCCCGGCTCCCGGCTTCCGGCTGGGCCCCCGGTCCCCTCTGGTTCCCTGGCCCCTGGTCCCCGCTGGGTCCCCCGCGCCCCCGGCCCGCCCTCCGGCCTCCGGTCTCCGCTGGGTCCCCTGGTCCCCTGGTTCCGGGTCCCCGCGCCCCCGGCCCCTGTTCCCTGGTCCCTGGTTCCCGGTCCCCGATCCTCGCTGGGTTCCCCGGTCCCCGGCCCGCCCTCCGGGCCCCTGTTCCCTGGTCCCCGGTTCCCGGCTCGTGGGTCCCGGGTGGTTCCCCGGCGGGTCCCCCGCTTCCCCCGTCGGGGCTGTCGGCTCCCGGCTGCCTTGGTTGGCGGGGCCGGTTCGGTTCTGTTCGGTGCCGGAGGGAATGGGCCGTCGGTTCCTGTTCAGTGAGAACCAGCCCGGGAACAAGCCCCGGGGAGGCCGGACACCGGCTCCGGGAGCGCCGCGGGCATCGGCCTGGCCGGGCCCCGTGTCCCGCACTTCCCGGCTTGTAGGGCTTAGTCTCCTCCGCTTCTCCTCCTCCATCTCCCCACCCATCTCCCCACGAGTGTGCCGCAGTTTTCTTATTGGTCAGAAGCTCCAGCAAGCTGGTCATGGAATAACCACCGCCCCCCTCTCCTCCCCACGTTTACGTTTTGTTTTTGTTTTTTATTTCTCTGCTCAGGGGTGTTTGTTAGATACTGTGCTTTAGGTTCCAAACTCAGGTCCTGGGTGGATTGACCTCTGCCCTCGCCAGCTTGGGTGGGAGGCGGTGTGGAGCTCTGCACAGTAAACACCCCGCAGCCTTGAGGTTTCCTTGATTCGGAGCCAGTGCCTTATAATTCTGGGCCTCAGCTCCCTTTTGTCTGAGTGGGAGTGCCACCCACTCCTGCACACTGAGGTGATCGTGAGAAAACGCGTGGATGTGACACAGACCCTCAGTCAGACCCCCCCCTGAGGCGGAGCCCCTTCGCCCACCGTCCACCAATGGCGCTCCTCATGTGTCCACACTTTTCTCGCCCAGTCTGCATCGCCCCTGGGTTGGTTAGGGGTTCTCTGGAGGTACACGGAAACAGGCTTTTATATCGAACTAGAGGCCCCGTGCATAAAATTCACGCACCTGGGAGGAGGGTTCCCCTCAGCCCAGCCTGTACCCTCTCCAATCCGGGTCATCCAGGAGATGTCCGACTGATCTAAACCCGCAGTCGGACATCCCTCTCACAATCCGGGACTGCTGGCTCCTAACCTCACCTGCCTGATTGCCCCTGACTGCCCAACCTGCCGGCCTGGCTGCCCCACCCAGCCTGTTGTTCAGTCGTTACTGTGAGGGTGTCATGACCAATTTGCATACTACCCTTTTATTAGTATAGATTATTAGTATAGATTAGGAAGTTGATCCTGGAACTCACTTGTTTCTTTGTGGAATTGCTGTTTCCCCTGTGCACACAACTGTATCCCTGGGAATGATGTGTGTTTTGTATGTTGGCATGTCCAAAGGATGGTAAAGCTTTTCTCTTTACTTCTAGGAAAAATGTGGAAGACTTCACGGGACCTAGAGAAAAGAGTGACCTGGGGTTCATTAACTTTGACATCACGGCAGATATCCTTTGAGCAAGGGCTCACTGCCTTTCCTGTGGCGCGCTGATGGCACGCATGCTGTTTAGTGATCTGGGACCCAGTTTTCCCCTTCTCGGTACATTTTGAAGTGCTCCTCGAAAGGGCATGTGCCATCGATCAGAACAGGCGGTCATCTGAAGGAGCAGGGTCTGGTGAACACAGCGGGTGGTTCTTACTGCCCAGGCAAGGTCTTTTAACGGGTCTGTAACTGCTTTTGAAGTGTGTGATGGTGCATCATCATGGAGCAACATTACTTTGTCGTGTCTTCTGGCCCATTCTGGTCGTTTCACAATCAGAGTGTGGTTTAAATTGGTTATTTGTTGTCAGTAGCCATCAATATGAACGGGTTCACCTAGCTTTAGAAGCTCATAATACACCACACCTCCTGATCCCACCAAACGCAGAGCATTGTCTTTTTTATGAAGGGATTTGGCCTGGCAGTTGGTTAACCTGGATCAACCCATGATTCTGTGCATTTGGGATTCTCAAATGAAATCCACTTTTCATTGCCAGTCACAATTTGATGCAAAAAAAAAAAAAAAAAGACTTTCGTGCCGCTGAATCAACATTTTACTGATGACTTTTCGGTTTTCCGTTTGTCTTTCATTCAGTTGATGTGGCACCCATTTTCCTTCCTTTAAAATCTTTCCCATTGCTTGTAAACAATCTGAAATTGTTTGCTGAGCAATGTTTAAGCTTTCTGCAAGTTGTTTTTGAGCTTGACATGCATTTTCATCCAATAATGCTTGTAACTGTTGGTCTTCAAACTTTTTCGGTTGAACTGGATGTTCTTTGTCTTTCACATCAAAATCATCACTATCAGTGTTTAAACCAGTGTTCACAGTATATTGGAGATGGAGCATGTTCACCATAAGCTTCCCCGAAGTATTCAGCAGCTCTTTTCTTCAAAATAATGAATTAAAACTTTATGCAAAGGCTCTTTTTGGGCACAAAATTTGACACTTTTAAGCGTAAAAATATGTTAACACCTTTAGAAAATTTGATATGAAATTTTGAAGCTTGTTAATACAAAAAAATAGCAGACATATCAAATCGCATATATATCAATATATGTGTAACTCCATCTAGTGAAAAAAGTCTGGTACACCTAGAATACAGGTATATAAGTACCATTTATTGTACGTGATTTAATTGCCTGTGGGTCGTTGATGTTTGCATATCATTACAGTTAAGTTGGGATGATTGTTTATACTTTGGAATTGCAGTGGAATTGTGCTTGAGAAATGAAATACACTTCTCTCACGTGTTTTCATTGAATTAGTGGCTCGATATGTTTCTGGCCACTTTTTCTCTATTTTGGTGTTCGTATTGCTGTGAATACTTAGCATTACTAAGATTGTTTTAAAGCTGTATGCTGCTCTATGGTTTATATATTCCTTAATTTGTTTACATCTAGAGAATATATTTGATTGGAATGTTAAGCAGTTGTTTCTTTATTTATCAGCAGAATATTCAACAAAAAATAATGTAAGTATATAAGTATTTTAGTAGATATGTAACATCTTATTTTTTATGAAAAATATACATTTTGAATATTCAGAACACCTGACCTGAGTAGTTCAGGAGGAGTCACCAGCCCGTGGCAACCGGGCTGAGGCCTGTGGGCTCGGGCGCATGGAGGGTCTCCCTGGGCCAAGAGCGAGCTGCTGGTCCTGGGGACCCAGCGCTGCAGAGTCTGTCTGGTCACCTTCTCATTGACACTCGGTTGGCTTACACGCCATTCCGAAAACGGCACATCTGTCTGTCTGTTCCTCAATGTAAACTGAAAAGGGAAAGCAGTTACACTTGAATCATACTGTACGTGGACAGACAGTAACACTCAGTCCCCAATCGGAGTTGGCTACGTGCTTCCTAAGACATGTGTGAACTCAGACTCTGGAGGCAGCGAGGAATTCCGGAGGCAGGAGGCTGAGCGGCTGGCTCTCTGTGTATTCATTCACTCATTCCTGACACGTGGCATTGTGCAGATGGAGTGGGTTGTGTTGTCCAGTTTTAAAGAAACGAATCCTCACATGATGGAAGGACGGCTTACAAAGATCCCTGCAAAGCTCTCAGAGATGAAGAGAGTGCCCGTGGCCCACCCACATGGCACAGGAGCCTGACAGCTCCCGTGCCGGGTCCTCTGAGCGGCTCAGCCACTTCACTAACGGATGAGAAACCAAGAACCTGGGTCTGTGAGAAGCTGGCGGAGGACAGCTGGTCAGGAGCCTGTGGGGAGGCACTCTGCCGATGGTGCTGTGATTGAGGGAACAGCAGGTGTCTGAGGACCGGGTTTGTACAGAAAGGCGCATACTGAGGGGCTTCTGTTCAAAATACTGTATGTGTGATGGGGAACCCATGGAGGCCGCTCAGGGACACATTCAGGAAGGGTGCTGCTGCACTGGGAGCACATGAGGAGATGGAGAGGGCATTGCACCCAGCTGTAAGATTTTTTAAAAATACGTTTTTATTGATTTTAGAGAGGAATGGGGGGCGGGGGAGAGAAACATTGATGTGAGTTAGAACCACTGATTGGCTGCCTCCGGCATGCCCCCTACTGGGAAGGGAATGGTGGGTGACCTTTTGGTGCACAGGATATTTCCCAATCCACTGAGCCACCCAGGCCAGGGCCAGCTGTAGGATTCTTCGAGCTGAAATATTCTCTCCAGACAGCTATAATTAGGAAGATACATACCAAGATATTTGAATCAATGAAATTTGTGATCTGTGCTTATAACTCTGGTTACCCAGACCTCTAATAAAAAACTAAAGGTAATTATATTTGAAGCATTTCTGAGGTTATTTTATAACCCAACTATATATATAATTATATATATATATAATATATATATAGTTTGAGCTGTTTTGATAGTGTATGAAGCCATACCTATGCAGTTAATAAATAACTGTCTTTAGAATTTTTATTTGTTTTGGAGTTGTATGGGATCCAGTTTGAGTACTTAAGGTAGTCTTTTTTTTAATCATATATTAGAGTTTATCAGATTTTGTCAGAAGTTATTAAACTATTACATTAAAATATATTAAAACAGTTAATTTATGATAGAAGTTTTTTAATTCAGTCTGATTTCAAGCTTTTGTTGTAGCTAGAGTAAGGTATAAATAAATGAGGTATAAATACAGAATGTTACTAAAACAGAGGTCTTAGGTTCCAAAGTATAAAGTAAATGATTCTGATAAGTGAAGTAAAGCACAAATGTGAAATCTGTAGAATTAAAATGAACTACAGTAACTGTGTGGCTGTTACCTAAGTACCTTATGTTTGCTGTCTGCATACTGAGGTGGTTTGTAGTTAGAAAGGAGTCTACTTCTCTATTTCATTTGAGGTGTGTTCATTTTTAAGAGATGACAAATTCACCAGCTCTTTCTGTTGGTTAGTTTTGTAGTTCAGTGTTATTTTTAGCACTGCAGTCAGTTAATGGTACCGCACATTAATTGGGGCATATCTTTTATACCAGATGTTTTATTAGGCCTGGGAGGAAGGTGCTCCCTGCCCTTGAGAGTCAGCTACATGTTAAAACAGGAAAGGCCTTTGAGGATGAGAATAGCAACTGGAAACACATGCTATTCAAGGCTCAGCACATGGTCCAAACACAGGCCTTTCCTTGGTGACAGGCACCTACGTTGCATTCAGAGCCTAGTCCCCAGCATGGCCAGTGAGTTAGCACAGCGTGGAACGGGCAGGCTGTGGCTTCAGTGAAGGAGTGAATTCTCACAGACAGTCACTTCTCTCCCGCATGTGCTGGGCTCTGTCCCTTCGTTGGGACGGTCCTGTTTAGTCTCAGAAGGAGAGTTAGGGTGGCGATTGGAACCCTCTTTTGGGAATAACAGTCCACATTCTGTGAGTTGGACGTCACGTGCTCAGCAGTCGGCCTCACAAGCTGTGAGTGGTAGCTGAGTGAGGACGCAGTCTTGGGACTTGGTTGTGATCACACATGTGCTTTTATTCCATTTCATGCTCCTGATTTGCCTGACAGTAGGTTTACGCTATGTCAGAACAGCGGCTTGAAAGGCTGTCTAGAATTTTGCCGAAATAAAGCAATGATGTGCCTGTGTGTAACTTTAAAGAAAAAATAGTGAAGGCTGTATTTAGTGATGCTTGGCGATTGAAAACGCTTGGCAGCACATAGATGGCGGGGGCAGCAGGGACCCGTGCAGGGTTCGCGCTGGGGTGAGGGCGGATGGTCGCAGCATCCCCTCAGAGTTGGGCTCATTGGTAATGAACTAGTTGCTTACCAACGCTTCTGATTTGAATTGACAGAGATGCCATTTCTGCCGAGTTAATTTAATTATTTCCCTTTTCTTGTAGGCTCTGAACCAGGTTGTCCTTTGGGACAAGATTGTTCTGAGAGGTGATAATCCGAAGCTGCTGTTGAAAGATATGAAAACAAAGTATTTTTTCTTTGACGATGGAAATGGTCTTAAGTGAGCAATTCTTTGTCTTTTTTTTTTTTTTTTTTTTTTTTTTTTTTACATTTAATGAAATCTGAAGGGGAGAAAACGATGTATTTGTATTTTTTAAAGAAAATATTAGAGGGTAAAAAAGAGGAAGGTGGGGAGAGAAGTGAAGTATTTATATGGATCTGACCTGGAAGATGACATGGAAACACCGCAAAACTGAGCTAAAATCTGGGCTCGGTGTGTGACAGCCCCAGCCGAGGCCTCTGCTCTGGTGCCCAGGGCCTGGTCTTTGCTCCGGGCACGCAGGGCCCGGCCTGTGGGTGTGGGACTGCCCGGCACGGGCTCTGAGGACAGCAGGGGAACTTGCCAGGGGATTTGAGGAGGAAGTAGCTGGTGGCCCAGCTGGCACTGAGGTTTCTGGTGTTGGTCTGTTTGCTTCTGTGAACCTCAGCTTCCTTCTTGCGCAGTGAGGAGCAAAATAGTGATCTGGGTCGTGTTGGACTCCACTCCAGCAGGGGTGCTTCCCTTTGCCGGCTAGAGAGCCATGGAGCTGGGGCTCCCACATTGTCCTCTGATCCCCCCAATCTGGGCTCCTGTTCTCTGTCGTCCGCACTCGGCCTTGGGTCTGGCTCTGGAACGCAGGGAGCCAGGCATTGCGGTGCCCAGGCCGCTGGTGCCCGTGTCCTGGGTTACAGACCTGGAGACGGTCTGGGTGAGGCCCGCTCGGGGGCGGTGATGGGCGGACTGGGCGCCTCGGCGCTGTAGGACGTGCTCTCCCCGGCTGCAGTGTCTGCTGACCCTGATGCTGTCTTTCAGGGGCAACAGGAACGTCACGCTGACCCTGTCCTGGAACGTCGTACCCAACGCCGGAATCCTACCTCTTGTCACGGGCTCAGGACACGTGTCTGTTCCGTTTCCAGATACATATGAAATCATGAAGAGTTATTAAATTATTCTGAATCCGAGCAGCATATTTTTATACTCACTGGATCCTCTCATTTATGTCCTCCCTTGCATCCTCATTTGTTTTTGGTTAACTTAATTTTTTTTTTTGTTTTGTTTTGTTTAAGAACATCACAGGTTTTATTTGGAGGAAAAGGTTAGAGTGCTACTTAAACTTAATTTTACAATCAAGACAAAGGCCACCAGAGTGGGTAGTGGAAGAGTAAGGCAGCGCACAGTAGGGTGTGGGAGTTTGTCTGGCGGGTTCCCATTATCAGTGGGTGGACGCTGAGGCGCAGGGAGGGCCGCGGCCCCGCCCAGGTGGTGGAGCTCTGCCCCAGGCCCCCAGCGGTGTGGCTCCCCTGGCCACGGGGGAGACGCTCCTGTCTCAGGGTGCCAGGCTGGGAGCACTGACACCCTGAGAGAGACGGGCGTCTGAGAAGCTGGTTTACATGCAGATAGACCGAGGATGAATTTTGTTCCCTGTGTCTGAGGAAGGCCCATGTGCTTTCCTTAACGCACCTTTCTCCACTTAAAGACGAATCCCTCCTCATGTGGGAAATCCTCCTCACTCGCTCTGAAGTCTTGTCAGCCCTGTGTGTGTCTCAGTGCTTCCTCTGGAACGTCCCACCTGTTCTGTGTGCATTCAGCATCGCCGCTGAAGGCGGACTGTCTGCTGGTCCCTCTGGGGGAAGTTTCCCCAGTGAGCGTGCCTGGTGCAGAGGGCTAGTTATTTAAAACGTCTGTAGGTCCCCGTTTGGTAACCATGGGGGTGGCACCCGTGTGCCAGCACTCGCATACCTCCCCCTAAGTTGTCTTCAGTAAGCGCATGAGGTCGCAGTGCAGTGCTAGCTCTGCAGGTGGAGGAACAGCCCAGAGGCGGACTGCAGTTAGCTGTCACATAGCTCTCAGGACGGGGGTTAAACCTTGAACTCCGACCTGCTTCAGCTTCTCTGTCCTCCTAAGACTAATCACAGTCCCCATGTAACCCCCTTTCATGTTCTGTTGCCCAGACACCCCTGTACTACTCCGAGAAGGGCTTTTCCATCCCCTGTGGAAGTCATTTTACCTTTGTTAAAACGAAGAATCCAAATGTATGGAAATGATATGGAGATTAAACTCATGGCACTACACGGTTGACTGGTCATATTTACCACGGTTTTCCCTGGAGCAGGAGTACCGTCCTCAGACGGAGTGCTGCCAGCCAGTGACCCTTAACCACACCCCCATGCAGCCACCTCCCAGCAACTCGCACCAGTGTCCGGAGGGCTGGTGTCCTCCAAGCATGACGCACGGTTATGGCTAACACAGCATGGGGCACGGTTATGGCTAACAGCTGTGTTGCTTTCTCCGCGTCCCGCACTGAAAGGGAGGAGGACCGGTTCCTGAGTGGATTAAGAGGAGCTGGGGGTTAAGAAATAAAGAGACAAGAGGCAAAAATAGATCCAAAAGCTGGGAGCCGGGTGGAGGCTGTCACTGTGATGGAGGGACAGCCACACAGGTAACCCAGCACATTTATCCTCCAAAATACAAAGCGGTTTCACTGGGAAAGCTTAGGATCAAAGGAGCTTGGTTGGGCCCAGGTCCTATTCATTCCCTCTTTCCCTGTGCTAGACTGGACTTACATCTCAAAGCCTTTCCCAAAACCTGGACGAAGGTAAACCAGGACTGATGGACCCCCTGCCTTCTTGGGGGGCTGTAACCAGAGACGGCTCTGCTTGGGCTCAGCTGATAGGAATTAAAAGAATGGGGAGGGCCCTCTCCACACAGCATTGGGCATGGTTATGGCTAACCTCCATCCATCGCAGCATCCAGTGAAAGCCCGTTTGCTGACATGTACGGCGCAGTGAGCGGTGACCTGGCACGGTCCGGGGGGGGCGGGGGGTGTGAGCGCAGGACCAGGTCCGGCTCCTCCGTTAACCTTGGCAGCGGCCGGTCCTCCCCGCAGTGGCGGTGGACTGGTGCCCCTCGCCCGTGGTTCTTGCCCCGCTCACAGGGTCTGTTCAGAGATTAAATCACGCCGGTCCTGCGGAGCCAGGCAGACGACAGACACGTGTGTAAGTCCCGTGGGCCTGCCTTCCCAGTTCCCACCCAGAGGCTGCGCTGCGGGCGGTCCGTGCACAGACGTGGGGAGACTCGGCATCGGCGGCCGGGCCCCCTGCCTTCCCCGGGCGAGCTCGCTCCGGCGGCGGGCGGCCGTGCATGGTGGTGCCCACCTGCTGACCACGCCTGGCTCTTGTTGGCCTCCTGCGGGCCGCTCAGGAGGACCTGCTCCACGTGGCACAGGACCCCGCCCCGGAGGGCACAGCGCCGGGCACACCTCACGGGCGCCAGTGAACGTGGACCAGACCCTGGGACAGTCACCTGCTCTGTGAAGGCGCCTTGTCACCCCGGCGCCCGCTAGCTTGGCCCGCCCCCCCAGCCCTTCTTGGACCAGGCCTGGCAGGTGCTCCTGCTCTGGCTCTGCTGCCCTTGGCCTGAGAGCCGGGGAGAGAGCGGGGAGGGGAGGCGGGAAGGTGGCTCTGGAAGGAGCTGTCCTCTCAGATGGCAGGAGGCCCGCACAGACCACCTGCCGAGGGCCTCGGGTGGTGCCAGCCCCTGAGCCTGGCTCCAGGGAGGCCGGGAGCTGAGGCCACCAGCCTGGGGCACAGCAGTGGGTCAGCTGGGCGGTCACACTGGCTCCTGGGCCAGCACAGGACACAGGACACAGGACACGCGGGAGTCACTGTCCCTCTCGGAGAGGAGTTTCTCAGAAAAGGGAGGACACCTGCCAGCGAACCAGACTAACGATGGGAGCACTCCCTCAGGACTGAACTGTCCTCCTTCTCTGCCTGTGGAGAGCAGGGGCGCGAGCTCGGAGCCGGGCTCACTTGGGACTGAAAGTTTGCAAATGCCTTCTGTTAGGAGAGACCGATGGCTGGCTGGCTCTTGGCCCACCATGTGGCAGCCCATGAAATATCTGAGTTACATGAACACGCGCTGCCGTAAGCGGCCACACCGGCATTCACACTCCGGAAAGTGCCAGTCCATGCTCATTCCAGGGGGCCAGGGTGGGCAGGCCGCTGTCCCATGACAGTCAGGGCTGCCCCCGCCTCACCGTCCTTCCCTTCGGCCGGCTGGCCAGGGCCGGGGAGCAGAGAAGTCGCACCTGCTGAAGCAGCTTGGCCCAGAGGTGTCACCTATGACTGTCAGGGTCCCAGGGGGATGGGGGCTAGGCGGTGCCGGGCCTTGCAGAGGAGCCGAGACCCCTGGGGAGGAGACCTCCAGCTGGGCAGTCCCTGCTGGGAGCCAAGTGACTGGTGAGGAGCGAATCCAGGGGTCCTCAAACTTTTTAAAGTGGGGGCCAGATCACGGTCCCTCAGAGAGCTGGAGGGCCGGACTATATGAACTACTAAAAATTCCTACTGTAACACCTCGGCTGCGCTCACTGCCCAAAAAACCTGGCGGGCCGGATCAGACTCCTTTGCGGGCCGCATGTGGCCCGCAGGCCGTAGTTTGAAGACCTCTGTCAGCTAGACGGTCACCTGTGCAGCCAGGAGGGCCGCCGCTGACTCGGGAACCTCCTGTGTATCTTTCTGGGCCCTGTCTGCGGTGTGGGGCAGGCCTGTTTTCCTGGGTGGGCTCGTGAGGGCTTCAGCGTGGGTGGAAAGCACTTCTCGGCACCGTCACCGGGCAGGCAGCTTTCTAGTCTTAGAAGGATTCCTCAGGTTCACTGGAGGCAGCGTCTGGGGATGGGGGTCCAGGAGAGGAGAGCGCTGAGAGGATGGGGGTGGGAGAGAAATCCTGGCATGGGCAGGAGAGCCAGACCCAGAGGCGGGGTTCCCAGGCACCCAGGGAACAGGGCCGGTGTGATGTGGACGCAGGGGGAGGGCCGGGAAGTGGAACTTTAAGGTCAGACTCAGGGCATCTGGCCTGAAGCCACAGGTCTGAGGACTCCAAGGTCAGCGTGTCCTCATGACAAGGACATACGTGTCATCCATCCACCCTCAGTCACTTATACGCATTTGATGGCTCCCAATATACTATCCGGTGAACTATCCGGTCCAGCCTCACAGGCTGGAAATCACCAATAAAGGACTTGCTGACAGAAGATCCAGGCCCGGCCAGCTCACGAAGATGCACAGAAAGAGGTGAACCCGTCAGGGGCATCGCTGTGTCAGCTACTCAGTGAGACGGTTCAGGAGAAGAACTCTCTAGAAAGTGAAATATTCTATAGACAGACACTAGAGAGGGAAGTCATTTCATCAATACGTTTTTGCTGGTTTCCTGATTTTAAAAACTATTATTATTTTGCAATAAAACGTTGTAGTGACAGTCCATTTCATGAAGAGCTGTCTTGACCCCAGGCACTGCAGCTTGACCCCTGGCATTAACATTTTCCTTGGTGACGTGGATATTTTCCCAGGTGTGTTCTTGTGAAAAAATGATACAATCATTGCCTTAGTCTGAAATGCGTTTGTTCTGTTGATTACCGGTGTTTTGGCGCCCTCCGGTGGTATGACTAGGGAAGACAAGTGATCGGATTTCATGCTACTTGCAGCTATTTCAACCCCTATCTGGCACGCATTTTTAAAAAAACATGCGTTCCTAACTATTAGGGACACTGACCCCTCTTCCCTTAGATTAGGGGTGTCGAACTCAATCAGAGAAGGGTCCAAAATCTAAAATCCAGCCTAAATCGCGGGCCGAATGGTTTACTGAACAGTCATAAACTGACAATGTCATAAACTGACAGCGGAGTGCAGTGATGACAGCGCGGTGCGGGCCACATTGCAAGGCCTGGCGGGCTGGATTTGGCCCGCGGGCCTTGTGTTTGACACATGTGTCTTAGATTGTCCAATAAAAAATGACAACAGCCAGCACAACAATTATACCTATTTTGACAGATTGGCAAAAAATACAATTTAATTTTTAGTGCACTGTAGGATTTTAGTAATTAGTTTCTGTGTGCCACGAGACGAGAAAGGTTGAAAATTGCTGTTATGTATAGTATTGCAGCCAGTAATTGTATAAATGACAACATGACAACACTGAGAAGCATGAAGGAAATGACCCCAGTTCACTCAGTTGTGCTTCAGAAAAGCTGCTCACAGCTGCTAGGGTTGCAATAGCTGATTTCATATCTGAGATGAGTCTCGAAAACCGGTGTCATGGAAGAATTATAAGACTTTTAAGAATGGAATTAAAAAGTCAGGCTTATTCCCTCTGTGTGCACGTTGCTCACAAATCCCTTCTCACCGGTACAAGTAACTTTTAGAAAGCCACTGAAAATCAGATTGAAAACAAGCCCACTAGCAGTATGAAATCATGGCATTTCCTGGGCCATTTGAATTACAAACTGATGGAGTAGATGGTGTGTATGGAGCAGTGGTCGCCAACCGATGGGCCTTGGACCACTGTGCTCCGTGAGGTCGGCAAGATTGGCCACCGCTGGTCTAGAGTATAGAGTTCTCCATCATTTAAATCCCATCCTTTCTGTGCCCTAGGTCTTAGGGACATCTCTTTTACATAAAGAGAACGGGATTAAAAAAATCAGTCCAATCATCTCTGTTTTCATGCATGGTCATGAATATCAACTTGTCTGAACTTGTTCTCTCCTCTTTGTATTTTATCTACAGTCTTTTTACTTCTATGCGTGCTTTTCTCTGGTTTTGTTTTGAATTTATTTTTGTTATTTTTAATATAGTGATTTTTGAAAAAGTATGTAAACTTTGAAATATTACCGTGCTTTCATAACAGAATTTTAAGTCAATGATTCTTAAATTAACTCTTAAGAATGAGAAGTGTGGAGAATGTGAGCTTCTGAGACCCCGGCCTTCTGTCTCCATCTGGCTGGGCTCCTGGCCCCTGGGCCTTCAAGGTCATGGGTGGCCCTTCCGACACATTAACCACAGTCGCCTGCCCGTGGTCTCCAGGCTGCGGGAATCCTATGCTTCCGTTTTTCACAAATTTAATAGCAAATGTGGCCTCCCCCTCATTGCCATGGTCACCACAAACATCTTCACTGGTTTACTTGTGTATTCACCATTTTCTTCCCTCACCATTGCTTCTTGCTTTTCCCATCTTCCGCAGCCCTTTCGCTAGGCAGCCCTTGGATGAAGGACCGATGATGGTGGTGTGCACAGCTTTTGTCAAAAAATTAAGAAATAAGCCAGTCAGAGAAAGACAAGTATCACATGATCTCGCTCAGAAGTGGAACCTAATGAACAAAGTAAACTGATGAACAGGTAGATCCAGAGACAAAGAAGCATGGGACAGAGGGAAAGTGAGGTGGTGGGTGGGAAGAGGTCAACCAAAGAACGTGTGTGCATATAAGCATAGCCCATGGACTTGACAGTAGGGTGGTGGAGGCCTGGGGGTGGCTGCAGGATATAAGAGGTCAATGGGGAGGAAGGGGGACATTCTTAATACTTCCAACAGTAAAGGTTAAGAGAACACATTGTTTGTCCCGTGGGAAGTGTGGCTGGGCGGTTGACTTCAGCACGTGCTGCTGGCATCCCTTCTCCCTCTCTCACAGGGCTGCGGCCCCTCTGATGGCTAATGTGGGAGCTGCGTCTTGCAGGATGCGGAGGTCAGCCAGGTAGGGAAGATGATCCAAGCATAGATAATAGAGGATGCCCAGGAGAGAGGTGACTGTTGGAGGAGCCGTGAGTGATGAGGAAATAGAAGGCAAGGTGAGAGAGGTCGCCTGGACCAGGTGGGGCCCAGCTTCGTACACCACTGTGAGGGGAGTTTTATTCTGAGTGGGAGGTGTGACATGAATGGTCTGACCTAGAGTTTGAAAGACCGTTATGGCTGCCCGGTGAAGGACAGACCAAAGAAGGAGCAGCAATGGAGCCAGCAAGACCAAAAGACTATAAATTAAGAATGATTGCTGATAAATGAGTGAAGGGGTGATTTACACATATGTATATGTTGACATATATACACACACATATATAACATTTAACCTCTTACAGTAACATTTATCAGCATCTTGTATGTTGAGAGATTGGTTGTTAAGAATAAGCTCATAGGTAGGTATTTATGATTTTATTAGAGGCCCAGTGCACAAATTCATACACCAGTGGGGTCCCTTGGCCTGGCCTGTGGGATTGGGCCAAAACCAGCTCTCCAATATCCTCCAAGGAGTCCTGGATTGTGAGAGTGTTCAGGCCAGGCTGAGGGACCCCACTGGTGCACGATCAGGGCTAGGGAGAGGGGCATAGGAAGTTGGCCAGCCACTGGAGGAACCACAGGAGGGCTCCAGGGCATGTCAGGCCTGTCTTGCTCAGTCCCAATTGGCTGGAACCCAGCAGCAAGCTAACCTACCAGTTGGAGTGTCTGCTCCTCTCCCCCTCCCCCGGGTAGTCAGTGCATGTCATAGTGACTGGTCAACCAGTGGACTGTCTGCCTGTCTGGTGGTCAGTGCAAATCATAGCGAGCTGTTGAGCAGGCTTAGCATATCTTTAGCATATTACATTTTGATTGGTTGAACGGCCAACCAGATGACTGGACTTAGCATATTAGGCTTTTATTATATAGGATAATATTAAGTTAAGCTGATGAGCATACTCCATAAGTAATTTAAGTTCTTCTCCAGCAAATAACATTTTTATTGCAAACAAACACCTACTTAGGCGGGTTCTCACCAGTCCTTTGAACACTGGTTTGTCCCTGGAGCCAACAGCCAAAGAAAACTAGCATTTCTGGTTGATTTCCACTAGATGGCACCATTGAGTTCAAGATGCAACCGGTTGTAGATTTTAATGCAAGAGTTTGACCAATTATAGAAGACATTTATATCGAGTTCCTTTCCCCTTCTACATTAATATTTAAACCAACATTCAGACCACTTTTGTTCTTTTTGGAAGAAAAATAATCAAAATCTGTAACCTGGAAATTTGAAAACACTATTAAGTTATTAAGGACCTGGTTTGGTATTATCTGCTATTTTTATTGCAATTAATAGAAATGATCTTTTTATTATAAAACACAGTGTTTTGGTCATGTTTGCATGTGTTGTAAGTTTTGATCACAGATATCTTCTTTTTTGGACAAAATAGTTTCGTTTTCAGGCCATTGAAAGAGTAGGAGCTTCCTGCCCCCTAACTTTTTATCCTGAGTGGCTGTGCTTTTGTGTAAAACTAACCTGCCGTTGAGTACACAGTTCCACTTCAACTGCCATGGAACATTATAAACAAAAACAAAAACTCTAAAAATAAAAACACTCCCATTACTGAATGCAGGGTACAGTATACACTCATTCTGTGTGCTGTTGCAGGGTTACAGCGAACCCAACAGTCGGCTCTTGTTTCCCATGGATTCACAGGCGGAAGTGCTCCTGGGTGTGACCTATCTGTCTCCATCCTGTGGAAACAGGGAGACTGAGGCCCAGACCACATTCCAGACTGCACCGAGAGGGGAGGAAAGGCAGGGTGCCCACACTGTGGAGTTCAGCTGACGGTCTGCAAGCCTTTACAAAGCAGCTGTGGAGAAGGGGGTCCCCACACTGCCAGGGGATGAGTGAGGGATGGGTCTTCATCAGTGGTGACGGGCAGCGCCTACGGTCCTTCGTTGTACAGTTGGAAGTGGCATGAAGAGGAACAGGACCCGGGAGACACACAGTTATCTTTTCATTATGAGACACCGTGTCCCTGGAGTCAGCTGGCTCACGGAGAACGTGGTCCTGGAGTGAGGTGTGAGTGAGTCGTGAGCCCCTGCATTTACACACATGGCCTTGGACTGGCCCTGCTTTTACACACATGATCTTGGATGGCCCTTCATTTACACACATGGCCTTGGACTAGCCCTGCATTTACACACATGACCTTGGACTGGCCCTACATTTACACACATGATCTTGGATGGCCCTTCATTTACACACATGGCCTTGGACTAGCCCTGCATTTTCACACATGATCTTGGACTGGCCCTTCATTTACACACATGGCCATGGACTGGCCCTGCATTTACACACGTGGCCATGGACTGGCCTTTATTTACACACATGACCTTGGACTGGCCCTACATTTACACACATGGCCGTGGACTGGCCCTTCATTTACACACATGGCCTTGAACTGGCCCTTCATTTACACACATGGCCATGGACTGGCCCTTCATTTACACACATGGCCGTGGACTGGCCTGCATTTACACACATGGCCTTGGACTGGCCCTGCTTTTACACACATGGCCTTGGACTGCCCTGCATTTACACACATGGCCTTGGACTGGCCCTGCATTTACACACGTGGCCATGGACTGGCCCTTCATTTACACACATGGCCTTGGACTGGCCCTACATTTACACACATGGCCGTGGACTGGCCCTTCATTTACACACATGGCCTTGAACTGGCCCTTCATTTACACACATGGCCATGGACTGGCCCTTCATTTACACACATGGCCGTGGACTGGCCTGCATTTACACACATGGCCTTGGACTGGCCCTGCTTTTACACACATGGCCTTGGACTGCCCTGCATTTACACACATGGCCTTGGACTGGCCCTGCATTTACACACGTGGCCATGGACTGGCCCTTCATTTACACACATGGCCTTGGACTGGCCCTGCATTTACACACATGGTCTTGGAGTGCCCTCTGCATTTACACACATGGCTTTGGACTGGCTCCTGCATTTACACACATGGCCATGGACTGGCCCTGCATTTACACACATGGCCTTGGACTGGCCTTGCATTTACACACATGGCCTTGGAGTGGCCCCGCCCCTCTAAGCTCTGGAATGGAGTGAAAAACACCTGCTTCGTGGACACGTGGTCATGTCACGCAGCCCACGTGGAAGAAGGCAGGCCCTCGCAGAGTTACCCTCTGACCTCGGGAAGGAAGAGCTTCTAAACGGAAGCTCAGGGGAAAGCCCAGCGTAAGGACTGGGTGAGCCATCGGTGACCAGGTCTGTGCAGGTGGGCTAAGTGGGGTGTTGGCCCTTCCAATGATGGGTCTGATGGGTTTCTGGGTCCTGGATTTGGAAGCTCATTGGACTGGCGGCAGAGTTGGCCAGAGGCACGCTGACGAGACCACAGGTTTCAGAATCAACAGTGAGAGGAGACAGTCCTGGTGTTCATGGCGATATCACTGCCCTGGGCTGATCCAGGCTCCTAAGGTGACAACACGCAGTTCCACACCCCGTCTCGTCTCTGAGGCCTGAGGGTTCATGCCAGCCTCACGCTGTGGGTCGCAGTGTGGCCGGCACTGAAGCCTTCCTGTCACTTCTCTTGTCGCCCAGCAGGTGTCAGTCATTCTCTTCCCTCGGAGTTCCTTCTCCTCCGCAGGGACCCTCTGCGAAGCCACCTTAGTTATCCTGTCCAAGCCACAGGCTGGCTGAACTGTCACAGTAACCGTCCTTCTAGTCGCCTCTCAGGGACTGAGGCATCTTGCATTCAGGCAGTGACACATTTTATTTTCTCATTTAAATTAAAAAATCTCCATCTCCGTTTCCAACACGGGTGCCTGGGCAATAAATGAGAGAGCCCGGGGTCCTCAGTGGTCGGAGAAGACCCGGTCACTGACTTCTGAGGTTGTCCCCTGGAGTAGGATCCCTGCTGTTCTTCAGGACTGCACCCCGGCTTTGTGTTAAAGGGGTCCCCACCCTCGCTCCCCAGGGTAACCTCTGCATGTCTGCATCCCGCCACCTTGTCCTCCTGTAGTCAGAGGTTTGGATCTGGCCGCTAGAACATGACACTCATTTCCCTCTTCTCCATCCTACGACTCAAAGCACTCCATCTCTGCCCCTGAATTTCTCTTAAAAACCGCCATTACAGTGCTGGTGTTTATATGTAAGAAGTGGACCTGATCATTGTCTATGGATCATTCTTAAAGCCACAGTTGTTACAATGTGTGCGGTCCAGTGAATAAGTTATAGGGGTTTCCCTTCTCTTTAAGTTCTGCATGTAGTTTTCACTGTGTCGATGCCACTGCTGTTTAAAACATATGAAAATGCCCTGGCTGGTGTAGCTCAGTGGATAAAGCATCAGCCTGTGGACCAAAGGGTCCCGGGTTTGATCAGGTCAAGAGAACGTACCTTGGTTGCAGGCTCCTCCCCTGCCCAGGCCCTGGCCCGGGGCACGTGCAGGAGGCAACTGATCTATGTGTCTCTCTCACATTGGTGTTCCTCTCTGTCTTTCCCTCTCTCTTCCACGCTCTCTGCAAAGCAATGGAAAAACATCCTCGGGTGAGGATTAACAACAACAACAACAACAACAACTATATATATATATGTATATGAAAATGTTATCACTATAGCAGGTATGCAAAAAGACTCAAGGACACACTCAGTAGAAGTGAAGTTAAACAGCACCACCCCCTTCCCTACACGAGGGGGAAGAGGTAGAAATGGACTGTCCTTCTGTTCTGTGAGTGAGAACGCGCGCTGGAGCATGAGTGTGTGTGTCTCACACGTGTGCCGTGGGCAGAGCAGAGGCAGTGGGTCCATCCCGGAGCACGTCCACCTGCTCGGGAGGGTTGAGCTGGGCTTTCTCCCCGCGGCTGTGGGCTCTGGAGGAAGGGAAGCTGGAAGGGACGCCAGAGGGACGGTGAGAATTGCCGGGAACAATGGTCATGAGTCACCCACCGTGTGAGTGTGAGCCTACGGCTGGTTCTCACGGGGGCACCCCTCGCGCTCGCTGGGGCCGTGGCCCGGAAAGGCGCCTGCAGCCCGGAGAAAGTGCCAGTCCCACAGGGCGACGTCATGCCCAGGCCGGCCTCCTGGGTTCTGGCCGTGGGAACCTGATTTCCCTGCAGATTGGGTTCACGGCCGCTTCCTCCTGCACGGTCCCACAGGCCCCTTCCTCCTCGGAAAGAGGAAAAGCTCCTTTCTGTGAGTTATAAATCACAACACCCGTCCGCAGAGCACAGGCCGAGCTGACAGGGCCGGGACCGGGGGCAGAGGTGGCCCAGCCCGCCCAGCCCCTGTGCTAACTCCGGCCCCTGTGCTAATCCCCGGCCCCTGTGCTAACTCCGGCCCCTGTGCTAACCCACGGCCCCTGTGCTAACTCCCAGCCCCTGTGCTAACCCCAGCCCCTGTGCTAACCCCCAGCCCCTGTGCTAACTCCCAGCCCCTGTGCTAACTCCCAGCCCCTGTGCTACTCCCAGCCCCTGTGCTACTCCCGACCCCTGTGCTACTCCCGGCCCCTGTGCTAACTCCCAGCCCCTGTGCTACTCCCAGCCCCTGTGCTAACTCCGGCCCCTGTGCTAACTCCGGACCCCTGTGCTACTCCCGGCCCCTGTGCTAACTCCCAGCCCCTGTGCTAACTCTCAGCCCCTGTGCTACTCCCAGCCCCTGTGCTAACTCCCAGCCCCTGTGCTAACTCCCAGCCCCTGTGCTAACTCCCAGCCCCTGTGCTAACCCCCAGCCCCTGTGCTAACTCCCAGCCCCTGTGCTAACTCCCAGCCCCTGTGCTAACCCACGGCCCCTGTGCTAACTCCGGCCCCTGTGCTAACTCCCAGCCCCTGTGCTAACCCACGGCCCCTGTGCTAACTCCGGCCCCTGTGCTAACTCCCAGCCCCTGTGCTAACCCCCAGCCCCTGTGCTAACTCCGGCCCCTGTGCTAACTCCCAGCCCCTGTGCTAACCCACGGCCCCTGTGCTAACTCCGGCCCCTGTGCTAACTCCGGCCCTGATAGCGGCCCGGGAACAATGGGCCCGGCTGGCCCTGGCAAGTGGCCTTTCCTGGCTGGTGTGGCCACGCCGCTGACCCACGTCCCAGGTCCTCGGCGGGGACCCCGGCCTGCCCCGGCGAAGGAGCGGCTCTGGGGGTCCGGGGGAACCTCCCCAGGGAAAGCGTCGCCCTGGACAGGCTTGTCTTGTAAGAACTGTGGCGGCCGCCAGGCTAATAAGTACAGTTTGGAAACATTGTCTGTCTCGTGTTGTCATTTCACAGCGACTAGAACGCCTCATGAGCAGGCTGCCCACCACGATGGGCTCAGTCCCACTAATATTGAGAACCTATGTTCCAAGTGCCGCGGGGACAATGAGGCCTAGAAAGACTAAAGGTCACGTTCAAGGTCATGCATCCACGAAGTGACGGGATCAACATTTGAATCTAAGACCTTCTTACTGAAGAGCAGTGGTTCCTAGCCATGAAGCTCCAGTCCCAGATTTGAAATCTGTTAGATTACCTCTTCATGCCTCTGTCATTGGTTTTAGCAAACATTTACAAAGCACTTCTAAAAACACTTTCTATATGCCACCCAGGCTCTTAGCACATCACAACATATGAACTCAAATCCAACAACAATTTTTGATCTAGACACAATCTTACCTATAAGGAAACTGAGGCACAGGGAGGATAATTAACTTGGCTGATGTCCGGTGAGTCACGTGTAAGAGGCCCACATGCTCTGTTGATTCCAAGCCCCTGAAAAGGCCAATTGATTAGTCATGACTCCAGACGTCGAGTTTCACAGTCTCCCCACTACGCAAAAATAAACTATGCATTCACCTTGGATGCGGTAACATGAAACCCAAAGATCAGCCCCGGATCACGTGAAGCCTAGGAAAAGGCAGCCCCTGGTTCACAGGGAACGGTGTCTTCATTTGGATTATTTAATCGACGAAGATAGTGTGATATTTCAGTCAAAACCATGCTGAAAACTGTTATTGCTAAAGCTTTAAAGGCTAGGTTCTATTTTGTTTTAAGCTGTTTATGAAATTGAGTCTGGAGGTTTTATAATCCTCAAATCCGCTTTAATTAATTTGTCAAATCCTTTTAGCAGAATTTGTTTTAGTGTTTCTGTGTGCCTACCAGAGACAGGGCTGTATTAGTTTTCTGTAATCTTTAAATTAGGTTCGCTCACATAACCTCATGGTCTGTATGAATATTCTAGCTCACAGTATCCTGACCCAAAAGGGAAAACTTCAATCCTTTATTTTAGTTTCCAGTATGCTCTGTCCCTTCTGGGATAGGTAATATGCACACACGTTTTGATGGCCCAATGATGCCATCAATTTATATAAGTAACATACAACTTGCAAAAGTGCCAAGATAAAGATTGGATACTTCAGTAAGCATTGATAAAAGCTGACATTTTTGCTTTGTAATGGAGTCCACTCAGAGGTGTTTTAATTTTAATATCCCACATCAATTCACCAATCCAGGAAGGGAAGTTTCTTACTATGCCTGAAAAATTTCTCTGATTTTGGTTCTATGATTATTCTTATAAACTCCTTTTTTTATATCGAAGAATGGGGAATGTTAGGCTATATTTGCAGTAAAACATACTGTTAGCCATAAAACTTAGCTAGAAATACAAGTAAAAAATCAACATACACTTTATTTTAGCTTTCTCTTTTGACATCTTAGATTCACTTGTGGAATTTCAGTTAGAACTAAGCTTTTTAAAAGATGCCATCCATATGGTAACATAATAGTTTTCATAAACAGGATAAACTTTGAATATAAGGCGTGTTTGCCAAAAGAAGGTGTTTTATTTATGCAGATAATATGATAAAATTCTTTTTTAAAAATCATATCAGAAGACTATGGCTCATTCAAGAATTATTAGTGTGTATACATGAAATAATGCACCGTGGTTTCTAGGTGAATAAAGAAGGGAGGGATGACTAGAACTGACCCTCTGGGAGAGCAGGAGAGCATTGAAGAGGTTCACACCATGCATGGGAACTCAAGAACTGCTTTATTGGGAGCAAGGGGTATAGGAGCTGAATTCATTGATTAGCCCTAACAGATTTATTTTGGTAGAGTGTTTATTTATTTATTTATTTTATTTTCACGTACAAGATTGTAAATGGAGACACTTTTACTTCTTTCTCTCCAATTTGGATGGCTTTTCTTTCTTTCTTTTCTTTCTTTTTTTTTTTTTTGCCTAATGGTTCTGGCTAGTATGGGAAAGCATGGGACTTGGTTGAAATGTCTATAAGGAGGATTCTCTGAAAGGTCAGGGACCTCTGGGGTGGACCTTGCTGAAGGCAGCAGCCTCTGCCTTGACTTTTCCAAACAAGTGTGATCCCACAGATGTTTACTTAGACAAGTCCTTGCGTAAAGGACAGGGCAGATGCATGTGCTTTCTCAAGGGTGCTTACCTGCCGAGAGTATCTCATCATGGCAGATACCCACCAGGAAAATGAAGAAACGGAACAGCCTGTGCAGAATAAAGAGGAAGACGTGCTTTGGGAGGAGTGTATGGCCACCAGGCAGCAGGAAGTGACTGAGGGGGCTAGGTTCCCTGAGTGGTCTCTTCCCTCTGAAGGGCTGCCTCCTTTAGGCTGGTCAATGATGGGATGGAGTTCTTATGGAAATGTTCCCGGAGATGAGAGAAATCAGGAGAAGATCTAGGAGCTGCTGTTAGGAATTAGTAGCATGTCCTCAAGGGGGGACTCTCCAATCCCGTGCCCATCATGATGAATTTTGCCTTGTGCCTTGACTCCTGCCATTTTCCATGAGGTCAAAGCTGTGATTTCTACTGTGGTTTTCCCCCTTGTGTTTCCTGATATGCCTTTACTGACCCGTTTGCTGTGAACCTTCTGCAACTTCCGTGTGTCAAGCGGGTTCCGTGTTACCAGGTTCTAAGTGGAGATTGCTTTGGCATTCATTCTTCTGTTCCTGTCAACAGTAATTTCACCCTCTTGCATGGACAAGCATAATGTTAATAAAGCCATTAAAAAGCAATATATATAAATATAAAACCCCTCAGCTATCTTGAGGATTTCACCTTCTTGATTTGTCCATGCTAGAATCTCTCATTTGTCCTTGGCTATGTGCTTAATTTTCCTGCTGTCTTTCAAATCTATTATGATCTTAATTTACTGAGAACAGCCTGTGGGACTTACTTATTTACTTTTTCATTTTCTTGTCACTTTTCTACTTCATTGGAATAATTAGTTATGCCTAAATAATTACAGTTTTGGAGCTTTCAAACTCTTTTAATTTATCTATCTTTCCTAAGAAAGACCCAGAACATAGAATCAGATTCTTTCCTTTGTATTTGAGGTCTGCCTCCAGAATCACACAAGGAAAACTTTCTCCATTCCTCTGAAATTAATTACCTATTTTTTCCCCTCAAGATAATTTTCCCATTGCAATGTACTTCTTCCTGTGGGTTGGAATTAATTCTGGTGTGACAGACTCCCTCTATGCTTCTTCTGACCTCAGATCAATGAATATATCAGCAGGGTCAGACCTTGGCAGGTGTTCTACTTTGAACTAATGAGTCAATGTCAGCTCTCTGAATGGATGAAGTTTCCCAACGCTGCTATATAGTAATTCTGTGTCAGCTTTATCATGCCTTTGTCCCTTCTTTTTGCTTTACCCAAATATACTCTAGTATTTTCTTTCTCACATAAGGGTATCAATTTCTAACGAGTATATTATTAATGGCATTTATTGTCTTACTCAATAAAACATGTCCTTTTTTTAAAAAAATTATGTTCTCTTAAAATCAAGAGGTACTTTTTGCATTCCTGTTCCTTAATACATAGAGTACAGTTTTTGGTTAGCAGTTAATTTCCCATTTTTCATCCACATGTCACCCTAGCTCTCATTGGAGTTTTGTAAGTGAAGGCCTACAGAACTGAAGATATATTAAAACTCTTCCATTTTCTAAAGAGGACAAGAGAAGTAACCTACCAGGAAGCAGAGAGACTATTGATCCTCTTCTGACATTATGAAGTGTCTTTAATGACCACCACGCATGCCCTGGGTCTTCCCTGGAAAGACCACTCAATGAATCAGAGGAGATCATCTTTGGGACATCTGAGGAGCACAGAATTGTCTTATGACTGGGATAGTGTATATTTTTCTGATTTTGCTATAGATTTGCTCCAACTATCATAACTTCCAGTAGATACCCACAGGGTTCCATGTGTCTGAATATTCCACTGACATGGCAGCAGAGGTGATCCTCAGAGTGATGCTTGCTTTCCATAAAACACTCTCTGCAGGTCCTCACACAATTAGTAGGACATCCAAAGGATTCCAAAGACTTCTCTTGCTCTTGGTGTTTTCTCCATTCCGCTAGCCTCAGCACTGCTCTGTGTCTAACTGAGGAGAAATAGATGCTCATTACCTTTATCTCCAACAGTTTCTTCTTCCATTTTTCATCAATCACTACTTTCATGTTCAGACTCTAGAATTCATTACCAACAGCCCTGTCACCTTCCATAATCTTAGCTTCAAGTCTCTCATCCTCTGAAAACTGCACCTTATCTTTCCCATATACATATTATCCCTAACTTTCTAAGATACCAACAACTCATTGACCTCACAGAGAATTCATTGACCCTAACACCTCCATAGTGCCCTTGCAGAAAACTCTCAGTCTTCCTTTAAATCTTACTCTGAATGTTCACCCACTTACATGAAAAAACATAATGTTAATAAAGCCCTTGTACCTAGGAAACTGAGCAAGTCTGGAGAAAAGCAGAGAGGCATGACAACCTAAAAAAGTTAATGACCACTGATCTCAAATGGATCAGCAGTGTCAGCAAATATGTTATATTTCCCTAATTGCTTTGTTCTCCCATTATGTTAGGTCATTAGTCCACAACTTTCCTCCAAACTTCCAAACATTCTTCTCAATTATTCTCAACTGACGATCTTGCTGCACATTTTCCTGGGGAAGCAAAGGCAGTTAGGAGAAATATTCCACCTGTTCTCACCACCGTATCTACCAACCCATCTCTATCTGCACAGTATTATCTTTCTTCTCACCATAATTGTACTGTGTATTTCCTTGCCTAAACCCTTCTTATGCACTGTATCCCATCCCCTATTATCTGCTCCAGGTTTACTCTTTCAAAATCTCTTCCTATTTCTCCTGCACTAACTGAATATCATATATATATATATATATATATATATATATATATATATATATATATATATCCGGGTAATGACATCATGTAGCAAAGACCAGCTTCCTCTCCCTAGTGACTAGCCTCCTTGGCATTTCTTCAGCCCAGGATCACAGCGTGCTTTATAGCCTGGTGAAAATATTTCACACTTTAACCAAATGTCTGTGAAGCATTTTCCCGTGCCTCGTCTCATTTGATCCTGAGAGAAGTCCTGGAATAAGTAGATAGGATACTCAGCAGAATCCTGCTTTCTTTTCATTAGCTGAAAAACAGAGACTTAGAAAGTTTAGAAACTTGACCCGATTGAAAAGAAGTATGAAATGGTGGACCTTGAAAATGACTTCAGGTTTTCTCACTGTGTAGAATATAGTCAAACACGGCTGCAATTAAATTTTACCCTGTGTTCTCCTTGCGTGATCTATAATAATAATCTGTTTCATGTTGATATTTACTGCTGTATTGCTGACAATCCCCTGACAGAGAAGTTGGGGTAATTCACTGGGCTGGAAAAAGTTCAGCTACATCAGAAAGCAGGTCTAATTAGGCAACTTTATCCTATATCTATAAAAGGCCAAGCTGACACGTGCTCTCGCTGATGCCAATCACACATTTGTGTTTCTCGCTGTCATTGTCAATAGTGAATTTGGTTGACACTTCTATTATAGAGAAAGGACAAATAGCAATATTAAAATATGTCTTCTAATTAATTTCCTTTCAATGTGCATGAATTCGTGCACTGGATCACTAACACAACCATATTCTTATGGCTCTCATCTTGAAAGAACTCTCCCTGACACCACCATCCTTTCCACCTCCCACTCTAATTTTCTGCTCTCTTTGCAGCAAATCTCCTAAAAAATAATGTAAACTCTGTGTGTTCTCCATTTGTTTTATTCCTCTTCTCTCCTAAACCAACTCCAATTAGGTTCTTGTTTCTTTACTGCAATGAAACAGCTGGTATTAAGGTTATTGAAGACCTTTGGATTGCCAACCCAATGGTGGATTTTTTTTTTTTTAGTTCTTGTTTTACTCAACCTTAAAACAGTAGTCAATGTAGCTCATGTTCTTCTTAAAATATTTCCTTCCCTTGGCTTCCAAAACACTGCTTTCTCCCCATGCCCCCCATCCCTCTCCACCCTGCCACCTGTCTCATTGACTGCTTCTTGTCAGTCACTGTTGTCTTTCTCTTCACCTCAATATTTGTGGACTCCACAGGACTTAAAGCTTATCTTTCCTCTAGCCAATCCTGCTTCCTCGGTGGACTCATTTTTCAGGGACCTCTGCTGAACTCAATGCTTACATGTCCAACTGCCTAACTGACATTTCCATTTGGACATGTCTCGGGCATTCCAAGTTTAGCATGACCAATATCAAACTCTTGATTTGCATACTCCCCACCCCACCAATCTGATGCACTCACACTGTCCCATTTTTTTGAAAAGAATATTCATCCTCCACTTTATCAGGCCAAACCATCTGTAAATTCTGACAGCTCTTCCTTTGACCAGAACCATCTCACTGCCACATATAACTTCCTAGTATAACCCTTTCTCAAATCACTATAGATTCTCAATTGGACTTGTGCAATTGTTCCTTGTGATCTCTGCCTCCGACCTTGTCCAGTGATAGTGTATACTTCACCTCTGATCAGAAAGATCCTTGCTAAATACAAATCAGATCATGACACTACTCCACAAAAAGGACTCCAAGGATCTCCTCAATGAGAGTGAACATCTCTGAACTCATTTTCTATCACTTGCATCTTTACTCCAGCCATGTGGGCTCCTTAGCTTTGCCTTAAACCACTGTACATGTGTGCTCCAGGGCCTTTGTATGTGCTGTGTTTTTTTTCTGCCTGACCGCTCTGCCAAGTACTCTGTCCACCTGTTCTCTCCTCCTTATCCTACATTATTTTTCCCATAGCCCTTATTGACATCTGGAAAATCCTGCATTAATTTGTTATTTGTTATCTGTCTCCCCAATAAAATATAAGCTTCTCAGGGAAAGAAGTTGTGCTTTGTTTGCTGTTGAATCTCCAAGGCCTAGAACAATGCTTGATACACAATAGTCCTTTAAAACAATTCCTGAATTAACATGCACAGTTAATAAAAGTTAACTTATCCACACTTCAGATCAGAAAATTAAGATTATTATTGGCTTATATTCTTTTAATTTATTCTGAATTCTCATCCCAAATAATTATAGACACTTTTTAATAAATGTATTTTATTCTTCAGATCTGGTGTCTAAACAAGGCCCACAGAATATTTCTAACTTTGAAAGGTCAAGGCTAGATTAGAATAAAGATTTTCTTCAGTCAACCCAGTACAAAAATGCTTAGAGATTTGATATGTGTGTTTAGCGATGATACTATCGTTACATAAAGAATAAAGCTCGTTATGTTGGCAGGCGAATTGAAAATAGACATTGCATTTATGAGAGTATAAAAGTAAATGTAGTGCTTATTACCTTGAGATGTTAAGTGTCAGCTCCCAGTGTCTCAGTTTTACAAGACACAGAGAAGAGACACAGATGTTCTATTGCCTACTCTAGTTAATTTCCCCCTTTCCCTGTCGACATCATTAGCTGCTTCTCAGGATTATAGTCTGTATCTTAGGAAAGATAAGGCAAGTATACTCATTTTGATTGAAAGCTTTTCCGTTAGCTTTCCAAGGTGATTAAAATGTTGAAAACATGAGTGCCACATCATTTAAAAGAGTTGTTTTTAAGGGGGATTTTCTGAAAGTATTAGAAACGTGATGGGAATGGAATGTGATCCAATGATCTGGATTCAAGATGAGAGTTTGTAATTGTCAGTGTGTGATTTTAGGAATACTTTGTAAACTCTCAATTTTCTTATTTAAAAAGTGGATAAAAGTATACCATCCCACAGGAAATTTTGAGGATGAAATAGGATAAGACACAAATACACTTTGCAATCTACAGAACACCATTACTTAACTAATCAGTAAGAGTTATTAAAATATCAACTATAGGATAGTGGTCTCATTAAAATCTTTAGCTGCTAAAACTGTAAGGGACTTCTCAACTTTCTCATTGTATGGGTCAGGAAGCCGAGCCCCGGGAGGGAATCTCTCAGCAGCAGGAGGGGAGAATGCACACTCATGGAGTGATCTGGTTTGCTTAACATTCTTTGCCCTGCCCCAGGCCTGTAGCTTTTTTTCTGTATAGTTTATTAGCTATGAATAATTATTACATTTTTGTTAATCCTCACTTGAGGTTATTTTTTCCCATTGATTTTTTTTTTAGAGAGAGAGGAGAGGAGGGAGGAGGAGGGACAGAGGGAGGGAGAGAGAAACATCAATGTGAGAGAGACGCATTGATTGGTTGCCTCTTGCACGCTTTCCTCATTTTGAAGCTAATTCCTTTGGTTTAGTAATTGAAAGAGTTTGGTAAACATTGGCTTGTGTACACAAAACAGTTTTACTTGGTTTTTATTTAACAAAATTAAGTCAAATATGCAGAAGGTTTATGTACTAGAAGGCAGATCATTTACTTGATTGGACATTTGGATAGAAATCTATTTGGATAGACATAACACCAGGTCTTTTCTGGCACATGTAAATGTTTATAAGAATTTTCCAGCAGTTTAACAGTCCTGCGATTATTGGCAATGAAAAGAGGATGTAGTTAAAGGTATCTGAGTATGAGGTCTGTAAACATGCTATAAAAGATTGGCTCTACAAGACCTTCCTTTTTTTTCTTACAATTATTTTAACTTGCAAAAGGGATTTCCCAAATAATTTAAAGTGATAGTGAAATTTAAACTCAATAAAAAAAGATGTAAAATTTAGCTGTTCAGCCATTTTTTATTTTGAGAACCAGTTCTTCAAGATCAGAAGCATCACTGGATCTCTCCTTCCTGGGCAGGGATATGCAGTCCAGTTACGCTATTAGAGTTTGCATTGTGTTTCTCCAGAAGGAATTTTCTCTGGTACCACATCAATTCCATTAGCCTTTTTTTTTTTTTGTTTGTTTGTTTGTTTTTCTATCAGCCTGGAAAACTAGGAGACTTAAAATAATCTTTGTGAGTAAATGACCGGCAAATTGACAACCAAATTTAACCACCATGTCTGGTCTGCTGGTAGCCATTTCCTGAGGGAATTTCAGTGTCTTCTTAAAATATTTTTTTATTGATTTCAGAAAGGAAGGCAGAGGAAGAGAAATATCAATGATGATGTAGAATCATCAGTCTGCTTCCTCTTGCATGCCCCCTGTTGAGGATTGAACCCATAACCTGGGCATGTGCCCTGACCAGGAGTGAACAGTGATCTCTTGGTTCACAGATTGATGCTCAACCACTGAGCCATACTGGCCAGGTCATATAAAATTTTAGGTCTTTATAAGAGATCCTGTGCTTTTTAGCTGCAGAGTAAGAGCTCAGGGAAGTCTGTTGTCAGCATGGAGTCTGTCAGTAACACCAGTGCCACGAACAGAACCAGGTGTCCAGTTACCACAGTTGATAAATACTTGTAGATGTAAGTATCTTAACAGTTTGTTGAAAATTCCTTGTCAGTAGATAAATAATATTCAAAACAAACTCTGGGTTTTAAGTTATCTTCTTGAAGCAATCCTTTGAGGCTTTGGGTATTGAATGACATATTTAAGTACTGATAAAAATGGGCTGTTCCTTCTCCTGGAATATGTCAATGTTTTCAAGAATGGCACTTGAATAGATTGTCCGTAGTATAAAAATTGGCACAACTTAGCTGAAGGTAGAACCAGAAGGGAGGGATTGTCTAAGTTATGAAAGTCTTTTAGGATTCAGATTTGGAAAAATTAATAATTAAAAACATAGTTTTTCTTTCTAAGGTTTTTCTCTTCATTCTAATGAAGCAGAATGGAATAACTGGGCAGCTTCTTAGAGGACACGCAGAATATCCCAAAGGGCATTTAACAGAGGTTGGGAGGAGCACAGAGCAGGGCCTTAGACTGGGTCTTCTTTAGTCAAGATGGTCACATTCAGTGTTTGCGTTCCAAAGAAATATTAAAATAACAGATCATTACAAACAACTGTCTTCTAAGAGTGAGGCAATACATCACAGTCAGACCAAACCGAACCAGCCCAAATATTGGAAGGAAGAAGCTACGTATTCCAGTCCTGGCCTCCTGACTCATCTTCGGATGACTCATGTCATCAACACTCAAATCGGAATAATAGCCCCAGCTTCATCCTCTTCACACTGTTAACCTCGAACAAGATGGCCGCCCCGTCCCCCACGCCCATCTCAGCCTATGCGGCATGACTGGGTTTCCATGGTGAAAGAGTGAAAGACTCTCTCGCTCAGGTCTAACCCACACAATTTCTAGATGCCTCCCTTATACCCCACCGTCCAGGATATCTCCGGAGGGCATCTCCCTTACCTCCCCAAATGTCCCCACTCCCCTGCTCCTGGTGTGACTCACTGATGGCTCCCATAGCCCCCTAGGACTGGTATGGGCCCAGGTGGGGACTGTGGAACCTTCGTGAGCACAGCCTTAGACAGCGCCCTCCACATGACAGCAAAGCATGACTGAGGGCTTTGTTTCTCCCTTAGATCCCTTCTACCACCAGTGACATGCTCTTGAGATGGTTCTTAATCATTACAAACCCCAATTTTAATTCTACCTCTATTTACCACTGCCAAGGGGCACTAAGGAATGATTTTCATGTTAATTGAAAGATGTCAAAGACATCCATGCCTATAAAATGCATGCCATACAGAACTTGTTTTTAGAAGTGTGATGTCAAATGTATTGTTTAAAATATAGTGGATTTGAAAAGAACCTCACAAAGAAAGTTTTGGAAACTGTAGAGAAGGTTCTTGCTTCACAGATAGGAGATTATCAGTGAAGTTGGGAAAGAATCTGCTACATAAAAGAACACATGGAATGATGAGAATGAGAAAAGAAATCAAAAGCCTGAGGGGCAGGCTGGGTAAAACTCACAGTAATGGAATATACACTGAGTGGCCAGATTATTATGATCTCTGAATGAATAATAATCTGGCCACTCAGTATATATATTAGAGGCCCGGTGCACGAATTCATGCATGGGTGGGGTTCTGCCAGCCTGGCCAGGGGGAGGGGACATGGGTGGTTGGCCAGACTGCCTGATGGTCGAACTCCTGGTCAAGGGGGCAATTTGCATATTAGCCTTTTATTATATAGGATATACACTGAGTGGCCAGATTATTATGCGTTCAGAGATCATAATAATCTGGCCACTCAAGTATTCATAGGTGCATGCTTGCATGCATGTGTGTGTATGTAAAAGAAAGATATCCTAAAGCCAAAGAATGCTGAAGGTGAAATACTGTACTCATTGTTTTTGTAAAACACATTCCTAGATAGCTTTATTGATGAATAATTTATTTACTATGAATTAACTGATTTATAGAGTTGTGCAATTATCACCATACACAGTTACACTCCCATCATCTCACCACACTCCCTGGTGCCCATTTCATACACTCATTACAAACCTCACCTGTAAATCCTCATTCCCACAGCCAGCCCAGGCAAGTACTGATCTGCTTTCTGCCTCTGTAAGGTTGCCTTTTCTATTATAGGTTCTTCACAGAAATGGACTCATATACTCTGCAGTCTTTTGTGTCTTGCTGCTTTCACTTAGTAGAATGTTTTCTGAGGTTCTTTTGTTTTATACCACATACCTACCAGTTCCTTTTGATGACTGAATGGTTTTCCACTGTTGGAGGTACCATGTTTTGTTTATCCACCCACCAACTGATTGTACATTTGGGATGTTTCCAATTTCTTGAGGTGTTATGAATAATGCTCCAATCAACATTCACATACTGAGTCGTGCTGTGGACATACGTTAAGATTTCTCCTGACTAGTAGGAGTGGGATTTCTGAGGCATGTGATGTAGGTGGAACATTTTGAGCAATTGCCAAACTCTTTTCCAAAGTGGCTGCACCTCTTCCCGTGCCCATTAGCAACATGTGAGGTTCCCAATTCTCCATGTCCGGCCAGGATTGGTATTGACTGTCTACACTCTACAGGGTGAGAAGTGGTATCTCTGTTGTTTAAACTTGCACTTATCTAAAGATTAATGTTGCTGAGCATTTTGTCCATTTTTTATTGTTTTTTGTATTATTATTAATTTGCATTTTTATGTGTTTTACATACCAATCCTTGATTAGATATATATTTGCAAGTACTTTTCCTAGTCTGAGGCTTGCCTGTCTTAATGGTGACTTTTGACACTATTTGAGTCTTTTAAAAATTTTGGCCAAGTCCAGTTTATCAAGTGTTGTTTTGTTTTTGTTTTTAATGGCTTGTGCTCTTGTCATCCTGTCTAAGAATTCTTTGCTCAACCGAAGACCATGGAGACTCTCTCCTGTGTTTTATTCTTTAAATTTTGTATTTTAACTCCATTTTGGTCTGGGATTCATTTAGAGGTAATTTTTATGTATGATGTGAGGTAAGGGCCTATGTTCTGTTTTCTGTTGTTGTTTTGATGCCACAAAGTTATGCTATTTTTAACTGAAGTTCAGGAGTTTTGAAAGCAAAAATGCGTCTGATTGTTGTGCCTTTGGTCAGAGAAGTAAATGTTTATTTTTGTCATTTTTCATCTAGCTTTATAGTTGCATTTTTGAGGGAAAGATTTTCTTTTCTCTTTATTTGGCTATTGCTTGGTTCCTACTTTCAATATGTGAAAAGAAAAAAGAAAAGAAAAGAAAAGAAAAGAAAAGAAAAGAAAAGAAAGGTTAATAGTCATTAAGATTGAAAAGGGAGGAGATATGTGATGGATGGGAGTTAGAACATTAGAAGCATCTTCTCACTTCAAGTCTTTCAACAACTGTGTGTCACGTGTGTGCACGAGTGTGTGTATTTGTGTGTGTATGAGTATGTCTGTGTTATTAAAGTTGTTTGAGCTACCTAATTTGTGTTAGTTAATTATGTAACAGTTGAAAACAGATAATACATCACATTCATTTTACGTTTTCTCTATAAATAGTTAGTGCCTGAACCTGTCTTCTTAAAACCAACACTGTAGTCATTTTTAGTCAACTTCAAATTCCTCAGACATATCTGATAAGGAGAATATAGGCTTTCTGATACATCTTTTGTATAGATATATAGCTTTTGTATATTTTTATACAGATCTTTTTAAAAAAAATATATTTTATTGATTTTGTACAGAGAGGAAGTGAGAGAAATAGAGAGTTAGAAACATCGATGAGAGAGAGTCATCGATCAGCTGCCTCTTGCACACCCCCCACTGGGGATATGCCTGCAACCAAGGTACATGCCCTTGACCGGAATCGAACCTGGGACCCTTCAGTCCCCAAGCCAATGCTCTATCCATTGAGCCAAACCGGTTTCGGCTATACAGATCTTTTAAATTTGTGATTATTGAGTTGGAAATTTAGGTCAAAGTGAGTGGAATCGGTATTGTTTTTATGGGGTTGCAGGTGACTTTTAAAACTCTTGGCTATAAATGTGTCACATTTATGTCTCAAGTTGAAGTCCGCCAGTGGCATTCTTTGTTCTTGTTGCCTGCATTTGAGATGGATGCATTTGAGATGAAGGCTACCTTTTGAAAGAAGAGAAAAATGCTTTTCACTGTGGATTCTTTAATCAACAACAATCGACTATTTGCCTTTTATTACCACTTGCAAATAAAATGATTCTTAATTTCCCATTTCTAAAGCACTCTAATGTAACAGACTCCTAATGACTTAACTAAAAAAAGTAAACACTTTCCACTGTTTGCTAGACATTAAGTACACCGGAGTGATTACCAAGTGTGTCTGGTTTTCTAGACACCAATGCTAAATCAGTTAGTATTTCCTGCTACTCTTCTGAATTTTTAATACTGTTCTTGTAAATTGAAAAGGCCAAGATATAGAAACATTTGTGATATTCGCTCTTTTAAAAATAGAGACTTGTAAGATAAATGGAACAACAATACTTTTTCATAAAAATGTATTTGCAGGAGTCAAATCTGTAATTTCTTTTTGTACCGAATACAAGTTATTTTGGCTATAATTTCAATAAAAGTACTTCCATATGGCTGTTAACAGAACATCAGATTTTTATCTTATTTGAGGAAAATCCATGTTTTCTTAAAAGAAAATTAAATTATTTGCCTTAGTGCTTTCTACAGAGCTGCTAGGATTCCAGGACCCAACATCAGCAGATAGAAGCTGGGAGAGCCTGACAACTGACTTTAATAACACAATTAGAGAATGATGTAGCTTATTGGAAATTTGTTTGGTATTTAAAGTAGGGAGAATCTAAACGGCCGTTGGCTGGGAAATGTGTGAAATAAACATTTCTGAGACTAATCCCTTCTTGGAAACAGCTATGCAGGAGGATGTGTTCAGTTATCACTACACCATCATCTCAGCAAGTTCCATGCCTGAGTCCGTTTTTATCTTGACAGGTTACAGGATAGAACAATTCATTTTGGAGATAACGCAAATATTAGACACTGAGGGAAGGGGGTAAGGAGTGTTCAGGTTCAAACTTTCCTCAATATTCTTCCCAAACAGACAATTTCAAAACAAGAAAATTGAGTCCAAGCCTGAGATGCCGTCTTGTTTTCCTTCTCGAAGATTTGATGGCTGTTTTTTTGCTAGGCAGACAGTTCAGCTAAAAAGGTTGGCTATTCACTTTCTTTTACTCCCAATGAGTGTGACTGCTTTTAAAAAATGTATTTTCATTGATTTCAGAGAGGAAGAGAGAGGGGGAGAGAAAGACAAAAACATCAATGATGAGAGAGAACCACTATCAGCTGTGTCCTGCACGCCCCACACTGAGGATCCAGCCCACAACCCAGGCACGTGCCCTGACCGGAAATCAAACCATGACCTCTGGTTCATTGGTCAATGCTCAACCACTGAGCCACACCGGCCGGGCTGAATGCTTTTTTTGTTTTTGTTTTTTAATAAACATCCTTCTAATTTGGGTGATCCCTTTCCTCATTGCTCTTTCAAAGGTTTTCCTGTGCTCAGCTGTTGAGAAGAGGTGGCTTTGAGACCTGCTGCTCTGAGGTGGGGGAGCTGAGGAATTGATGGAAACCTATGAAAGATGACAAAAGAGAACTTCCTCTTTCTTTTGCCCAGAACCTTCCCCTTAAAAGTGTGTTCCACAGACCAGGGCATCTGCGTGATTTGGGAGCCAGCCTCACCTCCATTCCGCTCAATTCTGCCTGGTGACCAGGTCTCTGTGCAATTCCCAGAATCTGTCCGAGTTGGCACACACTATCCTGGCAGAAAGCTCTGCACATCCACCAGCCTGCCTCTCCGTCCCGGCCCGGTACCCTCAGGGGAAAGAAAGGGAGGCAGGGAACGCTAGCATTTGCTGCATTTCCACGAGCTGTGGTTTTGGGGGAAATAGTGTGATTGCCAGGTTTCTCTCCGCTGTTTGTTCTCATATTCTGTGACATCTCCTGTGGCTTTGCCTGTGGGCAGTCGCTCCTGTCTGGTGACATGAAGCCCACGTCATATTTGGGAAGAGAAAGTCTCCTTCTTCACTGTGAGGCATGCATACACTTCTCCCGCACATACACATCCAGCCCAACTCAGCACTAAATCCACTCAGGTGTTTCCGTTTGCCTGATTAATGTGAATACAGTTGCCACTGAAATATGTTCTTTTTAAAACATATATTTTATTGATTTTTTTTTTTTCTACAAAGGTGTGCAGGAGGCAACTGGTCGATGTTTCTCTCCAATGTTTCTAGCTTTCTAATCCCTCTTCTTCTCTGTAAAAAATCAATAAAGTATATTTAAAAAAAAAAGAGAGAGAGAAAGAAAGAACACTGAGATCACCCTGCAAAAGGCAGTGCTCCCGCCTGCTGAGAAACAAAGGAAGAAACACGTGAGTCCTCTGCTAAGCCGTTTCCAGTGTTTCTGCTGGACCCTCAATGGCATAATTCTAACTTCTTGGCCCTTGGCGAGGTCAACATGGGTGTGCTTTGTGCTAGCGCATGATGCTGGAAAATTGGATCCAGAGGGGAAGCGGAGTTTCCTTTTCTCAAAAGCTGTCCGGCCAAGATCCACAAGCTGGAAGAGAGCGATGTGCTGGGAACACGGGCGAGGTGTCTACCTGGGGAGCAGCTGGTTTCCCCACCTTCGCAAGCACCAAGGCTCACGTCCTGTCAGGTGCCCACTCACATCTACTGTGATTTTTATGTCACATTGTTTTTCATGAAGTTTAAGCTGCATAACTAAGCTCTTCAGTATACTTAGGATATTTTGAAATCTGGGAAGCACTATTTAAAGCTAGTATTTTCTATATGAATCAACTATTTAAAATGTTACATTTGTTTGGGAGGAAATGTGGGTGCATTTAAAGCTTCTGACATCTGAAAAACATGATTCATTTCTAGTTTTAAGAAAGTGGTGACAACCTTATGTATTTATTTATTTTTCTCACACTTACACCCTCCGAGAGTCCTGCAACTCAGCTGTCCGGTAATCACCACATTGGCACTGTGGTAGCCTGAGGGGCCATGGAGGAAGAGAATGTTCAGGATGGATTGCTAATGACACCATCAGCAGCTTAGGTGGATCAGTGGCTCATGTCACATGGGTATAATAGTAGCCACTTTCAGATCATTCAGTGAGAACTGACTCTTAATCAAGACAAGGATATCTTCAAAGGGAAAACTGTACGAAAAAAAAGGATGAAAGGTACAGGATTTACAGTAAATAAAAATTTTAACTGAAATCTAAATATTAGCAACAGACTATTTTGAAAGGGATTTATTTGGGTAGACCCCATATTTTAATTATTTTTTTTTCTTCTGAATATTTTCCAACACATTGCAATCCATAGGGTATGTAACCTGGGCTGGAAATCTCCAGGGAATCAGCTTTCGTGGGCTTTCTGGAATTTCCTGTTGGAATCAGAGTGGAAATATCCAAAACAGACTCTGTTTTAGGGGATTTAGCCCTTTGCTTCCATGACTAAGAGAACTAAGAGATGAAAGAAGCTGAAACAAGAGAAAAGCAGTCAAACCCTACCTTTGATTTTTCATAACCTCCTGCTTCATTTAGGTTGAAAGGTTTATGGATGATGGCCCCTCAACCAGCCATTTTATGTAATACTGCATGCAGATGCTTCGCCCACTAACTTAATGCACCACTGAGCTGTGGTTTCCTTGCTTGCGTCAAGGTTGCGTTAAGATGGATGCAGATCTGAAGCTTCCTTGGCAGAACAGATGTAACACAGTGCCATATTTATATGAGCTATCCACCTGGGAGGAAAAGATGAAGGTCGGATGCATGTGCTATGAAGAACGGAAGACCAGGAGGTGAGAGTTGGGGTAGACAGTCACTTCTTGTCTACCTTGGCTAGGTATTTCACCCCTTGGGATGTTGAACTCCATCAAGTACTTCAACCTTTTTCTTTTTCTCATCTTTCTTTTTTTTTTTTTTTTAAGCAGTGGTCCTTTACACTTGTCATCATAAGCAGAATGTCAACTTCCACAAATACTCCTTATTCTGTCACTCAACAAATACGTATTGAGTGCCAGCTTTGTGCTGGGCACCATTCGGAGGGCTGATGCCTGACGCATGAAAGAGATCAACATAGACAGAGCTGGGGAGCAGGGCCCTGTCTTCGCAGACCGCCCCTGAGCCCGGCAGAGCCAGGGCCATTCTCCCGGGAGGCCTTGCTCTACTAGAGCGCCCTCTGAAGCCCCAGAGATCTCCTCATCTCCCCAACAGACCCAGGGAACATGGATTGCCAGCGTCCTTGCCATCACATCAGCACCCAGGACTACCGTGGCCAGGACCTCAGGGTGCAGGACCATCCTATCACAATAGACACTTCCTTGTTCCTCACAGCACCCCGTTCCAGGAAGAAAGGGCAAATGAATCCTGGGTTTACTCTAGGGCCCTGGTTGGCAAACTATGGCTTGTGAGCCGCATGCGGCTCTTGGGCTCTTCCACAAAATACCACGGCCTGGGCGAGTCTATTTTGACCAAGTGGCGTTAGAAGAAGTTTAAGTTTAAAAAATGTGGCTCTCCAAAGAAATTTCAATCGTTGTCCTGTTGGTATTTGGCTCTGTGGACTAAGGAGTTTGCTGACCGCTGGCCTAAGGGATCTTTGCCTTTCTCGGTCTTGGTGGTGCTGAGGTTTATTTTTGTTTCTCTGGAGAGGGTATTGATGGCCTGAGACCCACCTGTATTTTGCACAGCCAGTGAAGAACCACTCAGCCATTTGTTGCAGTTTCATGTGTCAAGGAGACCTTGCTGTGTCAAGGAGCTGTGTCAAGGAGACCTTGCAAGTTAAGCAGGAACTGAAATATGTTCTAATTTTTCATCTGTTTTCCTCTGGGCATGAGGGAAAGGGGGGCGGGGAGGAGCAGTTGCCATTCAAACTTTACAAGGACTAGGTAGGGGCAGTTGACCAGTTAAAATATACCCCTACTTCTTGCTGCCAGTCAAAAATAATTTCCTCTGGTTCCATTTATTTTAATCCACCAAATAATGTGCTAGGTATCTTTCTTTTTCTCTTAAGAAGGAAAAGATAGCATGTGAATTTAGATGAAGTTTGAATGATTTAAGTCCTGGTTAGAAAATCCAGTTTGCAATCTAATGGTTATCATCACCTTACACTTCAATAATTTTCACTTCCCACACCTGCCTTCTGGAGGCATTTCAATCGTGAACAGAGGTGGGGGAGAAACACGATACAGTGCATGCGCAGGGAAGGGCTGAGGGGTTGGGAGCCCTGTGGGAAGGGGAAACAGCTGATGCTGTGGCGGGAGAGGAGGTGTCTGGAGTTCTGTCCTGATGTACCCACCCACACCTTTATTCTCTTTGTGGTTTTAAAAAGTCTTGATCTTTTCAATACTTCATTCTCAAAGCCAGCTTCATAGTTGCTGTATTTCTTGTAGCCAGAATCATGGAAAATTCTTGTTTGTCATGATATATATATATATATATATATATATATATATATATATATATATATAATTGATTTTAGAGAGTAAGGGAGGGAGAGAGACAGAAATATTGGTGATGAAAGGGAATCACTGATTGGTGCCTCCTGCACTGCCCACCCTGAGATTGAGCCTGTGCCCTGGGCATGTGCCCTGACCGAGAATCAAACCATGACCTCCTGATTCATAGGTCGATGCTCAACCACTGAGTCATGCCACTGGGCTGTCATGGATTTTGATGAAGGAGCAATGTGTAAAATAGATGTGGTTGATTTCATGAAGTTTGAATATTCAGTGACAGTGGGTCTTGAATGGACTCTTCCAGACGCTGTAGAAGGGAAGGTCATTTCTCTCAGCTGTAAGGTGGCTCTGGGGGTGAAAGGCATATCTGGGGCTCTGCCAATGTGCTTGGCATGAAGCAGGAAAGTGCAGAGCTGCGCTGAGCGAGGTGTCAGAGCCAGCGCTCTACACTGAGCGGGTGTTGGCCTGTGTGAGATGATGTGAGGAGTGTGCGGAGGCCTTCATGGTTGCTTCCCTTATGTCCTTGGCCCCTCACATCGGAGTCACGCCCCTGACGTAAGATCACTGGGGCCTGCATTGAAAGGAAGATAGGTTATCTGGGAGGCACGTCCAGATAAGCCGGTGGAATGTGGGCATCTGAACGAAAGGGACACACAGAGGTCGTTTTGGGCTGAGAGAGCAGAGCGGGCCCGGGAAGCCGTAGAATTAGTGACCCAGGCCCGGGGAGGGGACAGGGAGCACAGAAGGGTGACTGGGCTCCGATTCAGTTCGTGCTCCCACTGCGGCGATGCATGTAGGAAGCCATCCTGCCATCGGGGGCTGCTGTCTGTGAAGACACCCTGGGGCCTAGCATATCCTGTTTCCCTTGATTCCCCTTCGGAGCATCGCTCACATCGGACCTGTAGCCCAGAGTTGGGGTGCTGTCTCCTTTCTCTGCTTCCCCAGCAGTCCTTCAACCAGCTTCATTCTCCTCCCTTTATCTCGCAGGAAAATGTAACTTTCCACCCCGACTTGCTTGCACTCTCCTGCATGTCCGAGGGCTCAGGATGGCCTCCTGCACAACGGGCTGTCACCCATCGTGCCTACCTTCCAGGTAGGGCGGGTGGGGGGTCTGAAAGCTCATCGTTTCTGCAATCTCGCCTGGAGCCTTTCATTCTGTGCTTCTTCCCATACAGCGTCCGTCCCCGCCAGCCCCTCCTCCCCCTGAGACAACTCCTAATGCTTCCAAATGGGCTTCAGTGCCCCCATCTTCACCGCCAGGGACCACAGCTCCTCCTTCCATAGATGGGCCCTGGCTGTGCCCACTCACATTTTGTAGCCACGTTTGGTTTGGTTTTATTTGAAATATTGTAGGAGCTTTGGAAAAGAAATGGTTTCTTTAGAAACCGGGGGTGAACACAGACCTTACAATGGTGATGTGAATGTGGGGATTAAGGGAAATTAAGATAGAAACATTACACCAGCCACATGGCAGTTCCTTCAGCCCTCTCCCTGCGGGGAATGGTATGCATCCTGCTCGGTCAGGTGATCTTGAGCTCCATTTGGAAAGCCACTCGTGCAGTCTTTGGGATATTTCTATGGTGCCAGAAATTCGTTCTTTGCGGATAGAGTTTGATTTAGTGGACTTTCCAAAAACACAGAACTGGTCCTATGAATAAGGTGGGTGACCATGGTGGATGGTACCAATTTCTTTTAAAAATAAAGGAAAACGGAAAAAATTTCTCCCTGAGATTTTTTTTTTTATACTTCAGCATCTGTGAGCGAATACTGTAACCTTACAAATTGCCTCTATGAAGAGGCTGACTGACTGTATATGGGTCTATTTTTTACTTCTCATGCGAAATCTGAGGACTGTGGTTTTGTTTATGCTCCTGTTTGCATGGAATTATGGGCCCACACAATGCAGCTGGGCTGGTCTCGCGGGCTTCCTGCAATTCCAGTTCACTCCAGACAGATTTCCTCTAGCAACTGGACTTGTGCTTTTGCTTTGCAGAATGCCACAAGCAAACTAGCTCCTGCAGTGACACTCACATGGAAAGTGCTTGTGGAAATGTGAAATCACCTGAGGTGTGCAAACCAGATCCTAGTGCTGGCATTTTGGGGGTCTCTCCTAGAATGTGGGTTCAGTGAACGTTGCTTCATCAATGAAAAGCCAACCTATGGGCAGATGTGTGGGCAAAGCTTTCCTTGCAGGCAGGGGACTGCGCTGCCTCCTGGGCTGGGCCATGGCTTTGTTTTCACTTTTTCCCTCCAAGTTCACACTTCAGGCACCGTTAATGCTTGTGTGGCCGCCACCCATTTCCCCTCATTGTTTCTTTTTATAGGCCGCCCTCCTTGGAACTTTGGAACTCTTATCTTCCCAGGCCTCCCAGTCCTCTGAGTGGAGATGAATTCGCCAGAGGCAGGGAAGATTGGATAGACCCCTCGCTCCTCTGAAAGGGGACCGCACCACAACCTGTAATCCTCTGAAATAGAGGGTGAGCGCCAGGCCCTTCACCCGTGTGTTGTGGCTTGATTGTTAAGTGCGGTCAGAATGGAACTTTTTTAATTTCAAAGACTTTTTTCTTCTCTCCAAGTCTTTTTTTCCCTCCATTCTTTTTATCTAAGTGTGGACCTTAATGTGTCCACAAATCTCTTTTACATTATTTTTGGCTAACCCCAGAGACAAATTGTGTTGAAAATATTATGAGAACTCCTCTCCTTCGGAGATGTCTAGCCCAATATCCTAGGCTCCGGAGGTTCGGATTATTCAGAAAAGTCTTAAAAAGCGCCCCATTTCGGATGATCTGCTTAACCAAATCCGGAGGCTGCGCTGTCACAGGTGTCCTCACCCTGAATGAACCAACTGCCTGCTACCACGTGACCAGAAGGCAAAGCCAAATGGGCAGCAGCTTGTAGACGAAGGGAACCTGGGTTCCAAGGGTGTGCTGTTGGTGCCATGGCTAAGCCAAGTCGTGTTTGTGCAATTTATAAGGCCCAAGCATATTTGACAAGATGCCCAACTCTGACATGATTAAAAATGAACTATATACGTGATTTAACCTGATTATTCCACAATAAAAAGGAAAAAAATATGTTTATCAAACTCTAGTCATTTTGGGATCAATTATTTACAAAAACTTGTTTAACTAATGAACACTGGGATTCTTATGTTCGGAGGGCAATTAAAAAAATTTCTTGGTTTATGGCCAATGATAGCAAAGAATTCAATGAACACTTTCTGAGAATCTGCTCAGCCTCCTGCATGCCCCCTACTGGGGATTGATTTTTTTTTTTTTTTTTTTTTTTAAGGGGGAAGGGAGAGAGATAGAGAGTTAGAAACACGAGATGAGAAAGAAACATCAATCAGCTGCCTCCTGCACACCCCTACTGGGGATGTGCCTGCAACCAAGGTACATGCCCTTGACTGGAATTGAACCTGGGACCTTTCAGTCTACAAGCTGATGCTCTATCCACTGAGCCAAACCAGTTAGGGCAAGGCACAAGGACTTTTAATGACATTTTGTCCCAGACCTTAAAGGATAACTGCTGGCTGTGAGTATCTCATTATAAAACGCCACCTTGCTTCCTGAATAATCCTCTTGAATTAGATGGTCCATGTTCAGCTTGTTAAGTGCAAATGTGAATTTGTGTTACTGGCCACATCTGCCTAAATTGAGATATAAATGCCACATCATCTTCTTACCTACGTAGGCCATGTTGTGCAAGAGGAGAAAATGAAATTCCTGCCAAAGGTACTAGTGACAGCATTGAGCAGTAGCACGGTCACACTTCACCCTCCTCGGCTTCTTTGGAATGTAAAGTTTCATTTTTACCTCATTCTGGAGAGCCGGTTTGGATTGAAGTCACCTACAGAATGAACTGACTCCAACATCTGCATCAGAAAGTGACTCCAGCCCAAGCTAGAGATGATAGGTGGAGCAGCAGGCTAACCCGGCTTATTCTGGCTTCTCTTTCCTGGCCCCCAGACCATTTGGGAGAGCTACCAGGGCTTCCCCTTTGTTAGCACTGAATGGTGAAATAAAAGCAATTGCATGTTGATTAGCACTTCCTTTGATGAAGTATACAAGTGTCATGTAAAGCTCAGTGGGCTCTTCTCATGATGGGTTGGATGGACATTCCACAGAGCATTGGCTTCTAGTTGCTCATGGAAACATCTACCTGACTCCTTCATGCCACCTGACAGTTATTGTTCTAAGGAACAGTCCCTTGAACTAGTACTTAGATGGGACCATATTTCTGGTGCTGAAATTTATTTGAACTGTATCATATCTAAGATTTTACCCATTGGATCTATTTGGGAGCCTCTTGGGTTATTTAATGGGAAAGTGTATTAGTATAATATGTGAAATCTAATTAATTCATCATCTTTTAAAAAATGATTTTATTGATTTGAGAGAGAGAGAGAGAGAGAGAGAGAGAGAGAGAGAGAGAGGGAGGAAGGGAGAGGGAGAAACATTGATGAGAGAAAAACCATTGATTGTCTGCCTCAAAGTATATGAAGTAAGTGGGACTGAAAGAGACAAAAAATATACTGTGAAATTCAAAGTAATAAAGCCAAGTATTTAATTTAGAGTAAACGATGGGCAGATAATAGGATTGTATGGAGAATATAAACTCTAGTATATGGCTTCAGATTATTTACAGATAATTACATTTAAATAATTAGTGTCAAAATTTGCACTCAAATGGATCATGTATGTATTGCTGTACTCTGAAATATGAATTTGGCATTTCTGAAAGTTTTGCTGCTCTTAATCTTTTTACAAATATGTTTTTTTTAGTTAATTTTGGAGACAGAGAGGAGGGAAGAGGAAGAGAGAGAGAGAGAGAGAGAGAGAGAGAGAGAGAGAGAGAGAGAAACATCAATGTGAGAGAGAAGCCTCTCTCAATTGCCTCCTACACGACCCCTACCAAGGATGGAGCCTGCAACCCGGGCATGTGCCTTGACTTAGAGTTGAAGCAGTGACCCTTTGGTGCATTGGATGCTCAACCAACTGAGCCACTCTGGCCAGAGCTGTTGCTCTTAATTTTTTATAGTGAAAGGGAATGAGGCACATGGATGACAGTTACAGTTAAGGACTCAAATGGCCGTTCCTACACTGTCTTCCAAAGTGGAAGTTGATGCTGGACCATATATTCTAAATTCCTCCTTCTTTATATTTCACCATTGTTATTGCTGAGGCAATAAACAAGCCACATTCCCCATGCGTCTTCCATAGCTGCAAAGCATTTTAAAATCTCTATTTTTAATTATTTTAACTTAGATTTTCATAAATATAGGTCACTATCAAGTTACATTATTTGCATTTTATTAAATGTACATTTAAGGCTCAACACAAATGATTTTTAGGCTTTGCTGAATATTGAATGTGTTGCCATCAACCAATGCTAACATTTCTCTTATAATTATCTCCAATAATATGGTCATATTCATTCTTCAGAGATTAATGACATCAGGGAATCAATATTGATATGGCTGCCAGATACCAATATGCTTTATTTTGATAAATGACACGCAAGGTCTTAGAAAGGAGAAAATTCATAACTTTCATCTGGACAAATAGATTTAAAAATTAAAAATTACAAAGATGAAAGACTCGGCTTTTCTCCTTTAAGCGCCGTTTGCCCATTCATGGTTCCCTAATTGTGTATATTTGAGAAAGCAGGCCCACGAAAAGCCCTGTCTGCTCCCTCTCCATCTTTAACAAGGATTCTCTTTCCAGATGGACGATTGCTCATTTTTTCTTTTATTTATTGTCATGTAATAATTCTAAGGCCTGGGACTTCTGACCTTCTTCTGGCCACTTTCCCTTCTCAAAGGCTTGGGATTGAAACTTCCCAGAAGGCGGAATACAAAGGCTCCCTTATTAGCCCGGATCAGAGAATCATCGGAGCACTAACTGCCATGGACGTTCGAACACAAACACAGAAGAAAGGAACAGACCTCGTATTATTGTCTACAAGGCAGTAGACAGCCTTTCCTACAGACACACACCAGACAATTAAAAAGTCAGACCTCTGTTCCTCTGTACTGCCTACTACTTGCTCTTTTGGAAATATACCTTATCCTTTTTATTTTACCATGTGGGGGTTTCCCTCTGAAGATTCATTTTTCCTCTTTCATTGCTCACCTGGGTTAGATTCCCGTCTGCTCCCCCCACGCTCCCAGGGTCTTTCTGCACCGCTGAGGAATGGACTTGGGAAATTTATAAATAGCAGCTGCATAGGAAGAAAAAACACCATCAGATGGAACCCTTGTACATTTTACCTACATGACTCATTCTCACACGTGATTCACGTGATTTTTACCCAGTTCCACTGCTGCTCGAGAGGCTCACCGCCTGTTCTAACAAAGACTCTTCCAGCTCAGGCGCACCTGCCGATGGCCCCGCAGGCCGGGGCTGACCAGGGCTCGGATACATTTGGGGGCAGAGGTTTTCATTCCCAGGAACCATTTCTAGGTAAGCAGTGCCAACAAGTTGACTTTGATCTGGTGGTTCTGCCCAAGTCAGCAGGAAAAGAGAGGACGGAGTAAGTGCTGCTGAACCTGCCGGCAGCGGACAGGGCGTGGGCTCTCCAGGCTCCTCATACCGCCGCGTTCGTGGACAGGCTCATGTTCTCTGCGGGTCACGTGTCGGACGATGTCTTTAGATCCTGGTTCCAAGAAAAAGAGCTGAATCCTGAGCACTGCCAGTCCCGGAGAAGTTCTTACTTCCGGCCCTTTGCTAGAAACAAGGGAGACTCCGAGCTAAAGAACATGCATGTCAGGGGCACAAGCAGCTACACGTGTGGTTTACCTGCCTGAGGAGAGGGTGTGCAGAGTTAGAGCAGGCTGGGACTCAGTGGAGCCTGACAAGTTCCTTTGCTCTGTTTGCTAAAGGCTCCGTCCCCTGTGCTCAGGTGCTGGGAGTGTGCGCCCTCAGCTCTCCATCAGGCCGAGAGGCCCAGGCACCGCCAGGAGCATGGGAAAGCCAGCAGGCAACCTTGACCCCTGAGAGCGCACGCAAGTGGCTGAGCAGACAGATGGGGTCAGACCACAGGCCGCAGACACACTGGGGGCAGACAGACAGGGGGCAGACAGACACACAGGGGCCAGACAGACAGACAGGGGGCAGACAGACTGGGGCCAAACATACAGGGGGGAGACCACAGAGGGCAGACACACAAGGGGCAGACAGACAGAGGGAGACAGGCTGGGGGCAGACAGATTGGGGGCAGACACACAGGGGGCAGACAGACAGAGGGAGGCAGACAAACAGAGGGAGACAGGCTGGGGGCAGACACACAGGGGGCAGACACACAGGGGGCTGACAGACAGAGGGAGGCAGACAGGAAGCAGACAGAGAGGGGACAGAGAGAGGGGGGGCTGGTATACAGATTGAGGAGCACCTGGACCTAACTCTTGGATGCCACGTGAGAACGTCAATATCAGCAGAAGTGGCAGTGAGATAGGGTCAGCACTCAAGGTCAGAGGGACAGCCCTCAGGGGACAGTGAGGGCAGGGAGCACGGGACAGTCTCCTCTCCTTCGATACCAGGGGTGGATAAGCCACCTCGGGAACCCAGATCCCGTTCAGGAAGCAGAGAATCTGAGGTCTGAGAATGGCAGCTTCCTCCACCTGACTTGACATAATGACCTTGAGCGGGAAAAGCAAGGTGTTTCCCCACCACACAGCTCCAGAGCCTCGGGAGCGAAGTGTAAGGACAGAGAAATAGCTACGCTTTGTACACGTGGGCGGGTGTCAACACCAGCCGTCAATGTCACGCTCACGGGTGCTGCCCAGCAGAGGCAGACCTCCCGTCCCGCGGTCAGTGATGGAGTCTTCCCTCTCTCAAGCTGAGTACACACCTCTCTGAAGTTATAATGAAAAGTGGCTTTTGCTCTCCGGTTTTGGGGGGAAATGGGATTGCCAACACAAGCCTTTTTCCTTGTTGTGTTTCCATTCCACTGTAACGCAGCTAGCGCTGAAGGAAGAAAGCAAAATAAAGCAAGGTATCAAATACATCCATCAGCTCTACCTTCTTGAATGTATGCTTTCAGGGCCTCGCTCTGGCTCTCCTTGGTGACATTTGTGTGAAGGTCAGATTTGCTGAGGGGTGACATTTAGTCTTTGAAGCATCACTCCGAAGTGTAAGGGAGGCCTTTGTCCGCTAATGAGAGTGCTTTCATGCCGGGCCTGTGAGGCCCAGCGCTGTGAATGGGCCGTCAATCAACTCACAGCTGCACCGAGGCCTTCCGATGGCCGTATCCATGGCGACGTGCCAGAAATGGCGACACAAATTAATCCATTTGTGTGAGAGTCTCAGCGAGAGCCCACTTTCATCTCGCAGAGGCTCCTGTAGGAAGTCTGATGGCGACACAAAACACTGAGCCAAAGCGACAGAGGGAGGGCCAGCCCCAGGACCTTCCCTGTAAACAGTGGGGCTCTGAGTCCTCATTATCTACCAGAGAGGACAGAGAACAGTCGGGGATGTGGTATCGCCCGTAATGTTCTTTTAATAAAAGTTACATTAATTTAAGGCTCACAGGTGAGTGCTTCTTCATCCCTCACCAGGACCATCTACTCAGCCTTGAGAAGAAGCCCTGTGGTTTGCACAGCGGTACAGATTAAGAAGGGATCTCTCCTCTGGCTGTTTCATTGCTAAATGAATTCAGATAACAGCGCACGAGAGACACCCCCAACCTCAGATCTGATTGTTGGCTTGCTCCGTTGCATGAGTAGATGAAGCTAAGTCTTTGTATTATAATTTTTTTTTTTTTTTTTTGAGGAGTGGCCAGCTCTGCCTTGGTATCTGGGCAGGTCTGCTCTTCAATCACATCTTAAAAAACATGTGCTTTTTGGTGTTAGGATGAATGTCCGAAAAGGCAAGTTACAAATTGTATTGTTAATGTTATTGAATGAACTCTTGAGGCAACTCTCACAAACTGAGCATATATGGAAGATACTGCCTTTTAATTTGGAATTCATTATTCACTACTTGAAGATATTCACATCAAAGCAAAAGAGTGACCTTGTATGGTTTTTGTTGCTGTTATTATTTCTAGCTTGGGGACCTGAGTTATATTTTTATATACAGAAATAAAAGGAATTTAGTAGTTTTAACAGAAATTAATAATATTTATTATTTTTTAAAGATTTTTCATTGTTTTTTTTTTTTTTTTTTTTTTTTTTTTTAGAGAGAGAGAGAGAGAAAGGAAGGGAGAGGGAGAGAAAGAGAGAAACATTGATCAGCTGCCTCCTGCATGCCTATCACTAAGGATTGAACCCACAACCTGGGCATGTGCCCTGACCAGGAATCAAACCAGGGACCTTTTGATGCATGGGATGACAATCAACTGAGCCACTCAGGCCAGGGCTGATGATAAATTTTCTTTAATATATAACCAGTTAAGATTTTGAGAAAATTCATGATTATTTATTAGAAATTATCATATGCATAGGACTTCTTAAAAGTGAGAAGAATCTAAGTCTCAAATGTTTTTTAAATTTAATGATAGTTTATCCATCTACACTAATAAAAGAGGAAGTTGCAAACTGACCGTACCTTTGTGACACCAACCAGCCAATCAGGGGTGAGTATGCAAATTAACCCAACAAAGATGGTGGGTTAATTTGCATACACAGGTGCTGAGCCACCAGGACCAGGGAGCTTGCACCATCACCATGGTGATGACACAGGCATTCCACATCACCCCAGCTGATCCTCCGCAGCCACTCTGGGTTGGAGTGAAGGGATAAAGGCAGCTCAGGTAGGAGCAAAGGTGGAAAGGTGGCTCCAGCTGGAGCGAAGATGGCGCTGGTAGCCAGGGGAAGGAAGGCCCATTCTTGCACGAATCTTCATGCATTGGGCCTCTAGTTTTATAAATAAAAAATTGACAATTTTAGTAAATATCTTTATAGACATTCAATCAAGCATTTGTTCATTTTGTTGTAGCTTTTTTTTCCTCAAGAGCCTTATGAGATTAGTAGTATTTTCAAATAAGAAAAACAAAACATAACCCTCTTAAGATAGGCCACAGCCAGGGAGTATCAGATCCAGAATCTAAAATCAGGGAATCTGGTTCCAGAACTTTCCTGGTAGTCATTACCCACGTGTGAACCCTCTAGGAGTATTATCCTCTTGGCTGAAAGACATGGTGGCTCATGCCTCTTGTGTATATATGCTCGTTAACCTGGTGATTCTGCCCAAGTATATTCGGTGGAAGACTTCAGAACTCAGTGTCCCAGCTAGGTGACAGCCATTGGAACCTTTAGCGAGGCAAGGTGAACAGCAGTGTGCTTAGTGAATGGCAGTCCGTGGTTAGCAGGTAGTTAAGAATGACTGGACTTGCGAAGACTAGTTTTTAAATTGTGAGTCAGTGCAGGAGGAAAGTCCATGCCTGGCAAGGGGGACCCCAGCTACTGCTCCCTGCTCCTCACCGTCACTGTTGGCACTCCACTTGATGCTGTTGGCGATGGCGTGAGGGTAGGTCGCTCCTCAGCGCTGTGGCCACGTTGGGTGGAAGGGGTTGTTTTCTGTCTCTAATGACAGATGCTCCAGGTTGGAGTTACTCTATGCTGTGACGGGTCCCGGAGGAGAATTCTACCCTGGGCTGGCTGCCTGTGGCCACACAGGGAGGCTGTGTCCCTGCTGCTGGCCATGCAGCAATAACCTTTGGCTTCTGAGGTCACGTGGGGCATCCCCCGTGCCTGTTACAGTGACAGCATTTCCAAGTCCACTTTCCAGAAGGAAGGTTCATTACTCAGGCATCTGCCAGGTCCCAGGGATGAATTCCTGAGAACTTCCAGATGTGACCGGAACGTCTTCATGCCGGCGGGGGGCAGTGAGTGAGGATTAGTAAGGCCTGGGTTTATGTGCTTTCCTTACTTTTCTATGACTGTTGTGAGTAACCAGGAGCCCTAGGAAATGTTACTTCCTCTTTCACAAACAGCTTTTCACCTAGTAGGACCAGGCTTCGGTTCTGAGATCCATATTGTCCTGTGTCTAGGAGCTGTGTAGCAACGTCCTTGTCTTGCACCCCCAGTGTCTATGAATGTCACCCAACATAGAAGGCACACCTACACCCAGAAACAACCATGTGACTGAGACTCCCGAACTCAAAGTGTCATTGTTTCACTGTCACAACGAGAAGGAACCTCATGTCTTTGGAAAATATGTCCGGTTATCCCTCTCCCCCTGCTTAATGAGATTGTCACGGTTACCTTTATTTGAAAAGAAGGAAGATTGGTGTTAAAAGAGTTGTCTTTCTGTGTGTGCCAGTCCTCTGATACCTGTTCAGGGCTCCTGTATTGTAAACAGGGATGTGACCGCAGGCAGGTGGGGGTGGGATGGGGGGGTTCTCAGCAGCTGCCCGGGGAGTGCTGACAAAGTCCACGTCCCGCCTCCTCTGCATGCCTCATTCCAGAGTTACAACTTGGGACTAACTCCTCTCACTATCTGGGTTCACTGACGTGATTTACCTTTTTTTCTTATTTTTAAATTCAAAGCAACTGGATTACTTTCGCCTTTCTTAAGACTCAAAAGGAAAAGTATTCTTCTATGCTGCGTGTTTTATAAGTAGGGTATTTTCTTGTAATGAACGGAATTAAAAGGTTTAGAAGTACGATAACAGAGAAGCAATTTCGTGGTTGGGTGACTTTTATGCCCAAATGATAGTATCTAACAGTTTCCTCTTCATAATGTGGTTTTCTCTTCAGGATGGATCACAGACAGACATCACATATTGACACAGCCATGTAGAAACAGAAATAATTTTGACTGATTTGACCATAGTAAAATATGTCAAATAAAATTTCTTATATTTATTAGAAATAAGGTTATAATACTACATTATTATTATTATTGAAATGTAAACAGGAAGAGAGAAATTATGTAGATAAGCAAAGGTATATGAAACCCAGAAAATAATATAATGAACAAAGTAATTCAATATTTTAAAATAGTGATACCTTATCATGTATCCGATGACCTAGAGAACTATATGGGGAACACAAGCAAATTCTCTGGCTATTTAGTGAGAGATAACATAGTGTTTGTTTACATTATATAAGTAACATGATCCAAACATTTATTTTCATTAAGTTGTGCTAATATCGTGAAAAAAAGAGTACCTCTCATACTCATGCTTGATTAAAAAGAAAATGGGCCCAGATAAATCTACACATTATTCTCTGTTTCCTCCCTCTTTTATAAAAATTGAATTTATTGTGGTGACATTGGTTAATAAAATGGCATAGGTTTCAGGGGTACGATTCTGTAACACATTATGTGTATATTGTATTGTGTTCACCACCCAAGTCCAGTCTCTCCCCTTCACCCTCTTCTATTCCCCCCTCCCTTTTTCTCTGGTAATCACTCTATTTATCTGTGGACTCTAATGAACAAATAAACTAACAAACAAATAGAAACAGATCTGACAGAGAACAGACTGCCAGCTGCCAGAGGGGAAGGGGGCTGGATAAAAAAGATGAAGGAATTAAACACAACAAACAAACAAACAAACAAATAAATAAATTCTCCTCTTTTTAAAGTCTTTTCCCCTTTCCTTTTAGTTTTCTTGTTTCATGAATATTGTGAAAAAGCAGCAAAGATAAAAGGGTGTACCCGAGACCCTTGGGAGAAAGCGGAGGAAGTGGAGGATTTTAAGAAGGATTTCTCATCTCACTAAAGTTCTCTCGTTACATTTTCTTAGGAGCTTTTTTGTTCTCTCATTGCTCTTTGACAACCTCCAGACTCAGGACAGCGGCCTCCGTGGATGTCCCTACCGAGCTGGGTTCGGGCTGCTGCACCGGCAGTGAGTGGTGGCGGTGCCTGGATGCCATAGTCTGCTGGGCGCAGGCATCTTCCCTCCCTCTACAAGTGCTCAGAGCCTGTTCGCCCTCACCCGCCATCGAGTTAGGCGTGAAAAGTCCAGGACGGAGGAGGCCGTCGGGGTTCTGTCGCTGGGGCTGTCCTCTGGGGTGTCTGTTAGACGTGGGGCAGTCCAGATGCTAACCAGGACCAGCGGGTCCCAGGGGAGGGGGACAGCCAGGTCTGTGGGTCTCACAGGGCGTTAGTGGGATTAGATTTAAGAATACACGTTTGAACACAAGCTTGAAAACGCAGAGGCTCCATTGAAAGAGGGGGGGTTGCTCTTGTTTAACAAATGTCCTGGCTACCTCACTGTGACTTTACGTTTTCCAAACTGTTCTCTCTTGTTCAACATTCACCATCGATTTCCCAAGATCAATGCGGCTATGAAGTTGTGTGGCTTGGTGCATAAATCATGTTGCTTGTCAAGGCCAGTGAGATATGAATTTAATTTAAAAAAAGGAGAGAGAAAAAAGGGGAAAGCTTACTGCCCAAGAGTAAAGTGTTACTCTCCGGCAGACCACCCTGTCCTCTTCTCACCACCCCCTTCTGGTGATTCCAGAGGAGGCATCTGCTGCGAATTGTTGGAAACAATGAAAAGTAACGGAAACGATTGCCGTAGCGCTCACTTCTCCAGTGCTCTGTGTGCCGGGCATTCTCCGTGCGCCTCGCCTGCTCCATCTCACTCCTTCTCCCCGGGTCCCTGAGGTAGCGGGCCTGTCATTACCCCCACTTTCCGGGAGGTCATGGCTTTCCCTGCTGGTAAGCACTGGCCGCTGCCTCAAGTTAACCAGCGCAAAAGGTGAACATCTTAGGAACTCTGAGATAGTCACTGTTTTTATTCGTTGCCTTTATTTTTTATTTAAAAAAATATATCTTATTGATTTTTTACAGAGAGGAAAGGAGAGGGATAGAAAGTTAGAAACATTGATGAAGAGAGAATCATCGATCAGCTGCCTCTTGCACACCCTCTACTAGGAATGAGTCCACAACCCAGGTACATGCCCTTGACCGGGATCAAACCCTGGACCTTTCAGTCCGCAGGCCGATGCTCTATCCACTGAGCCAAACCGGTTTCGGCAGTTGCCTTTATTTTCGATTGTTTTCATGTCCCAGGCAGTCTTTCCATGAACAGGAGGGCTACAGTCAGTCCTGATCCCCAGCGAGAAACCTGGCTTCTGCAAGTGCAAAGCAAGAATGCAACCCACACGGCCATTCTTCATCGTCAAAGGCAGTCACAGAGTAAAGTGGTTGCCCACGAGCACTCATTGGGTAAAGACAGCTTTCCTTACAGGACATGACTGGTAAACATGGGAATTTTAACAAATGCAACTTTGATTTATTTTGTGTGCAATGCCAGGACTTATTAATGATAACCCTTCAGTGCAACGAAGATAAATATAGCTAGTCTTAAGTAAAAGCAAATCAAACACCACCAATCTTTTTAAAGTTTAAAAGTAGAGGTAGTTGCAACACTTTTTTTCCTTGCAGCAGCATCAGTTCACGTGAGGGCTAACAACGCTGAGGAAAAAAAACCTAAAGATAAACATTTCCCCCAAATATTGATGGCACAATCATTTTAAAGCTTGGCGTTTTGCAAGTTTGTGGATTAAGATGATGCACATTCTGGAGAAAGCGTATCAGAAATATTAGGAAAAATGTTTTTCAAGGTCATTAGTATTCAAAAGTACACGTCAAAAATTCTAAAGCCAGTGGTTTAAATAGTGTGTACCATGGAGTAACCTTACTGAACGCTCCATTCACATTTACGGATATTTTGGTTCCTGGACTGAAATAATTCTAGGTACTTTTCTCTCACGTCACTATATCGAATGCCAGGTATTCTCTATGCACCTGGCCTGCTCCATCTTACTTAATTCTCACCACGGTCTGTTATTATCCCCCCTTCCTGGGAGGTAACGGCTTTACCGTGAGTAGTGAAACATTTCGTAGTATTTTCTCTTTAAGAGGGTAGCATGTTCTTCACTGCGCATCAAAGTGGGAAAGAGAAAGCACGCCTTTGATTCTTCACTCTCTTTTCCAGCCTGTGTTCTCTGGAATTGCTCCTGGAGTATTTATCATTCATTAAACTTTTTGTCACAGGAGAGGGATGGCCATTTTGCTCAATTATCCTATTTTTTTTCCCCTGGACAAAATCTTATTTATGGCATCAAATGTAGATAAATCACACCACAGTGTAGTCAGCAATCTCTATCAGCACTCAGAGGACCAGAAAATGGAGCTGCTCATTTGGGCTTTAGATATTACCCGTGTTTCCCCAAAAATAAGACATCCTCCGAAAATAAGACCTAGCGCATGAAAAGATAAGACATCCCCTGAAAATAAGACCTAGCACAACTTTGGGAGAAAAAAATTAATATAAGGCACTGTCTTATTTTTGAGGAAACAGGGTATTAATGTTGGAAGCAAGGTTCTTGTATTTGGTTGGAGAGAGATGGGACCCCCCTCTCCCTCAGGCACTGCTCCTTCTCATTTATTATAATAACATTTTACCTTCCTTCCTCCGGTAGTTGCTCCAGGTTCTAAGGTCTGGAGTGAGGGGAGCTGGAGGAGGCCTGTTCCACCAGCAGTAATAAGCCTTTCAAAGCCTCACTGTGTTAGGCTGGCTGCTGGCCTGCCTGGCTGTCTACTCTGGGTTTAGAAGTATGATCACACTTTTCAGTCAGCACCCAGGCATAATCTTTAAATTAGAAGGGGCTCTTTACCTCAGCACCTTCATTTAAAAAATATATATTTTTTAAATTTATGTCAGAGAGGAAGGGAGAGGGAGTGTGAGAAACATCAATGATGAGAGAGAATCATGGATCGGCTGCCTCCTGCATGCCCCATACTGGGGATTAAGCCCACGATCCAGGCATGTGCCCTGACCGGGAATCGAACCTGGTACCTCCTGGTTTATAGGCTGATGCTCAGCCACTGAGCCATGCCGGCTGGGCTTTAACTCAGCACCTTCTAAGGACAGCAAGAATGAGTAGGTTTGGATTGTCTTAGCTACACCACAGGTGACTTTTCTGTGTTGGCTGGTCACTTCCTCTGTCTCCCATTTCCTGAGACCTCATGCTAATGAGCAGCAGTGGGTGCTGTGCTCGCCCTGGGACGGAGCCCTGTGCTCCCTGCAGAAGCTGGTACAGAATCTGGAGTGCAGGGGTATGGGCAGATGCGGGGGCTGGCTATCTCTCACGGGCTCTCCAGTCCATGACCCACAGCTAGTTGTGCAACCATGAACCTCATTTCTCAAGGTCCCAAGTTCTTAACCTGTAGAATGAAGTGGTTGGATGGGCTGGAATCTATGAATCCTCCTCTCTGTCTAAATGTCCAGCCCCCACTTACACATTTCTTCCATTGACTCACACATCCACTCATCGCACTCATTAGAACTATTGCAGGGTCCTTTAACCTATTTTTTTTATATCCTAATTTATTTATTTTTAATTTCTTTATTTATTATGGTGTTACATCCGTGTCATTATCCCCCCATTACCCCCCCCCCCCCAATCCTCCCCTTATGCCTCACCCCCCTGTTGTCTGTGTCCATTGGTTAGGCTTATAGGCATGCATATAAGTCCTTTGGTTGATCTCTCTCCCTTACCCCTCCCCTCCCCTACCTTCCCTCTGAGGTTTAATGATCTGATCAATGTTTCTCTGTCTCTGGATCTATTTTTGTTCATCAATTTATGTTGTTCATTATATTTCATAAATGAATGAGATCATGTGATATTTATCTTTCTCTGCCTGGCTTATTCACTTAGCATAATGCTCTCCAGTTCCATCCACACTGTTGCAAATGGTAAGAACCCCCCCCTTTTTTTTTTTTTTTTTTTTTAAACATATTTTATTGATTTTTTACAGAGAGGGAGAGAGATAGAGAGCTAGAAACGTCGATGAGAGAGAAACATCGACCAGCTGCCTCTTGCACATCCCCTACCGGGGATGTGCCCGCAACCAATGTACATGCCCTTGACCGGAATCGAACCTGGGACCTTCCAGTCCACAGACCGACGCTCTACCACTGAGCCAAACCGGTTTCGGCATTTTTTTATCAAAGCATAGTATTCCATTGTGTAGATGTCCCACTATTTTTTTAATCTGCTCATCTACTGATGAGCACTTAGGCTGTTTCCAAATCTTAGCTATGGTGAATTGTGCTGCTTTGATCATAGGGGTGCTTATATCCTTTCTGATTGGTGTTTCTAGTTTCTTGGGATATATTTTTAGGAGTGGGATTACTGGGCCAAATGGGAGTTCCATTTTTAGTTTTTTGAGGAAACTCCATACTGTTCTCCACAGTGGCTGCACCAGTCTGTATTCCCAGTGCACGAGGTTTCCTTTTTCTCTACATCCTCACCAGCACTTGTTGTTTGTTGATTTGTTGATGATAGCCATTCTGATAGGTGTGAGATGGTACCGCATTGTCGTTTTGGTGATTAGTGACTTTGAGCATATTTTCATATGTCTCTTGGCCTTCCTTCTGTCTTCTTTAGAAAAGTTTCTATTTGGGTCCATTGCCAGGAAGCCAGGCATTTATTTTTGGAATAGAAGCAGGGTTGGAGTCCAGGTGATGTTCGAATAGCCTTTAGGTAAGGCAGGGCCTCTTGTGGGGGCACCTCAGATAGTGGCCAGGGAAAGGAGAGGTACTTTTGAGTGTGGTGGTGGATCATGTTGTTCTGAGATAAACTATATCCCCTTGCTCAGTTGCCTTCCCTCTCTCTGACTTTGGGATGGAGATGATAGTGTAGGATCGCAATAAAATGAAGGGGTGACATTTCCTCAGTCTTGAGGAGCAATACCCCCATTGCCAGAGGTTCTGAAACAACAAAGGACTGGGTCAGGCTTCAGACCAACCACTCTTGTCCTTGGTTCCTTAGACCTCAGTGACCATGCTCAGGTCTCTTACTTTTGACCCTCGGGAAATTCCATAGTAATAAATAAAGAAGTTGTCTTTTAAAAACACCACTGCTCACGGCATCAAGTGTAGCTTGCTATCTTAATTCCATAATTGCAAGTTCTAGTGTTAAGTTAGAGGCAGCCAAAAGTGCCCCCAATTTTAGTCCTCTTTGGGATTTTGATGAGCCGATTTTCTAATGAGGCGCTTCTTACGGAGGGCTGACCGATACAGTGTGGGTGGGTGGGCCCAGTCAGAGAGGACATGGTGCGAATGAGGCCCAGTCCGTGCCTCCACCTGGGGCAGAAGGCGGGGCTTCTGTTGCACAGCCACAGGCTGCAGACCCCGCTCAGGCCTGGCCTCCAGAGGCTGGGCCCACAGCAGAACGAGGTGAGAAAGTGCGGCTTCATCCTGCCGCCCCGTCATCACTCCTGGGAAAGCCGTCGGAATTCCCAGGATGGGTCAGGCTATGGCCCACCACCGTGTGCCTGACATTCCAAAGCCGGGGGTACTCTGAGTTCACCGCATTCAAGGTTACTGATGGAGTCCAGAGTCTGTTAACACGTGGGAAGCATATGGTTCCTATTTTAAAGACAGAAGACACTGTAGCTGGTCTGCGTATTTGAATGTTTTTCCTCAGAGACCCTCCTGTTCAATGGGACGTTTGCGATAGCAGAACAGCACGTGCTGGCGAGGTACCAGGGAGGTTCATTCCTCCGAATTAGCTGTAATGAAGCATGAATTCCTCCAGGCCCTCCAGCATGGATCCTTCCAAGTTTTAGGTCTGAAAAAGGATGGATTACACATGGAGTCTATCATCATCTTGTCTCCTTTAGTTCAGTAAAAACTTATGGTGTTCAGAGTGCTGGGTAGACGCTATGGGACAGGGAGAGGCAATTAGGACACCACTCATGAGCTGCAGAGGTTCACATGGCGGTGGGGAGGTGGACAGGGTGAATGAAAGATAACCGCAAGCAGACCCTGATAACAAGGGAAATGGAGGCTCAAGGGAGATGACCTCACGGGGGGAAGACGGGATCCACTCCAAGGGAAACCGTAGAAGGCTTTTGGAGAAGGTAGGCAACTTTTAAAGAATGATGCAAGTAAATGTTTCTTTTCTTTGCCTTTTGTTTTCATTGCTCCCTCTCTTTTCCCTACCTTTATTTTGCCTCCTCCCCCCTCCCTTTCTCTCTCTTCTCCTTTCCTTCCTTCCTTCCTTCCTTCCTTCCTTCCTTCCTTCCTTCCTTCCTTCCTTCCTTCCTTCCTTCCTTCCTTCCTCTATTCATTTATTGAAGAACTATTTCAGAATTCTTACTATGTACCAGTTATGGTACGACCCTAATGGATTATGGGATCTTGTGGTAGAGATAGATTTTAATCAAACTCTCATGTTACTTAATATGAACTGATATAAGAGTTCAGAGGAAAATAATCAGCCACATGAGCTCTAACAGGGGACATAGACTTAGACTAGGAGTTTGGGGAGTGCTTGACCTGAAACTTGACCTGAAATGTAAAATATGGGTAGGTGTTGACTGGTGATAAAGGTGAGAGGAGACACATTGCAGGTGTAAGACATGGGACAAATACTGGTGAGTCTATGATGCAAACCAGTGAGAATGCTAATTTTTAATCGATAATTTGCTGTGAAGAGAGGTAGAATATAGTTGTTAAAACATACTCAGTAGCCATATTACTTATATTTGCAGTCCAACTCCACTACCTCCCAGCTGTGTTACCTTAGGCATGTTGTTTATGATATATCGGCCTCATTTTCCTCTCTGTAAATAGGGATATTCATAGCACTTACCTTACTTTAAGGATTAACTATATACTAATAAAAGGGTAATATGCTAATTAGACTGAACATCTTCTGGACATCGTTCTGGACAAAGCCACAGTGGCGGGGACCAATGCAGAGGCAGTTAGGGGTGATCAGACTGGCAGGAGAGGGCAGTTAGGGGCAATCAAGTCTCTGCAGTATTGGGCCTAAACCGGCAGTGGGACATCCCTCAAGGTGTCCCTGATTAGAGAGGGTACAGGCCAGGCTGAGGGATGCCCGCCCCCCTCCCCGCTATGCATGGTTTTCATGCACTGGGCCTCTAGTATATATATATATAAAACCATTGCATATATTATAAATGAATTAAAGAAATACATCAATATGTAAAGTGTGTATAATGATAAAGATTAAGTATATACCTAATTCATTCAATTCTTAAAATTACTTCAGGAGGTAAGTCCTATTACACATTATATTAATATATTAGAATATAATAGATATTACAGATATATATTAATATATATTAGAATCTACTATACACATAAGAATAATGTGTGATTTATTATTATCATCATCATCATCATCATCATCATCATCATTATTTCTTCCTGGAGTCCACAATGAAGACCTGAACTCCCTAACTTAATAAATCTGCATTTGGTCATAGGTTCCTGTCCCTTCTGTGACACCTTTTCAATTCTCAGAAAAGATTAGAATCTCTGGGTTTTCTTTCAGCTTTTCTCCTGAAAGAGACCATTTATAAGACAAAAGCTTATAGCTGCTATTTCAATTAAGTTGCTGAAATATGATCTTACTTGTGAGAAACAATGGGGCTCTTTTTGAGAAACCAGACATTTCCAGGGCCTTTTATGAGAGAGGGTTCTAGGGTAGTTAAATAAATGCACCCCCCAGGTTTTCTTTTCTTTAAGATCTCTTATTTATTTATTTATTTATATTTTCCCTTCCCAGATCAATAATATGTGACTTTTCTGTACCCATCATTTTAACTGCTGATATAGAAATATATATTTCAGTGTCATGTTCTTAATTCCAGGAACTTCCCTGCAATTTCCTGGCTTTCTTTATTAGGGTCTAATCTTTTACAGTTTTGAACAATAGAACATCTTTTTTAAAGCTTTATAGTTCCACAACTCAGCTTTCTTCTTCTATTAAGACTTCCTTCCTGATTTAAATCAATTCTTGTCTATCGGACCTCCATTCAAGCCCACCAGTTTATTAGTTAAGTGGTCAATTTATTGGCAAAGTCTTCGGTTTATGTGCTTGCATCGCCCATGGCACTGAGCGCAGGAACATGTAGAGAACAGAGTCACGCATGAGCCTTTGAGGGTAGAGACATGCTCATCACTGTCTTGCATCCTTCCAGTGCCCAGCCTTGGGCTCAGCAAAAAGCAGCTGCTGAGGACATCCTGTAGGGCTGTTTGCATTTCCCCAAACATTACCTTTGGGGTGTGCCACGCTGTACAAGCAACGGCCTTCTGTCTGAATTACACACAGAGCCCGAATGTCTGGCTCCCCTAAAACCCCAAGCCGCGCAGAGGCCCGTGCGGACTGCAGCTGCATGGGTGAAGGCAGGGCACCCTCTCTCGCCGAGGTAGTTTGTCTGCCAGGTGTGCGGGCAGGTAAATGAGTATAACCACCCTTGATGGTGCCTGCACAACAAATGATAAGACGGTTCCTCACCAGATTTTATCTCAAAATGAGAGAACGGATTGTTGAGCCAAAGCCAGAGCGTCAATCAGGCTAGCTAATTTCGGGACCAGACCTGTGGTAATTAAATCTCTCCACCGCACCGAGCTCCTATTCGGCTGATGAATTGATTTTAATCTTTTCCATCTTTGATTCGCATTGTGCCCTTGATTATGGCGATATGGGAAGTAATAAATGGCTTCATTAAACAGGCAGCTAATTAAATAACTACCCGGATACCCGTCAACAGATGAACATAGAAACCAGAGATGTTCAGCAGAATTGAAAGGCACAGGCGAGCGTCATTGTTCCCAGTGTCTTGCCAAACATTCGTTACCTCTTTTACATAAACAGCTGAGATTATAATAAAGCCAGTTTAAGATTAGGAGGAAGTTAACCGGAGTGTTAAAGGGTCAACTTATTGGCAAAACTTTCAGGAGTGACTGGCATTTATATAAACAGAATCCACCCTGAAACCATCTTCTAGTTTCTTCTTTAACTTGAATGGTGGCTCACTTTTTGGAATGAACCCATAAATTGCTAATTGTATTCATTGGGCACTGTTACTAACATGTCACTTACTATATTCTTTTTTAAAATTCATCTTTATTGTTGAAAGTAGTACATATGTCCCCCTTTCCTCCCCTTCTAGCTCATCCAGGCCTCCACCACCCTGTTGTCTGTGTCCATGGGTTATGCACACATGCATACAAGTTCCTTGGTTGATCTCTTTCCACCCATCCACTCACCCCTGCCTTCCCTCTGAGATTCCGCAGTCTATTTCATGCTTTTGTGTCTCTGGATCTATTTTGTTCATCAGTTTATTTAGTTCTTTAGATTCCATGTAGATGGTACTTGTCTTTCTCTGATTGGCTTATTTTGCTTAGCATGATGCTCTCCAGGTCCCTCCATTTTGTCTCAAAGGGTAAGAGAGCCTTCTTTTTTATAGCTGCATCATATTCCTTGGTGTAAATGTACCACTGCTTTTTTTTATCCACTCATCTACTGTGGGCACTTGGGCTGTTTCCAGATCTTACCATCATCAATTACTTACAATATTCTAAATAAACACTGTGCTGTCTCTAAGGGCAGTCTTAGGGCTAAATTCTTAGCTTGGTTTCTGCCTCAAATAAGAGGCATCGCTATTAATTCATTTGTATTCTCATTCACTTGGTGATTGATTAAATCAATCCACAGATGGATAGAGTGGCAGTGGGACAGAAGGAGTTATTGATTAATAACTCCGTGTCCTCAAAGAACTTCTGACTTGTGGGAAGCCATTCATCGTGAAAAAGCAACCTAAGTGCAGTGCTAGCAACGTGTTTATACTCTGATCTGCAGTCTCAGCCCAGTTTAGTGGGGTTTGGTTGTGAGTCTAAGTCTCAGAAAGGATAGCACCCATGGTGAACCCTGACAGGAGGTCCTACTCAGGCCCTGACTGGCCATTTCCCCTGAATTCCACACCCAAACACCAGCTACCACATTGGCATTAACTTCCAACTTGAAGACTGGCTCCTGATATAACACGTGGAAATATGTCCTATTCACACACTGGAACAAGATGACTATCTCCAGGAACACTGATGACAGGAATATCAACACAGCCCTGGGTGGCATCAGGTGTGAACTGGAAAGACAATGACCACAGATGGGCAGGAGCTTATCTGCATGCGCCTCAGATCCACTTCCCTGGGCGTTTGCTGATTACGCACATCCCAGCCCATTTGTTTCTAATTGCAGTGATCCGCTGAAGTGCATGTCATCAGGCTTCAGAGGAAACAAACCCACAAGATGCTCCATAAAAGCAACCTCCACTTCTTGGCACTCAGGTTCTTCAAGCATTGATGAGGCAAGCAGGAAACCTAATGAAAATAATACAAGGAAATCTTTGCATCAACACCCATCCCTAACGTCTCAGCTGTCAGCTCATTGTTTCAGCCTCTCTAGGTGGAAGCTGTAGCCACAGCCAACATAGGAAACTGTGGTTTAAAACACGGCTATGGAGTCATCTGACCCCAGGACCCGGCCACTTAAGAAGTGCCAACCCTACCTCAAATGAGATGCAGTGGTTTTGAAGTGTGTATATATTAATACCATAGCCTCTTTCTCCTCTTTGCACAAGCACACACACACACACACACCACACACACACACACACACACACACACACACACACACACACACATCGAGACACCAGAGCAGGCTTTTCAATGTTTGTGATGTGGCCATCTATTTTTTTCCCAAAGGAACATGCACAGAATATTGATAAAGGTTTAAATACCATTGATTTGTGGGCAAGGAGAGCAATGGAATCAAACTGCTGCTTTGCGATGACTCCCTTTTCCTCTTCACTTGGGTAACAATGACCACTTTGTAATATGATAATCATCTCATTTGACCCATAAAGGGCGTTAAAGGTGGGGATGACTGTCTACTCTGCCCTGTGAAGTCCTTGGTGGGAAAGTGAACAGACCCCTGGGATCACGATGGACCTCAGGATGTGAGCTCCATCAGGCCCGCTCCCTGAGGTAGGCAGAGGGCGTGATAGGCTGTGGGGGCCAGGGTGGGACAGGCGGGAACAGGATATCCTCCTCATCAAGCCCACGCCGCTGCCCTCATCGAGAACGGGGCAGATTACACACATTGTCCTGCTTCAAACACCCAGTGCCAGAAACCGAACCCGCCCTTCCATCAGGTTCAAAGTGAAGTGATTGCCCAAGGAAGCTGGTCATGTCCTGTCTGGAGAGTGCGCCCAGATAAAGAAGTTTCCAGCATCAGCCTGGCCGCCCTGCCAGCAGGTTAGACAGGGCTGCAAGGTGGCGAGGAAACAGAGATGAGCCACATGCTGGAAGCAAGCAAGGCTCCTACTTGTTTGTGTGGGAGCAGGCCCTGCCTTTCAATGAAGCCGGTGGCTTTTCCATCTTGAAAAGCAAAAGGCAGAGATGACCTCAGGATACGAGCAGCCATTTTACTAGTGTGTAGGCGCTTGGTAGGGATTCAATAAATAATTAACCTTAAAAAAAATTTACTGAGCCCTAACAGGTTTTGCTCAGTGGATAGAGTGTCGGCCTGCGGACTCAAGGGTCCCAGGTTCGATTCCGGGCAAGGGCATGTACCTTGGTTACAAACACATCCCCAGTAGGGGGTGTGCAGGAGGCAGCTGGTCGATGTTTCTCTCTCATTGATGTTTCTAACTCTCTATCCCTCTCCCTTTCTTTCTGTAAAAAATCAATAAAATATATTTTAAAAAATCACTGAGTAAGCACCTATTTTATGCAATACATTGTCTAGAAGACATAAATATACCAAAAAAAATTAAGATATGGTTTCTGAACTTCAGGAATTCGAAGTGGGGTTGGCAATGGTGGATTCACTAATTGGGTTGGGAAATGATGGCCCACGGCCAAATCTGGCCCGATGATTATTTTTATAAATAAAGTTTTATTGGAAAACAGCTAAGCCCCTTCACTTATATATTCTCTATGGCTGCTTTCACACTCTAACAACAGGATTAAGCAGTTGCAACAAAGGCCTCATGGCTGTCAGAGTCTAAAATATTTACTCTTTGCTTCTTTATGTAAAAAGTATGCTGAGCTCTGGCTTATGATGTCACATGCATGGAAATAAGCATTTTGTAGGCCTATCACAGTTAATTCTCACCATTGTGCACTGAGGCACCTATCATATCATCTACATTTTGTAGTTAATAAGACTGTAGCTTAAAGTTTAAGATCTCAATGTTACACAAGAAATAAGTGGCTGACCTTGGACTTGAAACTGGGCATCTGATCTTATAGCCCACACTCCTAACTGATGTACTTTATAGATACAGCTGTAGATATTCAACAGACCAGGTATGTTGTTCTCAATACTCATATCAAAGTGCCCAAGAAATTAATTTTCTTTATTTGTCTATAACCAAATTACATTTCTCACTTGTATTCCATTTTTCTTGTTGGCAGAATTTTATCTCATTTCAGGCAATTCAGAATTTCTCCTCTTCTTTCTTTGATGGCTTGACTGAGGCTCTGGTAGATTGATAGCTTTATGCTATATGGTTCTACTTCATCACTTTATCACATGACTGAACTATACATCCCCAAAGTGATGGGGTGTTCTTCTCCCCGACTCAGTCTCCCATGCAACTTGTTTGGAGCAAGGGGGTGTTGGCAGGCATGGCAGACAGAGATCAGTGGACTCTCTCCAGTGCCTGGGCTTGCGTCCTCTATGGCTCTGTTGTTGGGCAGGCTGGCTCGTCAGAAATTGAAATGCATCGTCTTGCTACAATGGCATAGGCTCTGCAGGCTGAGGAGCTGTGGAGAAAGTGAAGGGATGACAACTCAGGACATTAAAGTTCCGGAAGCAAGGAAATGAAGTGGAGGGGACCACTTACAGGGCTTCCGACTGCTTTTCACAGTATGCTATCAGATATGGTTGAACATTTTTATTTATTAATTTTTTTTTGGTTAATCCTCACCAGAGGATATTTTTTCATTGATTTTTAGAGAGAGTGGAAGGGTGGGGAGAGACAGAAAGAGAGAAACATCAATGTGAGAGAGACTCTTCTATTAGTTGCCTACTGCATGGGGCCTGACCAGGGCCAGGGACCAAGTCTGCAACTGAATCAAGTACATGACCCTAATTGGAAATGAACCTGGGACCCATCAGTCTGAAGGCTGACACTCTATTCACTGAGCCAATCCAGCTTGGTCTGGTTGTACATTTTTAAATATCAGTCTTTTTATCATCAATAAGGCCTGAAATTAATTCAAAATATTTATTCTTAGAGAGCAGCAAACACAGGACCATCTGCTGCATTTAGGGTCATGTTATTTTACTTGAATACTATTTTATGTGGTAGCTAGTAAAAATGAAATTAAGTCTGTTCTGAAATCACCCAAACTGTCCCTAGACACATACTCTCAGTCCAGCTTCTATCACACCAGAGAAACCACAGTTTCACTCCCCCGTTGTTGCTGTGGGGACAACAAGGAAGGACCGCAGTGCAGTCCAGCTTTTTAACATCTGTGTTGTCATAATTATTACTTACTAGAAACCCAATGCACAAAGATTTGTGCTAGAATGGGCTTTCCTTTCCCTGGCTGCCGGCACCACCATTCCACTCCATCCCAGGCCCCGGAGCTGTCTCTATCCTGCCTCTTTCCGCTCTGGGAGCCACCTCATTCAGCTCCAGCCCTGCCATTCCACATTGCTCAGAGGCCCTGAGATACCAGGGGTGGGGCCAAATACCTGTGTCATCACCATGGCGATGATGCAAGAGTCCTGCCTTTATCACTCGGTCCCTATGTATGCAAATTAACTGCCATCTTTGTTGGGATAATTTGCATATCAACCCTGATTGGCTGATGGCATAGTGGAGGTACAGTCAATTTTACATGTTTGTCTATCATTAGGTAAGATGTTCAGCAGACCCCCGGGCTGTTTGGCCTGCTGGGGTGATCCATCCTTCATGGGGTTTACTTTCCCACAAGGAAAGTCATGCTGAGTCTTGGTTGCTTTGCTCACCTGGTCCATTTTCTGGACTTTCTCCTGCGGGATAGGCTCTCTGAAGCTTGGCAGGAATCTCTGCCTCAAATTCTGCAATAGCCCCCCTAGGTTTGTGTGGGTCATCTAGTGGCTAGGTGGCAAATCCAATGGGTTAAGTGTGGGCTTTCTCTTTTAAACAAGTTGATGAGAATTGGCAGGAAATGAACAAAAAATGAAGTACATGCAGGGATGTCAGCACTATTTGTAACAGCAAAACACAAAAAGCAATGCAGACATCCATCGCAATGAAGACAGTCGATGAGGGCACAGCCACACTGTGGTGTGGATGCTGCTGTAAGGTGGAACAAGGGATGTCTTTCTATTCTCTGCTGCGTGTACCCGGTGCATATCACTAAGTGAAAAAGAGGCTTGGCAGAGTGTTTACAATAAAATCAATGTGTGTGTGTGCATGCAAACCTGCTTATACTTTCAGAAAGAAACAATAGAAAGTGAATTCAAAACTGAATAAAAATATTCATTTATAAGGAGAGGGAAGGTGGAGGGAGATGGAGGCAGGGATGAAAGCTAGACTTCTGTGAACAGTTTTATTTTTTACTTTGACTTTGTAATGATGCAATGTCTTACATAATAATAAATCCCAAAATAATCAGACAAATGAACTCATCTCCCACCCCAAGAAAATGTAACACTAACTGGGAAAAAAATGTCAGTTGGTTGGAAATAAATCTTAACAGTAATAAGGCAATAAAGTGCTAAACAATGCAGACAGTTAGATAGATGAGTCAATTTAATTTTATTGAGAAGGATTACCGAGAGTTAGAAGTTTCTCTATGTCATTAGACCATAAATTAATAACGAAAGTTTTGATGTTTGCCATGAACAAGATCTAATATTGCAAAATGTCTTCTTGTCCTCTGGGTATGGAAAGAAACTAAGCAAAATATGAAAATTAGACCAAAATCTTTACATTTTGATCAATGTGGAGAAGGGAGGGATGCTTGATCGTGTTTGCCTTCCTTTCCTGCCTTCTCAAGTTCCTCTTTTGTTAGGAGCATAATATCTTTGACGTTATCCGATTTCATGCTGACCCCAGCAGCATCCCCTGGGTCTGAGGGCCCATTCACCCAGGATCCTTCCTGTCCACCCTGATGTATTGATGAGTACACTCCTTGGCTTCCCCATCTGCTTGGAATTTGGATCGTCATTCCTGGTTGTCTGAAATTTTCTTCCAGATTTTACCTGCCTTATAGAAATAACTGTCAACACATGTATTTTCAAGTGGTTTTGTTATTTTAAACACTACAAGTTATTCAAGGGGATATAAAAATTAGTGCAACTAATACTTAGAAATGGAACAAAGGACAGTTGCGATGTCGTGGATGATAAGGATGATATACTAGTCGTTGGTGAACAGCTGAAGAATTGCTGGTCATTTAAAGACTGTGAACTACATAGAAGAAAGTTGTTCAGAAACAAGCATGGTGTGTGACCTGATCTCCCAGGAGGTAGTGAACTGGAGAGTAACTTGCCCTGGTATAGAACCTCACTTTCTCTCCATTGCTTCATCAAAGTAGAAGAAAGTGCCAGAAAGTTTCTTGGAAGATTTATGAATGAAATTGACCAGAAATTGGACTGTTCCTTAGGAAAATACAACTGCTGCCATATTTTAGGCATTAGTACTTGACTTTTTTCCAAAGGTAAATAACCGTTTTTGACACCATATCCTCTCTGTAACCAAGAAACTTTGGTTCTGATTATACTTACAAAATGGCCACAAAAGGTGAAATACCATACTACCACTCTTTTCTATAACCTTGGAGACTGATCCTTTTGTTTTAAAAAAGCAAAAGTAAAAGGATTGCCAAGTTTTAATGCGTTTATTTGGTCTAATAGTGGAAATAGATCAATGCCTTTATATTTGGAACCAAAAGAATACTTATAGGATTTGTCATTTTAAAATACTTCAAGACACCTCTGAAAAAAGGTTTGAAATTTGAAAATCCTGGCACCTTCCAAAATATGTACACATTTTGTCATCAGTGAATAAGCTTTGCATACATTTCAAATCAAGTTGGATTCCTCACCCAATATCCGACTCAGCTTTTCAGTAGAGTGAAAGCAATGTAATCAAGGGATGATTATTAACACGTTTTATGAAATATAAGGAGAGTCCCATTCCTCATGTACTTTGTTGGTGATACTCTGATTTTTATGTGCAATAGTTCAAAAACTCTCTATGTCATGCAATTACTTCTGGCATCAATTATCTTCCTTTGAATTTAGAATGCTTACCATTTCCCACAAATCTCTTAATCCACTTCTAATCCCAGAGATTTAGCCAGGAGGACTAAAGAGCAATTTGGCAAGTGTTCCACCCTTTTATCAACTAACCTAAATGGATGGAGGTAGCAGCACTCATCTTAAGAGCTCTTCTTACAAGGAGAGAGGACTCACGAATCTTCTCCAGTTTTTATTGTCACAGAACAGAAAGACCTCATATGTAACATGTTAAAAAATAAAATAAACCAAACCAACCAAAACAGATAAAAGAGAGAGGATGCTGACAATGGGTGACTGAGATGCAGGTCACTGTGGCCCTCACACATGAGAAAGCTGGCAGCACTGGCGCTCACGGCCATGTAGAAATCACACTGGAACATTTGCTATGAAAATCTGCTGGGCTATACTTCCGCTGGCATATAGTCCAGACACTAGGACCACAGACAGGCTCCGAAGCAGCCTGTGGGTGGGTTCTTCTCCTGATGGCCTCAGTTCATTCGTTCCCTCATCTATAAATTGGGCACATTACTAATGCCCCCATCACAGGTTTGCTGTGAGAACTGAGTGATAGAATCATGAATGCAATAAACATAATTTCTGGGACATAATTAACTTTTAAAAGTATTGTCTAATACTTCTTTTTCAGGACAGTGACTAGAAATGTGGCACATTACCGAAAATAATAAAGTATAAGTTTATGACAGAGGGGGCATTTGTTACCGTTTTATAAATATGTTTCATGAAGAATGATGAGAGAATTGCACATAAGGAATTGGTACTCTTTGTATTAGTAGAGATTGGAAAATATGGTTTGTCATAGTCTTACCAAATATAAAGAAGAACTCATATGAGATCTTAGGGAGCTGTCTGGTTAACAGTGCTACTCTGAAATAATATCACCAACAGGTGATTTCCGTGTTGTGGCAGGAACCACTGGCAGTCCGTCTGCAATACCAACACTCCCACCCTACCGCGGGCTGCGCTTTCCTACCACGGTCCCATAGGAATCTCTGCTCAGGGTATTTTCTGGCTTGTCTAGTGGTGGCAAGTTGATGTCCTTGAAGCAGCCTCTTGAATAGGAATGGGGCAGGAGGGGTGTGTGTAAATATCCCAGCTTCCCCCTCCATGGTGGAAGCATTGGTGTGTGTCCCAGGAGTCCTAAGCAGTCTTCTGCCCAAGAACACACCTGGTACTAACATCTTTCTTTTCCCCTTCGCTTCTCTGAGTCTGAGATCACCTCCCAAGCAACAACCTTCCCTCAATCCTTATCTCAGCCTCTGTTTCTAGCACAACCCAATTCCCAACTCCTCTTCCTGTCAAGACCACCAACAAAATTATTCATAACAATGTTTTCTAAATGACTGGAGGCCCCATCTCTCTCAGCAGGAAGATGGTCTTCGGGGCATTCAAACGTTACCCAGAGCCATGTCACCCTACCTCCAAACATTTGACACTGCTTTGACACACGTTTAATGGGATTTGACTCTCCTGTTAGATAAGACTCCAAGGAGAAAGGACATAAATGCATGGCTGGAATCCTGAAGTTGATTCTCCATCAGCTGCCCCCTGTAGTTCCTGCACACAAAGAGGAGATGGAGGAGAGACACCACCCAAAATATTGTACTTCTCTTCAGGTTAAGTCTTCACTCTCAAAATGTGCCTCTTGTGAGCTGAACTGTGTGACTTCTGAGAGAAGGAAACCTTTCTTTCCTTCCATGCTCATCTGTCTCCTAAGGAGAAAAGTCAAGGTCTTGAATGGTTCAGATGCAGGGTGCTCGTTGAAGCCACTTTTGCTGGAGGCAGTGACTTTTCAGCAAAGGAAACATGGTCTGTCCGTTTCTGCTTCAGGCAGGTGGGCTCTGCATCTCCCTGTTGTGGTGAGTTCTCAGACTTGGCTTGGAGTGTTGGGAGGAAAAGAGCGAGCATTATAGCCTCCTTGACTCAGAAATATTGAAACCTAACCAGTGCAAGAAAAATAAAATACATCCCTGTGGTTAACCTAACCCACTGGGGTTCTCCTTTGGCAGGAAATCCTAGCTAATAAGAAAGCACTGTATTTCCCATTTTACCACAGTTGTGTGGACAGGGCCTTTTGAGGAGGAAGTGGTTAGCCAAGGTGGGAATCGGGGATTTGAATACTCTTAGAGTCCTGTCTTAACGCAACCACCATCTTAGATCAACCCTTCTATTGCTGGAAACATAAGAACCAAGGCGACTTCACTGGTATGGACCAAACAGAATAAGGGAATCTAGGCTAAAAAATAGGCTTTATTTTCTCCTTCCTTTTCATCTACATCCAAACCTTGGCCACTAATAGGCCACTCAGCTCACCAGATGCAAAGGAAAATAAGCTCAAGAAAAATTACATATGGGAAAGAGATAATTTTATACTCCCCAAATTCAGAGCATAACATGTGTCAGCTAGGATGGTCCATCCTAGGCATTTCTGTGTCTATGTGGGGAAAATTTATCAGAGTGGTCTTTATCATTCAGTTCACTTATATTTACTGAGTATTGACTGAACACGAGAAATATCACAGCGAAAAAATTATGAAAGAAAGTACCTGTCTCACTAGAACTTAAGTGAGGGGAGCTGTATGGTGGTACCAAAGAGAAACTGGGAGTGGAAAGAGAGAGATCCCTGCTCCGGGATGTTGTCTCACATACAAAACACTGCCTAGAAGAAGAATCCATGATGATGAAGGCACATTAACACCGTCACAGGGTAAAATGACGTAAGGGAAGTCCATCAGAGGCTTCTGCTTAAGTTCACCTTAGTTTGTAACACAGAGCCCAGGAGAGACCTACTTCCTCCCATGTGACCTGAGCATTGAGGTGACATAGCCTCAGGCTGAATCTCAGCAGAGAGAAGAAGCCAGTAATAGGAGACCTGGCTGACTTTCTGCTCTGTGGGCTTACATGGTTCTGGAGCCTGTCCTCATGGAGCCCCTTCACACGAGATCCTCTGCAGTGGCTCGGGCACTGTGGGGGTTTATGCTTTCTCCAGATACAAACATTTTAGTGGACTTAGAAATTGATGGTGGGGATGGTTGCATCCAGAGGCCCTGGGGAAATGGGAGGTGTTTGAAATAGGTTATATCATCATCTGAGGTTGTAAGGAGGTGCGGAATGTGCTGTCCATGGCCTGCAGTGGGAACAGTTGAATCGAGCACCATCCGACTTACCCACTTAAAGGCAAGGGAGAGAAGGGCTGAGCTACCACTGCCAGGGAGTGGCTCCTCTGCCATGCCACTATTGGCATGGAAAAGATTAAGGATTAAATAAAGAAAATAATGGGCTCAATTTTTTAAAATTATCGACACAAAGTCTAGATGATATCTCAGCAGCTTCCTGGTTGTGGATTTCCACACCAATAGACTTTACAGCCTTAGCAGAAATCTTAGGAGACCATAAGGGTGATAGTTGATACTAATGGCACTCCTAGTATGGGAACAGGGTTGTGTAGGATGACTTAGAAGAATCCAGGAACCCAGCTGTTGAACTCTGATCAACTTTTCACATCAGGTGAAATAACTGCTTTCCACTTTCCAAGAGCTTGTTCCTTCCTCATTTAAAGATTCAGAAACTCACTGGCTGGAGAAAGTTTCTTCTATTTCAAAGAGAAGTCAGTTAACCTCATGATCACATTTTAAAAATTTAATCTGTAATTAAATTAGATCCCGAAATACAGAGGGAGGGGGGTATTAGACACTCAAAACTAGTAGAATGTGACTTAGCCACCAAAAGGATTGAAACAATTTTCTAGTTCATATCAGGAAAAATCTGGGGACTCTGTGCCTGTTTGAGCAAAGCAGGGACGATAACGTTAGACGAGGCTGAATGTATCTACATGAGCCAGTATTCCGGCTTCAGTGTGACTCCAACAGCTGGAAACAGAGATCATTGGTTGGTTGGGTGACTACAATGAAGTCTCAGGTGGCTCTTGCTAAATCAAACTGAGGGGGCAGAACATATTTAGAATAATATCAGTGAAGAAATCCAAGGATTTGGGAGATCACTCTACTGGAGTCAATTGTACGCATGTGTCTGACTTCTCTCCACTTCCTCTGACCGAGAGAGGGCTCTGCAGACACAACATTCCTCAGTGCCTCCACAGCTGTCTGCTGGGAGGGGTCCCAGGTGTGAGAGATCTTCCCTCATTGTCTATAGGCTAGAGCTGCTGGAGCGAGATGCTGTGATTGCAATGACATCCTGATTTCAATGGACAAGGGAAATTCCTGGAGTTATAGATGCCATATGGTCTCATTTAATCCCTCAAAGCAAGATGGATGTGATCCCTATACTAGTCATCAGGCACTGTGTGAGAATTGGAGTGGCCTGGTCTGGTCTGCAAGATCCATGGTGGTGGCCAGATGACTTGGGATTCTTAGGATGAAAACAGATGGTGGGCCCACTGTGTATCTGAGCGAGGACAGGTCAGGTGAGCAAGGTCTGCCTTGGTCACAGTGATAATTGCAATCTCTTTTTAAAAGATATATTTTATTGATTTTTTACAGAGAGGAAGGGAGAGGGAGAGGAAGTTAGAAACGTTGATGAGAGAGAAACATCGATCAGCAGCCTCCTACACAGCCCCCACTGGGGATGATGTACCCACAACCAAGGTACATGCCCTTGACCGAAATCGAACCTGGGACCCTTCAGTTCGCAGATTGATGCTCTATCCACTGAGCCAAACCAGTCAGGGTGCAACCTCTTATTTCATTCCCACACTCTGAGCCTTGAATGGGAAGCCAGGAATTAATAAGAAAAAAATTGTGCAAGAGCAACCCAATAATATCCTTTGAATCTCTCTATTAGCATTCCTCAAAGGAATCTATGGTTATTTTACAAATAACCATAAAAGTAAAAGGTAAATACACAGATCTTTGTGCAGGTAGATCTTAAGCTTGAACCTGCCTAACACTGGTTCCTTGCAGACTAGCCTCCTGCAACCTCCCTGGAAATTGCTCTAGCCCCATGTTCGTAGCAATCAAGGTAGGCAGAGTACTGAGGCACTGGATTTAGGCTCTGGGTTCTAGACACCCAGACCTCTGGTCACACCAGGGAAGGACCTTGGAGGCTAAGGAGCTGCCTTGTTATACCCCCATGACTATAAGGCTTGAACACCAGCTTTTGATCACGCCAGGAGAAGGGCTGGTACTTCTCTGATGATGGAGCTTAAAAGTCCCAAGCCCGAAAACTGGGGTACCTCTTTCAGCATCAAATTCTGGGTCTTATAAGATCCATCTATGCTTCCAGAAATTCAAAGGACCACGGAGGATCATCCACTCGCTAAGGCTTTTATGATGTGCCCATTGTGTATCTGAGCTGTGGTCTTCTCTGGTGAATGCCATCTCAGAGGGTTTGGTGTGAGCAGTGTTAGATCCTTCACCCTAATTTGTTTGAAATGGTATGATCCTGCAATTGCCCTGAACTAATTCCTGAGGCCAGTGAACACAACAGACCAAGAGTTGAACTAATGAGCTCAGATGATCATAGGATTTTGACCAGGGGACACAAGCTCACCCATGGTTATTTCCCCAATTACTGAATGCAAAATTAAAATATAGTCGGTCCTCCTTATCCACAGATTCATATATGTAAATTTGCCTATTCACAAAAATTTATTTGTAACCCAAAATTGATGCTGGCAGAGCTTTTGCCATCATCCATGGACACTCAGAGCAGTAAAAATGTACCCAAGTTACCCATTGCACATATTCCCAACCGAGGCCCATCGAGGCAATGTGCTTTCTTCTGGTTTCAGCTCTCACACAGAGATAACTAGAGGATGGAGGTAGCAGGGGTGGGGCCAGAGCTGCATCTCTAAGCCTGGCTGGATAGGGTTTGGAGCTAGATCTGCAGCCTCAGGCTGGTCACTTAGCACCTTTGAAATGTATTTTCACTTTTGTAAAATAAAGACTATGGAACCTAACAGGATGAATTGTTATTAGGATTTAAGATAGCAATCAGTTATCTATATCTATCTATCATCTATCATCTATCTATATAATTTACCCTAGGAACAGTGGTTCAGTACTCATTAATCCAGTATTGGCTAGCACATAACTCCCATGACTAACAAGAACTTATGGTAGATATTTCATCAACAGATAGAAACCACACTGGTGACCTGGTGTAATGTCTACTGCAAAGTTAAATGATAAGACCATGCGCTTAACATGGTTGTTCTGAGGTGAGATGAATTAATCTGTGTTAAGTTCTCAGAACAGTGTCTGCACAGTAGTGAAAACCATATACATTTATTTTTTTGCTATTATCATCATTAGGAATGGCTTAGTGGAGTTGTTCCTACCTACAATAGGAATAAATCAAAGGCAACATTAAACACCTGGTAAAATGACAAAACTCTACTTCATTATTAAAGGATTGGAAGATGTAGGAGTGGAGAACCACATCACTTCCATAGTTTGATGTCCAGTTTGGCTACTGAAAAAGATAAACTGATCATAGGTAATGAAAATAGATGATCCAATGTTTAATCCAGTAGGGATTTAATATTGCAATTTTGTACAAGATATGGCTCTCCCTCAGCACCCATTGATTTGACAGTTGCTTTTTCTGTCTCCAAACACAGAAGTTTGTTTTCATGTGACAGAGAAAACCATACATCTTCACAGTCTGGGCACAGGGTTAATCCAACTTTCCAGTTCTGTGTCCCAAGCCATTCTGCAGGGACAAGTAATTACCTCGTCAGTGCTCTGCCACCTTGCGACCTCAGCCATGCTCTGTCATCTTCTGGGATCATCCTGAAAAGAGTGTGACCTTGGCTCAAAAGTCATCAGCGAACAGCACTCCTGACTCCATCTTGGAAAGTGTGTGGGGACTCAGCCCACTTACACACAAGCTCACTGGGCTTTAGGGAGGTTTAATGGGGTTGAGGCTGATCTGCGGGTTTAGGGTGGAGTCAGGACATTGCCACCTGCAGGAGAGCTCCCAAGGCTGTGGCTCGAGCAGAAGAGCTCCTTTTAGAATCGGTTTCTTCTTGAGGAACAGAGAACAATGTGAGCCGCTGTTACAGGGAAACTTCAGGTATTTGTTTCATTCAGTGACATTTCTATGCAATACAATTGAGATCAATTTGCAAACCTAATCTCAAAGGTATTTGGACCACTATTAAAAATTATTATGTTGTTTTTCACATGTACTTTTAAAAAATGCTATGTACACATTGTCTTATTAGATCCATAGCATGACCCTATCCTGGGGGCAGAGCAGCATCAAACATTCTCTTGATACATTTTTATTGCTATGTCATAACTTCTAAAGATATTTTCATGACACCAGTAAATGAATAAGATTACCACATGAGCATGGAAGTGATCCAATAACCCATTCCTTTAAAAATGGAAATACCTGCAATTTAAATGACATTCTCTCTCTCTCTCTCTCTCTCTCTCTCTCTCTCTCTCTCTCTCTCTCTCTCTCTCTCTCTCTTCTATTTCAGGGAGGGAGAGAGACAGAAACATCAATGATAAAAGAGAATCATGGATAAGCTGCCTGCCTCCTACATGCCCCATATTGGGGATCGAGCCCACAACCCAGGCCCTTGACCAGAATCAAACCTGGCAGCCTTCAGTCTGCAGGCTGATGCTCCATCCACTGAGTCAGACCAGCCTTAGGCACATGATTATCTTTGATTTCAGTTTTTGTCATGACTTTGAATTCATATGAATTGATGAGTTTAAATGTAAGTTATATTATTTGTTTGCATTTATATTTTAACATCCATATAAAAATATTAAACATAAGAACATTTGATAAAGCATCAAATTCACCAAATTATAGCACAAATTTTAATTTTCTATTCTCTTCCAATCTTTAAGTATACTTTTTTACATTACTGTAAATAGTTATGATATGTCATTTTCTAATTTGCCTTTTCAAAACTTAACATCATTCTAAAGAATTTCCAAGATCTATAATTCCATAGTGATTGCTGCTATAATTTTAAATGAGTGTTTAATATTACATCTAGTGTTTTAAAATATATTATACAGAGTTTGAAAAGGCATTTTCAAAATTAATTTAATGGGAGGTAGACATTTTGGGTATATAAATTAAAAAGAGCATTAAAAAATAATATTGTAATACATATTATAAATACATAATAAATAAAATAAATGACAAAATTTTCAAATTTTCAGAAACCAAACCAAAAACATAGTAGTGAAACTAATTTTTAGTGTAGATTTTCCTTGTGAGAAGTTAGCATTCTTACTGACCTTTCACCCTGAGTTCAAAATAGAAAACTTTATTATCAATTTAGCCTGTAGACCTATTTTTAGATATACAGTACCATGGCCTACACTTAATAAAAATGAAACATAAAAGATGAAAGTGGGAACCTTCTTTGCAGAAATTCCTTTGGGGCTATATCCTGTCTTAAAAAGAATTCCCACAGAAATCAATAGAAGATTAAAATAAATATCAATGGCAGGATGCAGTCCAAATTATGAATGAAAACTTTAAGCTTGACAGGTTAATTGTTTTTAAGAATGACTGGAATTTTGGGGCCCTATGTTTGTGAGGAAAAACCAACACTTTGGCTGTAGATTAGCACAGCCTTTTGTATAACACGACCTTGCCTATGGCAATCATGTTCACTCCATTTTATGACCGTGGTTGCTGCCATTTTGAAGGGAACTCCCCAGGCCAGGCATCCTGATTTTGCATCCATGGCTCAAGATTTCAATATAATTTTACTTTAAGTAAGAGAAACAACATATAAAGTGGAATAAATGTGTTTATGACACTTCTTGCTTAGACACATATTTAAGAATTATTAAGAAACAACTTATAATGAAATCGCAATGGAAGATTCAGAGGTGAGATGGAGAGATAAATGACTTGAAGCCCATTGGCTACAGAATGTTACAACTATTGTAGTACAAGTGTGTGCATAGCGTTCAGGTTGCTAGACTTATTGTCTAGGATACTTGCCTAGAGTTTTGTCTTCATGACTAAAGGGCCACTGGGGCCCATGACAAATGTATACTTGGACACCTTAGCTTCTTTGAGTCACTTTTCCCTTTTCCAAGAGAAAAGGATGACAACGCCTTTCTGTGAAAGGAAGAAGGGATGCAGGAAAGAGCAACATTACCCTTTAAGGGGTTAGCTTTCTGACAAGTACACATCAGGAGTTGTCATGTCCATGGGCAAAGATGATTCAGCGTGTGAGTGATGACAGGGCTAGTTGCCCTGAGAGTCTTGTCTCCTTTCCTCACTGCTGCAAAGTAGCTGACACCCCCCCTCCCAAATAGCATGTCTTTGTTTGGGCTTGTTATGGGGTAGAGAATGACATAATTGTCGCCTGTCCCGTTAATAAATGAGTAAGTATTTTCTCATAACTATCAACGTATGTTTCCTGTGCAGAATTGTACTATATGACCAATCCTAGCTGCAAAGGAGGCTGGAAATAGAGTGGATCATTTTTAGCAGAAGCACTATGACCTCGTAAAGCCCCTTGTAAAATTACTTTTTAGCTACCTTAAAGCCATGTATCAAAATTGCAATAATCTTTTGGATAAAGGTGGGCACAGAGCAGATGCCCACTCCCAGGAGTTCTATAACCATGTTGGCTTTGTCTGCACTAGCTCCATAGACAACTGTTATATGGCAGGGTGGTTGGTACCTAGTAAAAGAGAAGACATATAAGTGGCTGAATCAGTAATTTTTTTTTCAAAGCTGGCTTTCAATGCAATTAACATTTAGGAAGTGGCTGTTGTGTTCAAGTTATGTGGTAGGAGCTACAAGAAATAGAACGTTTCTGACAATGTCCCTACACTGAAGTGGACTGTACAATTTGGATGGGCAGGTGAACTTGATTCCAGCCCACTGTCACACCAAGTCTTACGTGTTCGGAGCATCGTGAGAGATTTAAATAAAGCATTCCAGAAATAGAAAGCAATGGCAATGATGTTCCACTGGAAATTTGTTGGAGAACTAACAGAGGTTGAAGACGAACACAGGGAGGGTAGAATTTAAGAGGAAAGGATCGATTTCTGCAGTGGTCGAGATTAAAATGACAGTGACAGCATTTCACAAAGCAATTCCTACTTATTTGGAAATGGAAGAACAGAGTAGTGAGTTTTAATTATTTAACAACTAAAAAGAAATTACGTAAAAGGACCTATTTTACGAAGCTAAAAGATCCCCGTATGAAGATAGCAGAGAAAGGAAAGATGGGAGTTAACATGTGATGTCTTGTCCACAGGGAATAAAGAGCAGTGGCTTGAAATGGAAGCAATTTTTTTTTCCCCCTGTGGGGCCCAACGACTTGAGTAGTAAAAACAGTGCCAGGGGGGAAATGAGACTGCTTCTGATTAACTTTAAAGGCCGAGAACACATTGAGTTTGTTATCAAGGAGGCTGTTAAGAGAGGCCCAAATAAATCACGGCGGTTCCAGGTTCTCCTTAGGTTGAAAATGGTCCCATCAAAAAAAGTCCCCCATACCACAGGGATTAAAAAGCTCTGGCTAAAGCATGTTAGTGTTGCTACATTAGTTTCTTATAGCACTCGTTTCCGCAAATATTTTAAGGCGATTGAGGCATGGAAATCTGTCTGAGATTAAAAACGTGCTGTTAGCCCAAGGAATGTAATAGCAAGTGAAATGTCAGGAAGAATTCAATGTACATGTCTGAGCTTGCAGAACCACTGTGTTCAAAGAAAGTTTAACGGAGACGAAAATTCTGTTCCAATATAGCCAGTCCACGACTAAATCAGATGGTCTACCAAACCTCTTGTTCCGTGTCTGTATCATAAACTCTGATTAAGCAGATATATACTTTCTTTCCCTGGTGCTGAGAGCTAATATTTATTATGCAGTTTCTGTGTGTGTGTGTGTGTGTGTGTGTGTGTGTGTATATATATATATATATATATATATATATATATATATATTTAATTTTTATATATATAAAAAATTTTATATATAATATATATATATTTTTAATATATATAAAATATATATAAAACATATATATTTTATTGATTTTTTACAGAGAGGAAAAGAGAGGGATAGAGAGTTAGAAATATCAATGAGAGAGAATCATTGATCAGCTGCCTCTTGCACACCCTTTTCTGGGGATGTAACCACAACCAATATAGATGCCCTTGACCGGAATCGAACCTGGGACCCTTCAGTCTGAAGGCTGATGCTCTATCCATTAAGCAAAACTGGCTTCAACCTATTATATATTTTTGTATTGAATTTTCACAGCAAACTAATGAGGTAGATATCACTTTTTATTTTCTTTTAGTAATAAGGAAACCGAGGAGCAGTCTGTCTGTAGTTCCACAGATATTAAGCAGAGAGGTAAGACGGGCCCCCGGACTATTTCTTACCTTACCTTTAGCCAACCACTCATGCACTATCCTTGATGTCTGGATTCATCAGGTGTCTCTAAAAATACAAAAACAAAAAAGAACCTAAAAGATTCACATATCCTTGATATGAATATTCATGACTGTATCTTAGTCTAGTTCCTAAGTTAAAGGTCACCTAAAGTGCCTGTGTTCTCAGAATCTGTAAGATAAGCTCCTTTCCACATTGGATAATTGTGTAGCCAGTTCCCACCAATGTGTAAGTTTATCTCGGCAAGGAGTTGTTCTCAGTGTTTGAAAGGTTCGTGTACATGTGGCAAGGAAGTTATAAAATCTGCTCTGTGTTACGGCGAGTGACAGAGTTTAAGAATTGCATTAAGACAATAGGACTCAAGTGTGTTTCCTTTCCAAAATCTTTTTAACGTTTAATGCGGAAGTCTTTCTTTGACTTTCCTTCATTTCCTAAGCTTATCAACTCAACTGTTGCTATAATCCATGTCAGAATAGTGTGTGAAATAAAAAAAAATAAAAATAAAAAACACAGCTATGCTACTCCAGTAGAGTGGAGTCTAGGGATAGTATTGTCATTTTTAGAGCATTCTATTGAGATCCTATTGGTGGCAATAGAATCTTCTTCTTGTAGGAAATAACTGCGTGCATGATTTCCTCAGGCAGTTTCTCCACCTGGAGGATGGTCCTGGGGAGCTGGGTAAAAGACATTTGTTCTGGGTTAGTTTGTGCTGCTGGAGAATTTGGAGCACAGCACCAGGAGAACGGAGATGGGAGGATGCAGGGATGCATGCTGGGAAATGTCTGAAAACCAAGTCTATAAAGTCAGATGTGCAAACACAGGGCAAGTATCTTACAAGGAATTCGGGGGCCGGTTTGGACCATTGATCCTGCGAGTCCTGGCGGGCACAGGATGGGAGGGAAGGCCCTTCTATACCTTGGCAGCAGTGACTCTGGGCGGGAAGATCAACTCTAGGCACTTAATATGATTAAAGTCTCATTTTCACAACCGAGTCTCCTAACAGCAGACGGTTCAGCTAATGGGATAATTTAACCAAGAAGAGAATTTATCCAGAGCAATCCCCTAAGGACGGATATAAGGAACTTCTTCCTAAAGCAACAAAACCAGAATTTATTAACTTGTACCATGGACATCCTACAAGCAAATCTAATATTAAATGTAGTAAATGATTTTTCACTGCAATATCCACAGGGACCTTTATTCCTTGCTCTCACTTTGCCCCTAGATCCAAAATTCATATACATTACGTGGTGAAAGCGGACAAAAATGCTTGAATTACCTTAAGATCACACATTAGGAATTTAAAGTAGGAGAGGAGAAGATGACCTAGCTTTTGCCTGAAGTAACACATTCACCAATTACAAGCTTAACCAAAAAGTTGCTGGTGAGAATGAAAATATCTGGAGGAAATTACAATTTCAGGAAATTTCCTTAGCTGGTAAAAATCCCCTGGGGAAAGATTGGTGTTGGATTCTGCACCTAATGAATTATACGCAGTAAAACAAGCCAGACTTGAGGATCTGAAAGTCACGGCTCACCTCCTGGGCGCCCACCGCATGTAGATATGGTGCAGCACTGGACCTGCATGCATATCTCACTTAAGTCTGTGAATAAACCGTCCAGAGTAGCTGCTACTCCCTACTCCACAGACACAGATGAAGACCCAGGACAGAAACTGGTCTCAGGAGGGTATATGACTTGCCAGACCTGGGGCTAGACGTGATATGTGCAGTGAGCTGCATCTGGCCGCATAGCCACTGTACATTTTGTGGAGAGTTTCCAAGCCTGCGCCATGGTGGTTGATACATTGCTCTCGTGATAACATTGTTTAGGCCGGAGAAATGTGTTTCTTAGTAATGGCTTTCATCTTCTTTCCATGTTTGTTTCAACCAGAAAAACATTTGCAGCATTTTTCTAACATGGAAATACCGTGAACCTGTGCCCCTGGGACTCTGGGGAGACCACGTCCTCCGCCGGGTGCTCCACACTGTCTCTCTTCTGCTCATGGGTTCTGCAATTTTTTGTCAGCTCCCCGCTGAACAGAATGGAACCAGGGAAAGCCCCCCTACCGTACCAGTGTCACCTTGAACCTCTGCTGCTTCTCGTTGGGACTTGTCCGTGTGAGCCTGAGGACAGTCTTTTCCTTCACCCTGAAAAAGGATAAACAGGGGCAGTTGATTGTTGGTCTGTTGCTGCTCACAGAATCCTGGTGCCGACCATTCAGAGACAGAACCTCAGATGGACTGGAAACACATGGGAAACTCAGCCACCTGTCCTTCAAAAGCTACACCAGGGTCTACAGCTCTAAAGGACACTCCAGCTCTGCAGGCCACAGTCAGTCCCCGTGGGCACCCTGCGCTCAGCAACCCACTCACAGGGTGCATCCCTTACACCCAGGCTCAGCCCCACCAGCCCGTCCAGGCTGAGAGGACTGCTGCAAACCCATGGCTTCCCAAAAAGGAAAAACCCCTCAGCCTGAAGTTCTCTATGCCATGCATGCTTCCCACGTGAATTGAAATGTTTTTACCTTCTGCTCATGTGAACTGAAAACCTACTGAAAAGCAGGTGTTCCCTTTCTTGTCCGCACTGCTTCTACCTTCAGTCTAGGGAGCGAGTCTAATCCTCTGGGCCCGGTCAGAGCAGTCAGCATCCGCATGGCAGCTGCTCAGAAAGTTCCTCTGGCCTGGCCAGCGTGACTCAGTGGTGGAGCTTCGACCTATGAACCAGGAGGTCACGGTTTGATTCCTGGTCAGGGCACAGGCCCGGGTTGTGGGCTCCATCTTCAGTAGGAGGCGTGCAGGAGGCAGCTTATCCGTGATTCTCTCTCATCACTGATGTTTCTTTCCCTCGCTTCTTCTTTCCTCTCTGAAATCAATACAAGCATATTAAAAGAGAGAGAGAGAGAGAGAGAGAGAGAGAGAGAGAGAGAGAGAGAGAGAGAAAGCACTTCTGTAAATAAATTGGAACTTCAAGAAACAGTCCAAGGATTACAATTCTACCGTTGTGAATTGTAATCTTTCACCAAATTACTCTGTGTTTGGGAATCATGTGCCTCTTTCCTGCATCCATGGTGGCGGGCGGAGAAACATGTGCCTCTTTCCTGCATCCATGGTGGCGGGCGGAGAAACATGTGGCCTGTCCGAGGCAGCCGCACAGAGTGTGCAGAGCAGAGGGAGGGCGGGAGGAGTGTGCTCACGGTAGCATAATTAAGGTATTCCAAATGAAACCCGAGATATAATTGCTAACTATGATAAGTAAACAAGTCGATATAAAAATTTTAATTAAAATAGCAAGAACGGTCACAGCCAGGGTGCAGACAAGCAGTGTTTGCTAAAGTAACTCTCCCTCTCTCATCCTGAGAGTCATCATTCTAGCTGAACTTGGAAGCAGGTATGGAGGAAGGTGTGCTTTATGTAGCACCGCATCATCGGCAGAGACCTTCTTAGTGTTCCTGCAGCTTTGCTTCAGGCTCAGTTATTTCTTGGCTTTATGAAGCTCTGGGCCAAACGTTGAGCCCAGAGAGGCAGTGAACAAAGCACCCTCTGCTTCTGCTAACGCCAACTCCGGCTGCCGGGCAGTGGACACACCCGGTGCTGCCCTGCCCCATGCTCCTCGCAGAGAAATGAAGAGGCACCCCGGTGCCATGTGTGGAAACCCTGCCAAGTCCCCGGATGTCTGTGCATACAGCCTTTTATTTCCAGAAGAAATGAAAACTCCATCCACTGGGTTCACGCACAGTTTCTCTGTTTACAACGCTGCCTTTATGTTTATTACAGCCTATCACTCTTCCTGCGATGCCGGGGTCCTCGTTGCGAGGCCGACTCCAAATGGAAATGCTGGTGAACACAGCAAAGTATGTGTGGGCTCCATTTCCAGTGAAATGTTGTTTGTTTCCTAAATATGAAATCCATATGGATGACGGAAAAACAGGAAGATAAAACAAAATAGGAAAACTGATTTTTAACACCCAAGCATATCTACTCTTTGAATGGAAACATTTTTGATGTTTTTCTATAATAGGTGTTCCACAACCTACAGAAGCCCGTGGAGTTGTGTCCTCATATTATTATTTAACACTAGAGGCCCTGGGTGTGATTGAAATCACACGAGGAGGCACCCAACGGAGAGCCGGGGACCCTTAGGTGACTCACAGTGTCCCCTGGCCCCCCTGCCTGTGTCTGCTCCAGGGCCACCCGAGCCACCATGCTGGCTCAGGCAGGCCCCCTGTCTCTGTCTCCATCTCCGCTCCGGGTCTCACCTGTGCGTGCAACCTCTTTCCTGTCTGGTCATGACCTGTTATGGGGTCCCAGCCTAATTTGCATATTACCTCTCTCTCTCTCTCTCTCTCTCTCTCTCTCTCTAATATATATATATATATATATATATATATATATATATATATATATTTTTTTTTTTTTTTTCATATTCTAACACATTTTCCCACATTCACATAGTTCACATAATTATTTGTATAGAAAGTTTAATGTTTGTATGAATAGAACTTTATTAATTAGTTTATTCATTATTAGTATTTTAGTGTGTTTTAAGATTTCAGCCATTTTAAATAAGGATGTCCTAAACAGTTCTCTATCATAGAACTTTTCTATTAGTGGGATAGACAGAAAATATACTGTTTTTGCCCCTGATGGGTCTTCCCAGTTCATAGAAGAGAAGCCCGTCTCCCGTGGGGAATCCATGCCAGTACCTCTCTGAAATCAGAGTCAGTCATGCAGTGAGGACATAAGGATGAGGACTTCAGAGGATGACATCATGGCCCCAGAGGATGACCTCATGTTCCTGGAAACTGTGATTGATTCAGGAATAGGCATGTGATGCAGGCCAGGACAATCAGAGACCTTTCTAGGACATGCTGGTTGGCTTATTATTCTAGTTGCAAACCTGGTAGGCAACTTTGCTCATCGTTACGGGTGAGTATGCCTGATTGAGAACAAGATAGAGCTGGTAGCTGCAAAACATATTATGTTTAAACTCTTCTAAGATTAAATAGCCATGGGATGTCCTAAGCTTCCATGGTACATTAGATTATGTTTTGAATCATTAAAAAGCATATATTCATTCAGTATATATTAATACTCATCCAGATTGAAACATTTCCACCTAAAAACTGTTCAATGAGTCCTACTATCTGAAAACTAAAATACAAACTCATTCTTGGTATTCCTAATTCAAGATTTTGCCTCTAGCCTACTTCAAATTGTTTTTCTCCTTAGCTTACCTTAAGCTCCAAACAAATTGAACTACTCCTTATTTCTTGTAGACACTCTTAGTTTAACAACATTGTTGCTTTTATTAATCCATATGTCTTTAATGCGGACATGAACATTCATTGCTCATCTAAACTAATTAAAGGGTAATATGCTAATTAGACCAGATAGACTGGAGGTTTTTCTGATGTCCTTCAAGACAAAGCCTCAGCGGTTGTGAGGGCTGAGGGCAGGTGGCTTCGGCAGCTGGCAGTGGCAGCAGCAGTGTGGTGATGGGGGCAGTGCCTTCCCCTGATGGCCCAGTTGCCTCCTGCAGAGGGAGGCCAGAGTGCTGCCATCAATAAGACATCCCCTGAGGGCTCCAGGGGGGCAGGCCAGGTTGAGGGGACTTCCTCCCCCCAGTGCATAAATTTTCGTGCACCAGGCCTCTAGTTTATACATAAACAAATATGATTAGTCAAGGCCTATCTCAAAGGTCAGCTTCTTAAAAATTATTTTACTTTCTCCCACTCTGAAGTAGCCTCTCTTCCTTCCATATACTCTTAGTATTTTATCTGATGTCTCAGTGTCCCATTACTTTCTACACTGTATCATGGTATTTTAAGTAAAATTTTGTCTACCTATCAATTCCATCATAGAAGAATCTTTACCTGATTTCTCTTTAGAACTCCTGTATCACTGTTTTTATGGTGAGTACTCAATAACCTTAAAAATTAATCTTTAATAAGAGCACAATGCAAAGGAAAAGAACTTTTAGAAATGGTTGAACTATCCTATTCTCATTTAGGAACTCTGTACATATCAGTGATTGAAAATTTGTTTCAATAACTCTATAGGAAATGTAAAAGTTTTCTGTGCTTGCTGTTGTTGCTTTAGTAATAAGAATAAAAAGGTTATTTAGCATGCACACACCAAAAATGGGTTATACAAATTTAGTACATAAATGTGAATGAATAAAACTATGATGGATGGAGTAATTGGTATCATACTAGTATTTCTACTATAAACAACTCTAAAATTGGAAAAATATGTTGACAGAGGGAAAGCCCATGATTTTCCAGCTCTCATCTGAAAGAAAATTTCCTGGCTATGTTCCCAGTCCTCAAGACTGAGGAGAGAAGGATGGTCCTCAGATGCAATGAGGAGGCAGGGATCAGAGTTCAGGGCATCCAGGGAGTGAGGCATGAGAGACAGGGCGATGAGCAAAGAGGCAACTTCCAGAGGTTACGCTGAGTAACACTGCCAGCCTATGACAAGTGAGAGATGTGTTGTGTGTACACACAGAAAGATCTCCTGGTGCTACCAAATTTAAAAAGAATCATTTTCTGGTATGGCTCAGTTGTTGAGCATCAACCTATGAACCAGAAGTTCAATTCCCAGTCAGGGCACGTGCCTGGGTTATGGGCTCCATCCCCAGTGTGGGGCATGCAGGAGGCAACCCATCAACGATTCTCTCTCAGAATGGATGTTTCTATTTCTTTCTTCCTCACACTTCCTTTCTGAAATAAGTAAAATAAAATAAAAATCTGGATAGGTTTGGCTCAGTGGATAGAGTGTCGGCCACCAACTGAGGGTCTTGGGTTTGATTCCAGTCAATGGCATGTATGTTGATTGCAGGTTCTATCCCCTGTAGGGGGCGTGCAGGAGGCAACTAATCAGTGTTTCTCTCTCACTGATGATTGTAGCTCTCTATGCCTTCCTCTCTTTAAAAAAGAAATGAAATACTTTAAAATAATAATAAAATAAAAATAAATAAAAGCACATCAGAGGCACTGGGAAGTGAGCAGTGCTGCAGAAGATCTCAATATTCTCCCCCATAATCCCCTTGGCATTCAGCTGAGACCACAGGAGCAACTTCCTAGCATCTGCCAGATTCCACAAAAATCCATTTCTGCATGAAGGACCAACCTCTTGGGTAACATTGTAGACTTGCCTTAACAAAGCCCAGAATCCAGCTCAGAAAGCTCTGCCAGTTCACCAGTGTGAAGACTGATTCCTGCCAAGTTACAGAGATTGAGGGGATACCTTGGGTTCCATGCAAATTGACACTATCAAAGAAGCTCATGTCCTCACAGGTTCATTGTGATCAGATTTATAACACATAGAAGTAAAAGATAAAGGATGTTGATAAAAGAGCAGGGGCAAGCAAATAGAGTGATACTGCTATAAAGTAACCACATTTGGAAAGCAGGAAGCATGGACGGGAAGTAGGATGTGAGAAGTTTGTGCTGAGTGCTGAGGGACAATGAAGGAGGAACTATGAAGTTCAAAGTGTGAAGTGTGAGGAGTGTAATATTGACTCCAGATAGATTGCCACGATGGATTAAGTATGGTCAATAATTAAAATGCTGCTTACTGTTAGAACAACAACAAAATAAGAATGAAAAGATATGTAGGGAAAGAGCCAGTAGAGGAAATAAAGTAGATTTCAAAACAAAACAAAACGGTGGTATATCCATATCATGGAATACCTCTCAGCAGCATAAAGGAAGAAACACACCGATATGGTTGTTCTCGAAAAGATTGTGCTGAGCAAAAGGGCCAGAATAAAAAATGCACGCACCCTATGATTTCATTTATGTGATACTCTAGGTAAACGAATCTATACAGACAATCAGAATAGGCATTGACTGGGGTGGGAGATCCGGTGGGTAGGATAGAAAGGGCAGGTGGGAACTCCTGGTGATGGTGGAAAAGGTCCGCATCTGGAATCAGGTAGATATTGTTATTTGTTAAAGTCAACCTGTACACTTATAATGTGTGATTTTAATGTACATCATTTCTGCCTTAGTAGAGTTTATTTTAAAAATTAATAAAACACAAAAGTATAGGAGTTTGTAAATTTGTGTTGCATTTATAAGATGTGTTATATTTTGAAACTTTTAATAATATCAGAGAAAAGTGAGGAACTTTGTGTTTATTGAAAGAGCTGTAGGTCAAATAACAGGAAGAAAACTTGAGGAAAGCCTTATTTGGTTCATTTTGTTGGATTCCTAATTCTACCATGTTGGCTAACTGATAGTTTTTGCTCAATTAATGTTTGTTGAAATTAATGCATGTTAGTCTTCAGAAAATCAATGCCTTGCAATGTCAAATGAGTATCTTTCATATTTGAATATGTTCCTTTTCATCTCTAAATTAAAAGCTTAGATTCCTAAAGGAAAGATCTTTATTTTTAATAAATAATGAATCGTTATTTTTGTCAATTACTATGCAATATCTTGCATGAGTTGGTGTTTCTAGTACCACAAGCATATTGGCTTTTGATCTACCTTTTCCTTTAATTCAAGTTCTATTAAGAAATTAGTTCAAAACTGAGTCACATGAAATATAGATAAGAATAATTGTCTTTTAGAGAGGTAGATTAATCATTATGATTAATCTGTGAAGGCTGTATTTTATCACATATGAATGTCTACCCTCCTGCTTTATTGAGATTTAACGGACATATAATACCATGCAAATTTAAGGTAGATAATGTGATGATTTAGTACACAGATATATTGCTAAATGATCACTACAAAAAGGTGAAACATCCATCCCCTTCTGTAATTACTATTGTGCATGTGTGTGTGGTATAAACACCAAACGTCTGCTCTCTTAGCATCTTTCAAATAAGTAATACAGTGAATATCTTTTTTTTTTTTTTAAGTGGACACATTACTTTTGGCTCAAAGTCAATTTCTCTCTAAAAATGAGATCAAGACAAAGAACAGAAATGTAGGTCCACATGGGACATCTTTTGGTTTGGATGAGCTAGAAATACGCCGTGATAATACAGAGCAAGTGGAAACTGCCAACCTTGGAAATCACTGCACTCTGGAATGAGGCGCTGCGGACAGATTTTGAATCTGGGCCATGTACCGACATGTAAATGGGAAGGCCAATTTCCTTCAAGGATATAGATTCTCTTCAACCCGGGAGCATCACAAGATCACTGATAAGTTTAGTGTTATCTTGTACTAAATGTCTGCTTCGAAGTTTAGCTCTTCTCTCTTTCCTTCTAATGCACTATTGAAGCTCATTATATCCCTTCATATAATTTATTATACTGGATAAAAAATGGGATCCCATTTAGTTTTGATTATAAAGCTCTTTGGGGCTATTTTGCTTCAATATAACTTGATTGATTTGCTGCTTTTCATATTTCCTGACAGATATTTATATTTGTGTTTTAGAAATAAATGAATAATGGGACTAATTTGCAGGTGATGTTTAGTGATGGGGTTATCTATTTCACAGCAAACATTATTTAACGAGCTTGGAAGAAACACTTCTAAGTATTTTATTAATTACTGCAACATTATCCTATATAAATAACCCTCCATAAAGGACAAATTACTTACCAGGTATTCCTTGGTGAAATCCATACTATATTGCAAACAGATTAGGAATTGACATATAACTATGGATCTAAAATAGCAGCAATGAAGCAATAAACTCTGATTCGATTAAGGTCCTGCACTCAACAAATGAGAACTCGGGAGCTCAATAACAAAACATCACTAATCTTCCCCTCTGCATTACCGTCACTTTCCTGGACTTTTCCCTCCCCTTTCTCCAGAGGGGCTGAATAGTACTTACTTAGGCATATTCTTTTTGGTTTTTCTCTCCTCCTTCATATTGGAACTAAAACAAAATAAAAAAAATTAGCCTACAGCAAGCAGCTCTGGTCTAAACATCAGTCTGAAAGCAGAGTGTGTGGAACTCCACATGGAATCTTATGAAGCCTTCCAAACAAGGGCTATGTTTTCAAGGTCATTTGAAGTGACTAAAATAATAAACTCACTGGAACCCAGGTAGATGGACAAAATATATCCCATGAAATGGGATGGGACATTCATTGAGACCCTGCCCCTCAGACAAACATGCTGAGTGGTTTTGTCCAGGCCTAACCTGGACCCTTAGTGGATAGCAGGTGACATGGGCACACTGGACATCAGAGAGTGACAGGCTCTGGGATTACATCCGTAAATATTGCATAACTGTGCATAGAACCTTAAGTAGTGGGCTTTCTGAAAAGGTAACTGGAAGATCATGGGGATATTGAGCTTTAGAAAGTGGTGAAGCCAGATTAAGGCCATGATCACATGTGAGATGTATAAATGGTATGTACATGAAATTCACAATTCCATAGTCCTATTGAAAAGCAACTTAGAGTAATAAAGCTAATTATTAAACATTTTATAGCTATAGCTGTGGAATATATGTATTTATAAATATGTATAAGACTTATTGTTCTTACTAATTTGTTTTTTAGCTGTTGATTTGATACACTTCATGTTTCAAAAGATAACATCAATGAAGCAGAAAACTCTGATTCTTTTTCTTTCATGAGTAGACTATTTTTCCAATCTGCTCACAATCAAGAAGCATTAAAAAGAGATTTAAAATCTCTGGTTCCAAGTATTTTTATAGGATACACACCTTAAATGCTCATGTTGACTTCACCAGGCCCCTTTAATGACATCAAAAGGATAATAATACAAATGTCAAGATGCTAAACTCATTCATCATGAAATTATTAACTGTATTTTTTCTTGCTTTGAGTGGATCAGTCAATATCTAAGCTCTACCATGATTGTTTGGGCTAGTTTCTGTCATTCATGAGGGTCCTGACAGCACAGGCCTCTAAAACAATGGGAAATGCAGCTTCTACACATGAGCCCTGTTAACATCCAACCTACCTGTGTCCACATGCATGAGTTATTCCAATCAGGAGGTGTTATGTTGGCTTCCGTTTGAGCTGGTATCAGTCCTTTCAGATGTACCAACAGACAAAAACTTTCAATAGTTAGGAGAGTGGCTCCCGTATTTTCCGGCGTATAAGACGACCCCCTAATTTTATAGTTAAAACATAGGTTTAGGCCTATATTTGCTGTATAAGACTACCCCGCACTTCAAAGAAAAGACTTACTTTGCCATCAAGATCTGCAGGTAATTTTTGTGCAATTTTGGTCTTTTGCCCCCCGATTTTCGATCGACTTTTTTTCGTTTCAAAAGTCGTCTTATACGCCAGAAAATACGGTAATTGCTGCCGCACCAAGAGGAAGCTAGATTCTCTTTTTAAATGCTGTCTGGGTACATCGGAGAGTACCTGGCAGAGGAGCTGATTATTATTTTCTTAGGCATATTCTTTTGGGTTATGTTGTTATATATATACACTGAGTGGACAGATTATTATGACCACCTGACATTTGTAGGCAAATTAGCCATAGACTGCATCATATGGGATATGGAAGCTGAAGGCCTGTTCGAAACACCTTTGCTGTCTGCAGCTACTGAGATAAAACGTCTCCAATTCGCCGAGGAACACAAGGATTGGACAGTTGAACACTGGAAAAAAGTCATGTGGTCCGCTGAATCACATTTCTAGTTGCATCATGCAGATGGCAGAGTGAGAATTTCACAGAAACAGCATGAAAGCATGCACCCCACATGCATGAGTACAACCCTTCAAGCTAGTGGGGGCAGTGCTATGGTTTGGGGAATGTTTTCCTGGCATGATTTGGGCCCTTTAATTCATGTGGAACAATGTCTGAATAGCACAACATACCTAAGTATCGTTGCTGATCAAGTTCATCCTATAATGTTGATGGCGTATCCCAATTGAGATGGCTTCTTCCAACAAGACAATGCGCCATGCCAAGGTGCTCATATTGTGCAGGAGTGGTTTCAAGAATATGAGGGAGACTTTACGTTGCTTAGGTGGCCCCCAAAATCACCAGTCCAATTGAGCATTTGTGGGACAAAGTAAAAAGAGCCATCAGGCAGCTGGTTCCACAACCACCAAATCTCACAGAACTGGACAGTGCTGTTCATCAGGCATGATGTCAGATTTCTCCCATCTCCTTTCAGCATCGCGTGGAGTCAATGCCAAGAAGAATCTCAGCAGTATTGAAGGCAAAAGGTTGCCCAACGAAGTGCTGATGGGGTGGTCTTAATAATCTGGCCACTCAGTGTATATATTTAAAAATTTTATTGATTTGAGAGATAAAGGGAGAGGGAGAGAGAGATAGAAACCTCAATGATGAGAGGGAATCATGGATTGGCTGCCTCTTGACCACCCCACACTGGGATTGAGCCCACAACCCTGGCATGTGCTCTGATCAGGAATGGCACCATGACCTCATGGTTCATAAGTCCATGCAAACCACTGAGCCATGCCAGCCGAGCTGTTGTTATATATATATATATATATATATATATATATATATATATATATATATATATATATTTTATTGACTTTTCACAGAGAGGAAGGGAGAGGGATAGAGTTAGAAACATCGATGAGAGAGAATCATCTATCAGCTGCCTCTTGCACACCCCCCACCAGGGATATGCCTGCAACTAAGGTACACGCCCCTGACCGGAATCGAACCCAGGACCCCTCAGTCCGCAGGCCGATGCTCTATCCATTGAGCCAAACTGGTTTCGGCTGTTGTTATATTTTTAATGATGATAGATAAGGACATCATTGGCTTACCTAAAAAACATGGTGGATTTGCAGGTTTACTTGTGAAATTAAGCTTCTAAAGAATGCAAATGGGAAAATCAAATACATGACTGTCATTCTTTCTCTCAGAATTCCCACTGTCCTCTCCTTTCCCTTCCTCGCTTTCTCCTCAGTCTGTGGCTCATTCACCCCACTTTCCCATCCTCCTCCTGGGCTCCTGTAACCCAGGTGACAGCAGGCGAATGAAGCTGAGACTCTCTGGAGGGTTGGTGTCCCTGTTTCCTGATTGGATTATTATCCAGGTTCAGGATGGATGCCTCCAAGCTCATCTTCATATTCTAGGTACTAAAGTAAACAGTCCTTACAGCTTTTATGCTGTTTTATGTTACATAATTAAATGGTCATGGGTGTGTGATGTGGTATGAATTGTTTCACTTACATGTTACAAATTGGACTTAGAGATAAAATTGTCATATATTCTCTAGTGAGAACAAATTAATATTGTTTTTTTGTATTCCAGTTGCCACATTGGGCGAACCAGAAAACGACAAGAAACTATGGTTTATGCTCTGCTCCTCTCAGTCACAGATGCCAGGAGGTGGTTTTGCTTTCAGGGTACTTCTTCAGAAGCACCATTCATCCCTCCCCCAAACATCAACGTATCAAACTGCAACTTCTAAAGCCACCCAAGGACCGGCAGGTGTGCTGCCGTTGCTTCGTTTTGGAGCCCTTGTGATTATTCTGCCTAGAAATATTAGATCAGGTGCCCTTGGACTAACATGAGACTGGAACACACTAGATGGTGCTGTTATCCAACAGCGAGCACGCACTGGAAACTGTGCTAGAATGAAGTTAGAATAGAGCTCGAGCAGAGGAGATAATGGCCAGGGTGCATGTTGGATTTTGTCTCACACCGGAGGACACACAGAGCCCAGATGAGGTAATTCACGTTCACAGCATTTGTGTGTTACTCGGAAATGCCGGCTGAAGTTTTGCATAAGCACAGGCTTGTGTAATAAACACGTGTGGTTGTGTGGACATGAACACACACACCTGTGTGTATGTTTGGGAAGGGGCAGGTATTCTGGTTTTATCTGATTTTATCTTCTGTGACTTCCTTAAAGACACACTATATTCCAATCGGAATTCCCTGGATGTGGCTAACATCTTGCTACTTCCTTGTCTCCCATGTGTCTTCCTAGCTATATCTTATCTATCTTACGAGACCAATTTCAAATGTGATGCCTTCCATGAAAGTTCCTGATTGCCTTGATCATTCTTTCTTTGAATTCCCATAAAACCTCCTTGTGCTTCTCTTGTTCATATCATCTTCTGCTTTGCACTATTTGCTTACTTTTCTTATTATCCTGGAAACAGCTTGAGAATCGGACATTTCTTACGCCATGTTTCTTCTTCCTTCTCCTGTGTCCACTTTACTTAAAGCATGGCTTCCTGAATGCAATTGGTACTCACAAATGTGCCTTCAATGGAGAACAAAAGAATGATAAAGGATGAATTGCATTAGAAAAGCCATTGTTCTGGATACCTTGTTTTCTCTCCCCTCATCACCACACTGCTCTTGACCCTGAGAAACTGACCCATATGGTTACACCAACCATTCCATCCTTCTAGCTTCCAGCGGTGTGAGAAGAGCAAAGAAAAAAGAGGTAGTTGGTCTCCCATCTTCCGCTGAGCTAATCCATGGGTTGGTCACAACCTCACTTCCTCCCAAACTGCCACAGCTCTTGGCATGTATTGGGTAACTGCTCCCCTCTTTGCCCCTTCAAGCTAAGAGTGGCAGCCTCACTGGCCCTAGTCCACCTTACTCTCTCCCTTTACTAAACTCTCTGCCATCACCATTTTGAACCATCTTCAGCCCATAAACAAACTATGAGCCAGATAAGGCCCTTAGAAAACGGGTTGGGTCTTACATGAATTGTTCTTTCTGACCATGTGGCCAGGACATGAAGGACTATTTATGTCACTGAGATTTGATTTTATCTTCATCCTCAGGTTGGAAGAGACCTCACTCTGACAAACACATTGCTCACTCTCATTTGCCAGAGGTGTTCTAAATAAACATCCTAATTATTGGAGGACATTAATAATTGCCTGGAAAGGAAATGATCTACAGTAATATTAATGATAGTTTCCTTTTGTGCAGCCCAAGTGTCATTTACATTTTTTCTTCTTCTTTGAAAACATCTACCAAGTATTTTTCTGCTAACACACAGAATCATGGACTCAAAGAACTAAAATAATGGTTTTTAAACCATTCTCTGAGGATCCTAGAATTCCCAACTGAAATTTTAGCTTCAATATGAAAAACAAAATACAATTGAGTTCTTTGTTTGTTTGTCTGTTTTTGTTAATCCTCATCAGAGGATATTTTTCATTGATTGTTAGGAAGAGTGGGAGAGAGAAGGAGAGACAGAGAGGAACATAGATTTGAGAGAAGCACATCGATTGATTGCCTCCTCCATGAGCCCTGACTAAGGCCGAGACCAGGGAGGAGCCTGCAAGCAAGGTATGTGCCCTTGACCAGAATCAAACCCAGGATCTTTTGGTCCACAGGCCGACTCTCCCCTCCACGGAGCCAAACCCGCTAGGGCACAATTGACTTATAAGTGTGAATATCGGATCAAGATGGGCATCCAGGTATCAGAAATTAGTTCTGAAAAACAATATTCAATATGTCATGTAATAAGATTTAGATGAGAATCTTTTCTGCTCACCACAATAGTGACTTATACAGGCTGAGAAATCTGTTCATTGATTCTCTTCCAAGTCAGGCAATAGCCGTGTGAATTTTCCTTAGCTATAAAACAGCAGTAATTTATGACTGATATAGCATAGACACAGCATTGTGCTTGGGGCTGGCCAAATGTGCTCCACAAACAGGGTTTTTTTTGTTTTGTTTTTTTTTTTCTTTCCCTCAGAGTCACACTGTCGCTCATTAGACAGTGATCAAAGCCTAGGCCTCCTGAACTCAAGTTCAGGGCTAGCTTGCTGATGCTGCCCCAAATTGGCCTTCAGATAGATTAATTTATTTTCTCAGTTTTGATTTTTCTTTTTGGCGGATATGTAGAACATAGCCTATCAGGAAAATGCGAGCTACCATATGGATGTTACTCAGTATGATAATTTCCACAATTATTTTGTGGCCTGTAAACATGTACAGTCCTTATGTGACATTGGCTCATTTCCCTTCTGATAGTGATAAACGATGAAGTAAGAAAGCCATAGCAGTGTGGTTAGAGCGTCTGATCTTGCATTTATAATTCACTGTCTATGAGGAGATTGTGAATGAAATGACCCCTTTGGTTGTGTTTGTGTTTCTGGCTCATGCCTCACAGACCATGTGGAGCGACTTCCTAATACTGCCCTCTCCCAAATCCTAGGAGGACGGCATGGGGTCTGGCTGCCTGTATCTCCTCCAATTCTGCGGGCACATTGGTGTTCAGGATTCTATTTCCCCTTAACCTGACCCATTCGGTGGCTAAGTCACAGGTCTGACCTTGAGAGAGAAAGCACTTCTCAGGGAGATGAGCTTTTGAATTTGTTTCAAATGTAGGAATTTGAGTCAAATTGCATTACTTAAAGGAATTTGTAGTTCTTGGTCAAATATTCAACTTTATTGAATTGAAACCAGCTTGATATCTTCACTTCTTAGAAATCAATGAAAGGGCTACTAGCCACGCAGAATCAATGGATAAAGGTGAGAACGCTGTACAAAACTTCTAGAGAAAAATGACACCCGAATCTCAGTTCCTACGTAATAAAATAGAGCCCTTAATTTTTAAAAATAATTTTCAATGTTTCTTTGGAATTCTGCCTTTCTATATAAATCAGGCATCAAACATATACATACACATACATGTATATGTTTGTGACTATAAGAGCATGTTTCACATGTGTGAATCTGTATATCCAGGGATACAAAAATAGTAGATAGGTAGACAATAGAAAGATACCTGCTCACTCACACGTATTAATTTTAAGATTATTCTTCGTACATTTTGGAGACCTGATTTCTAGTTTTTCATGGAGGATCAGATAATTTGTCTTGCACATGAGGCTACCGTGGTGGATATTTTCATATGTGATGAGTGAAGAGCAATGAGTATTTTCATTTTTTAAATCCTCACCCGATGATATTTTCCCATTGATTTTTAGGAAGAGTGGAAGAGAGAGGGAAAGACAGGGAGAAACACCCATATGAGGGAAACACATCTATTGGTTGCCTCCTGCATATGCCATAGCCAGAGCCCTGGCCAGGGAGGTGCCTGCAAACTGAGGTACATGCTCTTGACCAGAATTGAACCCTTCAGTCTGCAGGCCAATGCTCTATCCACTGAGCCAAACTGGCTAAGGCGAGCTATGAGTATTTTTAGTGTAGAAGCCCACAAGAGCCTATCCCATCTGCTATGTGAACCTTCTCCCCTAGAAGTGCTGTCCCTTACAAGGTCGTCACAGCATAAGATCCCTGCTCACAGCACATCATGCACAGGGGAGTGTGTGGGCCTGGACACAAAGGGCTCTGCTCAGGGCCCAATGGTCACCTCACAAGACAGAGAGAGAGATAGAGACAGAGAGACAGAGATGGTTTCTTAGTCATCTTCCACCTTTGTTAAGCCAACGTCACTGGAGGAAACCCCCACTCAAAAAGGGGAAATGAATCCTATAGTTTGGGACATTGGGAACAAGGGCAATAGTGGAATAAAAGATGAAGCTACTGCCACATCCATACATATGTGATAAAGATGACTTTTACTTATACGGAGCATCTTTATACATACCAAGAAAGATTCTGGATGAGGTGGGGTTGTGTTTTTTTTCAATCATTTGTGATTTGGGAGGCATTTACCTATGGATATGCAAAGTATCATTTAAAAATAATAACTGCTAACATTTTTGAGAATTTGCCATGTGCTAAACGTTTTATGTTTTCACTGAAGACTCGCCCTATGACATAGATATTTTTATTTCCTCCATTTTACTGGAAAGGCCTGGGGAGATTAGGACAGGAGCAGGTCAAACATGCTATGAAAGGTGGGCCAGGCAGCCAATGGCTGTCCAGTAACTGTGCGTAACCCTCACATGAAAAATAAGGAGACTGTCAGTAACATGCATGCTTCCTGTTATGACTGAAGCCACCCATGAAATAGAAGAGCCATTCTTGAACAAAGCAGAAATGCTTGTCAATATGATCTTTCCATACTTATTGGCAACAAGGACAAAATAGGATGACACCACATGAGCTTATTACATAATGATGGTTAATTTTGTTTGTTGTTCATTAACATGTTTTGTCCTTTCTGAAAACCAAAATGGTCTCGACTCTTGTCCTCAGAGGACAATATAAGCTTGAAGCTAATATTTGCTCATTGATGCCACTGACCTGGCTTTGCACACGTGGGGGCTAAGATCCTGATTAAACTGTTATGTGCATGATCTTAGCAGCTGGCCATTGAAGAACCAAATGTATATCCTAGAAATATGTCAACTACAGATGTGTATTAGAGTCTCTGTTGTACAACTGAGCCTCTACCTGGAAGTAATACTCAAAATATTTAAAAAATAATGAAGCATAAGAAACAACCACTGTTGTGTGGAAACCTATCTGAGCTGGATCCTCAGAGCCAGTAATTGTTCAATACTCAGGAATTTTATGGTTATTAACTCTTTGGTAGTTTGAAATAGCCCATTGGTCAGTATTTACATCACAGAAATTAGCAATTGGCACAAATCAATGCTTTGGGTTCTGGATACCCAGCTGCTTAGAAGGGATGTTAATACGGTGAGGACAGATGCCGAGTGTAAAGAACAATTTCTCCTGCAGCAGTGAATTCCAGTTGAACGTCAGCTCACTAATTGATAAATTGGGCAGACAGTTTCACTCCAGCCAGATGCAGATATAGAAATAAATAAATTCAAGGCATTAGTAATTTTGCATTGAGTTTGGAAATTATCTTGGTGTATGCAATATTTACCTTTTTGTTATAGAATTTGACATTTTAGAGAACGTAGAAAATTTGACTTCTGTTCTAATTTATAATATAATTGAGCCACTGATTTAGACTCACAATTTTAAGTTAGAAAGTATGAGAAAATTTCTCAAGGTATTTGTAAATCAAATTTCTTATCAGATATGTAAAAATGTGTTAAGTAGTTGGGCTTTACTTAGAAGAGGCATTTGAAGAATTTCAAAAGGAAACAAAATTCAATACACTGACAGCAGCAATGACACATGTTTACTAAAGTGTCTCTCTTGATGCTTGTTAAAACTTACCAGATTACCAAATAGAATAAAAAACTTCAAGAATTTAGGAAAATATAGATTTTTATATTTGACTTTAAGAAAGCAAGTATTGATTTTAAAAATCAAATTAAAGTCTTTCCTAGTCACTAAAGATGCTCCCAGAGACATAAGGGATATTCAGTGATGCAGCATCAACCTGGGCAGGTTTTCCTGGGGTTCGTGACTCAAAGAACTAGAGAAAACTGTTTAAGTGATGGATGGAAAAATGGCTGCAGACACCTCATAAGCAGGTACATGGTGTCGTTCTAACAGGTGTTTTCATTGCTTCTTCCTCTGGGAACTTAGTCACCGTGACTCAGAGAACGGCCCTGGCCAGGCCTGGGAGCCTCTGCTTCCAGTCTGATTCTCATCTGTGTGCCTCTGACCTCCTAGCATCCAATGGCCTGAGAACTCTTTCAGATTCTCCACCTCTGTTGGTGCAATCGCTCAAAGCTTGCCTCAGCTGTTAGATGTATGCCAATAAATTCCACACAAGTTGAAGTGCTCTGGAGAGTCCTGGTGGCCAAGCTGGGAGTGTTCTCACGGGAATGGCTGCGGTCCAGGCCAGTTCCCAGCTCTCTGAGCTGCCTGCAGAGGAAGGTTAGCATCCACACTTTCTCACGAAAAGAGCTTCCTCTTGGCTTCAAGTGCAATTTGTGAGGGATAAATCCATCCACTCTATGATTCTTTTTCTTTTACACCATTTAATATCCCCCCACGGTCCAGGGAAATCCCTGTTTGTAGTTTTACTTTTTTAGAGAAAGTTTTGCTCATTATGCTGAGGTTACTGTTATCCCCTAAGCTGAGCTTGGATACCACATGAACGACAAGAACAAGGGCTGGCTGTGGGGCCTGATGAGCACAGCACTCTTTTGATGCCTGCAGTGTTGAACTGTGTAGTTTTGGTTGGTCTGTTTTACATTTGCAAGCACCTTCCAGCCTCGCCCCCTCCCCCTCAGGAGGCCATCTGTGGAAACCAGCCCTGGTCTGCACCCTCGCTGTACTTCAGGGCCTAATGGACTTGCCTTTCTCTGGGGAAAAATGCTTAGGACTCAATATACTACGATTATTGTCAGGATTCCTTTGGAGGTTTTCAGAATCTGTTATGTGTTTATATTTCATGTTCATGAAGATAATAAAATATTAAAAACTTATTTGTTAAAAAAAACTTATTTGTTAATTAGAGAAACGAGTCACAAGACTAGTTTGTCACAAAAGAAGTCAGATCCAATTTTATTTATTTATTTACTTGGTTGATTGTTTTTAATCCTCACCTGAGGATTTTAAAAACTTGATTTGAGAGAGAGAAAGAGATGAAGTGAGACAGGAAAGAGAGAGGGAGGGAGGGAACAGGGAAACAGAAGGAGAGAAGAGGAGAGGAGAGGAGAGGAGAGGAGAGGAGAGGAGAGGAGAGGAGAGGAGAGGGGAGAGAGAAAGAAAAATATTGATCAGTTGCCTTCTATAGGCACTCAACCAGGGTTCAAACCCACAGCCTAAATATGTGCCCTGGTGCAGAATCACAGGTACACACAGACCCAAATTTATCATTGAAGTCTGCTAAAATGTATCACTAAACTAGGAAGTTGAAGGACACCTCATGGATTCCAAATGCATTCTTGGGTGATTGAGATATTGACATCGGTTTTCCAGACAATTGAAGATCTATCAATACTGAACATATTTAAACTATAAAGTGACAACATATTTTGATTAACAAAATTCTCATTGGAGTGTTTCTGGGAGTGTTTTTATTCGGTTTGGCATAAAGGATTACCAACTAGCATTGCACTGCAAGACAAGGCCATTGGCACATCCCTGAAGGCACCCTCGTCACAGGCTCCTTGGCCTCCAGGACATCTGCAGAGGGTGAGGAACAGCAGAGCCTTCTGAGGAACTGCTGTGTGATAAGAAAGGGGATGACTGCAAGCCGGGTTTGGAGAAGAAAAGCTTTCGATTTTCCTAAAACAAAACCTCAACAATCCTCCATGGAGTGGATAACTAGGAAGAGAACAGGTGCATGTGACAAGCAACCTGGATACAGAAATCAAGAACGACCTATTTCTCATGCTCAGATTTACAGGGTGAATCTGGTGAGAAGTATTCTGAGAGCAGTGAGCAGCCCCAGGACTGTATTACTGTGGGTGTAATAGAAAGCACCACTATCTTTTCTATTGGAACCCTACACATCCATAGAATAGAATAGAATAGAATAGAATAGAATAGAATAGAATAGAATAGAATAGCATAGAATAGAATAGCATAGAATAGAATAGAATAGTTGCTCTATAGTTAGAATTCTAATAATTGCATTTGGTGAGTTGAATAAAAGCAGATTTTAATGAAGCTGTATAATCAAGTTTGAGAAGTAAACCCTCTATTATCTATTGCTTTTTCATGTACCCTAAACACTTAGCTCTTGAGTTGTTTTAAGTGTAAGGCTTCCATTTCTTATGGAGACGTATAGCTATAGTATTCTTCTTTGCCTGTCTCCAGATACGTTATTTGTCCTAAAACCTGCCCTCTTATTTCTACTATACCTATGTCCTGTACAAATTGATAACAATGAAAACACACACACACACACACACACACACACACACACACACACTACTGTTAAATTAACACTGGAAGAAAGTTCCAAGTGATTCTAAATCATATACATTGCATGGTTCTTCTCATGAATTTGCCGTGATGGGATGAGAGAAATATCACCTCTAGTTTGCACATGAAGACCTTCTGGTATATTAAAGTGAAGAGACTTCTAGATGAAGAGGAGTCCAATGTTGACTATGAATGCCTGTGGAGATTGGCCCTTTCAAGTTTGTTCGTGCCCCCTCCCAGCTAGGGTGCAGAGCTGGTCCATACAGGTGGTTAAGGAAGTCCAGTCTCTTCCTCAAACTCACTCTCTCTCCCCCACGAGCCTCCCCTACACTCTCTTGCTATCTTCTGCTGAAGCCTGAGCCTTAATGTTATTGCAATAATGTAGTTTGCTTGTACCAATAACTTTCTTGTCAGGAGACATCTGTTCCGTTATGAAAAGCCTTTCCCAGCAAAGCATCAATCATGTCTCGCTCGTAAAGAAAAACATATTTTTTTGGGTCCCTAGATACCAAAATACTGCTGAGAAAACAAACTGCGCAGACATATTAACTGTGGCACGTTAATGTATGGATGCGGGGTGTTCTTTATTGGTCTCCTGCGGGCGCCGTGGGATCCTGACGGTCTGGGCTGCTGACCTCTCGTCTCTGAAACCACAGAGGGCTCATCAATGTCCTCCCTGAAAGCATGGTCCTGGGCTCATTGCCATGGAGACCATCGCGGCGAAGAGGATGCTGCAGTGCAGGCGCTGCGCTCTCCTTGCCAAAACCCAGTTGTTGCAACTGTTGAAACTCCCTGGGTCCCTTCCAAAGCTGTGGACAAGCTACCTGGGAAGTTCTCGTCAGCCCTCTGGGTGTTTCCAAACACTTTCAGGCTTGGCAGCAGGACATAGAAGCACTGGGTGGTGGGCCTAAACTTCTGCTTGAGGTCTGATGGCTTGTACTTCACCGCCAGGCTTCCGGTCTACATTTATAATGTAGAGTCTCTGCTCGGAGGCCCAGGCCATTACTCCCCGAGTGCCAGTTGACCCTATATATTAGGGCGTGTGTTGGGGGGATTCAGAAGGGTTTGCTCTTTGCCTACATCAAGGCTTGAAGTGGGACAGAGCAGAGGAAATAATTTATTTGGGTAAACATGTCTACACAAAAACTGCCTTGGATGTTGTCAGAGCTAAAAATGATGTGTCAGTTCTTGTCTGTCCAGAAAGAAAATAGGAGGCTCCATGCAGATGACTGGCCGGGACTGGAGAAGTGACAGGAGAAAGATGGGGGTGCAGTGAAAGGAAGGAGCTGTGCACAGGGGTCAGGGGCCTGCTCCCAAACCAGACCCCCTGGACCGACACCTGCAGCTTTCCCCTGAGATTCTGACACCCCCAGGAGGCTCCTCCTACTGCCCTGGGCCTGCAGGTGGCCCATCCCCACCACTTCCCCAACACACCCATGCCCACCGCTGTGGGGACCCAAGGCAGGCCCTTCTCTGCCCTCTGCTCTCTGTCTCCTCATCAGGCTCCAAAGGGCACAATGAGTAGGAAGCCACCCAGGAAGGGAGTGTGGGCAGGCAATTCGCAGACTAGCAGCCCCAGGATCCAAGCAGGTGACAGAGGGGTAGGTTGGGACTAGAGGCATTGGATCAATAGCACAACAAAGGCCAGCAGAGGCAATGCTGGTTAACATTTCATGTGCATGCAATCCGATTGTTATTGTGAATCCCGATGAAAAAGTCCCATTTAGAAGGGCTCCTGGTGGTTAACTGGGCTCAAATCAATCAATCAATCAATCATCAATCAATCAACTGGTAAACTCTGTTCATTACCTACTTTCCTTTTCCTTCTGTAAATGCAAAAGTAAAGGGGGTGGTAAGTGCTAGAATGGTGAGCAGGGTATTGTGGTAGAATGGGAGAAAATGAAATACTTCACTGTGCTGGATACTTATAAATCACTCATCCTGATCCCCATGTCTGGTAGTAACTCATGTTCAAGATTTTTTTGTTTCTATATATATATATTTTATTTCAGAGAGGAGTGGATAGGGAGAAAAAAAATAAACATCAATAAAGAGAATCATTGATTGGCTGCCTCCTGCATGTATCCTATTGGGGATTGAGTCCACAACCCCACATATGCCTTGGGTGCAAACTGAGCCGTGACCAACTGGTTCATGGGTTGATGCTCAACCACTGGACCACATTGGCCCAGCACAAGATTTGTTTTTCTATCTGAGGTTCCTTTTCTCATTGTCCCCAAAGCCTGCTCACAAGCTCACAGTCTTTAGTGTGTTTTTGTGCTTGTTATGTTTTGTTTTCATGTCAACTCTGTTCATCTCTATTTCAAATTACAGCAAGGTCACCATATTTTTCTATGTATAAGAAGCTATTTTTTTCTAAAATCATTAGACTGAAAATCGAGGGGCATCTCAGATCCCAAAGTCAACAGAAGAGGGAACTACACAGGTGCGTAATTGCCCACACCTTGTCAAACCGGCTTCCTCCAATCACGAGCCTTATTGTTACTGACATCAGCTGATGCTGTAATTAGAGGTAGAGGTGAAGGGTGTGCAAATGCAACAGGGATCGGAGCATTCTGACCCCATAAGATGTCAAAAAACCAAAAAGGTAAATACTTGTTAGCAATTATCTTACTCTGTAAAATTCAAACTGAATGCCATCAGCTGTGCAAAAGAGCATGGAAATGCAGCTGCAGAGAGACAATGTGGACCTCCTCCCACTGAGTGTATGATCAGACAGTGGAGAAAACAGGGAGAACAGCTCCTGAAGATGCCAACAAAGAAGAAGGCCTTCAGAGGAAAACCAGCAAAATGTTTAAAATATTGATTTCTTAATTTTGGGTTGGAAAAGTGGGGGGCATCTTATAAATGGGGGCGTCTTATAAATGAAAAGCTACAGTGGCTGTTTGTTTCAGAGGTGGCATGGGCAGAACTCGGAGGCATGGGGCAGTGTCTAGCACTTGCTCTGGGCCCCCTGAATTTACTGTAGTCCTGCCACTAGCCTTTTGGCAAGTGGCCAGATGTCAGAGACAGCAGCACAGGAAAGGGAAGCACCCGATGCTCTTCTCTGTCGGTGAGGACTCTGTCCACAGAGCCCCTCCTGGGCGGGGTGCAGGCTGGTTTCTGCTGCCGGCTGTTACACCAAACCGACTTGGTAATTGTAACTGTTGACTCAGCGGCTCAACATGTTGGCTTAACGGTGCCCTGGTCCCCGCGGATCCGAGGGCTCTTTGCAGTGGGCCGTGGGCTAATTACTCTTCCATGAAGCTCTCATGGGCCCGTGCTGTTGGGAGAAGGTCTGGGTTCACTGTGTTGGAGAGCCCGGCTTTCCAAGGGCTCCCTGCATACCACACTCCTGGCCTTGACCTTTAGATTGGAGTCAAGCTGAACACTTTGGATTTCTGAAAAGGTGTGTGTTTACTCATGAAGACTTTGGACTTCTGCCTGTGCTGTGCCGGGCGGGAAACTGACTAACAGGACCTCGGGTTTGCCACAATATTCCCCGAACTACAGTCTCCATTGAAGTGCATCCACCTGCTCTTGGGTCCAGGTCAATTATCCCTGATCTAGCCTGGAAAGCACAGCACTTCCTCCAGGTTTTAACAAGGCGTCTTCTCCCAGGGACAGCCGCTCACTGCGGGCTGGGCTGTAAATCTTGGTAACGAGGAAGCAAGGACAGCTGACTCACCTTGCAGGCAGAAGGGACTGCCAACTGTGATGATAAATCTGACTGCCTTTTGTGAGCAGCATGAAACTGAATGTGGATCAGTTCACATCAATGTGCATTTAGTTTCAGTCCTGAACCTCATTCCCTGACTCAAATGCACGAGGAGGAAGTGGATGGAAGGAAAACCCTGACATGGAAACTACCAGCACTGTGTTCAACCCTCTGACACTGTGTATGAATGATGTTCAATGAGTCGCTTATTTTCTCTGGCCTTCAAACGCCTCACTGGTCCATTAAGTGGCTGACCTCAGTGATCACGACATTCCTTCCAGCTTCATGTTTAATTCTTTGTAGGCATCCAAAAGCCTGACATCATACTATCTAATTATTAAATAGGACCCTTCTGCCTGGCCAGCGTGGCTCAGTGGTGGAGCATTGACCTATAATTTAGGAGATGACAGTTGGATTCCCGTTTAGGGCACATTCCCAAACTTGATCCCCCGTGTGGGGTGTGGAAGAGGCAGCCGATCCATGATTCTCTCTCATCATGTATGTTTCTATCTCTCTCTCTTCCTCTTCTTTCCCCTCTGAAATAATATATATATATATATATTATATATATATATATATATATATATATATAATATATATATATATATAAAATGTAGGATTCTTCAGCTTTCTGTTCACTTTATTTGCTGATAATTGGCTTGATGAAAAACCTCTAAGTGACTAAGGGACCTCCCTTTGCCTACTAATTCTTATAGCAAAATAATAATGTCTTTGGGTTCTGTAATCTATTATGAAAAAGATATCAGTTTATTTTAAAGGGTGGAACAATTTCCACTCTCATCAAACACATTTAATGTTACTTTGGTAAAATTATTATTTTTTTAAAAATATATATTTTATTGATTTTTTTACAGTGAGGAAGAGAGAGGGATAGAGTTAGAAACATCAATGAAAGAGAATCATCGATCAGCTGCCTCTTGCACACTCCCTACCGGGTTGTGCCCGCAACCAAGGTACATGCTCTTGCCCGAAATTGAACCCCGGACCCTTCAATCCACAGGCCGATGCTCTATCCACTGAGCCAAATCGGTTTTGGCTAGGTAAAATTATTTTTAATAAAAATGGAATTTAGGGAGCGATTTGGGGAAAGAACACACCTCCTAACCACCATCCCCAGCCCAGCCCCACCTTAAGCCAATGTAGCAGGGAGGGTTGTGAACAAAGGGGTGACATTTTGGTGCTATTTAAACCGCACTCTGAGCAGTGTTCCCCAAGCTCGTTTCACAGAACACTGGTTCCATGAGATGTTATAGATAAAGCATGGAAAAAGGTTCCGTTAGTAAATGAGTGTGTAGACTTTATAGTGCAGCAAATGGAAATGGATTTCTTGGCTATGAAACTTTCTCTAAGCTTTCAACATGTGTGTGTCTGTTATCTGTCTTCAACGCAGACCTGTGACATGTATGTTGCACAAACATCACTGACCATGAGACTCTCATTTGAGAAGTCTCATAGGACTAGGCCCCTTGGAACACACTTTAAGAAACTTGGCTCTTGTTTTTAAGAAACCGAAATTAACTGAGGAAAGTAAATAGCCACCGAGACACTGCAAAAAGAGGACCCTCATGGCTACAGCAATTGGGTAGTTGTGCTACCGGGAGGATAGAATTGCCTCAAACTGAGCAATAGTGAGGGTTAATGATGACCTTATATTTACCTAAACCTTCATCAGTCAAATTAGTCTGCCTTGGATAGTGCTCAATGCACAACCAAGGGCAAGCAGATATTTGATCAATGGCTCAGATGTTGAAGTTAAAATTGTTTGGCTTCCTAGTAAACATGGGATAGCTGCCTTGTTCCTCACCTCTTTCCCTTCCTCCTTCACAAACAGGCACTGGATGCCTAGTCCTGAGTGTGTGTCTGCGTGTTGCACAATTGGCCACTAAGACACCGGATCCTTCCCAAACAGCCATCTCTTAGTAGGAGAAGCAAAAAACGTATTGTAAACTAGAACACAGCATGACGAATGTAACATCTAAAGCAGGTACAAAGCAGGGAGGTGAGGCGGGGAAGAAGGGCAATTAATTCTCAGAGAATAGGATGGAAGGTTTTCAAGGGAGACACCTATCCCAGCCCTGAAGGCAGAACAGAACTCTGCTAGATTGGTCCTGTCAGTTCATTCAGGCACCAACATCAAAAGTGTTCAAAGGGAAGGAGGTGAGAAACAATTTGATGGTTGCAAGAAAGAGAAAGCATGAACAGTGGGTATTATGGGAACACAAAGTAGAAGAAGCTAAGTAGCCTCAGGCAAGGAAGGACTATGGGAGGTTTTCAGAAAAAGCAATGCTTGAAAAGCTGACTTTGGTGCCATGTGGAGAGGCTCCAGGTAGGCAAACCAATGAGTAGGTATTACACTTATCCAAGTGAGAGATAACAGGGCCCTAAAGCAAGGCGCTAGCAGTGACATATTCGAATGGGACATATTTGAGGGGTTTGGGGGTACAGGTTTTATTACTCTTGCTCTGATTGGACTGTATGGAGTGATAGGGATGGACAGTCTTGGATGAAATCAGATGGAGGGCTTCTTGCTCGGGAGATTGCTTGGATCATGTTGTTTGTCATGAGATGGAAAGAAAAAAATGAACATTATTGTCAAGTGTAAAAATAGTTCACTTTTCATATACAAAATGTGAAGTGACTTGGGAGATATACAGAATGGGATCCTAACAGATGATTGGTTTATATTTACTTGAGTTCCATAGAATTGTTTTGTTTAAAGTTGTATGTTTACATGCAATCAGCTTTTAGGTGATAGCTACAATATGCTTAAGAGAGCCAACATAGCCTTAGAAGGCAAGACTGCAATAGAGACAGTTGAGTAAGGAATATTATTGCACCAGAAACAAAATGTGGACCATTAAAAGAGAGTGAGAAAGTTCTCACTCCAAAATCTAAAAATGTGAAGACATAAATCAAGAGGATTGTAAAGAGGGGTTGTAAAAAAGGAGAAAAAGGAGAAGGAGAAGGAGAAGGAGAAGGAGAGGAGGAAGAGGGGAAGGGGAAGGGAGAGGGAGAGGGCGGGGAGAGGAGAAAGAGAAGGAGAAGGAGAAGGAGAAGGAGGAAAAGGAGGAGAAGGAGGAGGAGGAGGCAAGGTCAGATGCCTCAGAGAAGTGTTCTAAGATAAGCTGGAACTTGTTTTAGGGTTTGGCAACACTGAGTCACTAGTGACCTTTGCTAGGATGATTCCAGCTAAGCCAGATTGCCTTAAATGGTTGAGATAAAAACAACTGAGAACAATGGATTGGTTTTTTCCCAAAAAAAAGTTTGCTGAGAGAAGAGAGAGAGAGAGAGAGAGAGAGAGAGAGAGAGAGAGAGAGAGAGAGAGAGAGAGAGAGAGAGAGAGAGAGAGAGAGAGAAAGAGGGAGAGAGAGAGAGAGAGAGAGAGAGAGAGAGAGAGAGAGAGAGAGACAAGAATAGCTAGAGGGGAATGAAGAGTCAAGGAAAAATGTGTTTAAAATGCAGTTGTATGTTTCTGAATGTGAGAGAGAAAGAAAAAGGAGAGAAGGAAAGGAGGCAGGGAGGGAAGGAAGATGTTTATATACTAAGGATCTGTCAGCTTTGACACCATATTGCACCAGGTAATACTGTGGTAATATATGGGGGTGTGGCATGGGGGGACCTGCAGTATCTCGGGCACTGTAGTACGTTTAGCAGCATCTGGGACCCCTGTGCACTGGGTGCCAGGAGCGCCGCATGTGACATCAAAAATGTCTCCAGACATTGGCATGGGAGGCAACATTATCCTGGTTGATAACCACTGGGCTCAAAGAGAAGGCAGTGGAAAAGACTGATAATGTAAGAGCAGAATCCTCTGAGGCAGGAGGCTCCGGGTTTCAGAATGTAGACAAAGGTGCTTCCTTTCTACAGCAGAGACACCAGAATGTAGGACAAAGGAGCTGTTAGACATGTCAGAAGGTTTGCATCTGGGGATGAAGCAGGAGATTAGGAAGCCAAGAGATGACCTGTAGTTCCTCTGTGGATCAAGACTAGGTCTGGTAAGAATGAGCAAGCAGCTAGTGGAGTAGGCGTGAGGAGTGGACATCATTCGGGATGATAGAGCTGAACTGAATGTGCGAGGGCACGGCCACAGTTTTTTCTAGTCTTGAAGAATGTAATCAAAGCCACAAATTTGGAGAGCATGGACTGGAATGAGTCCAAATTCCAATATGGGACTATTTTCCACTTTGCCACTTCTAGCTCCTTGGTTAAAGGAATGAAGAGCACAGCTTATATGATCACAGGAGTGTATGGGGATATTTGTATGGCAGGTAGGAATATGGCAATGTGACAAGAGCAAAGGAATAGTCAAATAGGTGGATCACACAAAACTTCTGACATTAGTGGATCTTAGACCATTTTAACTCAGTGTTTTTTCAAACTAGAGTCAATCATCGAGAAACTACTTTTAAAAATCAAATAATAATGCTTCAATCATTATCTCCAGAGTGTTTTCTGAACATTTGTGTAAGATTAAATATATTTTGTAGTATGTTCTGTATCTTTATATTTTAATCAATTAAAAATAATATGCTGACTTGTTCACTTATTGCTTTGCCGATATATTTATATATTAAGGAAATTAACCCTATGTAATAACTCTTGCAAATATTTATCTCAGTCTTCTGTTAGCTTGCAACTTTATTTGTGGTTTTATTTAGGAATTTAAAAATTACCATGTATCAAATACAAAAACATGCTCTATAAAACCATGGAAGTTTTGTGACATTCTGAAGTAGATTTTCCCAGTCAGATATGATAAAACAATTCTCTATGTTTTCTTCTAAAATTTCATCATTTTGATTTTTTTATATACTTAAATGTTAGGGGCACCTGAAATTTTATTTTGGCCTAAAAGTAACCTAGTGATGCAATGAAATATTCTTTAGAGTGTGTCAATTACTCAGACACAATTTATGAAATACCATATTTCCAGCATTATTATGAAATGCTACTTTACTCACAAAATACGTGCATACAGTTACACTTGGGTAAAGATGTTAAAAGAGAACCAAGGAAGGTTGTCATAAACCAAAGGGAGGTCCCTTGAAGAAGGAGAACGTGGCCATCAAATTCAGTCATCATGAATCACGTGGGTGAGGACTGAAGATAGACCACTGGATCCGGCAATGTGGAAGCTGTTTGGTAAATCCCAGCTGAATTTCCAGGTGTTATTTTAATATTTGTTTTATCTCTAGTTATAGCTGTATTTTATTCTATATACTAGAGGCTCAGTGCATGAAATTTGTCCATGGGAGGGATGTGTGTCCCTCAGCCCAGCCTGAATCCTCTCTAGTCTGAGACCCCTTAAAGGATGTCCAACTACCCATTTAAATGGGCAGTCAGACATCCCTCTCACAATCGAGGACTGCTGGCTCCCAAATGCTTGCCTGCCTGCCTTCCTGATTGCCCCTAACCACTTCTACCTGCCAGCCTGATTGATGTTTAACTGCTCCCCTGCCAGCCTGTTTGCCTGTAAATTCCCTCCTCTGCAAGCCTAGTTACCACTAACTGCCCTCTTATGTAGGCCTGGTTCCCCCGCCTCCCTAACTGCTCTCCCCTGCAGGCCTAGTAGCCCCCAACTTCCCTTCTCCTATGGCCTGGTTCCCCCAGATGCCCTCCCCTGCAGGCCTGGTCCCTCCCAAATACCCTCCCCTACTGGCCATTTTGTGGCAGCCATCTTGTGTCCACATGGGGGCAGCCATCTTGTGTATTGAAGTGATGATCAATTTGCATATTACTCTTTTATTACATAGGATTTTTTGAACTTTGCAGTTATTTCTTAATATGTCTTATTCAGATGTAGTCTACTTGTGTTCTCTTCAGAAAACCAAGATGCAGTTCTATCATTCATTGTATTCCATTTCATTGCTTTCTTTCTCTTTGCTGTTTCCTTCCTTTCTTTTTCTTTATTTCACTGCTCATTGTCTAAAATTTTAGGTGGAATCTTAATTCATTTGTCTTCAATATATTTTGCTCTCTAATATGAACACACACACACACACACACACACACACACACACTCAAAGCTCTAAATTTTCTTCCAAGTGTTGCTTTAGCTTTTGCATATATATTTTAATATGTGTGGGACTCATTGTCATTCATCTTTGTGTTTCTTATAATTTACATTGCAACTGCCTTTTTAACCTAAGGGTAATTTAGTAGTTTTTTCTTTTGCAAACATCTGGGACTATTTTAGCTATCCCTTTGGTATTGATTTCTAATTTTGTAGCAGTATGCTTTGCATCATAGGTTGTCTGATGTTGATTCTTTGGAGACTTCTTTTGTGACCTTGTGTAAATTTGGAGCTTCTTATCGCTCCAAAGAATGTACTTCATGCCCTTGTTAAGTGTAGAGCTCGATATATGAATACTAGTCCAAGCTTATTCATTGTATTCAGATTATTCATAGAAATTGTCCATGAAGTATCAGCATGATACCTCATGAATCGGATTGAATTAAATTTCAAATTATGATATTTAGGTAACAAAATTACTAGTTGTTGAATATGTCCTGTTGGTTAGATACTAAACTAATTCCTTAGAAGTTATTGTCACTTCATCCTCATGACCATCTCTGAATCAACATTAGTCAGGGGTAGATTGTGGCCATCAAAATAACTAATTCAACTTAATATGCCTTAGTTGAATTGAGGCATATTAAGGTGGCAGTGATGTGAGGAGGCTGGTGATGTAACAAAATTCAAAAGACCAACTTCATTTCATGGTTTCACAAGGTCCCTCCATAATCCATCAGCAAATCAACGAATGAGTGAGATAATTTCCGTAACTGCCTAATTTCATATAGAGCCAGTCTTAGCCAGGCATGATCTAAGGGCTAACGAAATGAAACCAGTTAAGAGTAGGATTCAGGCTCCGGAGCCAGATTGGCTGGGTTCAAACTAGCATATGGCTCTGTCATGTTTGAGTTGTGTGACCTAAGAAAGGTGACATCTGTCATCTGTGGGCCTCTGTTCCCTTATTTGTAAGATGACAGTGATAATAGTAAACTCTAGTTCAAGCAAAGCATGAGAAAACATTTTACATGTTTACTAGAAGTGGTTCCTTCAGGAAGGATCCAGAGGAATCAACTCACTGATGAGAGTCATGAGATTCTTTTGAATTTCAAGTTAATTTTTACCTTAAGAGAAATCTATGGAGATCATAAAATTTCTAGGAAACAATATTTTAGAATAATATTTTAGAATCTAAGATTGCCATAAATTCTCTTAAAATATTTCATTTCAACCCCCTAAACTTAAAACACATCTAAAAGAAGGGGAAAATCATGGCACTGAAAAAAATTTTTTTTTAATCTTTTATATGGTATTCCCATTTATTCATCTATTCATTAATTAATTAATGGATTCAACCACTCATTCGTTTAACTTTGTGAAATCTGTTCTTGTTAAACAGACATGTCTGTGGGATCCCTGACATTCAAATAAAAAACCACAAACAAACAAAAGAATGGCTCCCAGTGGATTGGGCTAAGAATCCTGCGGCTTGCTCTGTTCTCGATTTATGGTCTTTTGCTGCCATTCACCCCCGGAGAAGTCAAATGCACGCACATTCTTGGGAGATTGTTTCCATGATGACTCTATTAAGTCCAGCGGTAATCCAAGACTTGGTGTTTCAGAGATGACATTTTTCCTACCTTTATCTTAAAAGACTCCCTGCTTCTTGGCGGAGGAAGAGAATTAGGCAAAGGAACACTGTTAGTGATGAAAGCAAAGTGAGGCCACGTCAGATTCCCCGTGGATGTTTTTCAAGAACATTTCATCCTTAGGAAAATGTTGCTCTTGTCACATTGCCAAGGTCAGCGATAACTTGGACGGTCCTCTAGGTATGAACTAACTGTTTAAACGAGACCTGGCCAGTAACATATTCAGTCTGTTCTCTTTAACTTCAAAGAATTTGCAACGTTTCTTCTCATTCCTAAGTTAAAATATGTTTTACCACTCATTTCTTCCTTTGTTTGTTCTAGAGGGCAGTAGACATGTTTTCCCTGTGGCACTGGAGTAGCACTGGCATGCTGTGTACGTGGCCCTGGGGGCAGATTTCCACGTCACTTGTCTAAACCGAAGATGGGGGCATGGGAGGACTTGCAATGATTGCCCAGCAAAGTCAAAGCAATAATTTCAATAAAGGAAAGACATGAAAACGAAGTGAAAAAAGAACTATAGGATAATCACTTGGAAAGAGAAGCACACAAGGTTGCAAATTATTGGTGTGGGGACAGAAAGCAACTGTGAACCTCGCATAGCCATTGGCTGAGTAGCAAAGGGCTATTTCCTGCATCCTCTCTCACTGAGCAGATGTACCGAAGGCACCCTCTTTCTGACCCACTGCCCTCCAGGATGCTCCAGTGGAGGGAATGTGGCCACGAATGGCCAGATAGTGATTATTTGATATTGTACCACTTGTCAAGGCTGTTCCATGACTCACACGGTGCAACCCCAAGGCCAGCATCCTCACCCAGGGCCTTAAATGCTGCGACCTCTGAACCTGGCCTCAGTGAGTGGCTCCTCCCTCTAACCTCTTCCACACTCACAGGTACAATGGCGCATGACTCCTGCTAGCTCTGTTTTCGGAGAAAGCCTTGGAGCAGCGTCCCGTTGCATGATTCCTGGAGCAACACAAGGTGACATGAGACCGAGGTGAGCGTGAGTCTGCACGTGGTGGGAAGATCAGGGTACAGGCGAAGCTGCTTCTACCTGCGTCAGAGCTCAGCCTGTGCAGGGCTCATGGTCTCTGCTCCCTTTTGCAGTTTGTTCCCTCATCCCCATCCCCATTGGCTTGTGTGCACTATGTCCCGGGCCAGAATTTATAGGATAAACAGCCTGGACCAGGAGAGTTTCCTCCATCAGGAAGTTATGGGCTGTTTGAGGGAACAACAAGCAAACATAATGATCTAAGCCAGCGTTTTTCAACCGCTGTTCCGCGGCACACTAGTGTGCCGCGAGATGTTGCCTGGTGTGCCGTAGGTGCAGACAAGACAAGAATTTTATAATTTTTCACTATTTTGTTTACTTAATATTTCATAATAAAGTAATTATAAAATACTTTCTTTGTGTTTATTTGATTCCTATTCAAGAGAATTACTTTATATATAGTCAATATAGGCACAGAGTTAAATTTTTTAACATTTTCTAATGGTGGTGTGCCTCGTGATTTTTTTCATGAAACAAGTGTGCCTTTGCCCAAAAAAGGTTGAAAAACACTGATCTAAGCGGCATGTTAAGTTGGCTCTGGACTGTTGTCACTGATAATCCAGACACATCCAGGCTTGTGAGGAGAGCCTTTGGGGCTGGTGAGGTGATGTCCCGCAGACAGAGGAGCTTGAGTCAGAGCATGACATCCTGGAATTAAACATCTGGCGACCTGAGGACAAGAGCTCCTTCTGCTCATGGAGTCACCCCACTTTGTGACCGGGCCACAGGGTATGGCACCTTGATGTGAAAGTGTAATTGCCACAGGTGATTTTCAACATACAATGGAGCTGCGCCTGCACTTTCTGGATACAACTGCAGCCAAAACTGCACCATCAAGAGGGGATAGAGAGGTCACGTGGCTGTTCCAAATGTCAGGAGACCATGAGATGTGGGAAGCAGGACAGAGAGGACACTGGTGACTGGCAGGAATGTCCAACCTTTAGAGGGAGCACAGTCACTTCACCGTCTGTGTCTGTTTATCTCACACATGGAGTTTCTGTTCTCTGTTACGTTCAGATCACCTTAGTGTGAGGATTTGTTGACTTACTGCCAGGTGATGTCCGATGGTGCGAAGCTTGCTGTGGTTGAAACATTATTTCTAAGAAACTTGGAGGCCTAATGTCACTGAGCCAGATTGAAGAGAAAATGTCATAAGCTCCTGCCAAGCACCTCCGCTCACCGCTCAGCTGGTAGTAAATAAAAGTTAAGGTTCAAGAAGAGGCAGGTGGGGCCTGCAAGTCTGAACAAAGGCTGATTGGCTCCTAGCTCGGAGCATTTCTGGGTTCATTGCCTTTGGCTCCAAGGTTTGATTGAAGGAGGATGCCAGCGGGTTCTCTGTGCTGAGCCACCCCCGGGACGTGTTCCCTTCTTCCTGAAACATCGCCTGCACTGGATCTCAGCTTGATAACTGTTCCTCCCGGTGCGTAGGTGGCCTCAGGGCAAAACCAGTTTTGTGTGCAGGTCTTCCCGCTCTGGAATGTTGTCTTTGTCCAGATTTTGGTCCCATAGGTCTTCACTATCCTTTCAGTGGAATGAAAATGTATAAAAGTTGTCCTCGATGGAAAGATAAGTCAATTATTTCATTGGCCATGAAGCATTAGCACCCGGATCAGGGTGTTTCGGTCTTAGCAATATTGACATCTCGGGGTGGTTACTTCTTCCCTGGAGGGCACCACCCTGTACACTATAAGGTGCTTAACAATATCAGTAACTTCTATCAACCAGATGCCAGCGACAACACCCCCCTCCTCCACCACACACACTCTCAGCCACGACTATCAAAAATTGTCTCCAACCACCGTCAAGTGCCCCGTAGGAAGAAAGACTGTCCTCAGTTAAGAAACTGCCCTAAAGTATTGCCATTTTAAAATGAACATTTCTGAAAATATTAACAGTTTATTATAAATTCAGAATATTTGGTTTATGTGCTTTTACTTTAAATTTCAGCTCTGTGATCTTGAAGAAGCAGGCCTTGAAAACCCAATGGGAAATGGCTGAACAGTGTGATTTATAGAAGGAACACTAACTTTAGAGCCAGATAGAAATGGATTTTAAACTTGCCTCAACAACTTACTTTGACAGACTACTAATCACATGGCCCCGGGCAAGTTACTTAACCTCTTCACCCTTACTTTCTACTTCTGTAAATTATGATCCTCAAAGAGTTGTTTGTAAGTCATTTCCTTCTCATTTGGTTCAATTATTCATCCCAAGCACATAGAGCATGCAATGGTAACCTTCTCTGCCTCCCACCTCCAGATACTGTCTCAAGTATAGGCTCTTTCACCCAAGACTTTATTGTTAAATTGGGAGTGGGGGCAGAGGGAGAGAAGTCTATTGAATTGATTTGTTAATCCACAAAATAATTTATTTTACTTGAATTCTTAGAGTCTTCAATTTAGTTTCAATCTCACTTTAAAAATTACTTATGGGTTGGGAAAAGAATGCAGACAGGTTTTACACAAGGCCAAAAATTGTGTTTCAAAATTTGCACTTTTTCTCAAGGTGTGTTTTTTACGTGATTGTATATGGAGGGAAGAGGTGGAAAATTAGAACACTTTGGGTATGAGACAAGTAACCAATCCAATTTGTGTTACTTTTCACATCAAGTGGAATCAGAGAACTCAACATATTCTTGGTGGGTCTACAAAGAAAATGGATTGAGTACCAGATGGGAAGGTTCCATGGTAAATAGTTTTTATCTGTCACCTCATTTGGTTTCCACAAGACACACCTGAGGTAAGTGCTATCCCATTTTACGGATGCAGGAATCTCAGGTATATATGGAGGCTATGAATCCACATTCCTGCAGCTGAGAGCAAGTCATTCCAATCCTGCTCCTCCTGGATCCAGCTTTAGAGCCAGCATGCAGCCTCTGCTGGCCAAGGACAGAGGAGAGACAGAGATGCGTGGACCCCAAAGGATAGTCTTATTGGAGGTGAACTCCATGGAACAGGATGGGAAGGGGTCTTGAGGAAAGACAGAGGCGCAGGACATGTGAATTCCAGGGCAGAAATAGACAAGGGAAAAGGAAAGGAGGGTGCGACCAGAGGCACAGGTTTATAGAAAACTCCTAATACTTATCAGCTGAAAGGAAACATCTTTATTTTTAGTTAAACAGAAACTCCCAAGACATCTATTCATGTTGTGTGTTTAACTACGGGATTATAAATGATGCCCTCCTGCCCACCGAGAGTTTACTTATGGGAAATGAACCTCCCTTTGACATGGAGACAAGCTTCTTAATCATCAGGTAATTCTAGCACGTGGACATTTTTAGAACCAGGGAGTTATATTTTAAAGCTTCCCCTGAGCCCAGAAGTGCTGGACCGGCATCTTGCCTGGTAGGAAGATAGATCTGGCCCATAGCTCTTGGAGAGAAAACACCTTGGAGACCCTCAGTGGATGTTCCTTCCAGGGCAGGAAAAGCAATGGATGCTGTTACCCAGAGCCTCTAAAGAGCCCAGGTCAGCGACAGCCACTTAGCCAGGCAGGCCCTTCAGATGGTGCCTATCAAGGAAGATGGAGTGGATCCTAAACTACATCAGAGTTCCACTCCTATAGAAGAAGGGTCAGGCCTTTTCTCTCTCTCTTTCTAGCAGACACTTCCTCCCAAGAATGATCAAAAAGTGGCAATAGGCAAGGAAAACTGTGAGCATTTTCTTCTCGGAAGCTACATCTTTCTAAATAGATTGCTTCCATATTCCCAAGTTGGTGGACTTTCACCTCAGCTATGTGGGTGCCCAATGGGGGCTTAATTGATAGTTTATGAATAGTAAAGGAGGTATTCAAGAGGACCCAGACATTGACATTTTGATGAGCTATCTCCCTAGCTTTAGTTATTTTCGGCTACTTCCAATGTTTGTAAATATCATGTAGTGAACACACAGTCAGTCTGTGATCTCAGTAGAAATGAGAGCTGCCAGGTGGCGCCCCAAAGGCAAACAGGAATTCAGGTGCGATCCAGCTGACTTGGGCGTTCTGTCTGAATATTCTATGAGGGAAGGAGGAGAAGAAAGAATGAGGGTTGGAACCACACTATTTGGGGAATATGTCTGGGGAGTGGTTACTTAGTCATCTTACTCTCTATGTTGTTATTGGGAAAATGGGGTAATGGGACCTGTGTCACTGGGCTATTATGGGGAATGAATCCACCAGCTCACCATAAGCCATGTGAGCATCCACTCAATACACATCTCAATTCTTCATCAGTTCCAGGGATCACCAATTCACTGATAGAGAGATCAAATCTTGTTATGTTATTCACATAACTTGGTACCTGAGAAGTTTTATGTAAGGAGGAAGGAAGAAAGGACTAGAAAGAAACATGGTGTGAGAATGGAAAAAGTTGGTTATGGTGAAGTACCAACTCCTGAATTAAGTCAGCTCTACCTGAATGGGAGGATATATTTGTATGCCTATTCCCTATTGGCCGTAGGGGTCCTCACTTAATCATGGCCTCACTACCTGTCATCTTTGGGGGTTTGGTGACTGGCTCCTCAGGACCCCCACTTATCATATCCTTTGTTCTGAGGCAGTCTAAGTTCCTCCTCCCCAGGGCAGCACTAGCTCCCCCCCCCCCCCCCCCCGCCCTGCAGCTGACTTTGTGCAGGTGCCGAGAATGGGGCCACAGAAAGGCGATGAGGCATGACGAGGCCCGTGCAGATCCATAAAGCGGTACTTTCCTGGGTGCGGCCTTTGGGGGATTGATTTGAAGACTTCTAAGCACCCAGTGTTCTTCTCTGTTCTTTGTTCTCTGCAAGATGTGAAGAAACATGAGGAAGCCCTTGTGAGCAACACTTAGTGCAGTGGGATCAGACTTTGCTCCAAGCCAGGGTCCAAGGCTGGAAGCACTATGCTAGGTGTGAAAACGGAATGCAATGTGAATGGGGCTGTTTTCAATGAGCACATTGGTTTCTGGAGAACTCCATACTGTAAGATAGATAACATAAAATTGTGGATTTTTAAGTAAGTATTTTTTAAGAGAATAATGTGTGTGTGTGTACATATACACACCTACATGTTGCTGCCAAGTTATGAGATTCAAGCACGCTGCAGAAAGCCCACACATTAGTTGGCAGGAAGCAAATCTCTAATATAGGTGCTGTGTGCAGTCCAGATCCATCTCAGGAAGGGAAACGAAGGGTGGCAGAAAACCGCCCAACTGTAACTGCAATTAGTATCCACGTTCAATTTGCTGCAATGCATGCTGGTCGTTTACCACTTGAAAAAGCAAGCTTAAAATACATTTGAATGTGAAATGATCCTTCCATTTGAAGTATTTTTTCTAGGAGTTGTCCTGAAATGCTGAACTTGGTCATTGATTGTACTCCTTGATTTTAATTCATTCTGTGCTAAGCTTCCTCCAGACTTTCCCTGTTTTAATACTTCATTCATCCTTGTATTTTTAATATTTGCTGGATCCCGTGAGGCTACTAGGTGTCAACTAGCTCGCAGCATTTCCAATGAATTGCACTTGGTTAATTTTCAGTTTCCTGAACCTTAGTTTCCAGAATGTTCTTAGCTGAAGTCCTATGTGTCCCAATGGGTTAGATATTGGGATAGAGTTGGGATCCCTGTTTACTATGAAAAGACCTCCAAGTGGCTTTTCAAGAACTTGTAACTCTTGTAAACTAAGGATGGAAAGAAACTCCTTCAGCATCCACTTGAGATAATCATTTTCTTACAAATACAACTTTGTATAAAGAATAAATTGAGCAAACAATGAAAAGATGCCTTTATCATGTAATGAGGAAACTGACTTTTATTTTTATAACATACCTCTTTTAAAGACCTGGGAAGGAGTGTGGGAATACTGCACATGATGGGAAAAATCAGAAACATGGTATTTTTAACCTCAAAACCCATGAGATTTTTTTGTAAAGCAATTTTATTTCTGTAAGCTCTCTGCATTTTCTAAACCTCCATACGTCATGATTTTAAGAAGTCTAGTCTGGTGTGAACTTGAACTTGTACGTTTAAGTTAAAAATCTTAGCCAGTGACACATTGCAGAAGATAAGACTTCATCTTTCTCTTCCAAAACATCTACACACCCATTCCCTACTCCCCCGGCTGTTTTGTGCCATTCCATGGCAGAGTTGAAATATTTCAACCTGAAATAACAGAGCCACGTTCAAGGTCCTCCCAGCACACTTGGGGAAGTGCCAAGCATAGCAGCACGCGGTTCCTGACAGGTTGGACTCCATCAGTTTCTTAAGGGAGAGAGATTTGTAGGATGCTCTCGGGGGCAGTGGGGAAAAGCCTTGCTGCGGATCAATGCTGAGTCCTATCCCTTGGCCAATATGTCTATATTTTTACAGAGCCACTGAACAAAGGTGATGGGATGAAGGCAAATCTTAGTAGAAGCGTGTATTTCAACACTCTGAAGATTAGAGGATGGTTGGGATTCACCCCAAAACGAATTATTGTCCTTGAGCTCAGCCAAGCACCTGGACAAGCACAGCAGTGAATGGTGCATTGCGACGCTGCTCGCCTTTTCCTCCTGAAGCTAAAGGACTGTGGGCTGTGCCAGCAGTCAACGCCTGTCCCTCAGGGCTGTTCTCTATGAGCATCTTCATGATGTCATGTGGGATCCCGGAGCTCATTCTAGGATGCAGCCTGTCATTTCTGAACCGATTGGATGAGGTTTTAGTCTGTGTGTCATGGGTCAAGCAAACCTCTACTCATCTGAGGTTTATAAGTGAAAACTCACACTTAAAAAAATCAGCATTGCTCTCCCTTGCTGTAGGCTCCCATAGTCTTTACTCTGCTCAAGAAAGCAGACAATTTGGAGAAAGCATCAATTTTACCTGAATAAATTACCTATGTGTATTTAATACAAAAGAGATATGCTTAAGGAAAGAAAAAGATTGTGTTTTTTTTTTTTTTTTTTTTTTTTTTTTTTGGCATCTGAGAAGCTTCTAGGCAATTGTGCTGGGCAGATGGGAATCTGGGCTATTAAGAAATATCTGCTGAGAAACACACTTCATAGCTGCCCATTTAGCTAATGTGCATTATCTGTAATATCTGTGTTAATGTACCCGAAATGTTTTTGCATAGACAATGCCCAAACACAAGCCTATCATTGTAATTATACATCATTATCTGGAAGAAATGTTTTTTAGAGTAAGCAATCATCTCCAGGAATTATCTTAAAACAACCAAGTGAGAGTCTACCCATGAACTCTTGAGCCGTGGGGACTATTTAGAAGTATTATTAAAGCAACCTACAGAGTAGGAGTTAATTCTTGGAGAAATAATAAAAAGGAAAAGAGCAGGCACAGGTGGGTGGGGACAGTGTTTGGGCTGGGCTGAAGGGAATTTTGGCATCCCACTGCATTGTGCCTCTCACAGGCTGACTGGTTCCAGCTCCATCAAGCCCATGGCCTCTTGTACTTGAAGAAATGTGCACAGAGGCCTGTTATTCACGTTCAAGTGTCCTCAAAGATAGGTATGGGCGAACACAGAACTCCTGATGGCTTAGGTGGGTTCACAAGATTAATCCCTCTCCACTCACAAAACTAGAAGTAGAGAGAACAGTGGAATGAGTTTTAGCTAATGGCAAACTTTCTTAAAGTGCCCCAAGTAACTCCTCAGTTTTTCCCTACTTAAGGCCTGGAACCTGAGTAATTTGTGGCTAGGTCTTCTTATTTCCCTGTTTGTATTCTACACAACTGGATTAGACCTATTGTATATTCATCAAATCACCATTTAAGTCTCCTAAGCTACAAATAGGTGACCTGCATTATTCATTCCAACTGATGAATTTTTACCATCAAAAATAATGAAAGCAGAGGGAAGTCATCAATATAAAATTACCTTTGCATAAAATTCATACTTAATCCAGGATTGTTGTATGCATACAATTGCATAGAAAAGAATATATGACCCAACAAAATTCTAGGGTCTTGAGTATGCTCTATCGATGAGGTTATGTTTCACCTGTGCTTGGAGAAATGGAGAAATGATGATTAAATGAGTATCATGCTGATTAAATGAGTTGCTATAAAGTGCTTACCACCATATTTGGCATACAGTCCGTAGGTGGCATTTATTCAATACTAAAGACAACTATTGTTGTAAAGAAGCATTGCAGATTCCATTTCCTCTCTTCTGTGACTTGATGATGACGACTTTGAAGTTCCGGGTTCTTGTCTTGCCTCTGGTTATATCTAATCACCTGGAGTGCAGAATCCTAGCTCAAGAAGGACACACTGAGTCCCCAGGTGCTACTGATCACACACAGTGTACTCTGTAGCTCCCTGCACCAGGAACTCGCGTTCAACTGGACACAAAATTGGGATGTTAATGGAAGACTGTGATGGTTAATGTGATTTGTCAAATAGACTGGACCTTGTTGTCCCAGACACGTGGCCAGACATCATCCTAGGTGTGTCTGTGAGAGTTGTTTCTGGATGAGAGTAACATGGGATTGGTAGACTGAGGAACGCAGATTGCCCTTCCTGATGAGGGTGTGCCTCATTTAATCAGGTGAAAGCCTGAACGGGTCAGAAAGGATTCTGGTGAGAGGGACTTCCTCCTGCCTAACTGCCTTTGAACTGGACATCACTTTGGACTCACACTGACACCGTGTCTCTCTTCGGGGACCGAGCTTCCTGGCCTTCGGGCTGACGTGGTCCCATAAACCCTCCTGGGTCTCAGGCCTTTGGACTTGAATTAAAACTGATCCATAGGTTTTCCCGAGTCTCCAATTTGTCAACTCATAGTGAAAATTCGGGACTTGTCAGCTTCCATAACCGTGGAGCCAGTTATTTTATACACACACATATACAGTCTGTTGGTTCTGTTTCTCAGGAAAACTGTGTCTAATACAGAAGTAAACAGTTTCTTTAAACATTATTAAAATTTTTTCCAACTTAGTTTTCTTCCCTTTCCTATGGAATTAATCTTTCTAACAAATATTTTATTTGATTTTTTAAAAAGTAACTTTAACACCATCCATTTATTTATTCAGCAAAAGAGCATTTAGGGTCTATAATGTACCAGGCACTAAGTTAGACTCTGGTCTATAACAGGAGAAATGGTTCTTACCCTTGTGGAGATTATAGTCTGCTGCAGAGAAAAACAATGTAGAAGTAAACAAGCAAAATATAATTTTTCTAGGTTCTAGAAAGACACAAGAGGGCGGAGATTCTGGGAGGAAATGTCTCCTAAGCTGAGGTCTGAGTATGAGAAGTTTTTAATCAGAAACAAGGGTAATTCCAGGCAGAGAGGCACCAGGAAAACCAAGAGCTGGAGGCCCACATGCTGGGGAAATTGACCAGAGCCCTGGCTGAGTCATGGCAGACTCACTAGAAACAGCAGGAGGGGAGTGAAGTCAGAGACAGAGAGTGGTGGGCAGGGCAGGGGATTGAAGCCCATAGCAAAGAAATTTAATTAGAACTAAGTGACCCTATGGAAGGATTCTACATGATGGATTAACATGATCCAATTCATGTTTTCAAAACATTTGCTAGGCTACTGAGGAAAGAAGTGACTAGCCCAGGCAGGATGGAAGTGGGAAGGCCATGCCTGGGCAGTGGTCAGTGGGGATACTATGCCTGAATGGGAGTGGGGCCAGGAGACATGGAAGGAGAAGCAGCAATAAGAAATGCATTTTCTCTCCCACCGGATGCCCAGAATGGCTCAGTGACCTCCAGGTTCTCCTGGTTATAATCTTCATCACACGTCACCCCCAGATTCATTAAAACTCTCGAGGCCAAGTTTCACTTTTTCCAGAGCTCAATCTCTGGGATCCAGTTAGAATGATCTGACACATGATTCTAATTCAATAGAGAGTTCCTGAAGGAATGGATGGAACAAATACTATCTGCTCTGTAAGGAAAGACAAATGCCCCATTTCCAGGGAGATGATGGGAAATGAAGAGTTGAGACTAAGAAACTGAATATGATGCTCACACTTGGTTGAGAGAGAAATTCTAGAGACATCAGGTGCGTCTGGAATCAATAGAGCTGATTCTGACCCGGAAGCTCCTCCTCCAAACCACCATGCTGCAGTGACCAGGCCAAAGCATCACCGTCTTCACTAGCATGTGCTCCTTGGTGCTGCGCCCCTGGTGGGAGGTGAGTCAAGTCTGCAAGACCAGAAGGTGCTGAGTGGTTGAAAGCCTGGCAGTCTTCCTGTCCCTCCTGGGCAGCCCTTGTGCACCTGGGCTGGCCAGCATCTGCTACAGGTACAGCCAGGCCAGGGAAGCTACAGGCTCTCTACTCTGTAAGACCTTTAGGAGGCGAGATGGAGGAGAAACCCTGCCCACATCACCATGGCTGGGCCACTGCTCAGTGCATTCCTCTCTGCACCTTCTGTGCATCTGTTTTGTTTTCCTTTTAATCTCTATTCTTGAAAATATTACGTAGGTTCTTCTTTCCCCCCATTAACCTCTTCCAGCCTGCTTCCGCCACTCCTTTCTTCCCCAATCCTCCACCACCCCACTGTCTCTATCCACTGCTGTGTCCATATGCATACAAGTTCATTGGTTGATCTCTTCCCACCTCTCCTCCCCTGCCTTCCTTCTGAGGTTCAACAGTCTCTGGGTCTATCTTTGATTATCAGTTTGTTTGGTTCATTAGACTCCCCTCCTGTGCAGCCTTGATTGAGGCTTGGGCTGCCTGTGAGGGGGATATTACCTCTGCTCCAACCAGCAGTGGAGTGTTAGTATTATGGGTACATTTTACTGTTTTATCTGCAAGTTAGAGAAAACCACCCAGCCTGCTTGTTGAGGATCTGTGGGCCTTCCACACACTCTGCTTGACTGGCTAATGTAAATTACTGGTGTCCTTTATTTTGTTCCATGGAGTTAACCTGTAACTTAACTTAGCAAAATAGCTTGTTCGTTTGGTGTTATGCAAATGGAGACTGTGTGATAAAAGAGTAATAGTCAATGTGGGAATAATTCAGTGTTTCCCAAAGTGTGGTACTCATACCCCCAGGGTTATGGGAAGAGCTTGGTGGGGGTACGCGTTGCACTGGAGTTTGGTGGGGATATGCACTGCACCGTGCTTATCTGCGCCTAATTCTACGTTCTCATGAGTATGAGGGGTACTCAGTGTTATGAAAATTATAGAAGGGGTACACATGTGTCAAAAGTTTGGGAAACATTGAATGATTGAAATAAGTGTTTTTAAAGCCCGTATGGAAAACACATGTGTAAAGAAAGTCTATGTATCTCCCTTTTTTAAAAAAAAAAAAAATGAGGAATCTCAGCCTGTTAGCTATATCCCCTGAAGTATCAGAGAAAGAGGTATAAACCATACACAAAGCTCACACCTGCACCAATCCCATGTGCTTCCACAGGAGAGTGCATGAGTAAACCATGGTCCATCCACACCAGAAATGTGCAGCACACACAACAAACCCACTGGTGACCTGGGTCTCCAGGGATGACTCTCTGCAATCTCATACACAAAGTCCTTGTGTTTGGTCACTCAGACAGGCAGGGGCAGAGGACTGAAGCATCTCCCCAATCTCATACTCAAGTAGGAGGGAAAAGAGGCAATGCTCCAACTGGCCCTGGGAGCAATGTCTATGTCCATGTACCACACAGCTACACAGGCACGAGAGCAAGGGGTTCAGGTGATGACTTCGCAGGCTGCCTGGAGGCAGAGCGGTTAGATGGGGCCAGAGAGCCCTGCCTTAGATGTAGATCCTGTCATCATTTTGCTCCATTTGCACAGCAGAAATTTGTAGGCGCTGATTAATTGCATTGTATTAAAAGGAAGAAAATGGAAGGAGGGAGGGCCTTACAAATATCAATATTGAGAGTGGGTCATAAAAAATATGATAAATCCTCCCCACCTGGCATGGCTCAGTAGTTGAGTGGCAATCTATGAACCAGGTGGTCATGGTTTGATTCCTGATCAGGGCACATGACTGGGTTGTAGGCTCCATCCCCAGTATTGGGAATGCAGGAGATAACCGGTTGATTCTCTCTCATCACTGTTTCCTCTCTCTTTCTTTCTTCTCTTCTCTCCTTTCCTTTCTGAAATCAATAAATGTATATTAAGAAATAAAAATGCATGACAAACCCAATTTTATGCACCCATGTAAAAAGAGACAAAAAAAGAGAACACACAACAAACGATCAAACCACCTTTTCTTGAAACACCAGGCAAAGGTCTCTTTCTAAGTTATCTGATTCTCTGGGGTGTATTGGGGAGCAGAGCCAGCAAACATCACTTGATTTTTCCTGGCACCTCTTGCATCCAGGACACAATATCCCCCACTGACCACTGGCCCAGGCGTGGCCTTCCCACTTCCATCCTGCCCAGATCCTATCTCAGTAGCCTGGACAATGTTTTAAAAACATGATTGGGTCATATTAACCCATCACTTAAAGTCCTTCCATAGCCTCCAATTTGTTTCTAACTAATTCTCTTTACCATGGTCCACAGCCCCACTTCCTGTCTTAAAAGGCCTTCAGTGGCAAGAAAGCCTGGTTCTACCTGCAAAGCCCCAGGGACCTCCCTCCCCTGAAGGGCCTGGAAGTCTTTGTTGTTCGGTCATTCAGACAGGCAGGGGCAGAGGACTGAGGCATCTCCCCAAAGGGAGTAACTAAGAGGCTCTGATTGCAGTTTTAAGAACTCAGAGGAAGCCAATTTTTGGAACTGGGAAGGTCTTAAAAATGTTACGGTTTTTCTGTGGAGCTAGTCTATCTCCATTCAATCCCAGTGTTCCTGAATGGGGTGCCTTTCCTCTGGGGGTGACTCGATGGATGAGGTGCTGGCAGAACCCAGCACTAAGACCAAGAACTGCAGTGAAGGAATACTGGCCATTTTACTGAAGAATGGCTCCAATTCGGAGAACGGGAAGCTAAAGGTCAAAAGCCTGAACTCCCTGATGGCCTGCAGGTTACAAGTTATTCAGGGCAAAGTCACAAGACACTGTGGGTTAGGGCTTTGGGTCCTGCTGGGAGCTAATCTGTAGGATGTGAGGTTAGGGCAATGAGTCATTTGTTCAGGTCTTGAGGGCAGTTCTGGGCCTGTTCCTTCTGCCCTATCTCATGGGAAAGCAGCCAGGGGGTCATTCCACCTGAAACAAAGCTGAGGTCAAGATGTTATAGTTAACCTGACCAGTAGTCAGGTCCCATCGACTGCCTTCTGCTGCCTCAGGGGTTGCTGATTATCTCTGGGAAAGACTAGGTGAGAGAGAGAGAGAGAGAGAGAGAGAGAGAGAGAGAGAGAGAGAGAGAGAGAGAGAGAGAGATATTTCCAGAACAAGGATTTAAAATAAATTTAATCACAGTCTTAGAGACCTTTGGTTTCAGCCTCCCAAGGTCACCCTGCAGATGGCCTCTGATCCACCAAGTCACCTTCAGAAGAGTGTCTGTGGAGCTAAATTTACCGACTTAACTTTCTTCATATCATCTCATGCTCTACATTCAGACTTGAGCCCCCCTGCCCATCAGCTGGGACACTACCATAGGGGCTGGTCCCCAGGACTACTCCCAGGATCTCTTTGTGAAATCAATAAATGTATAATAAAAAATAAAAATGCTGTGGTCTGTCCTGAGTGGAAGAGGTCTCTGAGTATCCGTGGGTAGGGGAACCCTCTGAGACTCCTGTCCGGGGGGTGCTTCTGCTAACACTAACTGTTCTATTGTGGGCACAACAGACAGCCCTGGAACAGATGTGGCACTGCCCTCTGGAAGGAGGTTGCTCAGCCGTGCAAGGATGCCCCTCCTCTTGGGCCTTCCAGCAGCCGGACCTCAGTGCCTCATGCTGACTCATGACAGGGTGAAGGGATCTGGACCAGTAGAGCTGCTTTGAGGGGTGTCCAGAGTTTAGGGCCTGTGACTAACATCCTTGTGGCGAAGGCTTTAGCTAATGGAGTTGAGTTCATGGCGACTGTGGGGGCTGGCGAGTTGGAAATCCAGAGGGCAGGTGGGCTGTGGGCCACAGGCAGGCTAGAAATGAAGTCAGAGCTGCAATTACCATCTTGAGTCTGAAATCCAAAGATTGGCAGGATGGACACGTAGGCAAGATTTCTATGTGAGCCTTGAGGCCAAATGCCTTCTCATTTTTCACGTATATGAACAAGTTCTTCAAATACCTTGGGAGGGAAAAAGACTTTCAGAAGAGGAAGAGACCATTGTAGCAAGAAGCATGGGCAGAGGGCCCTGGGAAAGAAGACTGTCCTTTGCTGGGATGACAGAGGTGAACAGGTCACAGTTTCTCACCCAACCTATGACTCAGAAAGTCCAAAGGAAGAGACAGGGCTTCCACTTGACCTAACTCTGCACACAATTGAACTAAGGAGTGACCTTCCTGGCCGCAGCCCAGTCCCTGGATTCTCTCAAATACAGAGCCCTCCTTGGGAAAGAGATAAAATAATGAAGGTAAATCCTTAGTCTTCCACAGGCATGGAAAAACCAAGCTCTCCATTTCCCGCAATTGTGGCACAGCTGATCCCAGCAGGGTTTTGTTTAACTCTGAACTTGACCTTAGGGGTCCCCTCACAGTGGGATTTCTACGCGAGCCTTGAGGCCGAATGCCTTCTTCTCATTCACGTATATGTGAATAGTGGGATGGTGACAAGCCTGTGCTCTGACTCAGGGGCCAAGGTCTGCAGATTTCCAGCAACGAATGAGGTCAGAGAAACCTTCTCGCTGGTGCTTACTTTACTTTGCATGACCACATTGCCCTCTTTCTTCTTGGGGAACAAAATTCTTAACAGAATCCTCCTTAGCACTTGTCCCCTGGCATTCACTGCCCCTGTGAGAATATTCCCATGACTCTGTGCAGCCCTGGGTGGCTTGTCAGAAGGAGGTTTGTTATTTCAGCCTCGACTTCAGGTAATTAAGCATTTCCACTGGGCTGGCACTTCCTCTCTTCCTGAAGGAGGTGCTGATTGTTCTGACAGCTCCCCGGGGACACCCCAGGCTCCTGAAATGGCTACAGGGAGCAGGGCAGCATGCCCTCATGTGTTCTGTCACACAAAAGACCCCAGGAAAGTCTATTATAATGTCAGCATCAGGGCTGTCATTGCCTGCACTGGACTTGCTGAAGCTGGAGAAACCACCAAATGGAGTTACCTCCAAAAACGGAAGAAAAGAAAGGCTTAAAACCTATTGAGTTTTGCTTTGGTCAGGTGGCTAAGTGGGTTGGAGCATAGTTTTATATACCAAAAAGGTTGCGGGGTCAATTCCCAGTCAAGACACATATCTAGGTTGCTAGTTCCATCCTGTAGTCCAGGCAAGTATAGGAGGCATACGTAGGTTGCTAGTTCCATCCTGCAGTCCAGTCAAGTCTCTCTCTCTCTCTCTCTCTCTCTCTCTCTCTCTCTCTCTCTCTCTCAAATCAATACTCATATCTTTGGGTAAAGATAGAAAAGTAATTTAAAAACAAAGAAATAAAACGTGTTGGGCTTCTCTTTTAAACTCTGTGGCTTGCAGGGGTCATTGGTAGAAGAATAGAAAGGCATGGTTACTTCTAAAGAGCATGAGGGCACTGTGACTTCCAACACAAAGTGCAGACAGCTCTGCCTGGGGCAGGACAGGCAAGGACAGAAATCTTGCAGAGATAGCGGGCTTAGTGGCCGATGGTTACTGCCCCTCAGTGCTATGCATTCCAACTAGATTCTGGTGCTGATGAGGAAGGAGTGAGCAAAGGTACTAAACCTCATAGCTGCCCACGCAGCATGATTACATAATTGTGCAAAAGAGGGTTCCTCACGTGTGTGAGTGGGCAGAGCTCCATTGCTTCCAGACTTGAAATAAGGACAGTCGTCTAAATTGATATTTGTTTCAATAATGATGCTTCACTCATTTTGTAAATTTAGCCCAAATCCTCAGTCTTTGCAACTCGCTAAATCTTCCTAATGTCATAATTTCAGGGGTTTAATCATATAATTAAGAAGTGATCAAGGTTATACCAAACAAAATTAAATATAAATTATCTTTAGGGTGCAGTGGGTCTATTTCAAAGGGCAACATTATTGGAATTATTATCATGAGTTTATGAAATACTCATTTTCATAAGTGCTTCAAATCAACCTGATCTTATAAGTGTTTCTCTAAGAGGTGGGATAGCAAAAGAAAAAGGTTAGAAAAAACAGCTCTTCTTATTCTTTTTCTGTCCATAATGTTAGCTCTTTGGGATGTTACATTTGGTCATTTGGTGAATGCTATATTTTCTCCTCTTTCACTCCAAATCAAATGTTACTTTATTTACTATTGCTAAATTATTGAAGGGAATTTAAGAATATATAGAAAACACAGATAAAGTAAAAACAGTAAAATATCCTAAACTTCAATCCATTATTGTCAAATTTTAATTTCATCAAAAAATAGCTCTAATGCAATTACATTAAATTCCACATCTATCTATTTATGTATCTATCTATCTATCTATGTATCTATCTATCTATCTATGTATCTATCTATCAATATGTATCTATGTATCTATGTATGTATGTATGTATGTATCTATCTATCTATCTATCTATCTATCTATCTATCTATCATCTATCTATCTAAAAGCCTAAGCAACATCGACTGGTCACTATGATGTGCACTGACCACCAGGGGGCAGACACTCAGCACAGGAGCTGCCCCTCTCCCCGCCCCCTCGGTGGTCAGTGTGCTCCCACAGTGAGAGTACCACTCAGCTGCCAACCCATCCTTGCAGCCCACCAGCCTTGCAGCAGCCACTTCTTCCCACCCTCGGTAGTATTGCAGATCTAATCTCTGGAGAATAAGCCAGGCACTGACAGACCATCACCACTGGCACAATCCCGACAGCACCACCGGCGTCCTAGAAGTCAGCTTTAGCCATCATGCCCACTTCCCCTCTCTTGACAGTCCACAAAGAAGAAACTATATAAAAGCAGCCACCAGGTTCCTCCAGAAAACTGGCACGAATGTCAGTGGGACAGATCTGGATCCCAGGGCCAGCAAGGGCATCTCATCGCCTGCCCGGAGGGTCAATCACATCCTGGCTGTCCCCCCCATCCCTCTCAGGATGGGTGCCAGCCACAGGGTTCATGGCTGGTGAGTGCCTCTGCAGGGGCATGAGCCTCCCCCAATTAAGACTGATTGGGTGTGAGCCCATGGCAGGCACAGTGGGGCCAGTATGAGTGGGAGCAGTAGGCTGGAGTGGCAGGCAGTATTGGACTGCCAGTTTTGGCCCAATCCCTGCAGGTCACACAAATCCGTGCACTGGGCCTCTAGTATATTAATAATAATGTTCAGGAAGATACTCAGTTAAATAACTCAGTGAATCTAGAAAGCTGAATAAGATCTAAGGCAAGTCTAGTAGATAAATGGCAATGATGTAAAGATAAAAAAATTAATTAGGTAAATTCCAAAACACTTGATATAATAAGGAATCATTTATTCAACATAGCATTCATTCATTCATTTAGTTAGACTTCACAAATTATTGATTAAAATATGGCTTTTCAAAGAATATGTGCTAGTTAATTGCAATGAAATGTTTAATAATTAAGAGGTAGTGATCCAGGATACCTCTCAATTGATGATTTTTAATATAGATAACTACCAGATATTTGAAGGATGAAATGATTATGTGATATGTTCATAATAATTCTGTTGCGTATGTAGTATTTTCTTCATTCATGCTGTTGATGTGTTATATATCACATTTGTTGACTTACGTACAGTATGTGAAACCATCTGGCATCCCAGGGATGAACTCTTTCTATCATGGTTTATGATCTTTTTAATGTGCTTTGAGGGCAGTGCTCTAGTGTTTATTGAGAATTTTTGCCTCTGTAGTTACCAGGGATTTGGGCCTGTAGTTTTCTCTTCATCCAGTGTTCTTTACTTGTTTAGTAAATGCTAACTGTTTCCTCAGAAAATGAGTTAGTCCCTTACTCTTCAGTTTTGTGGAAGAGTTTGATGAAAATTCTTTAAATGTTTAGTAGAATTCATCGGTGAAACCATCTGGTCCTCGACTTTCTTTATGGGAAGATTTTGATTATTGATTCAGTCTCCTTCCTCATTATTGGTCTGTTCAGATTTTCTATTTCATCATGATTCGGTCTTGTAGCCTGTATGTGTCTTGAGTTTTCCTGTGAGTTGTAGGATATTGAGTAGCATCTCTGGTCTCTATCTGCTAGTTTTTAGTAATACCCTCTCAGTTGTGGCAACCAATAAAGTCTCCACAATTTGACAAATGTTTCTTGGGGGACAAAATCACCTCCAATGGGAAATCCCTGATCTAAATATATGTAAGAAGTGATGAGAGTACCATGGAGAGAGCAGGAAACTTTATGGGAATGTGTCAGGAAAGGCTTCAGACAGGAGGTAATGTTTAATGCTGTTAGGAACTTGCTAGGCAATCAAGACATTTGGAGAAAGAATCACAGGAGGCATTACTGCAAGAAACTGGGTAATGTTTATTAAGTTAATTAAGTCATTAGATGGGACAGCTTCTCAGTGAGTTAGTGTGTAAACTGGGGCCCTTTATGGTTGTTTAGATTTGCAGGATGTCAGCATTGCCCAAAGCAATCATTGCTCCTACTTCTTTGTATCTGGAATGAAAGACCCCTGCGTCTTACTTAAATTCCTGCTTTTGGTGATCCTGACATGTCAAACTACTGCAGAAAAGCTCACATAATTTAATAACAAAATGTCTCAAAAGCAGAATTTTCCCCACCTTTGGCTATGTGACTGCAAATAGGTGGTGAGAAACCATAAGAATGGCCCTGTGCGTTACTAAACTGTATCCCGAAGTATATATAATCCTGACCAAAAGTCAGATTCTAACATATATATTTAGAAAATATTTGAGCTCTTTTATTAGTATTCCTCCCCATTTCCATGCTTAGTTTCCTCTTTAGCCTCTCAGTGTATTTTTGTGTGTTGTGTACTGTGTACCAAAATTGATGTTAAATTTGAGACTGCACTTATGGGAAGTCAAAATCCAGATAATTAGAAAGAACCACCAGATTGACAGATATTTTACATTCAATATCTGTCTAACAGTCTAATAATAATATGTATAATGGTCACATGTTAAGTAAATACAACACAAAGTGTGACCATTAGACAAATCATACCCTTTCAGACTTCTTATACTCAGCACCAAAGCCTTTACAATGACTGATCTTTTCATTACTCAGGACATTTGTATTCTTGTGACCAACCCTCCTTTGGTTTTCAACATCTATTGCTTTTATGATGTGATAAACTCCTAAGTAAGAATAACATGGATTATATTATTCTTTCATCTGGAATGCAAATAATTCTTTATGGGTCTCAACCCACTGTTTAGCATGTTGATTCCCCAAGGGTGGACCTAATTTCTCATATTAAAATAGTCATAATTTCTCCTATTTCCACCTTCATAACAGGTTGACATGATCTGATGATCATGACAATCAGAAACTGAGCAAGCTGTGGAAGAAATCACCTAGTTTAGGCCGATAATATGAAGGATTTCTCATATCATATGGTTTTCTCTTTTCCCATCAAAAACATGAGGAAGAATAATCATTTTGGAGTGGTCTGCCAACAGTGTTTTGTGCTTCAGATACATTTTAGATAACTGGAAATACATGAACATATGGAGTTATTACAAATGTTAGCATGTGTTTAATAAGAGTGATATTTGGCAGAATTTTCTATGTATAGATTTTCAATAGTAATTTTTCATGAAGGTTCTTCATTAATAGTTTTAACTTGGGGAACACACTGTGTTGTCAAATCACCAATAATGTGAATTTTTCCAGGTATGCCTTTGAAACAGCACCATTTTAAAATCATGCCATATGACTGTGCTCTGAGAAGAAAGAATAGACATAATTTTCTCTATTTATTCTTCTAAGGATGACTAAAAGCCACACCCATTGTGGGGAGGCATGGGACAGAAGTTGGCTGAAGGTGCCTGCCTCTGCCTTGACTTTTCCAGACTAGGTCTGAGACTCCAGTTATTTACTTAGACACATCCTTGCTTGAAGGACACATGTGTTTTCTCAAGGATGCTTACCTGCTGAGTATATATAATAGCTAATTTTAGTTCAAGCTGTTGTTACAATAAAAGTCTAAGGAAGCAGGCGAACAAGACTACTTGATGGCTATAGCCAAGTAGTCCCTTAGCCTCTCTTTCACAGAAATGTGTCAGAATAATCATTCATTTGTTGTTCAGGGTCTGTCGGTCAGTCCCAGCAACACATAATACCCAAAAGAAGCTCTAAAAAATGGAGAAAAGAAGGAAGATCAGGTAGGAAACTCAGGGCCCAAGGATTAGCACAGGGGGGCATTCCCTGGTTTGTCTTTAGACTCATATAGCCTATACTTGGAGACAAAGAACTTGGCAAGCCAGACACACCAACAAGGGCAGACCAAAAAGGCCCAACAGAAGCCTCCTTTCTCTAGCCAAAGGTCCAGGAAAGGGGCACCTTAGCAAGAAAACTTAGATAATAGCCTCTCTCTCTACTCCAGCCAAACACCACAGAAAAAATCATGGCCCACTCCCACTCATGCTAATAAAAGATCAGTGGGTAGACTAACTGCCAGTCAGGCTGTAACGAGGTACCCCAACTCCCCTGCCAAGATGGTGCTAGAGAAGGTTAGGCGTGGAGCTGGGACTTTCATTTCTGCCCGATGGGATGGTAAAGATATGCCCCTCCAACTGCCCCTCCCACCCTAAAATGCTCCAGAAAATGGCATTTTCTCAATCCATTGAGATTTTGCTTCTGGCAGTTGTTGTCAGTTTGGATCAAATGAACTCATAAAAATTCTGCAGGTTTGAATGTTTCTTTCATTGACACCCTAAAAAAACACACAAACCAAACAGCCTATTTATAAAGGAGTTTCTATATACTAGTTCTTTCTTAAATAACGTTTTTGTCATGTTAACTAGGTTTAAGACCAAGAAACACTTCCGTCCTAACGCTATAATTGACAAAGTATTTCTGTGACTGTCACTTCGAATTACAAGAGGACTGGCAGTTGAAACGTAGCTCTCAGCCCAAATGAAGTGTAATGGAGCTTGAGTTGTTTGGGATACATTGGCCAAGCCAAAGGAATGGACAAAGAACCAAAGAGATTTAGGCAAACTGTCCAAATCGGAAAACAATTTGCATTTACTTCCTGAAAGCTAATTTTAAACTTCAGCTTAATAAGTATGACCCTTCTGTCTACAAACTAGCCATTTATTTAAAAATCATAATTCTAATATTTGAATTCATCTACATTTCCAAGAGTTAGAAATTTTTCAAGAGTTAAAAACATTTTAATTGGGAAATTCCTCTTAGTAATATATTCCAAAATCCTTTCGACTTTTTTTTTTTTTTTTTTTTCCATTCCAAAATTCAATGATAGCAACCAGCTCTGTGCTTCCAAAGTCCTGGAATGATTTCAGAAGAGTCAGTATCAATGCCAGTTCTCTGGTCAGGCCTAGTGTGGTTATTTTGGTAGTAGTTTTTGAATCCATTTATAGGAGAAATGCAGTCTATCCCCGCCCCCACTTTTGTTTTTGTGTAGAAAATATACTCAAGCAAGGCATATTTTTCTGTTGTTCTTTACCCCCCACCCCCAGTTTTGGGAAGAGGGGGAGAAGCTCAGAAACATCTGTTTTCCTTCAAATCGCTGCGAATTTCCATGTCTGTTATTATTACTAACAAGGGATTGTAAAATGGGTGCCGTTTCTAGGGTGCTCTGCACAGAACAGGAGTAAACAAACTCGGGAATATGGTATTTCTGAGCCCATGAGCTAAGTATGCACTTAGGATTGGCAACAAGTTCTCAGCTCTTAACAGACCAAATAACATGAGACCTGGGTTCACGTGCTATTTGAATCTGGCTTGTGCTTACCTCATGTCACTGAGCTGTCTCCATGCTTCTGAGCAGAGAAACATCCAGAAGGTGTGGGAATGTCACTGAAACATTATGGCCCACGAGTTGATGTAAGACTCAGGGTTTGCTCTGCAATAAGAGATGATTATTCTGGAATTTTCCAGATTCTACCATTGATGTACTTATGGATCCTAGAGGAGCTACTTAAATTATTTCCAAACTTCATCAGCAAGATAGGAGTTAGTATACTGTCAACATCATATTTTGACCCACGACAAACATAGATATTAGTAACTTACTCTATAAATTAATAGAGAAAGAGATATGACCGCCTCCTGGTCTACTCTCCTATAAAATAAGATGGTTATAAAAATTAATCAGCCATTTCCAGGGTTTAGTACCATTACAATAGAAAGCAAATTTACCAGATTTTCATTATTTTCCCCCCCTCTTCTCTATATTGAATTCTCCCACTCACTATGCATTGATATTGACTGGTGTAGTCCAACTCAACAAATATTGGTATACCCGGAATTAATTTCCAATATTAATCCCCTGGTGACTCATTGCTCTGCCTAAATTTGAGTGTGACAGAAAGCAAAAGGTTGACATGTGACTGATGCCCAGTAAAAGAATCAAAAGTGCTGCTACTTGAGGTGAAAAAGGGTGAAGTAACCACTGTATATATAGCCCACCAGTGATTTTATAGAAGGGCAGTCAGAATCTGGGGATTTCTACATGTGCCCACCATGTAGAAGGCATAGAAGTAGACATTCTTTACCCTTATTAGTTCATTTAATTATTTTAAAAAAACATATGAGATACATATTATTTCCTCCTTTTTTCTTTTCTTTTTTTTTTCTTCACCAAATGTAGATGTTGACATCCAGTGTGCTGAATGGAGATGTGGGTTGGCCGAAGACAGAGTGGAACACAGAGTTTTCTTTCTGACTCTGAAACCAATGTCCCACTGGTAGGGACCATCTGAATAAGAAGCAATGGCCCTTGCCGGTTTGGCTCAATGGATAGAGCGTTGGCTGCAGATTGAAGAGTTTGGGTTTGATTATAGTTAAGTGCATGTATCTCGGCTACAGGCTCCATCCATGGCCCTAGTTAGGGTGTGTTCTGTGTCAACAAATTGATGTGTCTCTCTCACATCCATGTTTCTCTCTCTCTGTCTCTCCCTCTTCCTTCCATTCTCAGTAAAAATCAATGGAAAATATCCTCAGGTGAGGGGGGGAAAAAAAGGAGCAATGGAGGTCAATGGATTTTGTTAACAAAGTGGTTCCATTGTTGTTTACTCTCTATCTGTGGAAGCAGAAATCTAAGATGACCCCAATGACCTTTTACACTGGTATTCCTCCCTTGGTTGTGTGACTTTGCTGATGATAGGATTATGAATCTGTTGACCTTAAAATGAGGAGATTATCAGGGTGGGCCTGGCCTTGTCACATGAGCCTTTTCAATGTTCTCCAGCTGGTTGCAGTTGAGTAACTCCAGAGATTCTAAGCCTGAGGAAATCTGTGTGAGGAAATTTCACGCTGTTCAGATGGAGGGTCCCTGGGGCGAGGACCGGAGAGTGGCCTCTGGGAGGAACTGAGTTGTGCCAACAGCAGCAATGAGCCTGGAGCAGATTCTTCCCCAGAACCTCCAAATGGAGTCCTGCCCAGCGGACACAACGAAGTTGGCCTGGGGCTCAGAACAGAGGAGGCAGCCCTTTTGGACTTGTGACCTACAGGAATGTAAGGCCGTAAATGGTGCTCTTTTAAGCTGCTCAGGTTCTGGTCCTTTCTTATGCAGCAACAGAGAACTAAGACATAGAGCGACTGGTCAGATTCACCTGTGGCACTTAGCAACACAGGCCAGTATTGCTCTCTACAAAATTCTTTATCATGAACTTGGTCTCTATCACTTACGTAGTTATTTTTCTTTAGTATGAAGAGATTTCCTCACCTGGAAGTCCTGTTCTTTATCCGAGCAGGGTGACTTGTGCCAAACAGGAATAATGAATGGAATCTGTCCCCTTTTCATTTCCTCCCCTCCCTCCCAATTTAAACATTACCTGTTTAAAAAGAGGGTGGATTTTGGTCTAAAACCTAATATTTCTTTTAAAAAAATATATTTTATTGATTTTTTACAGAGAGGAAAGGAGAGAGATAGAGAGCCAGAAATGTCGATGAGAGAGAAACATTGACCAGCCACCTCCTGCATACCCCCCACCGGGGATGTGCTCGCAACCAATGCACATGCCCTTGACCGGAATCAAACATGGGACCCTTCAGTCTGCAGACCGTTGCTCTACCACTGAGCCAAACCAGTTTTGGCTAAAACCTAATATTTCTTGCTCAG